>NC_089587.1:8488890-9088890 GCF_019320115.1 Miscanthus floridulus
ACCAGTCAACTTCCTCAGCTCCACGTACGTACTCGATGACGGCTACCACTGGATGGATCATCAGCCCCTGCGAGGCCGAGAACTCCGTGTCATTCCAGGATGACGCGGCGGTAGGCTTTTTTTTTTTTTTTTTTGATTCAAAGGTGCTTTCAATGTGCGATTGGGATGTACATATCTAGTTTTATTAAAAAAAATATAGTGGCAGTGGTGGGTAATTATATGTAGATTCCGAGGCTTATTTTATGGTGTTTTCATACCAAACGTGGTTAATTTTTTCGAAAATGAAATAGATCGAATGGCTGATGGCCGGGTGTTTTTCTAATTTTTTTGAAAATTTTAAAGATCTATTTAATTTTCTAGAGCATCTCATGAGGATTAATGTAAAGCCTCTGATTGATGGCTTATGTTTCAAATGTTGTGTGAATTTCTAGAATTTATCTATTTTCTTAGAGCATCACATTAGGATTAACTTTGGAGGCTCAGAAAAGTAATAGTAAGATGCTGCCGCCTTCTAGCATTCTTCCTGTTTTTTCCTTTTCCTTTTTCTTTTTTGTTTCTTTTTCTTCTCACTCAAGTTCTCATGTCCCATCTCGCCACTCGCCAGTGCAACAAAATCGAGCAGCAACATAATGGAGGCTACAATTGGCGTAACCCCATTGCTTCGTTTGTCATATTTCCCAAACCACCATCACAATTCACGAAGCTAGACACCCAGAATCGATACAATACCAGTGCTGTAATGGAGGCGTCAATCCATCTTCTACTTCTACATGTGGGAGGGTGAACCCGTTATCATCGACAATTCCATGTTCACGTTACAAATGGAGCCATCACTCCATCTTTGTTTTTCTTCTAATAATTCTATAAAAGACACAGGCTAACCATACAAAAAATTACATACAGGATCAGCGGTGGCGCATCGTTCTCTACACCATATACCAACACCAACACGATCTCCAGGACTTCAGCTGCTCTGGCCCTCCATCCCCTGCCCATCTCCAACTGACGACAGCACGTCATCCGAGTCGACCACAACCTACAATTGTGGAACAACATGAACGCAATCAGCACTGACATGTGCAACAGAGCGGGCTTTTGCTTTCGGATGTGGCACTACCAACCTGCTGCAAGTGGCTCATCAGGGCTCCGTGCAGCAGCTTCTTGAGCCGGTCGCACTGATCCACGCTGTGGCCGGCGCGTTGCATATCGCCCAGTTGGCACCACACCCTCTCCACGGCCGTGTACGGGAACCAAGCGGCAGACATCTTCTTGCGGTGGAGAAGGTCCGCTGGCCTCTGCAAATGGTCCCAGGGATTTATATGTTAAGATTGTAAAGATCTTGCATTTGGATATTTCAGTCTGTCGATCCATTACCGATGATGCGAACGACTCTAAATACTCCACCAGCAAGTTGGTGGCTTCTGCATGGCGTCCGTAGTTTATGTATAGTCTGAATAAGGCGGCAGGATCTGCCTCTTTCCCAGACATGCCCCACGAGATCCTGTTCCCTGCCTTGTTAGTCTGAAAAAATGCAAAGGGTAGCAGCCAAACAAAAGGTCGATCAGCACTATTATACAAAAATATATAATTAGCCACAGACAGTATTTATCAGGAACCCACCTTGAACATCTGAACCAACCAAAGTGGTAGCTCAATCTCAGGATCAGTATAAAGAAGCGTCTGAGCAACAATGACTGGCAACCTAGGATGCAGATCTTTGTATTTATCCTGCAAAAACAGGAACAAAAGTATTGACAACGCAATACAGGTACTGTTTCGTTGTTGGGAACACAGAAAATATCAAACACAATACATTAAGTGCTTGTTTGGATATTAAAGTATCCTAAAACTACAGTTTTTTTAATACTGCATTTGTAAGGTGTGAAACCACAGTTTGTCAAAACCATGGTTTTCTACAGTTCTTTAGGAAACCACGATTTGTTTGACTATTGCAGTATGTAGTTCAGTGCTTTGCGTTTTATAAATCATATATTTATCAAGCTAAGTAGAATGTAATTAATAAACCAGAACCTACATATATATTCTTACATTTCTATTGTACTTAGCTTTTACATGTAACACTACATACAACATTGAGATGTGTAGAATGGTAGAAGTCATAATACTTTATGTATGGGTGATTAAACATGTTTTTTTTTGTTTGCTCTATTCTTTTTTTTTTAATAAAAGTCATGTAGCTGTTTGATCTTTTTTCCTAAAGACTCAGCTTGAGTTGATAGCTGTGTAATTAGCTTGTCAAGCACCTCACTTCTGCAGCAAGAGCATGAAGAGCACGCTAGACATAGCACTGTTTTACAAAAAGTGGATGTTTAAAAAGTCCAAAAATACCATGGTATCGAAGAAACTACAGTTTAGAGAACGTCATAGTTTGTGGTATCCAAGCACTTCAAAGTTTTGATACTATGGTATTTTTAGAAACCATGGTATTTGTCTCAAAACTCTAAAATCCAAACAGGCCATAAGGCGCAGAAAAGGCATGACTAAAGTTGTACTTTCTCTAGTTTGCAGACTTTCTCAGAATAATCTAGTTTCAAGGGTACTATATAAGCATAAGTTTCAGCAGAAATTCTGAACTTCAACACCCCATAATGGGTGTGAGGTGTTCCCTAATTCTCTACACTATTGATTGATCAAAACCTACAACATAATTGTGCTCGCTGGAAGAACTATTTTATTGATCAAAATCTACAAATAGTGGATAGTAATTGGGGCCTCTGCCAGACACTAAACTCAGCTGCATAGAGTCCCATGCACAAAGGTCTATTCCACTACTTAGAGAGTAGTAAAATCACACTAATCAGATAAAGATGGAAAAAAAATTGTTGATCGCAAAACACTGCAGATAGTTGGAAGGACCCAAAAGGTTTAGCACTGGTTCCCATAGAAGCAACACCATAAAAGAATAGTGAATTTTCATATGTATATGCCACTGCTCACTGACTGTCCCACGAGGTCAACAGTAGCAAAGTACTCGCTCCTTTTCTTTTTGCAAGGGGCACATGCAACCCAAGTTTTTTTTTTTCTCGAACACGGAGGTGAGCTGTGTATCATTATATTAAGAAGAAAGGAGGGGCAAAAGCCCAAATACAAACACCAACACACCCCAAGAACAGAAAACTAAAAAGGATCTCACCCTTAGGAAGGACCTAAAAGGTTAGCACTGGTTCCTATAGAAGCAGCACCGTAAAAGAATAGTAAATTTTCATATGTATATGCCGCTGCTGACTGACGGTCAACAGTAACAAAGTATTCGCTCCTTTTCTTTTTGCAAGGGGCACACGCAACAACAACAACAACAACAAAGCCTTTAAGTCCCAAACAAGTTGGGGTAGGCTCAAATACAAACACCCACACACCCCAAGACGGGAAAACTAAAAAGGCTCACCCATGGGAGCCACCTAAGACTCACCCACTGGGCCAAGAGCAAAAAAGAGGAAGGAGATGCCTCTGGCCCCAGCCAAATGCCAACAAAACAACTCCTTAGTGCAACCCAAGATTTGAACTTGTTATTTTTTTACTGACACAACAACAACAACAACAACAACAAAGCCTTTTAGTCCCAAGCAAGTTGGGAGAATTTGCAAATGATACCACACAGATTTGGTATTATTGGATTCATATTTGAAAACCCTTCCATATGACATCAAATTCATAGTTATGAACATTATAATATATGAGATATTAACGGTCAAAGTGTGACTTTGGAGACAGCACCAGGTCAAATCAAGCCTTACAAAAAGAAAAGGAGGGAATATAGTTCAACACAGTACTCCGGGGATAGAGATCCCCAACTTAGAGAAAAGTAATAAAAGAAGACCATTCAAATAAAGACATACCAAATATAGTTCAAGGGTTTCCCAGTGGTTGCTCCCCTGCAGTTGTTGGGTCACAGGAATACTCTTATTGTTGATCTCCCATGCATCATTCTCAGAAGAAGGCAGCAGTGGCACTTGTTGACTGCCAGTCAAACTTCTCCTGTAATTAGGTTACATCTCAAGTCATTAGTTAACACTATTATTTGTCAGCACAATAATCTGCCCATATGTGCAATTAGAGGGGCCAGTCAACATACCTTGATTTGTTGTCTGCTCTGTTCGGGCAGCATTGCTGAGCAATGACTGAAAAGACATGCTCCAATTGCCTACAGCAGAACAATTGAAACAATAGATAGTCAGACTGAATCATAGACACAGAAGAGAACATGACAAACAGCAACCCATTAAGACAGCGGTACAGGAAAAAAAAGGAAACCAAACAAGTAAATGCAAAGTACTTTTTCATTCCTGACTCCTTCCAAAATTTGAGCACAATTGTGAAGGCCATGTCATACAATTTCTCATTTATAAGAATATCGATCAGGGACTCAATTGATTGGCTTTCTGCAGTCACACAAAAACGGATTTCAGTGTTAATTATTAAAGATTGTTAATTAAGATATTGATCTCCATAAATTCAAGCAATAAAGTCCTACGATTAGTTTTGGAGATACCTGAAAAATCAAATATTGATTTCAGAGTGCTGAGCATATACTGTGCTTCTGTTAATATGTATTCTTTTTCAAGGATTTCAATGTCAACACAAAATTGTAATCTAGAGAGCTCAGAATCTGTGCCAAAAGCCACTGGAATAGAGAACAAAAGTTAAACCAAGCATGTTGCTGTGCAATGAGACAAATCAAACAGCAATTAAAAGTCTGACAAAACATACAGTTCTCCATCAAAAGATTCCGAGGTCTTTTACTTGGAGAAATTTGATCATCAGCTTCGCAAATAGAGTCGAGCCATGCAAATGAGGGATCAACAAGGTGCAATGCGTTGATAGCAGCAGATAAAACATGCAACCTCTCTTGCAACACGTGAGGAAGTTGGTGGCTGCCACCTGCATTACCTTCTCTATTCAATCTAACAAAGTACCTGTACATGTATGCAGCTGCTTTCCTCCATTTGTTCCTATGTGCTTCAAATGAATAAAGAACCTTATAGAGATTTGGTCTAGACGACAGATCTGAGCGTTCAGCCTGCTAAAACAAAAATAAGATCGGCATGGAAGAAAGGAAGACACAAAGATTGGACTATGCTGAAAATGGACAAACCTTCCAGAAGAGCTCTTGCTCCACTTTCTCTACCAAGTCAGTGAATGGAATTTCTCCACTGCAAAGAACCTATTTCCACGAATGAGAGGCAAATCTAAGCTCCAATCTAATAGCGAGCATCCCTTGCATAAAATGATGAGGAAAACAACTGGATAACACAAACAAAGACAAATTTGATTTATATGACTTCTAGTTAATGATGTTTAGAGAAAAGCCTGCTAGATTGGTCAATATGTCCTGCATACAGAAAATGATTTTAACTAACAATGTTTAGGGGAAAGGCTGCTAGACTGGCCAACATGCATTTCATACAATAAAAGGAAGACAAGAAAAAAAAAAGGCTCAAACACAACAAAAGCATCCGAGTCAAGATTTTTAGGTAATAATAGTAGTTAGAGGAGCCAGCTTGATCCGTTAACATACCTTGCTTATACAATCGAAAAGAAAATAATCAAATAGCTAACACATCGCACACTTGTAGATTTTCTCTAACAAAATTTAGCAGAAACCCGTTGGACAACATCCCACAATGCATGAACCCCCTTTTCCCCAATGTAAGGGCGTACCCAGTGCAGAGAGCTCCCGCTCTGTGCGGGGTTTGGGGAAGGGTGTTAGTGGCAAGCCTTACCCTCGCCTGTGCAATGCGAGGAGACCGCGACTCGAACCCGGGACCTTCCGGTCACAGGCGGTAAGACTCTACCGCTTGCACCAGGCCCGCCCTTCCTTTTCCCCAATGTAAGAATACCAAAAATGTAGAACAAAATCAAATGTGGTAGATCATGTCAACAACCAAGATAGAAGTCTTATGGTACCTATGTATGGCTGTAAACATGTGTCATGACCACTAGCTATAATACTTACAAAAATCACGTGCCTGCCAAGCAACTTATTGCTGCCTAGGCACTACGGTCCACCTCAAAACACTAAGGGCCTGTTCGGTTCCGGGGGTTCTGAGGTCAGGAACTATTCCGGCCAGGAACACTTATCTAATTTATATACACTGCTCTCAACCAGGATCTATTCCTGCCCAGAACCACCCTAAACGAACGAGCCCTAAAGATGTCGGGGGGTGGGGGGGGGGGGGTGTATGTAAAGAATAATGCAAATAAGCAACTTAATATGACAAACCTTTGTCTCCCCAAGATCACAAAGAACTATGATGAAACGCCTCAAACAGATGTATTTGCTATCATCATCCGGGTTTGAGACGATCGCGCAATATGCATCTCGAAAGTTTTTCAAATCCAAGCTGTACTTGAATACATTAGCCCAAAGTCGTCCTTTAATCATTGCTGCGGTCTCTGGAAGACCCTCAGCTTCAATTCCATTATCTAAACCGTCAATAATATCAACTAGTTCAAGAGCAGCAAGAGCAAATTGGCATGCCCCCTCGCTCATGGAGTGTTGCTCAAAAATTTGCATTGCCCACTCATAGTAGTTAAGTCTCCACAGAGGAATAGATCTAGATTCCCCTGGGAAAAAAAAAGCCAAACAGTTAGAATATAAATTAAATGCAGTATATATAGAACAAGTAAAGCTAGGTGAATGACATCACCAGAAACTTGAAACCCTGTTTCCATTGAAAAGTTCTGCAAAGCCTTTGGAGCTTCATACCCGGATGCAGCCCTGTTTTCCAAAGTATTTGTCAAGTTAATACCAGAGAAAGTGCCAACAGGTAGCCCAATTATAAGTTTATAACAAAAAAACCCAGCAATATTAAAAAAAAGGAATTAAACAATGAGGCAAGTATACACATCCAAGAGTTTTATTCTTAGTAGATTTTCAAGCCTTTCAGGGTTCCATCCATCTTGAGTTATGGATCCACACCCCACCCCCTCAAAGACAAACTAAAACACTCCTGCAATTTTTTATCTTAAATAAGGTGACCCTAACAGTTACATACCTTTGATCCGATAGCAGTAACTAATATATGGTGCTGCCTCAGTTCTCAAGTCTGAACTATTTGTTTCACAAAACCCGAGAACTAGGTAATTAGATCAAATGAAGTGACTCCTATATACCAGAAAACATTAAACTATTGGATTCCTCGATTGAAAATCCCTTACCGATATTTATCAAAAGACACAAGGAGATGTCCTGATGATATGCTGATAGCAAGCTCGCTTAGTTACTTGTCATTTCTAATAAAGGGATGTGCAATCCCTTTCTTTTTCAAAACACAGCAAATCAAATGTTGTGGGCAAAGATGAGTTGCTCTGCATCGCTATTTCGTAAGGTAACTACTACATTTGTGCTTACAATTCTATAAAATTTGAGTTTGCAAAAACCAAGTATCAGACTTATTGCAAGGTGCTAGCACAAAGATTTATGACCACCAGGTTAATGGTGACTGTGAGTTCTTCCCTAGTAAATATGTCTAATTAAAGACGATTTTTGTACATAGATGTGGGATTAAGGACGGAGAACCATATGTTATCAGCTACCACTTAACTTAAACAGCAGAAGTAGATCAAGCGCCTGGTCTGTGAGTTAAGCTTTTAAATAACCAGTTAGACTGAGGTGGTCCTATTATTTTCAATAGCTCAGTAACATATATGTTTATGTTATATATTTCTTGTCCAGTATCACAATAGGAAAAATAAATTATTGCAGTACCCAACCACTAAAGATGGTTTCCAGAAATGTGTCATTTGATGATAGTCAAAAAGGCTCAATCCACATAGTGAAAAGGTAATACCTGAAAAAGCATCGGATAGCATCATGAACCTTGGATTCTCTCAAAATAATATTTGCTTCATCATGTGCAAGCATCAGAAGGCAAAATCCATTGAGATGAAGGTATGCTGAACATGCAGTATCTGCATCTTGACCAGTATGGGATACTTTTCCATTGTTCAAGTATGTTTCCAGAATTCCCAGCAGATTCTGTTAGAGATAAAAACTGAGGATAAGGAGAGCTTATCTGATAGTTGATACTATATAGATAAAGCAACACTCAAATAAAATGTATGTTTCTAATGAATTTTAGACCAAACACAAAATATAGTACCTGAGCAGCTTCATACTGACCATGTCGGATGAGAACAGCTGATAGATTAATTGTGTATCCCGAGAAAGTTTGTACACACTCAAAATTTCTTCCACACATAATCAAACTACTAAACCTCCTTACTAGATTGATTACTTCCGCTGGACTGGGAAAACAAGGTGACATAACGTCCCCTTCAGGAGATTTTGGAAAGTCAAGTAAACAAGCCAATGTAAAATCAGAGCAGCCAAGCTTTCTGTGCAAAGACAGTTCATCTGCTTTACCTGTAATAAGAGAACAGCATGTGTAATTAAAATAAGTAACAACCTTCAAAGACTAATACATGAAAAGAACACATACTAAAAGTTAAATAGGCAAATGGTGAGAACATATAGATCAGCTACCAGGAAAACGATAAAATGAGGTACAGTGTACAGACTGACACAAGAGATAGAATAAAAACTACATCTACTTTCTTAGACACCACCCGGGGGGGGGGGGGGGGGGGGGGGGGGGGGGGGGGGGGGGGGGGGGGTCTTTTTTTTGTCTTAGACACCTATCCACATGGTTTACGACTTTAGGCTTTAAGATATCTCAAAAACATAAGTTCTTCAAATTTAAAGTTCTTGAAGCCAAAATGTTCGGCAATCAGCATCAAACGTTTTAATAGTATCTTTGTGATATACTGATATGAAAAAAAAAACGAGTACAGTTGCCAGTACATTTACATAAATATGACATCCCATTCATTTCCCTATATTCAAATTTGCATGTAAGCTATTGTAGAGCACAAATCTGTCACTAGATGCATATTCAGGACCACAAATTCCAGAATGATATGTTTTTCCTCGCCGACCCCTGCCTAACATCGTTAGAATGATAGTGGCGGAGGCCAAATTTGGCTCTCTCTCTCAAACAAAGAAATCATGTTCAGTCCTGGGAGCAGTGGCAGAGCTTGGGCATGAAAGGAGAGGGGGCAGATTAGTTAGTATTTCATTAGCACTTCAAGTGGTGATATTAAGGACTCCATTAAAGATTTTTCTAGACTAGGGGGGGGGGGGGCATTTGGCCCTCGCTAAGTCCCTACTGCTTGAGAGGGCAAGAAAACAACGCATATCTGTAATTGGCCCAGGAAAGTAAATTGGGGGCAAGCTGAGTTAATGATAGTTAGTTGCCTATTATCTAAAGCTAGTGAAATTTAGGCTTTTTTTATCTGGATTAAAAATGTGTACTCTACAATCAGAGGCAATACACCACAGTACCCTTGTTCTCAATATTTTTGCAGTTTGTCAAAGAAAACCTTACGTTTAATGCAATCAAAGGAGGAATACAAGTTTTAAAACGAGTGAATGTGAAGTTAACAAAACATTCTTTGGGCTCTTGCACAGGAAACATATTTCGAGGCAAAGGAGTTTGTACAGTTAGTTAAAGCAAATTCACAAAATCACAATAGACCAGGGTCTCCATTGTCCTATAGAATATACTAGCTAATGATCACAAAAAACTGTCCCTAAAATACAGTAGACAAAACCTTGTGAATGCCATTACAAAACACCAAACTGACAAGTTATGTCCTTAGGTATGGACTCATTACACCATTGTAAAAACAGAGCACATTAAGATACTAAATGTAGTAGCAGGGTGCCCATTCAAAATATGTGTATCAACAACAAAGGTAAGACTACAATCATATCTTAATCAACAACAAAGTTAGGACCACAATCGTATCTTTTAGGTATTACCAAGCTGAAGAGAAGAAAGTTGATAGCTAAAATCGTCAATGGTTGGTGGTGAGGTTGGTGAGATTCCTACAAAGTGGAGAACAATCCACTGTCCCAATATGTCTCGAATCATTGGGAACAACTTCAGTTTCATTCTGGCAACATCACTTTGCAATAAGGAGACCTGATTCACAAATTATTATATTACCAAAGAAAGAAACAAAAAGACATTGAAGAATAACTGTATCAATGAATAACTTGCAATTTTCAAACTAGAAGCAAAGGGGTACAAGATTAAAAAAACAGGCATTGTCACTTAATATTTTGCATATGGAATGAACAATTTGAGCCCACAGGCCTTAGGGTGTTACGATGGCGTTCTGAAAGGGCATGTAAATAGCAAATATTCATCTGCCTGATTTTGAGACCATAGCAATTGTTGGTAGTTAGCCATATAGCATGTGGACAAGACTGGTTCAGCAGCCCAAAATCCCACTAATGGCCAAAGTTCTTGAGAGTTCTGACCAGCTATTGTAAGTTACAGCTGAGACAAGGCAAGCATGCTCATGAAAGCTCAAAAATGTGTATCTTAAACTATATGAGTATACATGGTCGAAGAAGCAAAGTTGAAGTTATGGTACACACAACAACAACAACAAAGCCTTTTAGTCCCAAGCAAGTTGGGGTAGGCGAAGTTATGGTACACAGCAGACAGAAATATCAAAAATCAAAAGTTATAGCATACCTGGCCACCAACACCAACCAGATAACTAAGGAACAGAAACAGATCAAATGCACACTCAAACATTGTTTTTGCAACCTGTGAAGTAGCTTGAACTAGTAACACAGAATTTACATTACAAACTCTCTTTGATCCATACTCTTGGACGCTCATGTTTGTGTTCAAACACTTCATAAACTTCTCGATCACATCGAATACTGAAGACCAGGATGCGGATCTTGATTGCAACTTTTGAAAAGATAGTAACATCTCAACAGAAAACTTCCTTTGACTTTTGTGAGCTGCCTGCCTTCTTTCTACATAAGTATCCGTTCCAAGTAATGAAATGAGGGATGAGGATGATTGAGGACTAAAACCCGTCTCTAGAATCTTTACTATATGTGAAGCAATTTCATCAGACGATATAATAGAACTAATTAGGGATTCGTAGTATACTGCTATGGAAGATCTCCCCAGTAAATGGTGTATATGGCCCATGCATCTGAGGACCTCATTGAGGAGTTCAAAATCAGATATGTCATCCAATAAGTTCATCCCAAGGTCATCAATATTGTGCAATTCATCAGATGAACCTGAAATGGTAGGCTAATTAGCATTACCTAACTGCTCCCAACAGATAACCTGAAATTTATTGCAGAAATACTAAGAAAGAATCACACCATAAATAAGCATTTCCACACCCTCCAAACAACGGAATAGAGAAAATGAACCCTTTCTTATTAAACCAAACACTTCATTTTTAGTATCAAGAAGCAACCCATATGGCTTATTGTTCCAGCACCAATTGTGGAGGTACCGTGCAGAGAATTGTTTCCAGTGATAAGCTGTAGCGCTTGCTGTCTGTGAACTTCCCTAAAACCAAAAGAATTCTGGAAATTCAGCTATACAGGAAAACTAGAAAATAGAAGCCTTAAAGGAACAAAACAAAAGACAAAAAAAAAAAGATTACCTCTTGTTCTATAATAGATAATATCTCTTTTCGTAGCCCATTTGCTGTAAGTGACTGGAACTCAGAATCCGATAGGAACCTTTTGTGCTCTAGTAAGGTTTCACGCAGGGCAGAACAGTGGTTCACTCCTGGTTGAAGTAGCCTCCGCAGAAACATGGATGAAATAAAAGTGAATGCCTGCTCCTACAGATACCGAAGATGTATAGAAAGCTAAGGATATTGAAGTGCTCTACAGTCACAAAAACACACACAAAAAAGGTGGAGACAAAAATGCATGGAAGAGTTCTGAAATGCTAAACAATATATTCTGCACAGGTGTAGAAATTACTGACTGAATAATGACATTTCTCACTTGAAAAGACAGGTTCAGTAGTGCTGATAAAATTGGTCATTTTGAAAATTATAAGATAAAAAAAATGAGACAAGAAGACAAGTGGAGGGATCAAATTGGTTACAATCTTAAATTAAACAAAATTATGAACAGCATAAATTACTATGGGAGTATGAATATCTAATTACAAAGAGAAATGTTCAACAGTTGAGAACAAATGTAAGATGAATAATCTCTGGAGTTCCAGAGACCAAGTGTATTATAATTAAATGTACATCAGCAGATCACTCAATTTAAAGGAAAAGATAACAAAAACCTAACAGCAATGCAAAGTAGCAAGCTCATGTTTCAAGTTAAACATAATTCATTAACCTAAATGATAAAATCATTGAAACATATCTGTGTTCCAGATGAAATTTGAACTGTCCATAAGGAAATTACAGCTACCTTCAAGGAGGAGAACATTGAATCAGCTGTCCAGACCAAATCATCCAATGCATTGTCAGAACTTTGAAACAACAGTTCACTGATAGCATCTTCTTGTAGCACATAACAGCAAATCTTCTCACTGCAACATTTACACTATAAATAAAAATGGCCCAATCCATTACCATTACTCGATATAATTCAGCTACTGTGTCTAGAATTTACGTAAGAAAGGAAACCAAATACTGACTAAAGATTACACATGTGCACGCCTGAATATTCCCCAAGAATTTATGGAGGTATGATATGTTACTGCATGCAGGCTTACAAATTTTTGTGTATAAAGTTGATAATATCTATACCTAATAATATTAAAGAGGCAAAATTTCTCTCCACCCATTTTTCCGTACACCTCCCCATAACTACCCACGTAGTGGAGAGTTTCCTCCATCCCACTTTTTTTACTTCTCAAACTGCACTCACGCCCTCCATGTCTCGCATGTGACCCGGACTCATGACTCATACTCATACGAGTTATGACAACTCGCGTCTAGCGATGATGAATATGATGCCTGATTACAATACGTATTGGGTCACGCCCTACGTATCTTGTATGTGACTCGGACTCATGGCCGGCGCTCATACGAGTTAGAACAACTCGCATCTAGCGATGATACAGAGTCCGATTCCTATACGTATTGGGTTCCGTTGCAACGCACGGACACGTTTGCTAGTATATGATACAAAGAAAAAATAAGAGTTGTGTGTTCTGTAATACATGTTAGTTAGCTAGCCTTTTGTTGATCATACACTAATCGAGCTCATTGAATAAGAGATGCTTAGTTCCAATTTGATGGCACAACAGAAGTTATCAAGTTACATAATAAATACCAATCTAACACTGGTTGAAGGATTGCAATGGAACAAAGTGACAACAATGAGGTACAACAGACTTACGTTTCAGTGTCATACTGCAATATTTCATATAGCATGGAGCCAAATTCTTTAAGTATCCAAAGCTTATCCGTGGCTATTTTCAAGTCCACAAGCTTCCCCTGAGTAAGAAGGTTGGAAATATTAGCTATCTGTGGGCAGCAAATGTGATAGGTTAAATAGAATAACCAGACACAAGGAAAGCAATTCTGATTTTCCTACAGTGGGATTATTTATTTTTTATTTTGGGGGTGGGGGTGCTATTATTTTAAAAATATAAGGAACAACGATGCATCAATGTTGTCTTCCAAGAAAATGCATAAATATTTGGAAACGTACTTTTGAAAATATAAGGATGACGCATAGTATCTTCAGAAGAAATGCATAAAAATATAACATATTTGAAACTCCATACTCCATAGTAACTCTGATTGGCAAGATTAAGATAACTCTACATCAACCTTCATCTGATTCATTTCCAATTAGTTAAGTAGATGGAAATCTTGCAAAAATAAAGTTTGTTGAAGAATGTCAACAAACTAGCAGTGGTGTTTTACCTCTAGCAAAGGTATAGTAGAAATTGAAGGTTCAGAAGAGAACCTTTCCGCAGCAGAAAAATTGAAGCCATACACAGCAACATAATCACAATCTTGAACCTTTAAAATATCATAATATTAACCAGTCAGCTCTTTGCAGCAATAATGATGAGAAAAGGTAACATTTTCCATCACAGTATGCCGTCATACAATGACGAACAACCCACAATAGAAAAATTAGATTTCATGAAGTGACAAACATGAGCACAAGCAGAGGGTAGAATAACAGATCCAACATTTAAGTTTCTGACAGGAGGTTTGTACTTTGTACTAGCAGCAAGTCTACTTCTGCTGATGGAAGTTGGAACATCATTTATTACCGGCTGAAGTTAGCAAAAGATAATCACCAGGTTGTGGTTATATAGTCCACAGCTAGTAAATATCACCATCTTATAGGGACAATAATGTTTCACAGCAATGTATCATGTATGTCCAAAGTTCGGCTAGGCGGCGCCTACTCGGCGACTACGCGCGCCTAGTCGCTGGGCGAAGCCCGTCGCCGCGACTAGGGGCATAGTCGCGCATCGCAGCACTAGGCGGAGCTAGGCGGCGCGGAGGCGGCGCTAGGCGGCACGTAGGCGCGCTAGGCGGGCGCGGACGCGGCGCGTAGGCGCGCGAGATGAGCGCGAGCTCGAGGGCGGCCAGTTTTGGCGCGCCAAATCGGAGCGCGGGAGGAATTCCCGCGCTGCCACGAGACCCAGCCGCGGGAGGATTAGAAGGGAGCGCAGCGCCATTCGCTCGTCCCCGCCTCTGCTCCTCCCGCCGGTCCTCCTCTGCTCCTCCCGCCGGTCCTGCTCCTCCTCTGCTCCTCCCCTGCTCGTCCCCTGCTCGTCCCCGACTCGCGCGCCGCCGGTCCTGCTCGTCGTCGACTCGCCGCCGCCGTCCTGCTCGTCCTCGACTGGAACCCCTCCCCGCCGGCCACCCAAAGTCCCCAAGGTGAGCTCCCTTCCCTCCCATGCTCCTCTCCCCTCCCATGCCGGCAGCTCCTCCCCTGCTCATCTCCCCTGTATTTGAATTCATTGGTGAACTCTTGAATTTGAATGTAGGATGTCGACAGAACAAGGTGTTTCTGCACCAGATGCAACAGGAACTGAGGCAACAAGCTGTCAAAATGTGTTGCAGGAGCTAGGAACATGCAAGAGTAAGCCAGCTAGGAATCAGATATGTCTACTGGCCCTCTTTTTATACTTACTGTGACTCATATATAGTAGTTATATACTTATATACATAATATATATATATATATATATATATATATATATATATATATATATATAATTTATGGCTATATTGCCAAAACGCCTAGGAAAACGCCTAGGAGCGCCTAGGACCGAGTACTCCCGACTAGGCGCTAGGCAATGGGTCAGCGCCTAGATTCCGCCTAGCGCCTAGCTGAACTTTGTGTATGTCACATTGTCACCAATTCATTAGTCAATCTTGATACTATACTAACCAAGGCAACCTCGAAACTAATCCAGCTGCCATCACTAATCTGTCCAACTCCTTTTGCTCAACATGGTAGAAAAAGTTTTCTTTACTCTCAATCACATTAAGATCAAGTGGTTTGCCAACATGAAAACACTGGCAAGGCACAGCTTGCAATTAGTTTGGAGATATTCTTGGCACATAGTATGCACATTTGATATGTTAGGAATGCAAAACTCATCTATTGCAATGCCCAAAGGGGCCACATATGAAGATGTACAAAGTGCAGATAGCACCCTACACTAGTGACTATTGACTAAATACATATACAATAGACACATCTAACATGATACACTTCACAACTTCAGATTCACGTTACACCTAGAATAGAACATTCTGTTACCGTTTTCAAAAAGTGGAGTTACCTAGTAATTTATCACAACAAACGTAGGCTATGTTCTTATGTTGTCCTAGTATACTCGATTTTTTGAATGGCAGATGAGCAAGTAAATAACTGGTGAGACAACATTCTTGACATACCACAGTGTTCTGATGCAGAATTGCCAAGGATATCAACTCTTGATCATCATCAGCCTCACCAACCCATAGCCTGGACGGATGACCTGAGATAAAGAGAACTTGTCAATAGATATTAACTGCTCAAGAACAGCATTATGTGCAAGCAAAGCTTAAACTCATTTTTGCGAAACCATGGTTTCCAAACAAGGGACAGCGTTGTAGAGGCGACTGCAAAATTGCAATGCATCAACAAAGCCCAACTGCACAAGTTTATTCATGAAAATCATTATTCTTTATGCATCTCAAATTGTTCAATCAAACCCTTCCCTTAACTCTTAGATAGCACTATTGCAAAAATAAAAATAAAACTGGCATAGTGGCATGTAAGTTACAGTTGACCCTCACTGTACTTTTTCCACATTTAAAGCAATGTCAATGAGCTCACTGAAACAAGCATGCACAGTGGATATGAGGCTGGAAGCAGAACTGACTTAAGGATGTAGATCGTGGCTTACACGTGTCACAACAACATTGCATGTATTGTAAAAAGAGCAGCATTGCTTACAAAGAACAAATAACATAGACATTACCTTCCATATCATTTGAGTGAACATTATAGTTGAGAAGCTTCATGTGATTATCCCATATGCGCAAGTGTCCATCCAAATGAAGAACAAATAACAGGTCCCTTTCATTTACAACAGTTGCCACTATATCCTGCACAGGACCCACAGTCTTTGTTCTGCAAAATAATGTAGGTAAATTTCATGCAAAAAGATACAAAAATACAAAACATGAGATGTAGAACAACTAAAGAATCTTTAAAGTAAACTGGAACTCATTCACGTATACAAATATGCTACCATCAGAATAGCAGCAACAAATGGAAGTGTCATTTGAGTCAACAAGCATATGAACACTGCACATGCTGTTCCTTCTTCCTATGCTATGGCAGTCTCTGAAAATATCTATGCAGCTGGAGCAATGGCTAATAGCGAAACATGAAAACAGTAGATGTTCTAGCAACAATTCTCGTGTTGCTAAGCTGATCATGCCTTTATTGCTTGGTGGACCATTATAACCAAGAATCCAAGATAGTACCTTGACACGAGAGTCCATAAACGTCCAATCCCAGCATCATCTCGTAGTTCATTCGAGAAACCTACAGTAGAAGACAATAACATTCAGAAACCTCGGGGAGAGTTACACAAGAAGGCCCCAAGTTCAATCATCTGGAACCCAATAAATCCGCGGAACAATGAGTTTGCTGCTGTGAATTGACAGTAGAGCACATGCCTGGTGAGTTCGGGGCTAATTTGCCAAGACTGTAAGAACAGATGGACCCATCTTGTCGACCAATCACTATACATCCTGGCTTCGCTGTTACCGCTGTAACCTTTGCACTCTGAGCTTGAGTTTGGAGATTAAACTCAACTATATCATCCTGATGCAGCACTGAACCAGATACGTAGGAAAATGGACTGCGTAAGTGGCACAAGAGAGCAACTCCAGAAACGGTAAGCACATATAGCATATATACAAGCTCCCCTTGCCTGCGACCCTGCATTGCCACAGAAGTGACTAGTCTAGTCTCTAATGTTCCAGAAAGTTACTGAAAACAAACAATTGGCATAAAATGTCATGAATGAATCAACCTCTCTTTCACATAAAAATGCAAATGGACATAGCGCCTCCTGGAAGACCAACCGCAGTCCAAAGCTAGGGAACTCCTTGGAGGCACTAAGCTCGATGACCTCTAGCACATTTGGGTGTTCCTCGTGAATCCTCCTGTAAGACGGCAACCATATGCTCCATTCAGAAAATCCCCACCTACTATGAACCTAGGGTTTCTCTAAACATGGCAAGTACCAAAGCAATACTGAAAGTGCACTTATTTAAGTTATAGTTCTAAAAGGATTCATATCACATAAACATGACACATGAGCACAGACAACTCCGAAGGCCAAAACTATTCGAAGCTAAATCTAATGTGCGCGATGTCCAGCTAACAAAATGGAGAAATTTCATTATTTAACCCTGAATTCGTAAGCCTCTCAGAATTTGACATCGAATTCGCAAGCCTTTCAATATTTAACCCTGTGCACGCGAATTGTTTTAATCCGAGGGATTCCTAGGATTTTTATTAATTTTCTATTTTCTAATATCTTTTGGCACTTTACAGGACATGGAAAATGACCTAACTACCCCTGCCTCCTTATTCCTATCCTGAAGTTGTACTCGTACGTAACTTTGGGAGAGGCTTCGTTCTTTCTCCGTCGCTCCTCGCGAGACGGAGAAGCGCCGCTCGCAGACGCCGCCGCCCGATGCCGGTGGCCGCCCGCCGCCGGAGAACGCCCGCGACCGTCTGTCCGGCTTGATCTCCCCCGCTTCACAGGCCCCTCCGCCCTCCCGGCCCCGTCCGCGCGCCGCCCTTCCCTGGCCCGACGGCCTAGGGTTAGGGGCGGCCGAGCTCCCCGCCAGCGGTCTCCCTGCTAGCCCGACGCCAGCAGGTCGTCCTCCCCCTCTGTCTCCATGGCTCCTCCAGAGTAAGCGCCCGATCCTAAATCCCCCTTCTCAGTTTCTCAATTTTACAGTACTGTTGATCTTGGTGAGGGGCACAAAATTGATTTTGTGTCACATTTATTTTTTTGTTGGTACACATGGTAGAGTCGATCGGGATGGCCCATTTAGGTTGTGTGTTCAGTTTTCTGAGTTCACTGCTAAGCTCGATGATGGTTGCTCTGTGGATGTGCCATGGAAATCTGATGAATGGGTTGTGGATTGCCGATCTTATAATTTGGAGATGCTAAAAAATGACTTGAAAGCTAGGGTCAATTGGGGAAGCAGCCAGCAGCCTGTAGTACATGGGTTTGACATGAGTGGTGGAGAAAGGAAGTTGCTGAATGACACAGATCTGTTCCGTGCATTTTCTGAAAGGATGGGTGACAGTAAGCTGTTCTTGTTTGTTGATGTTGAGGACAAACCTACAGAAGTTGTAACAGAGGTAGCAGCAAGCAATGTGGGGCATGATAATGTCATTGGACCAATAGATTCAAATAAGGAGGCATTTGTTTCTCATGCAATCGACTGGGACAGTATGGAGATTATTCCTCTTGGACAAGATCAAATTGGTGCCGCACTTCCTGTGATGGATGAAGATGCGATGTATGAGTTTGTTGGCCTCAGGGCAGAGGATGAGAGGGCTGAGCAATCTAGGATGGCGGCCACAATTAATCTTGACGATATGGACCTACAAGATACCGACATGTTGGTTCATGATCGTGTACCCGGTGAGGATTCTGCTTTATATGACAGAGAAGACCCTCCAATGGAAGCTGGAACCATATATGCTAGTATGAATGAATTCAGGGCTGCAGTAAAGCAGCATGCTATAAATGGGAAATTTCAACTTGGAACTGAGAAATCTTGCAAAGATTTGTTCAGAGGGTACTGCAAAGCTGAGGGTTGTCCATGGTCTATTGTAGCAAGGTTGATGCCTGATAAAATCCAAGTCAGGGTACTAACACTTATATGCAGTATGCTAACTTAATTTATTATGCATTATTAGTCCTCATGCATGTGTGTTGCATTACTAACATATTTGTTTCTATTTCACATATTACATTGAATAAGGAACAGCATTTTTGTCCATCTACTGCGAGACTGAAGACCAAGATGGCATCATACCATTGGGTAGCAGAGAAGGCAATCCCCATACTAATGAAGCATCCAACCATGGGTGCAAAAAAATTGCAAGAAGAGCTGGAGGACAAATATGATATCACAATTGGGTATGGTACTGTGCATATGGGTTTTGTTATAGCTGGAGAAAAAATTCATGGGACATGGGAAGAAAGTTTTGGTTATTTGTTCAACTTCAAGGCAGAGATTGAGCTCAGGATGCCAGGAAGTATTGTGGAGATAGATGTCGTGAATAAGGAGGAAGGTGTATTTTTCCACAGATTCTTTTGTTGTTTGAAACCAAGCATTGATGGTTTCCTAAATGGTTGTCGGCCATTTTTAAGTATTGACTCCACAGCTCTCAATGGTAGATGGAGTGGCCACTTACCATCAGCTACAGCACTTGATGGGCACAACTGGATGTTTCCAGTTGCATTTGGGTTTTTTGATGGTGAGAGTACTGATAATTGGACTTGGTTTATGCAGCAGCTGCAAAAGGCAATTGGGAATCCACCGCACCTAGCTATAAGTTCAGATGCTTGCAAGGGTCTAGAGAATGCAGTGAAGAATGTATACCCTTGGGCAGAGCATAGAGAATGTTTTGTCCATCTCATGAAGAATTTCAGTAAGAGGTTTCAAGGACCTGCATTTGGGAGAATGTATCCTGCAGCAAGGACTTTCCAACCAGAATACCATGAGTACTTGATGAACAAGATGTATGCTGTAAATAAAAATGTTGAGCCATGGTTGAAAGCCAATCACAAGTTGAAGTGGATGAGGAGCAAATTTTCAAAGGCAATAAAGTGTGATCATATCACTAATAATGTGGCTGAGGTTTGGAACAATTGGGTGAAGGACATCAAGGACCTTCCCATAGCTGAACTTGCTGACACTCTTAGGTCAAAGTTCATGGAGCTTTATGCAAGAAGGAGGAGAATTGGTGAGAAATTTGAAGGACATGTAATGCTGCCAATAGTTGTTCGCCAACTATATGCAATGAGTCGGCAGTTGGGTCACTTGAAAATAAAAGAAGGTGGACGGGATGAAGCAGAGGTGACAGAGGTCACAGATTCCCATAAGATCATAAGACATGTGGTTAATATTCAGAATCACACATGTACCTGTAGGGAGTGGCAAGTCTCAGGGAAACCTTGTGCACATGCTTTGCTTCTAATCACCACACATAGAAATCCTAAGATGGAAGATTACCTTGATCCATACTACTCCGTGTACCATTTTAGACTAGCCTATGGTGGTGTGATCAAACCACTACCTGATAAGTCCCAATGGGTACGTGTGAATCCTGGATTCAAAGTGTTGCCACCACTCACAAAGAGGGATCCTGGAAGACAAAAGAAACTGAGAACCCCTAGCTGCCTTGAGAACAAGGGAAATAAGCCCAGAGGCAAAGGCATGTGGCAGGTGCAGTGTAAACAATGCTTAGGTCATGGCCATAGATCAACATCCCCTAAGTGCCCTCTCAATGGAACAAAGAAGAGGTAAATGTGTATGCCTTTTTCGAACTAACTTGTACTTGCTTCATATTTTGAACTAACCATTTTACATTTACAGGAAGAGTCGGGCCAAGAAAGGAAAGGCAGGTAGGCCTCTTGGTTGTAGCAAAGGTGATGCATCTCCTAGTTCATCCAAAAGGCAGAAGGTTCAAGTGCAAGAAAATTCAGGGAATAATAGTCCTGGACTTGTGGAAGTACCAGAAGGCACAAGTCAAATTAGCACTAGTCCCGGGGCTGTTACAAGAAGGTGAATTTCTATGCACTCAACATTGAGTTAGAACTTGGAATACTATTCCATTTTTTACTCTAAACATTTGTCTCATTTTTAGCCAAATGCAAATAACATTGGCTGGATTTGGAGGGACAAATCAGATTAGTACAAGCCCTAGAACAGTGACAAAAAGGTTAAATGATTCACTTTATTAAACATGTATGTGGTTATTTTAGTTCATGTACTGAACCACTCAATTTTCCTATTGTATTCAGTCAAGCTGGAGAAGGAGCAAGTAATGCTATAACCACTCCAAGGAGGAGGCTAGGTCTGAAGAAAAAACTCACTCCAAAGAAGGCAAAGAAGATCGATGTTTGAATGGCTTTTGTAATGCCCAGCCATCAGGATGATTCTTTTGTAATGCCCAGCTATCAGGATGTTTCTTTTGTCTATTTGAACTTGTGATCTTAAATTGGCTGGATGAGTTTCCTTTGTCTTTGTGAACCTGTAATCTTAAATTGGCTGGATGATTGTAGTGAACATGTACTCTTTAAATTGCTTGTATGGTTGTATTGACTTGAACCTATTTACTAAAATGTATGGATGGCTATTGTCAGTGAACCTGTACTCTTAAATTATATTAATGTTATTTTTTCTATCTTGAAATTTGATTATAATTTGTACTTTGTTTACATTAATTTTTATCAAATATATGTTACATGTGTGTAGCTGTTTTTTCTTTGACAACACATGTGTGTAGCTGTTGGGGGGTCTGTACTGACAGAGGAGTTGGGGAGGGACTGTATGGACAGAGCACAAGCACGCACAGGCCAAGAGCCGGATCTTCTCCCAGACTTCTTTTGTGTAGAGAGGGGCATAAAGGTCTTTTCCCGTGTCCCAAACAGTACCCAAGATTTATTAAAATTAAGAAATGAGAGGAGAAGAGAAGAATCCCTCTTATTGAAACAATTCGCGTGCGCAGGGTTAAATATTGAAAGGCTTGCGAATTTAATGTCAAATTCTAAGAGGCTTGCGAATTCAGGGTTAAATAATGAAATTTCTCTAACAAAATGTGCCACTCATCTGAACAGAACCATGATATAGAGCTCGAAAGTGAGGAGAAGCCCCGACACGTACCACGAGAGGTAATACTGAGAATCGCCGGAAGGAATGATGTGGCACCCCGAGGCGGCGCGCGGGGGCACGAGGACGAAGGGATCGGAGGGGCTCGCCGGCGCGGCGGAGGAGGAGGGGATGGTGAGGTCGATCCACCGCAGCTTGTCCGAGCCGGGTATGGGAACCTCAGCGCCGACTATCCTCCGGGCGGCGGGGGCGGCCATGGCTGCCTCGCCGTCGTCGGCGTCAGCTACGCCGGCGGCCGCCGCGTGAAGGAGGGTTTTGGAGAGGGTGGGTTTTGGGCGGCGAGATGGAGTGTGGTCGCGGTCGGAGCAGGGGCGCAGGGCTTTGAGAACAAACAGTCCAGATGCCGAGTTGGGCCTTCTTTGGAAGTTTTTTCCGTATCTGGGCTTTAGTCTCATATATACTCGCAAATCTGTGTTGCTTTTTTTCCTAAAAAAACATGGTGTTGCTTTTAAAAAAATAGTATGTGAAAACAGGGTGTATTTGATTATTTTCAAAAATATATGAATTCATTTGATTTTAATATTTATATACAACTACGATAACAAAACATTTAGTCTTAATCGAGTTGGATAGGCTACTCAAATATATTGGTGTGGAAAAACAAGCTTTATAGTAAAAAACAGAAATACACTAAATATTGCATATATTAATATACATGAAACTAGTTTATTTAAGTGGTAAATCATGTCATGCAATTGCAAAAAAAAAGGAGTAAACACTGACATGTCATCCGAACAATTTTTCCTCGGTATGCAACCCTCGTTATAGTCTTAAGGGTGTTTTGATCCAGCTACTAAAATTTAAAAGATGTGTCGGAAGGATGTTACATGGGGTGTTCGGACACTAATAAAAAAAATAAATTACATAATACGTCAGTACTCCACGAGACGAATTTTTTAAGCCTAATTAATTCATCATTAACATATGTTTACTGTGGCAAAACATTCTAAAATCATGGACTAATTAGGCTCAAAAGATTCGTCTCGCAAATTAGTCGTAAACTATGTAATTAGTTTCGTAATTAGTTTATATTTAATACTCCATGCATGTGTCCAAACATCCGATGGGACAACGACTAAAATTTAGGAACGGCAACCAAACACCCCCTTATATAGAACCTTATGGGCTGTTTGAACGCTTAAAATTAGCATGGCTAGCTACTACATTGGCATCTCCTGGTAGCCTCCAACTTGTTAAACTGTGCTAGTGATTAGTACACTTATTGCCGGTGGCTTTTTTAATCCCCTCTTACTAGTTCCTACTCCGTCCATTTTAAATTATTTAGGGCTGCTTTGGCAACACAGGGTGATTAACCCAGGGAAGAAAACGGCAAGGGAGGAATTTTTTTGGACATCATAATCCCCTTCTCCTCTCCAGGGAAGATTTCACGTGTGGGATCATTCCCCTGCTGCTGTTTGGAAATCTTTTTCCCCTGCTTCTGTCGGGAACGGAAGAAATCGGTGGTTTTTCACAATAGACATGGTTTCTCACAGATAGCACCCAACATATTAGCCTAGGAATGCTACTGTGAGTATGTGAGAAATCATGTCTTAAAAAATCAGAAAAAATAGCAAAAAATAAAGAAAAAACAAAAAGAGGTGAATAATATAAAAAAATCACTACATATCAATGTCAGAGCCACCAAATCATGAAAAATCTGGAACAAGTTTCACCATACAAATACAGACATAATTCAGACCTTAAACCAAATCTAGTAAACGCAAAAGTATTATCTGACATCTAATCAACTACTAGTAGCATTCATACAGATTGTTCTACATCCTTAAATCCAATAGAAAATGGTGAAGTCATAATCATATACTTCAATCATCTCGAAATTGACCATCCTTACATCCAATGTCTTCTGGCATCTAGCAAAGTACTATCAAAAGTTACGACTTCACTTATTTTAAATCATGCATTGCTTCCACTGGGACATCTGCAGTAACACAATAATGAAAATGGTGATCTCTCATGACATGTCTGGCTCTGGAAAATGCTATTGTATATGGCCAAAATACATATAACATAGATAAAAAGGAGATTGTTCTCATGATGCCTATGGCTATCTATCAGTTCAGAGTAGGATAAATGAAATACACAACCGTACTGGTATAGGACAAGAAAGCATTCGAACAGGAAGACATGCATGCTGGATTTAGAGAGAAAAAAAACATGAAACATGCATGCTGGATTTGAAAAAAAAACAAGTGTAACGTGACAAACTTGCATGAAACAGAAAGACATAGCTACATCAGGATCTACCAATGCTTGAGGGCTAAACAAAAAAAACAAAAACAAAAGATTATTCTACTGCTCCCTTTCAAGAGACAATTCAGAGAAGTAGACACCAGCCATAGCCAGTGGGTCTCTGTGTGCTAACACCAACAAACTGGCTCCTCCATCCATTAGCAATGAACAATGCAATGCAACAGGACAAGTCTCACAGACTCACAGTAGGTTCAGTCCTTCACCCAACAGCTAACACCAACAAACAGGGAGACTTATTATACCATGTGTAGAACCATGAAAAAAAATCCATGTATATGATTACTATCTCACAGACATGCAAATTCCTAGGCTAATAAAAAATAAGATCAATCGGCAGTCATAGCTGTTGGCAAGTGCAAGCTGTTGTTCAAATAATATACCTGCATACAATGACTTAGCTACGTTTTTCTTCTCAATTCAAACATTGCCTCCACCAACATTGCCTCCACAGATAGCACTGCAAGTAAGCACAAGGAAAAGCATTAGCAGCTAAGTCATACCAAAGTAAACTAATCCAGTGGCAGCCAAGCATTACCTAATCTGTTGTTTGAGCCAAATCAAACGAACATTTTTGTTTTTCATTTTCATGAATACCTCCCTGTCAATCTCATATTTGAAGATATTCATAGCATACGCCTTCTCCACATCAGTAAGTTCAATTGCATCAACTTCATCGAGACACTTGTCGACTGAAAATGCTTCGTCTTGTTTCTTCTTTTCATTGAGTGCTTCCATTGTTTTACTTGTTTGCATCTTCTTAAACTGCACAAAATCATCAATAGCAACACCAATGTGACTCTGCTTATGTTTTCTCCCACTACTCGCTCCTTGCATAGAATCTTGATTGGAAGGTGCAGACTGAGCTTCATTGCATGCACTTGAGACGTCTAGCCCATCAAAAGTAGCACCTGGACTTGTGCTATCAGACACTGCAACAGGAGTAGCCAGAGCAGCCGGAGCAGCTGGAGCAGCAATAGGAACAAGAGGAGCAGGCTGCAAGTGCTCAGTTGATGTGAAGTTTAGATCTCCTGTAGCAACACTTTCTATGCACAGTCATACTATCAAGTTAGATAGTGCTTTACTCTCAAGTAGAACAATAAGGCTACATAACCTTAGAGAGAAGTTTCAAATAACATACCAGCATACAATGGCGTATAGTCTTCATATAAAGAAAACGGCTTCTTCTGGAACCTAGCCATTTTTCCATTATCCTATTTAATACCAAGACAACAGCATAGTTAGTACTTGCAACCAGAATATGGCAACAATTTTTTGGTTCAGTGAAAAAATCTTACATTGATCAGTTTCTTCCATTTTTCTGGTTCCGCAATGACCATGGCCAATGAGTCATTCCAACCAACACCACTATCCTTTAACGCTACATGTATCGCCTTTCCAGCTGCCCTTTAGCTCCTTTTCCTTCTCTTGTAGCTGCTGCTTTGTGAAGTGTGCTAAAGGATACATTTGGGTAAACTTCTCTGAGATACTTCTCCAACCCTCTCCACTCCATCCATTCTGACCCCTGAACAAGGGGATGTTCACATGGTCCCTCATAATGTCAACAAGCCCTTTCTCATATCTAGAGTTCCATATAGCCCTTGCCTTCGACATTGCTACAAGAAATAATTATAGAAATACATAACTCATAAAATATTATAGAATGTATTATAGAATTTATTATAGAATATTGCATCACACAGAAATACATAACTCATAACATATTATAGAATATATTGGAGAATTTATTACAGAATGTTGCATCACATAATGTATTACAGAAATACATAACTCATAACTCATAAATTACATTCCAAACACTACTATCCTACACATTGTAGGCAGCCCACATCTGATGGGTTATCTGGTCTCGTAGGGTATTTTCATGGTTTGATTCCATCTCACTTGGGTAGTTAGTGTCTCCCTCTGGCATGTCGACATAATTTGATGGGTTGATATTATCAGGTAGGATGTCTAGCCACTCTTCACTCCCATTCAACCCTCTAATGATGTTGTGAAACACAGCAGCAGCTGCTGGAATCATAACTTGAGATTCAATTGGGTAATGTATCCCCACTTTCAGAATTAGAAACCGCTTTTTGAGAACCCCAAAGGCCCTCTCAATGTGATTTCAAAGAATCGCATGCCGATGATTAAACAATTCCTTGTAGTTGGCATATGCATTTCCCCTCTGGCCATGTCTCTTGAACTCACTAAGATGATACTTAACTCCTCGGTCGGGAGCAAGGAATGATGGTGTGTTTGCATATCCACCATCTACAAGATAGAATTTGCCTGCTGGCACAGTAAATCCCTTGCCAAGAGCAGACCGCAACACTCCTGCATCAGATGCGAATCCTTCCCAACCAGATGAGATGAAAGTGAACTTCAAGTCGAAGTCACAGGCAAACATAACATTCTGCGATAGTGTTCCGTTCCTATTTCTATAGGGACTGGCCTTGTCTTGTCCAATTGTGATTGGGACATGCGTACCATCGATAGCGCCGATGCAGTTCTGCAAGTAAGAAAATTTACTTAAGATTTGGATTGTATTTAGGAATGGTATTAAGAAAAGTGTACTATATGTATTAACCGACCTGAAAGAATGGCATAAATCTAGGGTCACATGTAATCTTCATGTGTGTGGCTTGGATTCGGAAGTCTGATAAATTTTTGGGTTAATGTTGGAATGATATTGAAGACATCATATATTTTCCTATGCACTGTCTCACCACTATGTTGAAACTCCTTCTTTAGCCTCTCTGTGCTTGCATTATGAGAGAGCATGAACATAAAAAGACCAAATTGCTCCTCAATCTTCATACCACGTGTGTCACGCAGCAAGTTCTCGACCCTGAGAAAGTTTGCTATAGTTCTAAATATTTCAGCCTCCATCCTAAATTCTTCCTTGCACCAATTCTCGTGTTCTTCGAGGATCTCTTTAACCTTTTTAGCACCAGGAAGAGAAGAGGTATGCTCAGGTGTTTTATCTT
The DNA here is from genome assembly GCF_019320115.1 of Miscanthus floridulus. NCBI lineage: Eukaryota > Viridiplantae > Streptophyta > Magnoliopsida > Poales > Poaceae > Miscanthus > Miscanthus floridulus. Next base: position 8,516,445 of record NC_089587.1, read on the forward strand.
CGTCGAGAAAGGGCATTACAGCAGGGAGAAGAACAAAGAATAGCTCCTCATCTTCTTCTTCCTCTTCCAACAAAAATTTCCTAGCAAGCTCTTCCCAAGAAGCCATCTAGTGTTACATATATGAAATTATATTATTACATATATATTACCAATTCAAATCAACTAGAGAAAAGGAGAGCACTCAAAGTAGAGAAAACAAGTATTAGAAGGGCAGTGTTGACACCGTTTTTTGCACGTGTCAAAATAATCGGAGTGGACTAATCGGCAAGGGGAAAGTTATTGAATACTTTGATAGCCGATGAAAGCCAGCTTGTAAAGATGGTTGCCGATAGCTGGTGATGGTCGATGGAAAGGTTGATTTGGACTCGGGCGTTGCCGATGAGGTTGGAGGTGTTGTTGTCGATGCCGATGAAGGGAGGCTTGAAGACTACTGCCGATGAAACATGGAGTATGCCGATGAAGGGAGGCTTGAAGACTACTGCCGATGAAACAGGGAGTATGCTAATGAAGGAAGACTTGAAGACTACTGCCGATGAAACAGGGAGTATGCCGATGAAGGAAGACTTGAAGACTACTGCCGATGAAATAGGGAGTATGCCGATGGGAAGGAGGACGGTGAGATTTCCATCGTAATTGAGGCGGACAGGGAAATAGATAGGAGTTGATTTCCTTTTCTATATTAGTTAGAGTATGATTCATGTAAGAGTCACGTGTTTCCTTAGATATGGGATTGGTGTCCTAGTTGTGTTTGGTTGTGTCTCTTTAGATCAGGGTATAAATATGGAGTAAGGGGCAATGTAATAGATAGATCAATCAATATCAAAACCAATTTTTACTCCTATTTGCGTCTACTTACTTTTCGGCGACTTCGTCAATTTGCATATTTTTCCTTTTTTTTTACGAGTTCTCATTGATTCGGCGAGCTGCATCGCTTCAGTGCGACCTTCGGCGATTCTCGAGTTCTGCGTGAGCACCTCTTGGCCGTGACTTCCGGGCGTATTGCTGTTGTCAGGACCAAAGTGTTCGTATCTTCATCCTTGTCGATTAGCAGGTCAAATCGACTGGCACGCTTTGGATATCGATTCGGGTATTAGCCCTTTGTGTTTGCATATCCACTTTTGCATCAACACATCTTTTGGCACGCTCGGTGGGACAATCAATCAATATGTTCAATCCCGAGATCGATTCAGGGAACATTATCGCAGTATCAGAAGAAGATCTCAAGGAAGAACAGAGGCAGGCTATGGAAAAGGCTGTAGAAGAATACAAGCAGCTTTATCTGAGATCGTTTAGCTTGAACAAGAGTGGACAAGTCATCCAGAAGCAAGATTTGCCGTTGCCTCGGCAGGTTACCTTTGACTCCAATCCTGGTAAACTTCAAGAGATGGTTAATTCTGCAGTAAATCATGCTTTGATTAATCATTCCAATGTGCTGTCCAATACTGTTCATAATGCTGTGGTTTGAACTCTCAAAGAAGGACAAGCGGCATCACATTACGTTGGGCCTACCTATCATCAACCAGAGCCGGCATCTGTCAAAACTCCATCGGCTCCTTCGGCCGTTGTGGGTACAGAAGTTACTTCCCCTCCAGTATTGGCAGGCTCACCTAATATTCAATCTACACCGATACAATCAGATCAGGTACTACCAGGAGGGCGAGTTCAGCTTAATACAGATCTATCGGCATCAGCTATGTCAGGCCCTATGTCTCAGAATAGCCAGATTCCTACTAATTAGTGGGGATATGGCATGCCTCCGGAGTCATCTGCTTTCAATCCTAGATTACCTCAAGGGTTTGATGCAGTAGGAAGAGCGCCTATACCATCGGCCGTTTCGCCGATGGCTCAAGTGCCTCAATATGCCGCAACTACTTCTGTGCAACCAACTCCAGGAGGTTTCCAGATGCCTATGGTTCAAACATTCAATTCAAGTCCATCGGCGAGCTTACTGCCGATGCAGCAGAAAGCCCCTGCTATGAGTCAAACTGGGGTTCAGTTCATGCCTCAAACCGATTTTAATTATCCAACAATATCAGCAAATTACCAGCCATCGGTAAGTTTTGTACCGATGAGTTCTAATAATGATTGGTCAGGACAGTTACCTGTTCAACATACAGTTCAGCGAAATCAGCAGGTTGCAGGGATTCAACAAGGTCATATGCAAGCTGGTTTCCAGAATCAAGCATCGGCAGCCCAGCCGATGAATCCTTTCCAACAGGCTAATGGACCACAAGTAACGGCAAATATGCCGATTGCTGGAGATCGTGGGCCACAAAGATATGTGGAGGGATGTCAGCAGGCACCTCCTATAGAAATTCAACTAGTTCGTCAGCAGGAGGCTGATGCTTTTTGGGCCGATAAGATAGCAAAAATTATGAAGGATCAGTTTGGGATAAAGCCCAAGGTCAATACTTATTCTTATCGGACTCCATACCCTCCTGCATACGATTTAATTCCTCTCCCAAATTGGTACAAGGTACCAGATTTCACTAAATTCTCTGGGCAAGATGATACATCAACAATGGAACATGTCAATCGCTTCATTATTCAATGTGGAGAAGCAGCTAACAGAGATGAATTAAGAGTTCGATTATTTTCATCATCTTTGTCTGGATCAGCATTTACATGGTTCATTTCATTACCACCAAATTCTATTATTACTTGGGTTGATCTAGAAAAACAATTTCATAAGTATTTCTTTGCTGGAATCCATGAAAAGAAGCTTACCGATTTAGTAAAATTGAGACAGCGTAATGATGAATCGGTAGAGAGCTTTGTACAAAGGCTACGAGATGTAAAAAATAAGTGCTACAGCCTGGTGCTGGATGATCGGTAGCTTGCCGATCTGGCTTTCCAAGGGTTATTGCCACATCTTAAAGACAGATATGCTTCTTAGGAGTTTGAAAGCCTCAGTCATCTTGTGCAAAGGATCTCTGATCAAGATACTAGGGTTTTTGAACCTAAAAAGAATTGGAGTAAAAAGGTATCATTTGTTGAAGAAGTAGGAGATTCTGACTCTGATGAAGAACCAGTTATCGGCTTAGCTAAGTGGGTTAAGAATAAAAAGCCGATAGCATGTCCCTTTGGTCAAAAAGAGCCAGAAAAGTTTACCTTTGATATCACCAAGGCCGATAAAATATTTGATCTTCTGCTTCAAGAGGGCCAAATTAAGCTGTCACCTAATCATGTGATCCCATCGGCAGAAGAGTTGAAGAAGATCTTGTACTGCAAATGGCACAATGCAACTTCACACAGTACAAATGAGTGCAAGGTATTCAGGCAACAGTTACAATCGGCTATTGAATCTGGGAGAATTAAGTTTGGTACTTCCAAGGCCCAGAAGCCGATGAAAATTGATCAACACCCTTTTCCAGCAAATATGTTGGATGCCAAAGGAAAGACCAAGGTATTGACGTCAGAGGCTGCTGAGAAAAACGCGTCAGTGGACCCCCAACATCGGATAACTACCGATGATGCAAAAAGTAAGGGTTTGCTAGGAGAAAGCAGTAGTTCCAAAAATCCTCCTCGACCTGGCATTGTGATTACTCATCGAAGGCAGCAGGAGGGTTGGCGTCAACGTAATGACCGATATCGACAACAGCAAGAAGTGAGACGTCAGGAAGAATGGAATCGACATAAAGATCATTGGAAATGTCCGTTTTTCATCCATTGCTGGGAAGAAGGTATTAAATTGCCAACTGTTGAAAATTGCCCTGAGTGTAATGGTTATTACGGGGTCAATCGCTCAGAAAGGAGGTTTCAACTTGGTAATCAGGGTTTGTCTATCAATGAGCCGATCAGAGGCAGAGCATCAGTGCATGATCGGCTGGGGGGCAGACTTAGTGTACATGAGAGGCTTGGTAAACGCGCTGGATATTTTCCAAGGAATCAAGAGGAGCTTGAGGAGATGGCAAACGCAAGAGTTCCCGATGAGGAAATATTCTACAGGGACCCTAATATACGTCGTGTAGAACCAACTAGGACTTGTTATCAGCCGGTTTGGAAAACCAAGTTTCCTCGATGGTGCCCAGAGGGTCTGACAAAGACGCAGAGAAGGAGGATGCAACGTGAGCGTCAGGAGGATTTATACCAAGAGGAAAATTCCTCCAATGAAAGGCCTGGTCATCAGCAATGGCGGGTAAAACACAAAAATAAGGGTCCATCGGCAGATGTTAATATGGTATTCATGTTGCCGATGGAGTTTTTAGCACTATCCGATAATGAGGAAGAAGTTGTTCTCTCTGATCAAGTAGCTCAGTTAACACTAGATCCAATGATGGCTGTTTTTGAGAAACCTACCGATGACGAGAGACAGCATCTTAAGGCTTTATTTGTGAAGGGCAGAGTTGATGGGCAGCCTGTGTCTAAGGTACTTATTGATGGAGGGGCTGCGATTAATATTATGCCTTACGTGATGTATCGGAAACTTGGTAAGGGAGATCAAGACTTGACCAAAACCGATATGATGTTGAAAGATTTTGAAGGCAATGTGTCACCGGCTAAAGGGGCAGTGTGCGTTGAATTGACCATCGGCAGCAAAACCTTGCCAACGACGTTCTTTGTTATCAATGGCAAGGGTGCATATAATCTGCTTCTAGGGAGGGATTGGATTCATGCTAATTGTTGTGTTCCTTCTACAATGCATCAATGCCTCGTACAGTGGATTGGGGATAAGATTGAGGTCGTCCCTGGTGATTCTTCTTATGTCATTGCATCGGCAGAATCAGATACTTATGAGCGAACTAAATGCATATCAGGAGAAGCTTGGGAAAAAGAGTTCCTTAGAGTTGCTGATTATGAAATTCCACCGATTCAAGCAGTCGGTTCTGAAGAGGAGTTTTAATGGATAGGTTTGCCGATGATGGAAAATTAGGTCAAGGGTTCACATCGGCAGATGATTTAGTAGAAGTAGATATTGGTGATGGTGATAGGTCAAGACCTACTTTTATTAGTGCTAAGTTAGATTCCAAGTGTAAGCAGCGAATAACAGATTTGTTAAAAGAATATAAAGATTGTTTTGCTTGGGATTATACTGAGATGCCTGGATTAGACCGATCGATAGTTGAACATCGGTTACCTATCAAATCTGGATTTCGGCCACATCAGCAGCCAGCGCGCCGATGCAACCCTAATGTACTTCCTGACATTAAGGCCGAAATAACTAAATTAATTGAAGCAAAGTTTATTCGGCAATGTCGATACGCAGAGTGGATCTCTAATATAGTTCCTGTTTATAAGAAAAATGGAAAACTTCGTGTCTGTATTGATTTCAGGAATCTCAACAAAGCCACACCGATGGATGGCTATCCAATGCCGATTGCTGATTTGTTGATTGATGCTGCGGCTGGACATCAAATTATCAGCTTCATGGATGGTAATGCAGGTTACAATCAAATATTCATGGCTGAGGAAGATATTCCCAAGACTGCTTTCAGATGTCCAGGTCATGTGGGGTTGTTCGAGTGGATAGTCATGACGTTTGGTTTGAAAAATGCCGGTGCTACTTATCAAAGAGCTATGAACTTTATTTTTCATGAATACATCGGCACATTAGTGGAGATCTACATTGATGATGTAGTGATTAAGTCTGGAGATATCACAGCACATTTAGCCGATCTACGAAAGATACTGGAGTGCACAAGGAAGCATGGATTGAAGATGAATCCTAATAAATGTGCATTTGGTGTATCGGCAGGACAATTCTTGGGTTTTATGGTGCATCAGCGGGGCATTGAAATCAGTAGGAAGTCTATTGATGCAATTAACAAGGTGATTGCTCCTGCCAATAAGACTGAATTGCAATCTTTGATCGGTAAGATTAATTTCATTAGAAGATTCATATCTAATCTGTCGGGTAAGATCAAGGCTTTCAGCCCACTACTTAAATTGAAAGCTGATCAGGAATTTGTATGGGGAGTTGAACAGCAATTAGCCCTTGATGAAATTAAGAAATATTTATCAAATCCTCTAGTGCTAGTTCCACCTCAACATGGGAAGCCTTTCAGGTTATATTTGTCAACTGATGATACAGTTATCGGTTCAGCTCTTATTCAAGAATTTGAAGGGAAAGAACGTGTTATTTATTATTTGAGCAGAAGATTAGTGGATGCTGAGACGAGGTATTCGGCCATCGAAAAATTGTGTCTGTGTTTATACTTTTCTTGTGTCAAATTAAGGCATTATTTGTTATCTGTCGAATGTACGGTCATATGCAAAGACGATGTGGTCAAGTATATGTTGTCGATGCCGATATTAAGTGGTAGAATCGGCAAATGGATTTTAGCATTATCAGAATTTGAACTACGTTACGAATCAACTAAGGCAGTTAAAGGGCAAGTGATGGCTGATTTTGTCACTCAGCATTGTAATACAGTGGACTCTCTGGGGATTGCTCCCTGGACACTTTTCTTCGATGGGTCCACATGTGGTGAAGGAGCAGGTATCGGCATTGTGTTAATTTCACCTCAAGGAAGGAAGTATGAGTTTTCATTGCCGATTGTTGCTACAGCGACAAACAATCAAGCTGAATACCAAGCCTTGATAAAAGGGTTAGAATTGCTGAAGGAGATACGTGCCGATGTTGTTGAAATCTTTGGTGATTCTATGCTAGTTATAAATCAATTGGCTGGAATTTATGAATGCCGAAGTGAAGCTTTGATTTCGTATTATGAGAGATGTTTGCAATTGTTGAAAGGATTTAGAGGTTTTCGTCTTGAACATATCTCTCGATTGCATAATGAGGAAGCTAATCGACTAGCTCAGCATGCTTCAGGGTATCAGACTATTCAGGAAGTGCTAACATCGGCAGTTGATACCGATGACTGGAGGAAAGAGATTGTCGATTATTTAAAGGATCCATATAGAAAGGTTGAGAGACGTATAAGGTTCCAAGCTACCAAATATGTGCTCCTCGATGATGAATTATATTATCGAACTATAGATGGAGTTTTACTTAGATGTGTTAGCAATGATGAATCGAAAAGCTTGATGGGTGAAATTCATGAAGGAGTATGTGGGGCACATCAATCGGCTTTCAAGATGAAATGGATGATCAGAAGGAATGGGTACTATTGGCCGACTATTCTTGAAGATTGTTTTAAATATTTTAAAGGATGCCAGGGGTGTCAAAAGTTTGGTAATATTCAAAGAGCGCCTGCATCGGCTATGAATCCTATAATCAAACCATGGCCGTTCCGGGGATGGGCTATTGATCTCATTGGTCAGATTTATCCGCCATCGAGTAAAGGACATAAATTTATTCTGGTTGCTACCGATTATTTCACAAAGTGGGTTGAGGCAATTCCTTTAAAAAAGGTGACATCGGTCAATATGATTGATTTTGTGAAAGAGCACATTGTTTACCGATTTGGTATTCCTCAGACTATCACTACCGATCAGGGCACTATGTTTACATTAGGAGAATTTGATGAGTTTGCTGTAGGTATGGGAATTAAAATTTTAAATTCTTCTCCATATTATGCTCAAGCTAATGGTCAAGCTGAGGCTTCTAACAAAGGGATCATCAAACTCATTAAGCGCAAAATTGAAGAAAATCCTAGGAGGTGGCATACGGTATTAAATGAAGCCTTGTGGTCATATCGGATGTCATGTCATGGTGCAACCAAAGTAACGCCTTATCAGTTAGTATATGGACACGATGCAGTATTGCCTTGGGAAATTAAGGTTGGCTCTAGACGAATACGTTCTCAAAATCAGCTGACAGCCGATGATTATAATACTCTTATGAAGGATGAGTTGGAAGATGTGGCGGGTCATCGGTTAAGGGCTTTAGTTAGTATCGAAGAAAATAAGAAAAGAGTAGCTAGATGGTATGACAAGAAGGTGAAAGTAAAAGAGTTTGCCGATGGAGATCTGGTCTGGAAATTGATTTTACCGATTGGGACTAAAAGTTCAAAGTTTGGAAAGTGGTCTCCTAATTGGGAAGGTCCATATCGGATAAATCAGTCTGTTCATGGTAATGCATATATTTTAGAAACCCTCGAAGGGGTTGTGTTTCCCAGAGCGTTAAATGGAAAATATTTAAAGAAATATTACCCTAGTATCTGGATAGATGCATAAAAGTATAAGTGCCGATAACAGTACTATCGGCTAGAATTATGCAAGGATGTCAATGTCTCATAAAGTGCCGATACAATAAAAAAGATTACACATTCAACAAGGATTGGATAGCTAATATCGCACACAGGCGAATCTGGTCGGCTTCCTCCATTTCTTTGATATCGTCATCGGCAGCACCCTCCACAGGCTTGAGTTTTTTCTTCATGGCCAAGGCTTTGCGAGCCTGGATGTCTCTTTCTTGCTGAAGGACCTTGATGGCATCGGGTAGCTGGCTTTCTTCTTGTTGGGCATGAGTTAAGGCTGCCTCGACTTCTTTCAATTCAGCCAATAGAGCCATCTTCCTTGCTGATAAATCTAAGATTTTCTGCTTAAGTTCAGCGCCCGAAGTCTGCAAGTTGCCAATGCCCTTGTGCTTCTCATCGGCAATCTGTTTCAGTTGTAGCATTTCTTCTTTGAGTTGAGCCTGAGCTGCTCTATCGGCAATGCGCTGAGCAGCCCGTTGATATTGCAGTTGGCGGCTTTCTAAGTGAGCTGCTGGGAAAAGTACTTCTTCAACATCGGCAGGGACCTGGCCACGAATTGTTTTGAAAATTGCCTTTGCGGGGTCCGAGTCATCTACCAGTTGGGCGGTACCTTGTTGTAGCAAGTTCAGGAGGGTTTCCAACTTGGATTTAGTCTCTGCCGATATTGTTCCCAGTGCAAGGGAAGAACTTGTCTCCTCTCCATCGTCGTCAGAAATGTCAATGGCAAAGGAAAATAGGCTGTTCGGGGAATCTTGTTCCTGAGAGAGAGAAAAGGAGATCAGTTAGGGGTAAGTATGAGTATTGTAAATCAGCTAGGTTGATCGGTTTACCTGTTTCAAGGCAATTTCCTGTGCTTGACTGGAGGAAGCAACCTGGAGTATGTCATGTGGGGGATCGGCTGAGCTTGCCGATGGGATATCCTCTGTGACTTCATCGGTGGTGGGCTCTTGAGGTATGATGGCCAATGACATTGGGGCAGATGTAGGGATCGGCATATACCTTTGTCGTTTTGGCTGTGCTTCAGTATCTGTTAAAGCTTTGCGCTTTGCTTGGGCATCGGCAACGATTGGCTGGGGGGCATCGACACTTGTTGGTTGTGAAGCTTGGACATCTGGTACGTTTGCCGATGTACCCAATTGTTGCTGCAAAACAAGTGTAAGAGATGATATTTAACCGATAAAATGTAAAGTCAAGAAGCTACCTCTGAAGGTTCATCGAAAGAAGTGGTGCTTGATATCGGCGGAATTGCCGATGACGATCCAGTAGCAGCTCTTACCCCCTGATGATTAAGGTTAATACAGTTTGTGATCGGCATAAGTAAAAATAAACAAGATTGTTACCTTAAATGCTTTGACCAAGGTTGTAGCAGCAGCCGATGGAGTAGCCCTGGATGTAGCCAATTTGGACTTAGAAGTGATGGTCTTGGTACGAATCTTCTGGTGGGTCAAAGCGGCTAAGGTGGGAGCGTTGTAGCCGATCGGCGATGTTGGAGAAACAGGCCGGAGATTGAAGGGTTTCCCACTTTTGCTCACCGATGGTGCTGGGTTGTTAACCTGTTACAAGAAAATCAGTTACTGATATATGAAGGGAGAAGCAGAAGGGAGTTAAAGGAAACTTACCGCGTCGTCAGGGATGGCATATTCAGGGTCGATCATGTGCCGATATGTGTGAGCAGAAGTTGCAAACAGTTGTTCTTTCCACTCTCGCCACCATTGCTTATATGACTCGGTGATGAAAGATATTGGTGTCCAGGTGGATATATCAACATCTGTAGTATCGGCATCGGGGGAGAGTTGTACTACCTTGTTCCAATCTGTTCCGCAGGTGATTGTTTCTCTGGGTTTGATCACATCGGCAAAGCAGAGTTTGATTGGCAGTTGCCCAAAGGCCAATTGGCGGGATACTGCCGATGGGTTGTAAAATTCATACGTAATGTTGGTGTTTTTCCCGCTGCCGAATGTGTTTACTGGAATTGCCCTGGGAGTGATGATAGCCATCATGAGCTCATTATCTTGATTCAGAGTGTTATCGGCAAAGTTGAAAAGAAGGGGGAATATGTTTTCTTCGTCAATATAAGGCACCTAGGCCCTATGATCATGAGAAAGACCATTGTAGAAGCTTTGAAAGAATCTGCCGATTTGGTCTTCGTTGGCTTCTGTTCCAGGAAGGACAATTATGGCTTCACCAAAATTGAGGGGTGAGCGTGTTGCCGATTCATCATCCCCAAGCACATAGTCTTCAGCAATTTCTCGTGGGAATTGTTGAGCAAAAAAGTCCCATTGCAAACGTTTGTGTATATGGGCATTCAGCCACATGTTGATAAACCACCACGGGCCTCCCAGGTTGCCGATGGGTTCGCCAAGCAAAAGTTTCTGAGACACTTGATGAAGAAGATGATAAGTGGAGCTCAGAAGGTATCGGCCAAGAGGAAACCTTACGCCATTAGCCAAAAGTTTAGCTGCAGGGAGGAAGGCGTTGGTTGGTCCTACTGATCGACCACAGAAGATAAATTTTTCTAACCACATATTCAGGAAAGTGGCATGTTCCCTCTGGTTAAGTGTCCCGGTCTTCTGGTATTCTTGAATATATCCTGTCCAACCGCCGATGTTGCGGGTATTCACCCTATATTCAGACTTTCTACCATAAATGGAGCCTTCATCGGCAGTTGAGATGTCCAAGCCAGTAAGCATGTGGATATCGGCAAGGGTAGGGGTAGCTGGGCCATGTCCAAACATAAAAGTGTTGGTCGTGTCTGACCAGAAATAAGCAGCTGCAATTATCATTGATTCATTTTTCTGCATATCGGTAATAGAGAGCCTAATGCATTGGTCTAACCTTCGTTCTGCCCAGTATACTTGCATCGATCTATTAACCCTCAAGTACCAATCTTTCCACCCTTTGGTGGTTTTGGGCCAAGATCGGAATGTGTCTTTCCACAAATTCAGAGAGAAATTTTGGGCTCTAAAAGGGATTCTGTTAACCTCTGCATTGATCAGATCGGTTGGATCTGGGTTGCCTATTGGTCCAAGGCATTGGACGTGCGGCTGATCGGTTGGGATAACTAATTTGTTGCGCAGTTCCTAAGGTTATAGAATCCAGAGAACAGAAGAAAGGAAAAATCACCAACTGAATGAATTTGCGAAAAGATCAAAGTAAAGGGTAATGGAAGTGGAGCGAACCGCGGGGACGTTGAAGTTGATGGCCATTGTCTTGAGGAAGGTGGAGGTACGAGCCGGAAACTTGAAGTTAGCGCCGGAGAAGGGTTCTTGTTGGTTGGGGTCGCGCGGTTGTTCGTCGGAGTCGCCGCCGGAGAGAGAGAATGCCAAGGATTGGAGGCTGAAGGTAGAAAATAAGGGTTCCGGAGAAATCTATTTATAAGCCGCCCGGAATAAGGGTATTTTGGACTTATCTCTATGTCGCGCGCATATAGGTCAAGGCGGTTCAGAGGGATATGGTAACTGTTCGCGCGATAATCAGGGGATTGTACAGATGAGTTGATGACAAGTAATCATGACTTGGAAGGGATATCGATACAGGATATTTTAATTCTGAAAATGGCAGCATTATCATGTTAAGATCTTGCCGATGGGTTATTGTTTCGGTATTTTAACCATAATCAAAGCAAGAGTGGTTGGCGATTGTGCGATATTTACTGAAGTGCGTGAATCAAGATTAGATTTGATTGGATTTGATAACAAATCAAGTTTTGGCTTGGAGAATGAGTTACGGTAATCGGGCGAAGGCAAGCGTTATCTGGAGTAAATTTCGGAGCATTAATGGTTTTATACTCCGAAATTGGGGGGCATGTGTTGACACCGTTTTTTGCACGTGTCAAAATAATTGGAGTGGACTAATCGGCAAGGGGAAAGTTATTGAATACTTTGATAGCCGATGAAAGCCAGCTTGTAAAGATGGTTGCCGATAGCTGGTGATGGTCGATGAAAAGGTTGATTTGGACTCGGGCGTTGCCGATGAGGTTGGAGGTGTTGTTGTCGATGCCGATGAAGGGAGGCTTGAAGACTACTGCCGATGAAACATGGAGTATGCCGATGAAGGGAGGCTTGAAGACTACTGCCGATGAAACAGGGAGTATGCCGATGAAGGAAGACTTGAAGACTACTGCCGATGAAACAGGGAGTATGCCGATGAAGGAAGACTTGAAGACTACTGCCGATGAAATAGGGAGTATGCCGATGGGAAGGAGGACGGTGAAATTTCCATCGTAATTGAGGCGGACAGGGAAATAGATAGGAGTTGATTTCCTTTTCTATATTAGTTAGAGTATGATTCATGTAAGAGTCACGTGTTTCCTTAGATATGGGATTGGTGTCCTAGTTGTGTTTGGTTGTGTCTCTTTAGATCAGGGTATAAATATGGAGTAAGGGGCAATGTAATAGATAGATCAATCAATATCAAAACCAATTTTTACTCCTATTTGCGTCTACTTACTTTTCGGCGACTTCGTCAATTTGCATATTTTTCCTTTTTTTTACGAGTTCTCATTGATTCGGCGAGCTGCATCGCTTCAGTGCGACCTTCGGCGATTCTCGAGTTCCGCGTGAGCACCTCTTGGCCGTGACTTCCGGGCGTATCACTGTTGTCAGGACCAAAGTGTTCGTATCTTCATCCTTGTCGATTAGCAGGTCAAATCGACTGGCACGCTTTGGATATCGATTCGGGTATTAGCCCTTTGTGTTTGCAGATCCACTTTTGCATCAACAGGCAGATTCAAAGTATTAAAAGTCTAAAAAAGTTGAGAAAACAAGTATTAAAAGTAGATAAAACAAGTATTAAAAGTCTAAAAAAGTCAGAAGTACCTAATCATTTTCTATAACATTCTACAGCAGCACCTAATCATATTTATAGCACTCTACAGCAGCACCTAATCATCTAGGCAGCACTTACATCAGCACCTACTCATCCAGGCATGTATGCATTCATTTTTTAGAACAGGACTAAAAAATGTATCTATATATGTGCCTGCCACACAAATTTAGAACAGCGTAGGCATTTGGGCGATGCAAGCTGGAAGAGGGCAGCAAGCTGGAGGTGCTGGCAGGAGAGTAGGCATTTGGGCGATGCAATTGCTTGGGGTGGGGATGATGGAGTGCAGACAACATAGTTTTTAATCCACACATCATGCGGAGGGGGGAATCCCACGGGTGGCTTCACCACGCGCAGCGATAGATGGGTCCTAGTCAGTCTGTATAGATAGTTGTATAGATACAAGAGATAGAGATAGAGATGAGGTAGGTGCCACAGAGCAAGCTTCCAAATACTAGGAATGAAGACTGCTCTGACGTCTTAATTTAATTTGAGTGAGGCATGGACACACACACTAGACAGGCATAGGCCATGCATAATCAGAGAATTTCCAGACAATAATGGCAATTGAACAGCTGGATTTAACAGATTGTAATGTAGCTTTCATATTAGCAGTGTTGGCAATTGAACAGTTGGATTCAACAGATTGTAAGGTAGCAGTCATTGCATTCTAATAGCAACGCAAAATCACAATTGCACTTGACTTACCTTAACAAAACACTAAATCTACTTGCCTTTCCAATATACTACAGGAACATGTATCCCACAGGTGAAGCTCATCCCAGCAAGAGTGCTACAATCAACAGACCAAAATAGAGGCACCACCAACAAATGAACCAAACTTCCTCTAGTCATTACCTAGATGCCAAAGACGCTATATAATCAAATATTTAGAACAGTACTGCACACACAAATTTAGACATAGTTTTGTATCTATATATGTGCCTGCCACACAAATCAATCTGATTCTAGAGTATTGGTCATCCACTGAACTCAAACAACCACCCATTTTCATAACTGTCCCTACACAAGTGTCACCCTGTCCCAAGACGATTTAGCAAAAAACAACAGTGGGGAGCCAACTCTAACTCCACTCAGATCTAGCTCCACCTAGATTTCTGGAGTGGAGCTGCTCTAACTGGAGTTGGAGCCATGCCAAACAGGCCCTAACTGACTTAAACATGTGACCATCAGAGTTGAGAGCAGCTGAACTAACTTGGAACAAGCAGCAAAGTCTATTGAGCTAATTAAAACAGGAGAATTTGCTCTGACACATGCCAAATAAACCCCATGCATGCATAGCATCGCTGAGCACATCCAAGTCGCAAGCACTGCTGATATTCTCAGACAAAACATGATATTCTCAACAAAACATCCAATGAGTAAAAGGTACACATCCAAGTCGCAGAAGCTCAAACTTGGGAGGGACAAGGAGGAGGGAGGAAGGACTCACTAGATCTTGGGACGAGGCAAGGCGGCCAGGCGGGGGTCGTCACAGAGCAGTGGAGATTGAGCCAGTGAGGTCCGGGCGGCGGGCGGCGGCGGCACTGGATCAGCTTCACGCAGCCGGGCGTTGAGGTGGCGGCGACAGCCCCAGGATCTACAAGAAAGAGAAGAGAGGATAAGACCCAAAACCCTAGCGTGCACAGAGATGTTGAGGCGTGCTCACTGTTGGCGTGAGCCGAAGCGATGAGAAGGCCGAGGGGCGACAGCGACGGGATGCTGAGGCGGCGGAGGGGCGGCAGCGACAAGATGCCGAGGTGGCGGTGGCCGGATGCTGGGGTGGCGGCGGCCTCACACCTGGGCAGCCTCGCGAGTCACGAGTCGTGAGTTGTGAGCGAGCGACGAGTCGGGGAAACCCTCCCAGCCTTCGGAGTAGTGGATTCCTTCCGCGCGGAAAAGGAGGGGAAGCGGGCTTCGAGCCCGGCGCGGATGGGCTTCCAAAGTGCGCGACGGATTGTCCCGGGGTAGATTGGTTCATGGGTTTTTGGTCCAGGGAAATCACAAGGATCCCTCTAGGTTCCCCTGTTGTCAAAGTAGGCCTTAGCGTTTTGATTTTTTAATATATTATTTTAACTATGTATTTAAACATAGTATATATATCTTAGTACATAGCAAAATCTATGTATATGAAAAAGCCAAAATATTTTATAATTTAAAATGAAGAGAGTAGTTGCTAGCTATTAGCAATAGCAACATGAATATCCTAATCTTTAGCTACGGAAATATATCTATGCCTTCATTTTCTTCTTGTACCCCATATTTGCTTTCCCCTGTTATTAAACAAAGTTGCTCCCTACAAAGGCCGCTCAGTTTGACTTTAGAATTCTATACATAGTTTTCATTAGAAAGGCAAAGTTGATATTTTACGTATGTGTTTGGGTGAAAAAAAGGAAAAGAATCTTCCGCCAAATAAATCTATAACCTAATAATAAATAGGCAAAATTTTTGCCGTACTTTTTTTCTGCCTCTTCCTTCCGTGTATTCCTTTTCCGGTCTATGTTCAATCCATATTCCAGTCCAACTCTAATCCTTATTCCAGTCCGCTTCCCAATTTCGGCCGTACTTTTTTTTACATGTTCCTTCCGTTTTTCTTTCCGAGTCCACGTTTAACCCGTGTTCCAGTTCACATCCCGTCCCTATTCTGTTTGTGTTTTTTCCTGGCACATCCGAGTCCTAACGACAAAAACACCCGCAACTGTAAAAAGACGGCAAAAATACAAGCCACACGAGGTTTAAACCCAAAGTCTCCAACAAGTGATTGCATACCTCGCCACATGCTTTACATGATATACAACAAAATATTTTATATTTGATCAATAGTTAAGTACCTTATAGCTCACGGGACCAAACAAACAAGTGTAAAACACATGACATTTTTTCGAAAGGATAACAAAAGCTTTGCCACAATTTTTAGGAGAAAAATAAAATAAAGAGATGGCCCATTTTTTGAGTAGAAACCAGACAAAAAAACACAAATGACCGTGAGTAGATACTTTTAGGGTTGGTTGGTGCCGTTGTTTGCTATGCCTAATCTTAGGCAAACCATGGTTGCCACATAAATGTCTTGTTTGAAATCGTTTAAAAGTGGATTCTCAGTTGCAAAACGTGACAATCATGACAAACGCGTAATGGTTGCGGTGATTTTCTCCCTGCATCAGGCCACGGATCGTGGGATTTGAACTGGAGTCGCGATTCATACCGCAACGCACGGTGGGCATGCAAAAGCCAAACCAAGCATGATCAAAGTGCAACGAGCAAAATCAAAGGCACACTTGCGACAAAAGTTTGGCAACGAAATGAGACTATGATATGTGAGAACGGTGCTAAGAAAGTGTGGCACACCGTAGTTGTGACAGTAAACCAAAAACTACCTAAAAAACTATGCCGTGACTAACTTGCAACGTGACAAGTTGTGGTCATAAACCAAACAGACCCTAATCCCCGTGGCCGTTCTTGGACTCTCGAGAAAAAAACGACTCCCGTTGCAACGCACGGGTATATTTTCTAGTAATAATAAAGACACAAAATTTCTCTACACCTTTTTTTTTGTCCGGCCTCCACTAACTGTTCTATTCGTTTGTCTACCACCCTCCTTTTTTATATATAGGTACTGGACACAAGTATCCTATTCTAATTCAAATAGATACCTCCAAGTAAGTTGAATAGGGATTCTGATCCAAATCCAAATAGAAAAAAGAAATCTATTTCTAAATAGTATTAAATAAGTCATGGCAAGTTTCTTAGCTTGGGTCTTTTTTTCAGTTTTCCCAAAGTAGTTCGGATTTTTTTTTTGCCACATAGATCGTGTCTTCGGCCACGAAAACTATGTCCGATCCGAGTCCCCTGCCACGCCCCATCGTCTAGCTAGAGACAAAATTGAAATTGAATCAAATCCAAACCAAAACTGAGAAAACTCCACGACGCAAGGAACACAACCATAGCACGGACAAGATAAGAACTCTGTATACCTACAGCCATATATAATCCACCTCTTAGCGGGTGCGCGATGGACTGTCGTGATCTGGGGACTTAAGGCTATGTTCGCGCTTATCAGTTAGAATCAATTAGTCAGAAAATAATATTTTTTTCTCACAATAAATCAACCATACAAATCAGTCGGAGCCAAAATAAATCCTACCGAACAAAGCTTAAGACCTTATTAGACCAGACAACAACAATGAGGCAAAGATCACGTCCACGAGGAGCTCTTCTTGCTGCGGACGCCCCTGTTCGCTTCACTAATAAGTCATGGCTCCGTTGACTAATTTGTTGTGAGAAAAAAATATTATTCGTTTGTTAAAAAAATACGAATTATAAGCTAAACAAACAGGTTGTGAATACTCGGTAGGGCCCGTTGGTCGGTGGCACAACGGCGGAGCGGGACGACGCTCGTGTCGGCGTTGTAGTTGCAGGAGCGAGCCAATGGAGTTGCAGGCGGAGGGAAAAGAAGTGATCATGCTTTGGTTCGGCAATCCACCGCAGAGCTCCTCGTGCACGCCGAGACGCCGTGTCAAGTCGATGGTCGAATAAATTAAAAAAAAGAGTCGACGGTCGAATCCGCCGGCTCCGTCGGCGAGACGCCGTGCCACCACCTGTGTGAGCTTGCTCGTCTGCTAAGCTGCACACAGAGGGGTCCCAGTCCCGTCGTGCCTGCACAAGCTCACAGCGTAATTGCAAAAGGACGCGCCGGCTAGCCATCGATCTCGCGCGCACTCGATCCGAGGATGAGCAGAGCAGCTCGCATGTGACTCTCCCGCGTCCCCGGCATGTAAGAGCTCCACCACGCACTGCCTTGCTGCCAGCGGAGACGAGGAGTGGATGCCTTGGCCAGATGCCGCTGCACTCCTGCTCACGCTACTTGCCTCCCTCCGCCTCTGCCTCGGCGCCAATGGTGATCTACTTTTCAAATCAAAATACTATTCCAGTAATTTATCGGGAAAGAAAAACACTCTTTTAGATAAAAAAAAAAACAAGCTGACATAGCGCCTCCAAGTGCAAGCTGCTACTGCTATCCCAATTCCCAAGGGAAAAATAGGAGCCACAAGTCAAGCTACTGCTAGAAGCCACAAGTGAATTTTTTTAATATTTTTTTAAACTATTTTTAACGCTAATACTGTTTTTTTTTAAATCTAATATTTTTTGCCGCGCCTATCGCTACGGCGCGGGCAAACAATGCAGCGCGGCAGCGACGATGACGTGGCACTTTCACGCGCTATGACCGCTGACGTGGCAGGAGCTGCCGCGCCATGCCGCGCCACAGCCCACGGCGCGTCCCTTCGTCACATGTTGTGCAAATGTGTTCTAGCTTGGTTGGTCTGTTCTCCGTTTAATGTACCTTTTTCAAACTTTGTGTCTCGCTTCTATGTTGTTGTACTTGTGCTATTAGATTTTATCTTTTGTTCCAATGCCGCTGCATATACTGTATCACATCTTATCGATATATCGTGACTTGACATAGTACTGCATTGCTGACTCTAGTTTTGTAGCCCTGAACTATAGGCCATGCCGCTTTGCTCTGTTATGCAAGACTGGTCATACCGTCTAATCGGAACCAACTTTTTACAGTATGAGACGACGTGCGTGTAGATGCAGTCTAATCGGAACCAACTTTTTCCATGGATTAAATTTTAGTCCCTGTCACATCGGATGTTTGACACTAATTTGAAGTATTAAATATAAACTAATTACAAAACTAATTACACAGATCGAGACTAATTTACGAAATGAATCTATTAAGCTTAATTAGTCCATGATTTGACAACGCGGTGCTACAATAAATATGTGCTAATGATGGATTAATTAGGCTGAATAGATTTATCTCGTAAATTAGTATCTGTCTATGTAATTAATTTTATAATTAACTCATGTTTAATCCTTCTAATTAGCATATGAACGTCCGATGTGATAGGAACTAAACTTTAGTCTCTGGAATCAAACACCCCCAATTGTGCTACATAAGGAACCGTTGTATCCCCATCCAAAAGGCGTACAATATGAGTTTTTACACTACTCACCCTTTTTTTTAGTTTTTCATGTATTCAAACCACTAGATAGTTGGGAGTGGACATCCGTCGACAGTAGCATGATGGTCTATTGATTCATCTTTTTATGTCCGTCATTTGGATCATTTTTTCAGCTGATTTCTTAACTACTTTATTTGATACTTATCCCTTCTAATAGTTTAATATACGTTGGAATGTTACTCAGTATATTTCTTTGGTCGTCATGCTTTTTCACTGTTAATCGTACCTAACTTTTTTTAATTCCCTAGTTCAAAATATTTAGAGTACATGGTATTGTTCATTTTCTGAATTTTATATTCCGCCGTTGTTACACACATCTTTTAGTACTGCTTTAGAGTTGGCCGTGGACCCAGCCTCCCTATTTCGTGTTCGCTTTACATTTTGAAACCGAAGCACTGTAGGAATGAGGCCAGAATCCAGGCACAAAATCGAGGCAAAGATTGAGGCCGTAAAACGAGTCGAGGCAATCGTTGATCGGTGTGGAGCTCATGTGAATAAACAATTCGGTAGCTGCATGCAGCTGTGGACCCGGCACATATCTCAGCGTACTCCAAACCGTTAAGATAGGCTCCGCAGGTGCTCGTAGGTAAGGGTTTTTTAGTCTGTGATTCTTCCTGTGCCCTCCAATCCAATCGTGTCCTTGGCTGCTCCACTGCTTCAGTATATATTTAGTGTGTGATTCTTCCCGTGCCCTCCAATCCAATCGCATCCTTGGCTGCTGAAGTGAAGTGAAGTGAGTGATCCGACGTGCCATCGCACATGTGACGAAGGGCCGCGCCATGGGCCGTGGCGCGGCACTGCCACGCCAAGATATGCGACGCGATAGCTCCTGCCATGTCAGCGGCCATGGTCCGTGGAAGTGCCACGTCATCGCCGCTGCCACACCACCATGCATGGCGCAGCAGCCTTGTTTGCCCACGCCGTGGCAACAGGCGCGGTCAAAAATGTTAGATTAAAAAAAACAATGTTGGAATTAAAAATAGCTTTAATAATGTTAAAAATAAAAAAATCCCACAAGTCAAGCGGAGCAAAATAAGGAGATAGAAAATCCCCCCTGACACCAATGAGCAACGAGGCAACTGGGAGCAGGAAGCAGGAGTGCGGAGAAGATAACGAGGGGGCATCTTTCACCGATGTAACTTTTGCAGTTAGACCCCCAATAATGTCGTAATATTTCTCTATCTTCTTGTGTCTTGCTTGGAGTCTTATGAATAATCCCCAAAACCTTCTAGAAATATTCAACTGAGCCCACACCTTTGACTTTTATGTCCCTGACCGTAAGCTTTTCCATATTAACGAGCACACCCTGACACGCCACATGTTTTGTACTATTTCATCTTCCAATCAAACTAAATATATACATGGATTATCTAAAGTACATGTACATTGTGTTTGTATTAAAACTGTACAGCTAATAATATATTCACGCAGTGTTCATCCAAATTCCGTAGCAACGCATGGACATTTTACCTAGTGTTCTTTATAACAAAAAAGTATAACTTCTAGAGTCTACAATGATTAGAGATACATATACACTTTAGACTCATAATCCTCTAACACTACTCCCTGGCTATTTCAAAATTCTAACTTTGTTATTTTAATCAGCCTAACATATAAGGAGTTTATAGTATAAAAGGTGCTATGTTTGATTTGTATTTAGAAATGGTTCCTAATTGATGCACAAACTTTTGTTGCTATAAATTATATACTTGCCATAGATTATCTATAAACTCTATAAAGCTAAACCCCACTAGCTATTTCTTTAAACATATAAGCTGTCCACCTAATCAGTCCACTATCCGATGCATTTATAACCAACTAGCATTTGCAATTATGATCTACATGTCAGCAAGACACGTCATCCACTAACATGCATTTAGTTGTCCACATCAGTATGCCGCGTCATCCACTAACATTAACTTATAATTGTTGATCCCTTTGTATAAGTAATTTTATTTCAAATCATCAGCAATTTCCACGACAACGCGTGGGGTATTCACCTAGTATACTATAAACCTATGTACCATATTTATCTTAGGTCAGTTTTAGTGGCACGTTTCATAGCATAGTTACCAAGAATGCCACATCAGCTTTTGCGTTGGTAGCTGTGCCAGCGGTTTTCATGATGATGAAACTCCATGAAGCTCTCTCTATCTCTCTCATCACAATTAACCTACCAAGTCATCAAATTTGTTGATGTGTCACAATATTAATGAAATGAAACTCCTACTGAGACTGGCCTTAGTGCCATCCTCAATCAGGTTTTCGATGTTAATGGTATCTCATCAAGGTTGGAGCAATTCGTCGCATAACCCTTGTGTCTCTGTCGATCGCTATCAAGCTCGACCGCTAGAGCTCACCTTCTTATTGTCACTCCTCACTTGAGTTAACCAACCTGACATAGGTTTAGTTGGAAAGTGAATCAACTTTTGGTTCATATCTATATGTTAATGTAATTCATGATAATGTATAGATGCAAGTTAAAGAATTATCAACGGTAATGCAATTAAAGTTTTTCTTCTCTATTTAACTCCAGTGTTGATGAACCAATCATCCATGATATGATCCATGTTTGTAGGAGCATCCGAACCAATGATACTTGCTAGAATTTTAGGCAAATTCAAGCAAGTGCACGTCTGATTCAATCGCAAACAAGTTAACGGACATTATTATTGATCACAATTTTAACAACTGTAAACAAAACATAAGTAGCTACAGTAGCACACCCAACGGCACCAGAGCCATTTCTGTTAGTTGACACAACCTTTGTTGGTGTAGTAGTCCCGCTGGGTGTCGTGCAAAAAGGTTGCACTGCCAATCACATCAACGGAGACGCCAGGAAGTACAGGAACAAAAGGTCGCCAGGAAGTAGTCGATCAGACACTACTACAGATTGACCTATCACCAACGCCTCTATCACCGCCGGTATCATTGAAAACGATGGTGATAGTTATCACCAATGGTTCGTGTGGCAGAACCGCCCGTAATAACACACTTTCGAAGGCGCTTGTCTTCCACTAGACACTAAGCACCCCGAAAGTGAGCTACATCAGACAGTTCCATTGAGCATACCCTAAGGAGAACTCAAAACAATCCATATTTTACATCTAGAATCCAATAATGAGTACAAGTTTACAAGACTTAGTCCATTTCATACAACAAGAGTTCTTCGAAAATTATTTATTACAATCCCAGGGTTCAGAGTGTAGAAATTAAATAGCGAAAATAAAATAGACAACTAGCGTGTGCCCACCAAAAAAATCCTTCACATAAGAGCTACTCCTCAAGCCGCACCTGCAATAGGGGTAAATAAACCCTAAGTACACAATGTACTCGCAAGACTTACCCGACTAGTGTAAATAGTTTTCCCGACTCCAAAGGATATGATAGGCTATATAGTTTGCTGTTTTCTTTTCGTTTGCGAAAAGCATTTGAAAGTGCATCTAGCCCTTTAGTAGGTTTTGGTGAATTGAATGACAACACAATTAAAGGTCTAACAAATTTGTTAAGCGTTTAACAGAAAATTAAGTATATTGCATACACATGAATATTGCATAACAAGATGCATCAAAGGTTCAATAAGAAGGCAAGCTTGATGGTATTCCACGTAACGTTGAAATGAAGACCAAAATTGTGTATTGTTGTGTTGGGAGTTTATGGGAACAATCTAGTTCAAGCAAAATACAACAATGTAAATGGAATCAATGAAATGGCTTCTATGTTGTGAGATATCATAGCATCATATGAAAGCAAGCATATTTGGCAAATGGTAAATGAGACATGAGTTGATGATTTTGGATTGGTCTCAATAATGGCTTGTTTTGCATGAACAAGAAGAGTTTGATAGTGGATTAGTTTTGATCAAGTATTGAAGAATAAATCAAGAATGCATAAGTAAAGAAATACCAAGCAAAAGTCTAATGACAAAGGATACAACTCATATTGAATATAAGTCGGTCTCTATGTTGGTTTGCTTGTATGGATAAAGATTTGGAAAATCACTTTGCATTGATTTGATCAAGCTAGAAGTATAAAGATAGAGATTAAAGTGAGTGTTAGAAATGTCAGGCCAAAATAAAGAGGATATAAGGAATCGTGAATTGGCTTGACCATATTGATGTTGATCTATATATGTCTCTATGTGAGTCAAACTGAAGCTTGATTGATCTCAACATTCATATCTAGAAGATATTCAAGCAAGGATCATAATATTGAAGAAATAATTTTTTAATGGATGCTTAATATGATGTGACTTGAGAATGGCTTGATAAGGTTGTCGGTGCAGGACCCACGGGATACCCTGCAAGGAAGGGAGAAGAACTAGCCTAACTAGGATTCATCCCCTGTAATCTTAGTAGTAGTATTATTCTGTAATCCTACTAGGAACTCTCACTGTAAACCGACTAGGACTCTAGCCTCCTGACTATATAAAGGAGGATAGGGCTCCTTGGATCGGGAGTTCAAACAACAATTGTACAACACAACACTTTACGACCAATCTAACGCAAAGGCTAACGCCGAACTGGACGTAGGGCTATTACTCGATCAAAGATTAAGGGCCCGAATCAGAATAAATCGACTGTCTCTTGCGTTAACCGTCGAGTTCCACGTATGTTGAACCCCGAACATACTACCCCAGGGACCCCTGTGGCAGGCTATCGGTGATCAAACATCGACAGCCTAGGAACTCTCACTGTAAACTGACTAGGACTCTGGCCTCCTGACTATATATAGGAGGACATGGCTCCTTGGATCGAGAGTTCAGACAATAATTGTACAACACAACACTTTACGACTAATCCAACGCAAAGGCTAACGTCGAACTAGACGTAGGGCTATTACTCGATCAAAGATCAAGGGCTCGAACCAGGATAAATCGACTGTCTCTTGCGTTAACCGTTAAGTTCCGCATACGCTGAAGCCCGAACATACTGCCCCAGGGACCCCCGTGGCAGGCTATCGGTGGTCAAACATCGACAAAAGTGAAGATAGTAAGGAAATGGTTTCGAGGGACTAAGCAGAGGTGAAGGGCAAGCTATGGCTTGAGGACCGAGGTACCATGGCTAAGGTGAAGAATAGAGTACTTGTATTGAGTCGAGGAACTAATTAAGCTATGAGGAGTCATATTATGTTGAGGATCAAATCATTAGCTAGTGAAAGTGACTTGAAGCCATTGGAGTGAACTCATGTGTATGAAAATGGTTCAAGTCACATGCTCAAGGTGTGTTTGCTCGAAGAGGTGAGACAAAGTTGTTTGCAACCCCTCATGAAACGATATTGAGAAGAAATAGCATATGAAGATATTGAAGACTTAAGTGGTTGAAATGATTATATTCTCTTGATCTTGAGTATAGGTATGTCGTACTATCAAGGGGGATGCAATACGAATCTTAGACAAGTCTCAAGTGCTCAAACTAACCGAACCCAAGTGTTAATATGAGATAAAAACACTTAGTACTGCACCTGCACTAGTTGTTTTTGGAGCTTGTTCTCTGCTAGGTTTGTTAGCCCTTGAAACAAGCTTTTTGAAAAGTCTAAGATCACTGAAAACAGAGTTTAGAGTAAAAAGTTATGGCGTTTTTTGTGAGGTGGCCTGTGCTGTTTCAGGGAGCTACGGCAGTGCCGCGAATTTTTGAGGCAGTGCCGCACCCCGGTAGTGCCACGCGTCAAGTGCGACAGTGCCGCACCTTATAGATCATAAAGGCTAGTTTTTGAACTGCAACAACTAGTTTGTTTGGGGTGGGTATAAATACCCATCCCACGTCTCCTGCTGAGGCTGCTGATACTCCAAACATTCCAAACCCTTTCCAAGCCATTTGTGAGCCCTCTCTAACCCTTCTTTTTGTGAGAGTGAGTGATTAGCGATTGATTAAGTGTTAGAGAGCTCATTAGAGCAAGCCAAACCTTAACACTTGTCGGGCTTTGTCAATCTTCGTTGCATATTTGTTACTCTTGCAGGTGAAGCCTCCTAGACGGCTAGAAGTCGCCCGGCGAGCTCCCATGCTTGTGGAGAGGAGCGGAAAAGTTTGTAATCATCTCTTACAGCTAGTGAAATCACCTCTCATCTTAAGAGTTCACTCTCTTGACTTGAGAACGAGGATAAGGGTTGCAAAGCCCAAGCCTTAGTAGTTATCTCAACAACGTGGACATAAGCAAGCCTTAGTGATGAGCTGAACAACAGGATAAATCGTGTGTCTTCTCTTTTTATGTTTTAAATTGCATTATTTGTGTTCCACTCGATCTACTTGGTTGTAAGTGTTTGTGAGTGTAGGTACTTAGTGAACTTGTCACTGGATATCTCTAGCACATCTTTACTAAGTTTGGTCTGTGTTGAATTCTTTGCAGAGGTGAGGCAGTGCCGCAGTCTGAGTGAGGCAATACCGCACTTAAGGGAGGCAGTGCCGCACCTAGAGTTTAACTTCTACTCGAGTTTGTTTTTAAATAGGCCTATTCATCTCCCTCTAGACGCCATCAAGGTCCTTTCAGCATTACTAGTAGTACATCCTTATGATTGTGTTTTATTAGCTGTCATGGTTACGTCATTAGCGCATCTGATCTACTTTCAAGCAAGGATTGAGCAATCAGAACCATTTCATCATCTTTCATCTTTCAGTTCTTACTACGGTGTTGACCATAGCCAAGTCGTACCGTCTCACAAAAACGGCGATTCACGAACCAATGTATCCCAGTTGGGTACCCCGAAATACACGCCCCGCTTATACCCCAGGCACAAGCAAGACCAACACATTCCACTCTTGTCGAGGGGTCTAGATCCTCGTCCAAACTTAGACTCTAAGCCACTACACTTGAGATCCGGTCTCAACATGGTGTTTAGACCTCCACCTTTTCCCGCCTCCAATTAGTCGGTCTGGAAAGAGCCGGAACTCCCGGCAAGAACGTAACGAGCCTTCCCGCTCCCATAAACAAGTATGTGCTCAGGATAAAAAGTATGTGACCTAACTACCATCCTTAGCAACGTACGGTTCTCCGTCGACACGGATAGGAAAAATAGTGTAATCAAGCTAAGTCCTATTGACCGCGGAACACACCTGTTACACCCACCAATACCCGTATCATATCCCTGCCCGGTCTCAAGTTTTCTTTTTATCATTTTATCATAAGAGTAATAATAATCACCTATTGTAAGTAATGGTAGATTACTCACGCTACCGAAAAATCTAAGCATAACAGCTACTTGACCCATACTAGTTCTAACTAAATTGAGCCATCTTTAGATGACGTTTTTAAGGAATCACAATTTTATGTTTCTCGGATAACTAAATGTTAAATGTATACACGTTTTTAGTTAGAATTTGGACCGCGAAGTCAGATCAGATCAATCGAAATTGTCAATTTGTGTACGGTGAAACGTCAGTACTCATCGAGCCATCCCTCAAAACAGGGAGGCAAATCCGACCCACCTGCAAGCGACCAGGGGCTCAAGGCCACCGCGTTTTTCTGGAACCATCCTTCCAGCAGCTCAAACAAACCAACCGAGCTAGCGGGCAAGCTTTCCAAACCGCACCACAGGCGGAGCGTGCGAACTCGGAAGCAGAACCCCCCGCACCACAGGCGGAGCGTGCGAACTCGGAAGCGCGAAAACCCTCCCCGCCCAAGGAGGATCCCTCCCGCGGCACGCGAAGCAGACCCCCAACCGGCCGCCCTCGCGAGCCGCGGCGGGGACAGCGGAAGCAGCATCACTCCGGAGCAGCAGCCCGGAGCGGGGTTCTGTAGGAGTAGGAATCTCCGAATCTGCGGAGTTCGTGGCCGGATTTCGCGGCGCGGGGCCTTCTCGTTTCGGGCGAGACGATGGTGGGGTTCGCGGGGAAGAGGAAGGAGCTGGAGCAGGTGGTGGACGGCCTCTCCGACTTCTCCCTCTCCGGCCCCGCTGCCAAGAGCCGCAGATTGGTGAGTTGGTGAGCTGTTTGTGCCTTTTTTTAGGCTTCTATTAATTGATGAGGGCTCTTATCTGGTTTGCTGGCGCAATCTTTTGCCCTAATCTTTTGCTGCTACTGTGCCTGCGAGTTCATCTCTTTAATTAGTGATGATTGGTGGACGCCTAACTAGGGTGGTTGATTATAGGGATTTGGGAGCGGTTACATGTTAGCAAATACAGTAAAATTCCTTCCTTTTAAGGAAAAAAATGGAATATGTTGCTTCAACTATATGTTGCACTTGATGGTTATCAATACTTGCTGTCATGTCGGTGACCTGCCTGTATAAGTGGCTATTTGATTAAAGCGTCTTCATGCAATTCGGCAGAATAGATTCAATTGATGTTCTGTCAGATCTGTTTCCAGTTTCTATACCGTTTTCTTATTTCTTACTCCCTCCGTTCCTTAATATAAGCCATATAGATTTCTAAAGAAAATTCCAAAATATAGGTACGTATCAGCTCCCACACCGATTAGTTTGGAAACCTTCCCACCGTACATAGCACATGCCTCAACTAATCCCTTAGATTTAGGAAGCAATCTGATTGGGAGAGTGAAGATGGCCTGATTTTTCTTTTTTTCCTCGGTCTCACATCCTTCCCCAAGCCGTGCGTTAATATTGGTGCTAAAAACTATATGGCTTATATTAAGAAATGGAGGGAGTATTAACTAGAATGAGTTTACTCAGCAGTATCTGCTCTGTCAGTAACTTCCTACTGAATAAGTTAATGAAAATGCCTTTCTGCAAAGAGCCTATGCAATCAGGAAATCAGTAGTCCTTTCCTAGGTCAGCCTAGGATGCCTGTTCTGTTTACATGCAGATATTGCCAGATTATGTTGTTGTTGCTTTTGTTGGAGTTTTTCTTTGGTGTAGAAATGTAGCGAGGTTACGTTTCTATGCATTTGTTGTGACAGTCTTGTTCTGATGTTATCTAGCAAAGTAGCTCCCTGCTTTCTGTTTGATCACTTCAAGTGAAGAAGGAAAAACCATACATGTTGCAATTTTCCACTGTGTATAGATAAGCAAGGTTTATCATGCATGTTCACTGCATGTCTTGTTGTGCATATAGTTAAGCATTCTGTCATTTTGGTGTTTTCCATTCGTTGGAAGCCTTTATTCAGAATACTTATTGCATCTGTAATGCCTCTCTGAATAAAGTGTTGCTTATTATTTATAGGACCCTGGGCTCCCACCAATTATGGAAGAAGAACCACCTGCTCCTTCCATGTCGTTCCAGATGCTGGGAGAGAAAATCGATAGCGGTGTTGACATACCCAGTGTGGAAGTCATGATGGAAGGTCTAACACATCATGTGCCTAGTGAGGACATGGCACTTGTTTTATACAAACCAGTAGATAACCCACCATTTGGTCCTGGCATCTCAAGCTCTTCATTCATAGTGAGTTCAGACTTGATACGTGGTCTAAAGAGTAAGTACATCGTGACCAACCTTCTTTAGTCGTCATTTATATTTAAATTCACTATTCCTATGAACCTTTGATATTTTGATCCTGCATTTCGTTAGATTTTCTAAGTGTCAAATGTATATCCAGAACTTGTATGAGTACATGTATTGTCATTACCTAAGTATTTGGGTGTTCCTTGTGCAAATATAAACTAACCTATTTAGATTTTTTGTTAACTTCTATATCAATGACATGTCCAAACCTATCTCCTGATACTTTAAGCAAGTTGTATGCAGAACTGCAAAGAGTCTACTATTTAGTTGTGTCATGCAGCTAGTTGGTGAATATAACAGGAAGCATAAATGCCTGTTGGCCTAGGGGCATGAGATGATATGTTTTAGCCATGACATCACCTGCTTACATTGTGATTTGCGTGGGTGAACACTTGGTGTGTCCTTTGTCTAGTGCTGTAGTTGTGCTGCATTCTTTGATGTGCAGAATATGACCCATGTCATGATTTTTAGCGTGATTTACTTGCCAACGATTATCTTCCTCCTTTTATTTTCTTTGGTTCTGCTGTCTTCTTGTAGAGCTTTTTCATTGGCTTCTACTTTGCGCCACCGTCACATGCAGCATATTTTTCCAATTATACATGTTCTGAATTATAACAACTCACGAGTTTCTTTGCTGTTTTCACTTTTCAGACCATGCTTTCAATCAAGCGAACTATCATGAGATGGAGGGTGAATCTCCTGAGCGTAGGAACAGCTTGGCTTTAGTTCCTTGGATACCACCACAAGTGTCTATTAGATCAGACTGGGTTGCTGCTGAGCCAGACAGCACACAGATTTTTGAAGTACCTATGGAGGCTGATGAGACTGAAGTAACTTCTATGGATGTCGAGGAAACACCCGAAGCAGTTTCCGGCGGATTCAATGGTGAGAACCTTGGCCAGTGGCAACATTGTATGACCCCATCGTCGTTACCAAATCCAGCAGCCCATGTTATGTGGTCAAGGTAACAAATGGGAGGCCCTGTGTACCGACTACTGAGTCACACCAAGGATGAAGAAATCCTCTAATAGGCCTCCCCTAGCTGTGTAGAAGTTGCTGGCTGCTTTAGTTGAAAACAAAAAACTGATTATGCTTAGCATGATACCTCCTGGTGTAGTGCTGATCTTCCCCAGTAATATCTGTGTCAGTAGACTCATGTTTCAAGAGAACCTGGTTAGATGGACATCCAATTAGTTGATGTAACTTGTTGGATTTATAACATCTTAACGCCCTAGTTTCAAACTCCTTTGCATTATTATTGTATTATTACCATGGCTGGTTTATTGATAACATAACCGATTAATTGCCACGAGTTTTATCACATATTTATATAAAAATTAACAATATATGCTTCTTTTTAATAACAGAATTTAATGCTCATATAAAAATATAAAATGTATGCATCTCTTAAAACCGAGAATTGTTTTAAATCCAAACAGCGGGAATCACCTGCTCTGTTTTCATTTAAAAATAAGTTTACAGAAGGTTGTACAAAAAAAATCATTTGAAAATAAGTTTAGAAAAGGTTGCGCAAAAAGAATTACCGGAGAAGAGAGACTGAAAAAACAGCAGGGACAAGAGCAAGACTGAAGTGGCCATGTGCCATTGATTCATATCATCACCTCCCTGATGCCTTTGCCATATGAGCAGGCGGTAAATTCTTGCTACCATCTGCATTAAGCTCAATGATTGGTCCGAATGATATACGCAAAGCGGTCGACAAAAATTGTAAGAACAAAGGGGGAAAAAGCAGTTCATTATTCTCATCCTGATATCTCAATTCTCCTGGTCTTACATATTCTTTTTTCACAATTTAGGGAAAAGTCAGATTTTATCTCCAAAGTTTATAAGTATGACGTGACATTTACTTAAGCAGAATAATAAGGGCACGTTGGACCCCTGGATCCATTCCTACCGGGAATACGTCACTAATTTGTACTCTCTCCGTCCACAAAACAATGCAATTCTCACATCCTGAGGAGTCAGACAATTCAAACTTTAAGGGAGTGTTTGGTTCTTTAGTCGCTTCTAAAATTCATGTCACATCAAATATTTAGATATTAATAAAGAGCATTAAATATAGATTAATTACAAAACCAATTACATAGATGGAGGCTAATTTGCGAAACGATTTTTTAAGCCTAATTAATCCATCATTAGCACATGTTACTGTAACACCACGTTGTCAAATCATGGACTAATTAGGCTTAAAAGATTCGTCTCGCAAATTAGTCGCAAGTTATGCAATTAATTTCGTAATTAGTCTATATTTAATACTCCATACATGTGTCCAAACATTCAATGTGACAGGAATTTTAGGAGAGACTGCAGTAACCAAACAAGGCCTAACTAGAATTATATAAAAAAAGTACTAACACTCGTGAAACAAAATAAATATCATTAGATTAATTATAGAATATATTTTCATAATAAATTTATTTGGAGACTTAAATGCTAATATTATTTCTATAAATTTGGTCAAACTTGAATTAGTTTGATTGTCACGCTTTTTATAATTATGTTCTTTTCTGGAAAGAGGGAGTACTAGTTTTGATCAGCTGAAAAGGTTTTGGTTGGATTTCCCCAACCGAACGAACCCTAAGGATACTTTTGCAATGACCTCGACGAATATGATTTGAGAACATACATATCTAATTATCTTCACTAAAAAAACATATCTAATTATCCATATAATATTCCTAGTGCATTCTGGATAAGGCCTGGTTTAGTTCCAAAAAATTTTCACCCCAAACTATCACATCGAATTTTACGGCACATGCATGGAGTATTAAATATAGACGAAAAAAACTAATTGCACAGTTTGGTTGGAAATCGCGAGACGAATGTTTTAAGACTAATTAGTCCATGATTAGCCATAAGTGCTACATCAACTAACATGCGCTAATGATGGATTAATTAGGCTTAATAAATTCATCTCGCAGTTTCCAGGCAAGCTATATAATTAGTTTTTTTATTAGTATCCGAAAACCCCTTTCGACATCCCAAAACATCCAATGTAATATAAAAAATTTTCATTTCGCGAACTAAACACAACGTAAGATGACGCCAAACTCCCATAGAGTCATAGGCCCTAGCTGACAATCTCACGCCGTCCACGATCCTATACCCGTAGAGAAACATGTCCGTCGGGTGGGCATGATTCAAAAAATCTGTGAGTCACTCAGTCTCGGATGAGGCTCAAAACGAGAAAAAAAAAACGAGTCACGTTTATCAAGCCTCATCCGAAGCAAGGATTGTTGCTTGAGACAACTCCAGGAGCTCACCTCAGTTACGGCAACGCAAATATTTTACATACGAAATCTGCTCTCAAACCGCGGCCAGCTATCGTGCCACGTCACGAGCTTTTCGCGGCCGTTCGATTGAGCGCGTGGACGGTCCAGATCGAGCGATCCGCGGTCATTTTACGAAAAAAACTCTTATATTTTTCAAAAATAAACCCACGCTCCAGAGGCCCTCTCAGAATATTTTGCAAAAAACAGCTCAGATTATTTCCAAATCAACCCACAGTCCAGAACAGATGGGCTCCGGGTTTTTTTGCAAAAAAGACCTTCACTTTATCGGAAATCAACCCGCGCTCGATAGACACTCTCAGCAATTTTTTCGAAAACCTTCTCAGATTTTTCTCAAATCAAAATACAGGCCACCTTTGATTATCTCTTTTTTTTTCAAAAAATAAATTAGCTGAAACTTTAAAATTGTATAGTAAATCACAAAAAAATTGTAAATTAGAAAATCAAGTTGATCTGAAATCCTAACGAGTAGAACTATGCAGTGTATCCATAATATCACATGTTTTAGTAAGGATTTTTTCATATAAACTTTTACCTATACTTTTAAGGGGCAAATAAAATTATACCTCCACGATAATAAAGTCTCGAAAATACATAAAAATCATAAAATAAAATAAAAAATGCTGAGTTTCTCATCACTACACCTATATTCTTATTGCCACTGGTCTAATCGAAAGCGAAGGCGCGGCTTTGCTGCGCCCGCGTTTCTAGTTGAAATTGAAACAGAGTTGGGCTGGAGGATAATGCGGCGAAGCAAGGATTGTTGCTTGAGACTCCCAAAATCCAGGAGCTCACCTCAGTCACGGCAACGCAAATTGAAATTGAAACAGAATTGGGCTGGAGGATAATGTGGCGAATGGGCGCAACGCACGGCGCATTCCGGGTTCGGATATGACCAACCAAACCGCCCTGCGCCTACTTACCCGACCCCCGACGGCAACGTGATAAATAACAGATGGGAAGAGGAGCAGAGAGAGTCCACTCCCAAGTCGAGCAAGAGTCGTAGCGGAGCGGAGTGATCGCTCGCACTCGACTCGGTCGCCGACTAAAATCGCGGAGGCCGGACGGAACCCGGAGGATGAGGGTTCGTGACGGGGACGGCGGCGGCGAGGTGACCGCGCCGCCGCAGCACCTCGTGTTCGCCTACTACATCACCGGCCACGGCTTCGGGCACGCCACCCGCGCCCTCGAGGTCCGCCGCCCCTCCCTCCCGACTCCTCCGCCCTGGTGCCCGCGCGCGATCCCGTCCCTTCTCCTGACCCCGCGTCCCTCCTCTGTCCGCTCCTCCTGCAGGTGGTGAGGCACCTGGTCGCCGCGGGGCACGACGTGCACGTGGTCACCGCCGCGCCCGAGTTCGTCTTCACCACCGAGATCGCCTCCCCTAGCCTCCACATCCGCAAGGTGCTGCTCGACTGCGGCGCCGTCCAGGCCGACGCCCTCACCGTCGACCGCCTCGCCTCGCTCGAGAAGGTTTTTTGTTTGTTTGTTTTGGCTCTGCTTTCCAATTTGCACGCGCTTCTGGGGTTGGGCCCGAAATGACCGAATTTCAACACCATACCGGTCAAAAAATTCAGTCAAATTCAATTTTTTTTGTTAAGTCTATAGTTTAAACATGCCAACAAGTTCTTATTTCAATATAAAAGTGCAAACCTTTCAAGCTATAATTCAATCATTTCATATTCATGCCTATTGATCAAATTTTGGTCAAAATTTGGTCAAATATTATTAGTTAAATCTGAACATTTTGACTGGTCAGAACAAGTGAATCACAGTCCAAAATTTCCGAGATTCACACATTCGGTTAGGACTGAATTTTTTGGTGATTTGAATCACAAAACCTTGCGCACAACTCGATCGTTTCCATTTTTATTATTCCACTGCCCTCTCCCAGTTCTAAATAGAGTGCGCGGAGTGCAGTATCACCAGACGGCCGTAGTGCCCCGGGAGTCCATCCTCAAGACCGAGGCGGAGTGGCTCAACTCTATCAAGGCCGATCTAGTGGTACCAATACTTTACGGGCTTCTGTTACTCATCTAGTCATCTATCTTAGCATTGGTGTATAACTAGATTAGGACTCAACTGAACTCACTTAGCAAATGCTGGCAGGTTTCAGATGTTGTACCCGTTGCGTGTAGGGCGGCTGCAGATGCTGGCATTCGATCCGTTTGCGTCACAAATTTCAGGTTAGCAGCGGCCCCATTGCTTCTTTCGTTTAATTTAATTAAGCTCCTGACATATCTTAATTGCCTGCAGCTGGGACTTTATTTATGCAGAGTATGTGGTAGCAGCTGGACATCATCATCGCTCAATTGTGTGGCAGGTAACTCACTAAGTTTTTAACTTTTCCTAATCAAGTTTGTGACACTTACATAAGATGAGTGGGCTAGTGGAAAGAATTGCAAATAGTTATCGTTTAGCATATAGTTTGTTCGATAATATTATGTTATTTGTGTTTATTTGCAATCTGATAATTATGCCGTCTGTTAATTAGCTATGTTTGCATCTTAACAACATTTGTAGATAGCAGAGGATTACTCGCATTGTGAATTCTTGCTTCGACTGCCTGGATACTGCCCTAGTATGTCACTAAGCCTTAATAATTGTTTCTAATAGTCTAAACGTGTAATTCTAAGAACAAGTTGTTAATCCTATTTTTACAGTGCCTGCTTTCCGTGATGTTATTGACGTTCCTCTGGTGGTCAGAAGATTGCACAGATCTAGATATGAGGTTTGTATATTCTGTTTCAGAGTCATATCTTATAAATTTAACTCACTCCTTGCTTTTTAAGTTCCATAATTTTTATGTTTCAGGTGAGAAAAGAATTAGGAATTGCAGATGATGTTAAGTTGGTAATTTTTAACTTTGGAGGACAGGTGAGAGAAAATTATCATCCTTATAAGTATGTGCCTTGCTTTATTCTAATATCTTATTGATGTCTGTCACAACACATCTATATTCAATTGATTTGCCTATTTTCAGACTAGTATAGTTTGTTCTAAATCTACTAATAATCACAGATAATATTGTTATGGTATATCGCTGCTCTATGATTAGATTTTGCATGTGTTGTTGATACATCAGTTTATATTATACATGCCACAATAGTGAACTTTCTATCATTATTAAATTGATGTTGGTTTAGGCCAACAAAATGAGAGAGTGAAGGAGGAATAATTGAGAGAGCCAAATGAGTCATCGGCCAAAAAAAAGTCCCTCTACCTCTTTTATATAGGTGGGAGAAGAGTACCTCTTTTATATAGGAGGTGGGTGAAGAGGTTCTTTTTATGCCCCATAGTAGGGTTTGTATTCCCAAAAATTCCACTAAAGGCTACAAATGGACTCCTGATGGGGTTTGTATTTACAAAAATAGCACTAAATGCTATAAATGGACCCCTATTGGGGTTTGTATTTACAAAAATGCCATTAAAGGCTATAAATGGATCTCAAATATTATTTTGTGAGCCCTGACTATGTAATCGGGCCCTGAACATGATAGTGGGGGTTCCTAACATATAATACACCCCGAACATTTGGGATTGAGAGTTCCCTTCTATGTTTTGATAGAAGGTAGACTTTCCATGAAAAAAACTGGTCTTCATTTTGTTTAAATTATTTAAAATTTTATTTTGTTTTCTGTCGGTATGTAATTGTTGTAACTAGGACAATTGTACACACTAATAACATTATCTTTTTGCTATTTTCTTGTCCAGCCTGCGGGATGGGAACTGAAGAAAGAGTGGTTGCCTGACGGTTGGCTATGTTTGGTATGTTTATCTGATAGCAACATTTTCCCTGACCGATTAATGCCTGACCAACCCAGCTGACTAACATTTTATATTTTCTGAAAGGTATGTGGTGCATCTGATACTCAAGAGCTTCCTCCAAATTTCATTAAGCTTGCAAAGGATGCCTACACACCTGATTTGATGGCAGCATCTGACTGCATGCTTGGTAATGACAACTTTAAATTATTTGGTGTTCAGGGTTATTTAATGTCTTTTTTTTTGTCTTGCTTGTCACTTACAAAAAAATCCTGTTCCAATGTAGGAAAAATTGGATATGGCACTGTGAGTGAGGCTTTGGCTTACAAGCTGCCATTTGTATTTGTTCGAAGAGATTATTTCAATGAAGAACCATTTTTGCGGAATATGCTTGAGGTTGAAACATTTTGGCCCTCACCTTATGTTAAAACTAATTTAAAATGGAAAAAGTCTACCTGACCCCCCCAACTATCATACTTGGTCTACTTCACCCCCTCAACTATGAAACTGTCTGTTTTACCCCTTGAACTATCTAAAACCGTCTGTTTTACCCCCTGGGGCGGTTTTCAGCGGCGGGTTGATACAGTAACAACGGGTTTGCTACAGTGGCGGTGTGTTTGCTACAGTGCCCGTGGTTTTGAATTTTCTTTTTTTTTATTTATTTTCGGTGAATTTTTGAAAAATCATAAAATGAAAAATCTAATTTTATTGGACTCCACATGAGTAGATCTACATAGTGAATATATAATACGGTATACTTAGTAGAAAATTTTTACTGTAGCCTTAGATTAATTGGAAAATCTAATTTTGTCTGTAATTAATTGAAATAATTCATAGCTGCAGCTTCTATGGTCCAATTGTGGTGAAATTTTTATGGTACGCTAATTATTGTATGCTTGAACTATAGTAAAAATTTCGTACTCATTGGACTATGTATAACTTAGTTATAGATAAATTCTAATTAATTACAGACAAAATTGGATTTTCCAATTAATCTAAGGCTACAGTAAAAATTTTGTACTAAAGTATACCGTATTATATATTCACTATGTAGATCTACTCATGTGGAGTCCAATAAAATTAGATTTTTCATTTTATGATTTTTCTATGATTTACTATGATTTTTCAAAAATTCACCGAAAAAAAAAATTCAAAACCACGGGAACTGTAGCAAACCCACCGTCGCTGTAGCAAACCCGCTGTTACTGTAGCAAAACCGCCGCTGAAAACCGCCCCAGGGGGTAAAACAGACGGTTTTAGATAGTTCAGGGGGTAAAACAGACGGTTTCATAGTTGAGGGGGTGAAGTAGACCAAGTATGATAGTTGGGGGGGTCAAGTAGACTTTTTCCAATTTAAAATTGTGTGTTGTCATTAAGTACCTTGCCTGAGATTCTGTTCTGTGTTCTCTTCTGTTCCATCACAAAAAAGCATTATCAATGTGGCATTGAGATGATACGGAGGGATTTACTTACTGGGCATTGGAAGCCTTATCTTCAACGTGCTATCACACTTCAACCCTGCTATGATGGTCCCATAAATGGTGGCGAGGTAATTCCTACTTATGCTCAGGCATAATCTTTTAATATTATTCAGCAACTCATCAATCATGTTTTGCTTCTGTCTCCACAGAATAAATTGAAGTTATCCCTTATTGTTAAAGGCCAAATATTTAGAAGCATTCAATTGCATGCAAATTAGTTCTTGCAAAGAAAACAACTTAATATCAACCTCCTATTTTCCTTGAACCAAATAGATAGAATGTGTATGTGATTCATTAGTTGTTTAGATTGCATTGCAATATAATAGACTTTTGTAGACAAGCTAATGCTGCTGTCATCAGGTGGCTGCACATATCCTCCAAGATACTGCTGTTGGGAAGAAGTATATTTCTGGAAAGGTGAGTTACTGTACAAACTATATTTAAAGTTGAGTCAAATTTTACCCTTTATGTTGGACCTCAAATTTCCGACCAAGCATGCCTTCTGAATTCTGCTGTCAATAGTACATGACTACAGTTTTATTTTATGTTCAATAATCATTCTTTTGTTTGCTAATACTCCCTGTTGTTTCACAATCCTACTGGCCATGTTTTCCATGTGATTAGTTATTTTTTGTTAAAAAACTCATAATTTATATGTGCTTGTGACTTCAGAATGTTCAATGAATGTCTCTGTTTTATGTTCAATCATCTTGCTTTATTTAACAACTGTAGTTGAGCGGAGCAAGACGGTTGCGTGATGCCATTGTGCTTGGCTATCAACTACAAAGGGCTCCTGGGAGAGATGTAGGAATTCCTGACTGGTATTCTCTCTCTGAGAAAGAAATCAATGTCCGCCCAATGCCCACATCTCATGATATGAATGGAAGTCCAGAGTTGTAAGTTTCTATATCACTTTTGTTCCCCTTTATGCTATCTACGGTCTCTCCAAGAGTAGTCTGCTGCATTCTGATACAAATTTGTTCACCTTTTTCATTTTTTTCCAGATCGTTCGAGGACTTCGAGATACTCCATGGTGACATGCAAGGCTTAACTGATACCATGTCCTTTTTGAAGAGTTTATCAGGGCTTGTTGGAAATGACTTAAGAAGCCCTGAGAAGCAAACTCGAGAGAGGGCTGCTGCTTCTGTGCTCTTTGACTGGGAGGTACTCAGTTCTCTTTATAATTCTGGAGTGTGAATTCCGATAGTCTGTGCTAAGTTCCCGTTCTTCTCTATGTTAGACTGGGAGAATGTCACCGAATCTGATGGAACACCCTTCATTTTGTTTGATAAATTCTGTTAATATGTTGCAGAGAAATATTGTTGAGCAAAATTCCTATGCAATATTAAATTAAGAACAAGATTCATATGCAATATTTAATCAACTGATTTTATCCTGTTATAGGAGGAAATATATGTTGCAAGAGCTCCTGGGCGATTAGACGTTATGGGTGGTATTGCAGATTACTCTGGAAGTCTTGTACTGCAGGTAAGTTTGACTGCAAAAACAAGCGTCATTTGTTTCATAGATTATCATTATTAGTAATAAATATTAGACACATATGTAAAACATGTTTTATACGCCTTCCTTTTTTTGTAACATTTTCAAATCATACTCTTTTCTTATGAGCTCCATGGGCCCGAATCCACAAGTGAACCATTTTTATTACTTCTTATCAACTAGACTCTTTGGGGATGCCACCTGTGTATCCTTAAACCGCTGACCATCCGTTTTAATTTTAATTACAAACGTGCCAAAAACAATGCCTTTTTTCAATATTTGTTAAACTTTCCTTTTGCATCGCCCTAACCTTTTGTGCATCCACTTTATGCCATTAGGGTCCCTTTTGTAATTTTTCTCTCCACAAGGTTTGTCACAGGTCCATTTTAACGTGCTTGATTTGTATGCCATTAATGCTGTATTGTCACTTATTTATTTACAGGTAATAGATGGATGAATAATTTACTATGACTTTTATTTCCCTGAAGGCTGAGGCAATTCCCGGTCTTCCAGCACTGTTTGAAGGATTAGTTTGATCTAACTTTTCTTCTATAAAAACGAATTGGAAAAAGTCTACCTGACCCCCCCAACTATCATACTTGGTCTACTTCACCCCCTCAACTATGAAACCGTCTGTTTTACCCCCTGAACTATCTAAAACTGTCTGTTTTACCCCCTGGGGCGCTTTTCAGCGGCGGGTCGCTACAGTAACAACTGGTTTGCTACAGTGACGGTGTGTTTGCTACAGTGCCCGTGGTTTTGAATTTTCTTTTTTTTTTATTTATTTTCGGTGAATTTTTGAAAAATCATAGTAAATCATAGAAAAATCATAAAATGAAAAATCTAATTTTATTGGACTCCACATGAGTAGATCTACATAGTGAATATATAATACGGTATACTTTAGTAGAAAATTTTTACTGTAGCCTTAGATTAATTGGAAAATCTAATTTTGTCTGTAATTAATTGAAATAATTCATAGCTGCAGCTTCTATGGTCCAATTGTGGTGAAATTTTTATGGTACGCTAATTATTGTATGCTTGAACTATAGTAAAAATTTCGTACTCATTGGACTATGTATAACTTAGTTATAGATAAATTCTAATTAATTACAGACAAAATTGGATTTTCCAATTAATCTAAGGCTACAGTAAAAATTTTGTACTAAAGTATACCGTATTATATATTCACTATGTAGATCTACTCATGTGGAGTCTAATAAAATTAGATTTTTCATTTTATGATTTTTCTATGATTTACTATGATTTTTCAAAAATTCACCGAAAAAAAAATTCAAAACCACGGGAACTGTAGCAACCCACCGTCGCTGTAGCAAACCGCTGTTACTGTAGCAAACCGCCGCTGAAAACCGCCCCAGGGGGTAAAACAGACGGTTTTAGATAGTTCAGGGGGTAAAACAGACGGTTTCATAGTTGAGGGGGTGAAGTAGACCAAGTATGATAGTTGGGGGGGTCAAGTAGACTTTTTCCAAAACGAATTGGTCATTGCTACAGGGATCGATTATCTCATAAATCATAGTTACCTAGGAGCTAGGACTACCTTCCCTAGTAAATTAGCACCTTTGTGGAATTGATCTAGTAGCCTTCCGATGTGATATGGTTCTTTTTTGACATGTGTGATTATTAACATATAGATGCCCATCCGAGAGGCGTGCCATGTTGCTGTTCAAAGAAGTGACCCTACCAAACAGAAGCAATGGAAGCATACACAGGCTAGACAACTAGCAAATGGAGGGGCAGTACCAGTGTTACAAATTGTACATTACAATCCTCAATCTTTCTGTCCCCTTATCTTTTTTTAAACAGAGTCTTGTACTAAAATATTTTCACTTCTGACTTCTTCCATAATTCTGTGGAGATAAGACCCCTACATGTTTACTAGAGTATCTAATACACTTGTTTGTGCAACTGGGTGTTCTTACTAAATATGTTTGTGCAGGTATCCTTTGGTTCTGAATTAAGTAATCGTGCACCTACGTTCGACATGGACCTTTCTGATTTTATGGATGGTGAGAAACCAATGTCTTATGATAAAGCCAAAGAATACTTTTCTCGGGACCCATCACAAAAGTAAGATGTTTTTATTGTCGTCTATTATCAATCCTTTCATGTGTATTGATGTTTAATAAAACTTTTCCATCTCAGATGGGCTGCCTATGTTGCTGGAACTATTTTTGTATTGATGACTGAGCTAGGAGTGCGCTTTACAGACAGCATGAGCATTTTGGTATGAGTAATCGCAATTCATAGTGTGCAAAATTGCATCCATTTACCACCTTTTTTATATTGCGATATATCACTAATGCTTGTATTAGCAAGTCTGTCCAGGAATTTTTGTTGATTAGTCATCAAACATCTTGCCATTCACATTTAAGGACATCACA
The DNA here is from genome assembly GCF_019320115.1 of Miscanthus floridulus. NCBI lineage: Eukaryota > Viridiplantae > Streptophyta > Magnoliopsida > Poales > Poaceae > Miscanthus > Miscanthus floridulus. The sequence goes on from NC_089587.1 coordinate 8,557,250, forward strand.
TATGCTAGCAAGAATTAGTCTGTAAAGAAAACTATCTGTCCATTAATCATCAAACATATTGGCATTCACATTCTTTTTCATATTGGGATATATCACATCTGCCTGTAAGAGTTAGTCGGTATTAGAAATTTATGTTGATTAGCCATCAAACATCATGCCATTCACATTGTTTTTCATATAATGCCCATATTAATCAGTCATGTTTTCACATGTCAGACACACATGTAACCGGAACATCTGTTTCAGTTATCTATGGTATTTTTGTTTGAATCTTCAGGTTTCTTCATCTGTCCCTGAAGGCAAAGGTGTCTCCTCTTCTGCATCAGTGGAGGTAGCTTCTATGTCTGCTATCGCTGCTGCCTATGGTTAGTATATCGAGAGGAGACATACAGCAATTTTTATTACATTAAAGGAAGGGACAATTGCATAAGTGCCCTCACCTTGACCTATAACTTCACGTTTCCCCCCTTTTCCAACTTTGCCCCATTGCCCCTGCTTTGACCCATTCAACCCACCGTTGACCCTGGTTTTGCCTACTTTGGTGGCACTGATAAAATCAGGGGCAAACAACGCTGTTAGAGGTCAAAGCGAGAGCAGATTGCAAATGGCCCTTAAAGAAAATAGCTATAGCAGCTAATTTTGTTAATATATGTTGACATTTTGAATCTCTTCAGGAATTATTCACCTCCTGATATTTTACCTTGCATTTATACATGCAAAATGGCATCAGTTCACATGTTATTCTTGCTTCTAGGTTTAAACATTGCTCCAAGGGATCTTGCTTTACTCTGTCAAAAGGTACAGTACACTGTCAAACTGTGTTAGGTTCATCGCTTCATCTATTCTCAATTGAGTGTGTGTTGTCCGTTGGTGAACAATTATGCAGGTTGAGAATCGTGTTGTTGGAGCTCCTTGTGGAGTAATGGACCAAATGACATCTGCTTGTGGAGAAGCTAACAAATTCCTAGCAATGGTTTGCCAGGTTAGTAAGTGTTTATCTTCTCAACTAGCTGCTAGATCCAATCATTCCTCCAGTTTATCTCTATGCTGCCTTTCTATTTAATCGGTCAAAATCTCACTGCAGCCTGCAGAAGTGAAGGAGCTGGTTAGCATTCCAACTCATATACGATTTTGGGGTCTTGACTCTGGGATACGTCATAGGTGGATAAATCTCTGATTGAGCTTTGTGTTTGGGATAATCTTTTTAATATATTCTTGAATGAATGCGTTTGTTGGAGCTAATTTTACTGTCCTTTGAGTTATGCAGTGTTGGTGGGACTGATTATGGGTCTGTAAGAGTAGGCACTTACATGGGTCGCAAGATGATCAAGTGTGCTGCATCTGACCTACTTTCAGAATTGTTACCCTCATGTACGTCTATGCAATCAGGCGACTCAAATCCTGATGAATATGAAGAACATGGTGTAGACCTTCTGAAATCTGAAGCATCAATGGAGTATTTATGCAACTTACCACCACATAGGTCTCACTCACCTTATTAAAATTGACAGAACACTAGCATGTTTCATGTTCTGCAGTTTCTTATGGCTATATTTCTACTTCAGATATGAAGCTGTTTACGCAAAAGACATTCCAGAGACGATAACTGGTGATGTTTTTCTGGAGAAGTATGGAGATCATAATGATGCGGTAACAGAAGTTGACCGAAAACGATCTTACTGTGTCAAGGCTCCTACTAGACATCCCATACATGAGAATTCCCGAGTTGAGGTTTGACATCTTGAAACCATGATGCCTGTTTCTCCATTCATAAATTGGTTTTCTTGTCTCTGTAGTGTTTTCAGTTTGCTAAAACTTAAAATCTACAGTATTTTTTTTTGGGTGGGTGGGGGTGGGTGGGGTGGCACAGTTTGGATAGAGAGGCGTTTTTGTCTTCTCTCTCACTTAGATAAGCCTTGATGGTCATAACATGATCAACTAAGCTCGTTTTTTTTTCCTTAAAATTTAAAATGAGCCTGTCTGATAAGATAATTCTATCTCTGACATGTTTTATGCTTCTGGTGTGTAGGCCTTCAAAGCATTGTTGACAGCATCCAAAACAGACGAGCAACTTTCAGCCCTTGGAGAGCTTATGTTCCAGGTAAATTTGTGGTTAGCGGTAAAAAAGTTCATTATATCCATAGAGAGTACAGACTGGCTTATGTTATATCCATATGAAGTAAATGGAAAAAATATGTTTTCTTTCTAAAGGACAGCAAAAGCTTTGCCTCAAATTTTTTCTGTAGAACGAGAACAGAAGCAATTGCTGACATTTTGGTTGTTTATTTGACGGCAGTGCCACTACAGCTACAACGCTTGCGGGCTTGGCTCTGACGGTACAGACAGGCTAGTTAATCTAGTACAAGAAATCCGGCACAGGAAGACCTCGCGAACTGGAGGCCCCAGTCTATTCGGCGCCAAGATCACTGGCGGAGGGTCCGGTGGCTCAGTTTGTGTGATTGGGAAGAACTGCCTGAAAAGCAGTGAAGAGATACTTGAGGTGCGCTTCGAGATGCTTCACTTACCACCAATCACACATCCAAAGGCTTCAATCTTATCACCAGAATCACAATGGTTGTGTGTGTGTACTCATGGTGTGCTAATGTATGAACTTGTTGGGCCTTTTCAGATCCAGAAGAGATACAAAGCGGCTACTGGGTATCTTCCGATTGTCTTGGAGGGCTCGTCTCCAGGCGCCGGCAAGTTTGGGTACCTGAAGATTCGACGCCGATCCACGTCGCCATCTAACTGAACTGGAGGAAGAGCTCGGCCGTAGAATAGGTTGTGCAATTAAGCATTTGTCGAGACGAACACGAATAGCGAACAGCATGTCAATAATAGAACAATGACGTATAACGCTGCCAATAATAGAACAAGAGTTTAAATGCACCAGAGATCCATTAACTTTTAAGGAGGTTTCAGTTATGTCCATCAACTTTTAAAGTGGTTTTTTGTCCATAAACTTTGTACGCCGTATTACTTAAGTCCATACCTCTCCACGTTGGCTTCTCATGCTGATGTGGTATGATGACTAGGCTCAATGCAACAGTGATTACCCTCCGTATGCAGCTCTCATGACCATGAGGTTCCTGACCCTGGACCAGTCGATGCCCATGCCGTTGAGGTAGGACCCGTCGACGACGCGCCACCAGTGGTCGTAGTCCACCGTGAAGTCCTCCGGCGCCGGCTTCCCGTACACCCCCGGCCTGCGAGCCGTTGAGCCAGTACGGCGGCGTCCGCACCCGCTGCCACTCCGAGGGCCACCGTGTGTCGCGTTCCGACGGGCCCGTCGGCACGCGGTGCACGCACGAGTTGAGCCAGATGTACCATGCCGCGTTCGCGTCTTCGTCGTCGGCGCACATCGGCGGCTGCTGCCGCTTCCTGGCATCGTAGCACTCGTTCGTCGTCGGTCTTCGGAGATGCCGACGGCGGCGATGGCGACAAGCCGGCCGTGTCGGAGTCGGAGTACACGGGGGGCGTGGACGGAAATGCCAGTTAGGACGACGGCCTCGGCGTCGAGGACTCGCTCATCGCCGAAGACCGTGCGGAGGAGCAGAAGGCGTGGGCGACGCAGGCCGATGAGTCACACCGGGAAACAGACCGCCGCGAGGAGGGCGGCGAGAACGACGGCAACGGCGCGGAGAACGGTGGCGGCGAGGAGCACGAGTGGCGGGTGTGCAACGTGAAGGCCGGCGCCGACTACATCCCGTGCCTGGACAACGAGAAGGCCATCAAGAAGTTGCGGCCGGAGAACTTCCGGCGGTACGAGCACCGGGAGCGGCACTGCCCCGACAAGGGCCCGACGTGCCTCGTCGCGCTCCCCATCGGCTACCACCGCCCCATCGAGTGGCCCAAGAGCCAAGACAGGGTACGTCCGTCCGCGTCTCTGAATCTCCATGCGGCAATGCATTGCTGACTAGTGGTCGTTCGTCGTGCCGGCGGCGACGTACGTGCAGGTATGGTACAACAATGTCCCGCACATGAAGCTGGTGGAGGTGAAGGGCCACCAGAACTGGGTGAAGGTGAGCGGACAATGTTAGATCGTTGTGTGTACCTCTGTGTGTAACCGTAGAACCGGATAGACCTCGTCGCCTTTCTCTGTTGCGACGCAGCAGCAGCGTAGACGCCGGTGCCGCGGCGTTGTAGGCGTCGTGGTGGCGATGCCGCGAAGTCCAGTGGCGACCGTGGTGACCCTGTGGCCTGTAGAGGCGACGGCGGTGGTGGGGCATCCCGTCGCTGGCAGCACGCTTTAGATCGGTTTAGGTTTACTGTAGGTGGGATGGCGGCTGCTCCGTTGAACCTCATAGTGCGAGCCGTGATCCCCACCTCCCTTTATATATGTGCTGCGCGACAGGGGCCCACCAACCATATTAGGGTTGGGCTCCCCCGATCAGGGAGCAGAGACAATGGCCCAATAGGCCGTTGGGCCTATTGGTGGAGATCAACTAACATTCTCCCCCTTGATCTCACTACCATCTTTCAATTTCATTTACTTTTGTTCATTCCATTACAGATTAACGCATAGAGCATGTCTCATCGTCACGGTCCATTGTCGATAGACTTAACAGCTACAACACACTACTCTGTTTTGAAATAGATACTTATCTTTGGGTCTTCTTTTGTCCAGGAATTTTAGGCTTTCCCTTAAACCCATGCTAGCTACATGTTCTCTGAACACCATGTTCTCTGAACATGTTGGGTGGTAAGCCTTTTGTAAGCGGATCCGCGAGCATCTTTTCTGTACTTATATGCTCAAGACTTATGACTTGATCTCGGACTTTATCTATCACAACGTAATACTCTATGTCAAAGTGTTTGGCAGCACCACTTGACTTATGTTGTGAGCATACTGTACTGGCAGATTATAATCGCAGTATAACTTAAGTGGTCTATAGATGTCGTTGAAAGCATCTAGGCCCCTAGTTGGATTTCGATGATTAATGTCAATACAAGATTACTATGACTAACGTGTGTTTTGCAGAGGCAATTAAGTTAGGTCATGGTAATGGAGATCGATTGGGCAATCGAGGTGGTCATGCCCCTACGATGGAAATCGTTTCGGTTTTCAAAGGATGGACGACAAGGTTAAGGATGACTAGTTCTAAGTGTCGATTGGAGTTGGAGAGACACTTAGAGTAGTTCAGGACTTTGTTTTTCCTTTGGCCGTACTATAAAGGGGGGTATGGACGGGTAGCTTGACCTAGTTGAGTCTAGTGAGTTAGGTGTGGTGCACACTTATTAAAACTAGCTCTAGGTAGCTCCTATGAATGTCTAAGATCCCTTGGAGCAAACTTCATTCACATATGATCGAGAGTTGGAAGTGAATGGAGGGTCAAATGTTGACCGGACACTGGCGCCGGTGTGATCGGACGCTGGCCGCAGGGTCCGGTCAGTTCATTTGATCAACAGATTGCGTTCGGTGCGACTAGACGCTGGAGAGGTCAAGTGACTAGACACTGAAAGGTAGCGTCCGGTCGACTCCACTAAGGTTCCAGAGAAGGGAATCTGCGACCGGACGCGTTAGGTCAGTACTGACCGGACCCTGAGGGTTCAACGTCCGGTCGAGTCCAGTAAGCATCCAGTGATGGTTTCATGCGACCGGACGCGTCCGGTCAGTGGTGACCGGACCCTGCCAGCATCCGATCAATACATTTCCACTGGCTCGCGGGTGGAACTGACCGGAGCGTCCGGTCAACATGACCGGAGCGTCCGGTCACCCCGCAGAAGCTCATAACGATTCGTTTTTTAGGCTGCCTTATAAATAGAAGCTCCACTCGTGTGTGGAGTCACTTTTGCTTATTCCAACAGCTGAGAAACATATTTGTGAGTGCCAAGAAGAGCAAGGTCCTAGTGAGGTGATTGAGATTTGAGAATCCAAGAGAGTAGCCTCATTAGTGAATCAAGAGTAGCTAAGTGTGCATCCATCTTCTCATTAGGCTTCGCGTGGTCAAGTGAGAGTTTGTGCTTGTTACTCTTGGTGATCGCCATCACCTAGATAGCTTGGTGGTGGTTGGGAGCTTGGTGATCACCCGGCAGAGCTTGTGGGTGACCCAACTCAAGTTGTGAGCGGCTTTGGGTGATTCGCCGTGACGGAGTGTCAAAGAATCAATCCGTAGAGAGCACTTGATCCTTGCGCGGATCAAGGGGGAGCTACACCCTTGCGCGGGTGCTCCAACGAGGACTAGTGGGGAGTGGCGACTCTCCGATACCTCGGCAAAACATCGCCGCGTTCCTCTCTCTTTACTTTGATCATTTACTTTGAGTATTTACTTTGAGCAATTCAATACTTGTCTTTACATTCATAGAATTGCCATGCTTGAGTAATTTTGGAACATAGGTTATAAGTCCTTTATGTGTTAGTTTGATAGAAATACTTTTCTAGGCACAAGGTGTTAATTTGGCTATCCGTAGGATTTGATTATTGCAAGAAAATTTAGAATTAGCCCAATTCACCCCCCTCTTAGGCATCTTGATCCTTTCAATTGGTATCAGAGCCTCATGCTCGTGTTTTTAAGCTTAACCGCTTAGAGCAAGATGTCTCACGGAGATGGACCTCCTCCTATCTTTGAGGGAGATGACTTTCTATATTGGAAAATCCGCATGGAGGCGTACTTAGAAGCTCTAGATGTTGGTATTCTTAGAGCCGCCTCTTAAGGCTTCCCAAAACCTCGGGATGCTACTAACCTACAAGGCGATGAGGTTAACTATGAAAAATGGAATACAAAGGCTCGAAACACCATCTTTAGAGGCCTTTGCAAAGATGTGTTTAACCGTGTAAGGAACCACAAAGACGCCCATGCACTATGGTCGGACGTTTGTGCGCTCCATGAGGGAACCAAGAGTGAGCGTGAGGAACGCTATCATCTTGTAATTAAAAAGCTAAATTCTTTTGAGATGCTTCCCAAAGAAAGTGCTAATGAGATGTATTCTTGTTTAAATGTTCTTGTAGAGGAAGTCAATGGGCTTGGACTTACTCAAATGTCACCATCCGACATTGTGAGAAAGATCTTGAGTGTCCTCCCCATTAACAAATATGGGCACATTGTGACCATGCTACATTAAGGTGATCTTTCCACCGCTACACCGACACAAATATTGGGAAAGATCAATGCTCATGAGATGTACATGCACATCACGCCACAAGATGGCTCATCCTCTACAAAGAAGAAAGAGAAGGACTTAGCATTCAAAGCTAGCCAAGATAAGGGCAAAGCAAGACTTGAGTATGAGAGCTCAAGTGATGAAGATGATGAAGAAAGTCTTGCTCTCATGGTGAAGAAGACCGCCAAGATGCTAAAGAAGCTAAACAAAAGTGGCATCAAGTTTGACGGCAAGAAGAAGAAGTTCTTCACTAGCTCAAGAAGAAAGCCAATCTTCGAGATGGATTGCTATAATTGTGACGAACTTGGCCATCTAGCTCATCAATGCACAAAGCCCAAGAAAGACAAGTTCAAGAACAAGAACAAGGGCAAGAAAGATGACTCAAGCAATGAAGATGAAGATGAGAAGAAAAAGAACAAGCCATACAAGAAGAGAGATGGCAAAAAGAGGAACTTCTACAAGAAGAAGAAGGGTGGAAAGGCCTACATTGTCGATGATTGGCTCACGGACATTGATTCATCAAGTGGATCATCCGATGATGATAGTGACAATGAGAAGGTGGCCGCCACTGCTATTGATCTTGCATCTTCACCGCCACCATCGCCATCATCCTCTACACACCTATGCCTTATGGCAAAGGGTGAATGCAAGGTAACTAAGAGTGATGATAGTAGTGATGATGAGTAAGCTAGTGATGATGATAGCGATAGCGATGATGATGATTCACCTACATATGATGATCTTGTCAAAATACTAAGAAAATACACTAAGATCATTAGAAAGAGTAGAGCTACAAATGAAAAGCTTGATGCTAAAAATGATTCACTCTGAGCTAAATGTGATACATTAGAAAAGGCTAACGTTGAGCTCAAAGAAACTAATGATGCTATATCATCCAAACTCAAGGAGATCAAATCTTCTAAGAAAGAGCTTAAAGATAAACATGATAAACTTGAGTGGGTGCACAATGAGCTCATCACTAGCCACAACAAGCTAAAAGTGAATACACTACTCTTAAGATCAATCATGATACTCTTGTTATTGCTCAAGAATTTTTACCAAATGAGCCACATGATGCTACTAACCATGTTGTCAAGATTGATATAGCTACTTCATGTGATGATTTAATTGATGAAAGCATTGAGCATGGATCTAGTTGCAAAGGCAAACAAGTGGTTGAGTGCAATGACTATGATGAGTATGTCAAGCACAAGAGTGATAATGAGAAGCTCATGAAAGATCTTGAAGAGATGAAAAGCCACAACACCATTGTGCTATAAACTCTTGATCATGACAAAGAGTTGATCCTTGAGAACAAGAAGCTCAAAGAAGAAAACAAGAAGCTCAAAGAAGAGAAGAACAATAATGTTCTTAAGGAAGAGAACAAGAAGCTCAAGATGAAGAAAGAGCATCTCAAGGTGGGATTGAGCAAGTTTGCTAGAGGCAAGCATCTCCAAAGTGAGCTACTCATGAATACCATCATGAAGATGGATAGAAGTGGTATTGGATATGTGGCAAGTGTAGAGAAGAAGAAGGCTCAAGCTCAACAACAACAATCAAAGCCAAAGTCAAAGCCAAAGAGATGTTTTGAGTGTGGACAAGAATGCCACTTTGCTCATGAGTGTCAAACTCCACCACCACAACCCTTGCCCAAGCATGCTAGACCCTTTGCTTTCAATGCTCACTACATACTTAAAAAAGATTCTAGTGGAAAGATAAAAGTCATGTTCTTAGGACCCCCTAACAAGAATAGGCCTAAGAAGATTTAGGTGGCTAAGTCACTTGTTGAGAAGGTGAAGGGCCCTCAACAAGTATGGATCCCTAAAGCTTGAATCTCTTGTGTGTAGGTGAACTACAAGACCGGTGGAAGTCATTGGGTTATTGATAGTGGTTGCACTCAACATATGACCGGTGACCCTCGTATGTTCACCTCACTAGATGAAGAGGTAGATGGATAAGAGAAAATAACATTTGAAGATAATTCAAAGGGCAAGGTTAAAGGATTGGGCAAAGTGGCAATATCAAATGATCATTCTATCTCCAATGTGCTCTATGTTGCTTCATTGAGCTTCAACTTGCTATCCGTTGGGCAATTGTGTGATCTTAGCTTCCAATGCTTGTTCACCGAGAAGGAGGTTGTTGTATCCAAGGTAGATGACAATCAAGTGATATTCAATGGATTTAGATACAACAACTTATATCTAGTTGACTTCACCTCTGAAGATGCAAATTTGAAGATTTGCCTATTCACCAAAACAACACTTGGGTGGCTATGGCATAGAAGACTTGCTCATATTGGGATGAGCTCACTCAAGAAGCTTATGAAGAATAATTTAGTGAGAGGGTTGAAGGATGTGAAGTTTGAAAAGGACAAGCTTTGTAGTGCATGTCAAGCCAGCAAGCAAGTTGCAAATACTCATCTAACCAAAGCTTTCATGTCAACCACAAGAGTGCTAGAACTCCTACACATGGATTTATTTGGACCAACAACATACAAAAGTTTGGGAAGAAATCTCTATTGTCTTGTGATTGTGGATGACTATTTAAGGTATATATGGGTGTTCTTCCTTCATGACAAATCCGAAGTTGCATCTTGCTTCAAGAAGTTTGCCAAGAGAGCTCAAAATGAATTTGAAGTGAAGCTCAAGAAGATTAGAAGTGACAATGGCAAAGAATTTGACAACACAAATATTGAAGCCTATTGTGATGAAATTGGAATCAAACATGAAGTCTCCGCAACTTATACTCCTCAACAAAATGGTGTAGTTGAGAGGAAGAACCGGACTTTGATCACTCTTGCAAGGACAATGCTAGATGAGTACAACATCCCCGAAGCTCTATGGGCGGAAGCAATCAACACCGCATGCTATGCATCAAACCGCCTATTCCTTCAAAAGTTCCTTGGCAAGACACCTTATGAGTTGCTCAATAGAAAGAAGCCAGACGTCTCATTCTTTAGGGTGTTTGATTGCAAATGCTACATCTACAAGAAGCGGCAACACCTAGGGAAGTTCCAAAGACATTGTGATATAGGTTTTCTTGTTGGTTACTCATTGAAGTCCAAAGCATATAGAGTATTTAATCATGCCACCGGCTTGGTTGAAGAAACATATGATGTGGAATTCGATGAATCTAACGGCTCCCAAGGAGCATATGAGAATCTTGATGATGTAGGTGATGAACCATTGAGGGAGGCCATGAAGAATATTTTGGTGGGAGACATCAAGCCAAAAGATGATGAAGATGATGTACAAGTCATTGATCAACCCTCTTCATCAAGTGTGCCACAAGATGGTGAAAAAGATGGGAGAGTAGAAAATGAAGATACTCATATCTCCCATGAGCAAATGGTGGTACAAGCACAAGATGTTGATGCTCCACAACCTTCTCCCCAAGTGGTCAATAGAAGAAATACACCTCTCCTATAAGATTATCCACAAGATCTCATCATAGGGAGTCCATCAAAGGGAGTAATGACTCGATCTCAAAAACTTACTTCATTTATTGCTCATCACTCTTTTGTCTCTTGCTATGAGCCTACCAAGGTAGAAGAAGCTCTTAAAGATTTGGATTGGATCAATGCCATGCATGAAGAGTTGAACAACTTCACTCGCAATGAAGTTTGGACTCTTGAAGAGCGACCAAAAGGTGCAAGAGTCATTGGAACAAAGTGGGTGTTCCGCAACAAGCAAGATGATCAAGGTGTTGTTGTGAGGAACAAGGCAAGACTAGTTGCAAAGGGGTTCTCTCAAGTTGAAGGTTTGGATTTTGGAGAGACCTTTGCACTGGTTGTAAGATTAGAAGCCATCTGTATCCTTCTTGCATATGCATCATATCATGAAATGAAACTATATCAAATGGATGTGAAAAGTGCATTTTTAAATGGTTTTATTAATGAACTAGTCTATGTTGATCAACCTCCCAGGTTTGAAGACCCTAGATATCTTAATCATGTTTATAGGTTGTCCAAGGCACTATATGGGCTTAAGCAAGCCCCAAGAGCTTGGTATGAGCGCCTTCGGGACTTCCTCATTGAGAAGAGCTTCACCATTGGGAAGGTCGACACCACACTATTCACCAAGAAGCTTGATGGGCATATCTTCATTTGTCAAGTATATGTTGATGATATCATCTTTGGATCATCAAATAAAGACTCATGCAAAGAATTTGGTGAATTGATGTCAAAGGAGTTCGAGATGTCCTTGATTGGTGAGCTTACATTCTTTCTTGGTTTTCAAGTCAAGCAAATGAAATAAGGCATCTTCATCTCTCAAGAGAAATACACAAAAGATCTTCTCAAGAGATTCAAGATGGATGAATATAAGCCAATCAAGACACCAATGCCTACCAATGTACATCTCGACCTAGATGAGGGAGGTAACCCGGTTGATCAAACTCTTTACCATTCTATGATTGGTAGCTTGTTATATTTAACCGCATCTAGGCCCGACATTATGTTTAGTGTGTGTATGTGCTAGATTTCAAGCTAGTCCTAAGGAAACTCATTTAATAGCCGTAAAAAGAATCCTTAGGTATCTTAAGCACACACCAAGCATTGGCCTTTGGTATCCCAAAGGAGCTTTATTTGAATTAATTAGCTATTCTGATTCGGATTACGTTGGATGTAAAGTTGATAGAAAAAGCACATCCGGAGGGTGCCATTTGCTTGGTAGATCACTTGTGTCTTGGTCCTCCAAGAAACAAAATAGTGTGGCTTTGTCCACCGCCGAAACGAAATACATTGCCGCGGGTGCTTGTTGTGCACAAATATTATATATGAAACAAACTTTGCTAGACTATGGTGTAGTTCTAGAAAAGGTACCTCTTTTGTGCGATAATAAAAGTGCGGTAAAACTTGTAAATAATCCGGTTCAACACTCTCGCACCAAACACATAGATATCCACCATCACTTTCTAAGAGATCATATTGCTAAAAATGATATATCACTAGAAGGTGTAAGAACCGAAGATCAATTAGCGGATATCTTCACTAAACCGCTAGATGAGGCTACATTTTATAGATTGCGGAATGAGCTCAATGTGCTTGATTTTAGTAACTTCACTAAAAATTGAGCTTGTGTTGTCCCTTGCATTCATTGTAATATACAACATGTTAAATTTTTGGCAATGCATATAGGGCTTGTCTAACATGGTTAAGATAACCACCGAAAAGCGTGTGAAGAAGCTTAACCTTGGATCAAACTTGACAAGCAACTAGATTTACTTACATAGTAGTGCATATACATGGATGTTGTTTTGTCGTTTTGTTCCATTTGCCCTCTTATTGCCTATTTTCTTAAAAAGAATTATAGCCTAAGGCAAAATATTTTGAAAAATATGAGGGTTTGAGAGAGGTCACTCATATCAGTCCCAATTGGTGTTTAGTTGGATCTTATTCAAGTTGGGACTTGATTGGGAACAGGCAGCGCGGAGGAACTCTGAAGATTTGCTGGAAAAGGTGCACCGGACGCTGCACCGAACGCTGTTACGCTGCTGTCCAGCGTCCGGTCAGTTCATAGGAGGTGAACTGCTGATGAAGGAGTGACCGAACGCTGCGTTTGTGCGTCCGGTCAGGAAGGGTTCCAGCGTTCGGTCGTTTGGAGAAGGAACTGGCTGTACTGACCGGACCCTGCCTGCATCCGGTCATGGACCACCGGACACGTCCGGTCCCGATTCCAGAGGAATTGGACCTCTCTGGAATCGACCGGGCGCTGGGTGGTAGCGTCCGGTCGCTACCACTGGAGCATCCAGTCAGTGGATCTCACGCGGTTTCAGATCTCTTCCTCGTTTCCTTCTCTGTTACGCGTGGGGCCCTCTTTTAACTGCAGCCCTCCCGTGCACTCTTGGTCTATTCCACGCCGCCATCACCGAGCTCTAGCCCTAATCGTTGTGATCGCCATAGCCACCACCTCTGTGCCAGCCGTGCCCTAGCCGTTGTAGCCCTCCCATGCCTAAGCGCCGCAGCCACCGTCTCCAAGCCATCGCTGTCCCACGCCTCTGACTCCACACAGCCGCGTCTACGCTGAACCGCCGCGCCAACCCTAGCTCGCGCGCCACTGAGAAGTGCCACCGCCTCACTCGTCGTCGACCACCAGCGCCGCTTTTGTGCTTCGTTGTGCCCTGGTGTGACCTACGTCATCGACTCACAACCGTTGTGCCGTCGATTTTGCCGGTAAGGCCATGCCCCAGCAACCACATTATGCTGCTCGTGACCTAGATTGATTCAATCACTGATGTCAAATCACATCCAGGGCCGCCGTTTCATCGAAGTGCTTTGCAACCTAACCCTAGATCCAGCCGGTTTTGAGGTTTCCCCCGCATGACGTCTCTTCCTTTTCTGGATCGCTGATCGTCAGGTAGCATGCCCGTCGTCTCAATTTCACACCTACATTGCTTGCTTCCTAGGTCTTTCACATCTATTAGACATGTTGTATTTATTTGTATATCCATCTATTCCATCGTGCAACGAGTCGGTGCCATTGAGGTTCTTGTGGCAGTTGGCAGTCAACTCAGAGCCAAGCTCGCGAGTAAGGATCGAGGCCAAGCCTCAGAAGTGTCAGTTTGATAGTTGATCTTCATCAGCGGCAGTTCATCCTCTTGTTAGATCAGATGGCTCGCACCAAGAATATTGGTGGTGGTCCAGGTGATGATGATCGGAGGCCCCTGCCTCGCCAGCCTGCAGGACCAAAAGGCAAAGCAACAAAGCAGGTGACATCCAAGAAGCGCAAGTACCACGATGCAGAGACAGAGAGAGCAGCTACAGTCACTGAGGCCACAGAGCATGCTGAGAGAGGTGGTGCCCAAAGTGGAGTTGTCATAGCAGATCAGTTGGCACCAGATGCGCAGGGCAGACTGAGGGAGATCGAGAGACTTCATGGTAGTCCACCTAGGACTGTCATGATGGTAGGACATCGTCTAGCCATTGAGGAGCCTCAGTGTCAGGGGGAGTCTCAGCAGGAGTCACAGCAGCAGCCCCCACCAGCAGAGCCTCAGCCAGCTCAGGACACTCAGGAGGGCCAGCAGGCCGAGCAGACCGAGCAGGCACCCCAGCTACGCCGCTCTAGTCGTACCAGTGCTATTGTTCCAGCGAGGCCAGCTACACAGCGCAGGGGTTCACGCCCACCGCCCAGACCACAGGGTCCATCTCTAGTGGTACACCTTGACTTGAGGGACGCTACGGCCAGGTAGGTTCGCCAGCTGCGTTTTGTTGAGTTTGACGTGTGGTTCCCTCCGAGGAGGGATGAGAGAGCAGCTGAGGGTTTCTACACACCGCTCCAGGAGGACTTCTACAACACATATTTGAACAGTGGGGCAGTGTTTAGATCTCAGAGAGTCTGTAGTTTAGAGTCTATTGTGGCAGCAGCCGGAGAGCACATCCGCCCCTACTTATCATATTTGTCGGGGCTCACAGATCTGATTGGCCGGACAGGAGTATATGTACCATCTTGGGTCTGACAGTTTTATGCTTCACTCTATGTTGATCCGCATCACAACTTCATTCACTTTGCATTCAACGATAGAGATTATAGGGTGATGAGTTTCAAGGCCCGGGAGATACTGAGGTTACAGGATTAGCCTGTCAAATTGCATGAGGTGTGTTATGGACAGCAGGAGCCTCCCAAGCATCCTCATGGAGGGTTGGTGCCTCCTACAGATCTGGTGTGACATTGCTTCAAGGAGCCCTTTGGTGAGGGGTCGAGTAGGAACCCCAGTGACCTGACTCCTACAGCTCGTGTGCTAGAGGACATTATTAGGAGGACACTACTTCCTAGGTTGGGATACAGAGAGGGTCTGACTCGCCTACAGCTCTAGCTCCTAAATGCCCTGATGCAGCAGACCATGTTCGACATCTGGGATCTCCTTCTATCAGAGATGGAGGATACTATTGCTGAGGGCTTCAAGGGTCGCAGACAGCTTCCTTATGCACATTGGGTCACATTCTTGATGCTCAAGTCTGTGTAGGTCAGGACCCCTGAGATGGTTGCAGAGTACAAGTCTGCCACCACTGAGTTTCTTGCATATAACATGGCATAGAGGATCAGGCACAGCACTCCATAGGCACCTGCTTAGCCCAGTCGTCGTCCAGATGTTCCTGAGTGAGCAGTTCAGTAGGACAAGATTATTAGAGGCATAGCCACTACAGAGGAGGAGCAGCTTGAGGCTCAGCAGGGGATGACCGAGTCCAGTGATAGCTTGGATGATGACTATTTGCCGATTCCTCAGATGCCTCCATGCAGACATAATGCAGAGGCTGGCAGTTCTAGCTTAGCTCCACCAGCACCGCAGATGGACCCCACATTGATTGCCATTCTTGAGCGGATGCAGTAGGATTAGGTATGACAGGCATAGGAGACTGTTGCCAACTTTGCACAGTTCCAGGCTCGTCAGGACGAGTTTCAGAGATAGCAGCAGCTCCTTCAGCAGCAGCAGCAGATGCATCAGCAGTAGTTACTCATGCAGCAGCAGTTTATGGGATTTATGCAGCATGTAGTGATAGCACTTGGGGCCCCACAGCCATAGCCTTCGCCCTAGCTTGCTCAGCCTACCACCACTTCAACGACTCCAGCTATATAGCCCAGTGGGCTTCAGAGTCAGAGATAGCCTCCAGCTCCATTTGCTTCACCCATAATTCAGGTGTCCCAGTGTTTGTCCTCACCAGTGGTTGCCCCGCAGTTCACTCCATATCACATGGGCTTCTCACTGGAGCAGTCACCCTCGCTATTCGTGCCTAACACGTCAGTCTCTAGGAGTCTTGGAGCATCCTTCAGCGGGTTGACCGGCATGCCTACTCCACCACACATGCATACCGCCGGTCCTTCAACAGCAGCTCCAGTTGCAGTGACTACTCAGAGGCTCCTGTCGTCTGTCGCCTCTTCGGATCCTATGATAGACGTACTAGCAGCTTCCTAGGCAGCACCTGCCCTAGCTCAGACCCAGACCGCTTCAGCAACACTTCCTGCTTCAGAGGGTGAGTCAGTTCAGAGCTTAGGGTCAGATGATGATGGCACCTAGTTTCATCTTGCTCCACATACTTCAGCGCCCGGCTCGTCCGCTACAGCCCCGCCGACCGACCCTTAGGTTTTGGTGTTTGACGGCAAAGGGGGAGAGGGTTTGAGTATATAGACTTAGGGGTAGCGATATTTAGGGGGAGCTAGTTTTATAGTATTAGCTTATTATATACATTTGGAGTTTTATTTGTGTGATACACTATTACTATTATGCATTCATGTGTTACTTTCCTGCATATTATTATATCTATGTGATAGTGATATCTACGTGTTTGTGATATATGACATTTGTGCTCTCTACTTTGTATTATTTATATGTCATATCACTTATGTAATGCTCATTTGCTTTTGCTTCTGTGTTTATACTCTGGTGCAAATGAGCTTTGTTATTTGTACTCATGCTTAATTCATATCCTTTGAGTACATTGTGTTGGCTTGGGTCATATAAGCTTGACTAACACTTTTGTTCTTATTGATAAAAGCTTATATGAACCAAGCCCATCAAAAACCTCACTCTTTCACATACTCGAGGTGGTATTGTCATCAATCACCAAAAAGGGGGAGATTGAAAGCATCTAGGCCCCTAGTTAGATTTTGGTGATTAATGTCAATACAAGATTACTATGACTAACGTGTGTTTTGCAGAGGCAATTAAGTTAGGTCATGATAATGGAGATCGATTGGGCAATCGAGGTGGTCATGCCCCTATGATGGAAATCGTTTCGGTTTTTAAAGGATGGATGACAAGGTTAAGGATGACTAGTTCTAAGTGTCGATTGGAGTTGGAGAGACACTTAGAGTAGTTCAGGACTTTGTTTTTCCTTTGGCCGTACTATAAAGGGGGGTATGGATGGGTAGCTTGACCTAGTTGAGTCTAGTGAGTTAGATGTGGTGCACACTTGTTAAAACTAGCTCTAGGTAGCTCCTATGAATGCCTAAGATCCCTTGGAGCAAACTTCATTCACATATGATTGAGAGTTGGAAGTGAATGGAGGGTCAAATGCTGACCGGACGCTGGATCCGGTGTGATCGGACGCTGACCGTAGGGTCCGGTCAGTTCATTTGATCAACAGATTGCGTTCGGTGCGACCGGACACTGGAGAGGTCAAGTGACCGGACGCTGAAAGGTAGCGTCCGGTCGACTCCAGTAAGGTTCCAGAGAAGGGAATCTGCGACCGGACGCGTCCGGTCAGTACTGACCGGACCCTGAGGGTTCAACGTCTGGTCGAGTCCAGTAAGCATCTAGTGATGGTTTCCTACGACCGGATACGTCCGGTTAGTGGTGACCGGACCCTGCCAGTGTCCGGTCAATACATTTCCACTAGCTCGTGGGTTGAACTGACCAGAGCGTCTGGTCAACATGACCGGAGCGTCTGGTCACCCCGTAGAAGCTCATAACGGTTTGTTTTTCAGGCTGCCTTATAAATAGAAGCTCCACTCGTGTGTGGAGTCACTTTTGCTCATTCCAACAGCTGAGAAACACGTTTGTGAGTGCTAAGAAGAGCAAGGTCCTAGTGAGGTGATTGAGATTTGAGAATCCAAGAGAGTAGCCTCATTAGTGAATCAAGAGTAGCCAAGTGTGCATCCCTCTTCTCATTAGGCTTCGCGTGGTCAAGTGAGAGTTCGTGCTTGTTACTCTTGGTGATCGCCATCACCTAGATGGCTTGGTGGTGGTTGGGAGCTTGGTGATCACCCGGCGGAGCTTGTGGGTGACCCAACTCAAGTTGTGAGCGGCTTTGGGTGATTCACCGCGATAGAGTGTCGAAGAATCAATCCGTAGAGAGCACTTGATCCTTGTGCGGATCAAGGGGGAGCTACACCCTTGCACGGGTGCTCCAACGAGGACTAGTGGGGAGTGGCGACTCTCCGATACCTCGGCAAAACATCGCCATGTTCCTCTCTATCTTTACTTTGAGTATTTACTTTGAGCAATTCAATACTTGTCTTTACATTCATAGAATTGACATGCTAGAGTAATTTTGGAACATAGGTTGCAAGTCCTTTGTGCGTTAGTTTGATAGAAACACTTTTCTAGACACAAGGGGTTAATTTGGCTATCCGTAGGATTTGATTATTGCAAGAAAATTTAGAATTAGCCCAATTCACCCCCCTCTTGGGCATCTTGATCCTTTCAGTCGTCAACCACCTTCAAAATCGGGTATGAACTTCTTTAGCCAGTTCATTTGCCCGTTGCCTCATAGCACGCTATAAACTGTCATACATTATGGATGATGTAGTGATGGTTTGCTTTGAGCTTTTCCATAAAATAGCTCCCCTTTGTGAGAGTGAATACATACCCCGACGTGGATTTTCTATCATCTCCCGCATAATCAGAATCTGAATATCCCACTATATGGAGTGAATCAGATCTTCTATACGTCATCATGAGGCCTTTCGTTCCTTGCAAATAACGCAAGACTTTCTTTACTAATTTTCAGTGTTCTGTTCTAGAATTGCTCTGGAATCTGCCAAGTAAAACCCGGTAACAAATGCCAAGTCAGGGCGCATCCATACTTGAGCATATTGTAAGCTTCCGACAACTGAAGCATATGGAACCACTTTCATTTGATTGAGCTCATATTGGTTCCTGGGGCATTGAAAATCCCCACATCTGTCGCCCTTGACTATAGGAGCAGGTGATGGACTACATTTGTGCATACTGAATTTCTTTAAGATTCTTTCTATGTATGCCTTTTGTGACAGTCTTAATACCATTTTTCTTCTATCTCGGTGAATCTCGATCCCTAGAACGAACGAGACTTCACCAAAATCTTTCATATCAAGTTTTGAGGACAAAACATCTTTGTCTCCTGTAGTAGACTGACATCACTACTAGCAAGTAAGATATCATCCACATACAGGACAAGGAAGATAAACTTCCCATTCTTAAACTTTACATAGACATAATTGTCCTCTACATTCTCTTTGAAACCCAAAATTCTTTATGGTCTGATCAAACTTCAAGTACCACTGTCTTGAAACTTGTTTTAATCCATAAATGGATTTCTTTAGGCGGCATCCCATTCGTTCTTTTCCTTCCATGACAAAACCTTTTGGTTGTGCCACGTAAATATTTTCCTCTAAGTTTCCGTTGAGAAATGCCGTCTTTATATCCATCTGATGTAATTCTAAATCGTAATGTGCCACTAATGCCATTATGATTCTGAAGAAATCTTTACATAAGACTGGGGAAAAGGTCTCATTGTAATCAATCCATTCTCTTTGCATAAAGCCTATTGCCATAAGTCACGCTTTATATCTCTCTATATTCCCTTAAGAGTCAAGTTTTGTCTTGTAGACCCATTTACAGCCTACTGTTTTGGCTCCTTTAGGAATTATATTCAAATCCCAAACTTTATTGACATTCATTGATTTCATTTCATCTTCCATGGCCTCAAGCCACTTTGATGAATGATCACTACTCATGGCTTCTTCAAACGAGGTGGGATCATCCTCTATTTTAAATTCCTTAGTGTTGTACACTTCATAATCAGCATGAATAGCTGATTTTCTAACTCTTTGAGACCTTCTAGGGGCCTTCACATTTGGCACATCTTCTGTTTGAGGCTGCTATTACTCCCCCTCATGTGTGGCAATAGGTTCTATAGGATCCTAAAGAATAGGTTTCTCATCGTCATTCATTGTTGCCATAGGTGGGATAACAACAGGTGCTGACACTACAGTATCTAGCACTGTCGGTGCAGCGACAACAGGTAGTGAGAAAAATGGCCCATGAATCATTGGAGTGGGCGCATACACCCGCTTTACTTCAAGGTCAATTTCTCGAGCTACCATGCCCCCCCCCTCATCTTTTCATCCTCTAGGAAAATAGTGTGTTTTGTTTCCACAAACTTTGTATGTCTCTCTAGACAGTAGAAACAAAAACCTTTTGACTTTTCTGGGTAGCTAATAAAATGGCAACTTATTGTTTTGGGATCTAGCTTCCCAATGTTTGGGTTAAATACTTTAGCCTCAGCAGGGCTCCCCCACACACACGCAAGTGGTTTAATGAGGGTACTCTTTCTGCCCACAACTCATACGGTGTTTTGGGCACCGACTTTCTTGATACTCTCTTGAGAATATGAATGGCGGTTTTAATGCCTCCATTCACGGGCTCAACTGTAAGGTGGAGTAACTTATCATACTGCGCACCATATCCATTCATTGTACAATTGCGTCTTTTAGCTACTCCATTCTGCTGAGGTTCGCCCGGTATAGAATACTGGGCTACTTTGTCATTCTCCTATAAGAACCCTACATAAGGTCCAAGAACTTGGCCATATGGGGTATGCCGACCGTAGTACTCCCCCACGGTCAGACCTGACTATCTTTATCTTTAAATTGTGTTGGATTTCAACTTTTGCCTTAAATATCTACATTTATCCAATGCTTCTGTTCTTTCTTTGATTAGATAAATGTAGACATAACGGGAGTAATCATCTGTGAATGTTATGAATGAATCATTACCATCCACACTCTTTACAGGAAACTAACCACAGATGTCTGTGTGAATAATCTATAAAATTTCTGCGCTTCGTTTATCATCTTTCTTACTTTTCTTTATATACTTTTCTTTTATGCATTCTCTACATTGTTTTAAATCTAAGAGCTCTAATGGAGGAAGAATATCATTCTTAACTTGTCTTTCTATTCTCCCCCTCGAAATATGGCCTAAACGACAGTGCCATAATTTCGACGATGCATCGTGAGCTCTCTTATGCCACCATTTCTAGAGTGACTCTTTGTCACCAGCTACTTTATCAGCTGGGTAGCATATGTCTTTGAAGAGCCAGTGAACTGACTCTTTATTCTATCGAGGTATTCGGTGACCGTGTCATACTCTGGGATTGAGCCCACAATTGCAGGCTCAATCGTGTTCTTTATCACAACCAAACATTTCATATTGGCAGTGACCCACTTCCTATGCTCAAAGTCATAGGACATCTTTTGGGATTCAAAATCCCTTTCTTTAGTTGCTCAAACGGCATCATTCTCTTTTATCTCCCTCACCGGTGCCACAGAATCAGTGGAACACGGTGAGGTGACTACCCAGTCCACCTCAGCTAAGATGAAAACCAGGTCAAATATTTTCTTAACATAGATATAACACCATTTGCATGTCTTGATTCCAACGTTGGTCAAAATCAAAACATATAACTGTTCGTATACACTAATTCTACATCACCGTTGGGCAGAAATAGAATTAATGCATAAATCATTAACTTTTACATCTGTTCTCATACACTAATTCTACATCACCGTTGGGCAGAAGTAAAATTAATGCATAAATCATTAAAATTAGACAACTGTTCTCATACACTAATTCTACATTACCGTTGGGCAGAAATAGAATTAATGCATAAATCATTAAAATTTACATCTGTTCTTATACACTAATTCTACATCACCGTTGGGCAGAAGTAAAATTAATGCATAAATCATTAAAATTATGATATTGTTATTAACAACGTTGGTCAGAAAATAACAACATCATAATCATGTCAAAACTCTTTTTCTCCAATTAAATACCACATTGGTTCAAATAACTGGAGAATAAACATTTTCTTTAGCAGCGGAAAAACTTTCTTTTTCTCTAATTAAATACCACGTTGGTACAAATTAACTAGAGAATAAATAATTTCTTTAGCAGTGGAAAAAATATTCTCAATTTCTTGAATTTTTACCCACCGAGAAAAAATACTTTTTCTATTTTCTTTTGAGTCATTTTCTATTTTCCAGGGAATAAAACTTTTACTGGAAAAAGAAAAAACAAAATTGACTCAAAAAGCGTACTATTCTTCAACCCAGCCAGTGAAAATAGCCCGGCCCACTTCCTTTTACCGCGCGCTGCCCACACCCAGGCCGCAACCTGGGCCTGGGCCGGTGAACCCGCTCGGCCGCGCGCCCCGCCTGGGCCAAAACTGGCCCGCTCCATCTCAGCCGTTCATCCAGCATCGGATGGCGACATGCGCGTTTCGCTCGGTATAAAAACCGACGCCGCGGCCGGTGCCCGAAAAACCCTAGCTCATTTGCTCCTTTGCTCTCTCTCTCTCTCTCTCTTCGCTCTCTCTGTCGCCCCTCTCCTTCTTCTTTCTCTCTCAGCCGCAGCAAGGTACCGAGCGACGCAACGAGCGAGAGTGAGCGAAGGCGGTGGAGTGAGGCGGCCATGGCGCCGTCGCCGGCCCCCTCGCCGACGCACGTGCTCCCCAACGGGTGAGCACGCCGCCGTCGAGCGGCCTGGCCGCGGCGCCCCCTTGGCCGAGCCCGGCGAAACGCTACCCCCGGCTCGGCCTTTCTTCTCCCGCGCCGGCGAAGGGCCATCCCGACGCACGATGAGGTAGGTCCGCCCCCTTTTCTCCCCTTTCTTCTTCGATTTGGATCTCGTTTCTCTTATCCGAACCGGTGATGGGGATTAGGGTTTAGACTGTTCTTCTTCTTTCTTTGGTTTTTGTTTCTTTTCTTCTCTGGTTCTCTTTTGGTGCTCGGATTGAACCGATTTTAATCTTCTTTCTTTTCTTTTCGGAGTTCATTCGAATGGGGATCTAGGGTTAGGGTTTCATTTTATTTTGATTTCTTTTTATTTTCGGAGTTCATCCGAATCGGTTCCCTTCCCCTTCTTCCCCCTTCCCCTTCTTCTTTTGGGATTAACCTGATTTGGGATGGGGTTAAAAATTTGGGTTAGGGTTTCAGGATTTGACTCTTTTTTGGGCCGAAAACCCTCTTCTTTTCTTTTGGATCTTGTTTCTCTTTTCGGTTGAGTCTGATTTGGATTTCTTTTGATTTCTTTTCTTTTCTTTGATTTCTTTTCTGATTTAGGGTTCAACTCTGTTCATCTTAAGGCCGAAACCTTTTCTTTTCCTCCTTTCTTTAACCCAGTTAGGGTTCAAGTGCCGAGGGCCCTTCTTTTTCTTCTTCCCCGAGCTATTTGCGCGGGTTAGGGTTAGGGTTCTTGAGATCCTTTCCCCTTTCTCTTCTCTGATCCGAACACGAATGTTCTTCTCTTGTTTTCTTGCCGCACGCCGGTGAGGACAGTGGTGTGGCACTTTTCCCCGCGCGGTGGCGACCGGTAGTCAGTGACATCCGCCACCCCGGTCTTACTTCTCTTTTCTTTTACCTGGTTAGGGTTAGGGTTACACACTGGCAACCTATCTCTGATACCATTGTTAGATCGTTGTGTGTACCTCTGTGTGTAATCGTAGAATCGGGTAGACCTCGTCGCCTTTCTCTGTTGCGACGTAGCAGCAGTGTAGACGCCGGTGCCACGGCGTTGTAGGCATCGTGGTGGCGATGTCGTGAAGTCCAGTGGCGACCATGGTGACCCTATGGCCTACAGAGGCGATGGCGGTGGTGGGGCATCCCGTCGCTGGCAGCACGCTTTAGATCGGTTTAGGTTTACTGTAGGTGGGATGGCGGCTGCTCCGTTGAACCTCATAGTGCGAGCCGTGATCCCCACCTCTCTTTATATATGTGTTGTGCGACAGGGGCCCACCAACCATATTAGGGTTGGGCTCCCCCGATCAGGGAGCAGAGACAAGGACCCAATAGACCGTTGGGCCTATTAGTGGAGATCAACTAACAGACAGTACCTGACCTTCCCCGATGGTGGCACGCAGTTCATCCATGGTGTGCTGCACTACATCGACTTCCTGCAGCAGGTACCATGCATCACCAATGGCCAATGACCAGGCCATGGTTTGTTTGTTTGTTTCGATCGCTCTGGTAGAAAGTGTATGTAGAGTAAGGAGGTTACTCTGTGTTGTCTGGCCAGTCCGTCTACGCCATCGCGTGGGGGAAGCACATGTGGGTGGTGCTCGACGTCGGCTGTGGCGTGGCCAGCTTTGGCGGCTACCTGTTCGAGCGTGACGTGGTGACCATGTCGTTCGCGCCCAAGGACGAGCACGAGGCGTAGGTGCAGATGGCGCTCGAGCGCAGGATCCCGGCCATCTCCGCTGTCATGGGATCCAAACGCCTGCCTTTCCCCAGCAAGTCGTTCGACCTTGTCCACTGTGTGCGGTGCCGCGTCCCATGGCACGCCGATGGTGCGCCGCGCCGCCGCCCCTATTCCACTGTGCGTCCTCCTTGTCCGAGATCCCTTGCTGACGATGCCAAGATTGCCGTGTTGTCGGATACCATAAAAAGGGGTACCCTAAGCAAGAACTGAAAAGATTGCTTAGACCTTACAAATATCAAAGCCGAAGGACAACCACGAGGCCTCGGCCGATTCTCCGATTCACCCCGCCGAGGCCCTCTCGCCGAGGCCGATTTTCCGATTCGCCCCGCCGAGGCCCTCTCGCCGAGGCCGATTTTCCGATTCGCCCCGCCGAGGCCCTCTTGCCGAGGCTGATTCTCCAATTCGCCCCGCCAAGGCCCCTCGCCGAGGCCCTCTCACCGAGGCCGATTCTCCGATTCGCCCCGCCGAGGCCCTCTCGCCGAGGCCGATTCTCCGATTTGCCCCGCCGAGGCCCCTCGCCGAGGCCCTCTCGCCGAGGCCGATTCTCCGATTCGCCCCGTCGAGGCCCCTCACCGAGGCCCTCTCGCCGAGGCCGATTCTCCAATTTGCCCTGCCGAGGCCCTCTCGCCGAGGCCCCCTCGCCGAGGCCCTCTCGTCAAGGCCGATTCCCCGATTCACCCCACCGAGGCCGTCTCGCCGAGGCCGTCCTTCTGGCAGGCTGTCCCATCCATTTAATGCCCCTGAATGCACCCACTACGTCAGCCACGATCGGCAGGGTACAGCAACAGGAGCGATGGGACAACGGTCAAATCTCCTTTTTACCATGCCCTGCGGCCACATGCCCTGCACTTTTCCACCTAAACCGGGTACGACGCTGACCACCGAGGCCCCCGCATCATGCTTAGGTCACCTCCCAGGCCTCTGCGCAGTCAGCCACAAACACCTGTCAGGCCTCGACGCGCCACCAAGTAAAAAATTCACAAGGCACGTCATGTCACCTACAACGGAGGCCATGCTGACTAGACGTCAACGAGGACCCCTACGACTTCAACAGCCTCAGGCATGGCCGGCATGACGCACCAGTGATCAAGTACCAATTGCCATTCCTAACACTGTGCTGCTACAGGAATAGGCCACAATACTAGATCTTCCTTCCTCGCTAAGGCTCCACATGTAGCTCTCTCATGTACTCCTGGCTCCATCCTTGTGGCTATAAAAGGAAGCAGCGAGGGCCGTTTCTAGAAAACGGGACCACGCCGGTCCTCACGCGCAAACGCACTCACTCAATTCACGCACGCTCCCTCGCTGCCTGAGAGCAGCATCTCAAGCAGCCCGCACCACTCCACGCCGAGACCTGGGACTAGCTCCCTCTCTCACCCAGCTTGTAACCCCCTACTACAAGCACTTCGGTGCAAGGAATACAAGATCAATCTCCCAGACTGGACGTAGGGCTCGAATTGCCCGAACCAGTATAAACCTTGTGTCTCTTTGCATCACCATCCAGAATCGGGAACACACAGTTCACATTTACTGGTTGGTTGAGGACCCCCCGGTCCGAAACACCGACATGTGTCCTCGTGCAGGTGGCGCTCTCCTCCTGGAGCTGAACCGCGTCCTGCGCCCCGGCGGTTTCTTCGTTTGGTCCGCCACGCCGGTGTACCAAAAGCTGACGGAGGACGTCGAGATCTGGAAAGGCACGTAAAGTTCCGATCACTCGCCGCGATGCCATGCCATGGCCATGGCCATGGCCACGAACCGATCGAACAGAGCCAGCTGTCGGGGTAGCCTTCTACCGGAGTGGCCCTCAGAGTGGCCGCGGCGGGTGCGGACGCCGCCGTACTGGCTCAACGGCTCGCAGGCCGGGGTGTACGGGAAGCCGACGCCGGAGGACTTCACGGTGGACTACGACCACTGGTGGCGCGTCGTCGACGGGTCCTACCTCAACGGCCTGGGCATCGACTGGTCCAGGGTCAGGAACCTCATGGACATGAGAGCTGCATACGGAGGGTAATCACTGTTGCATTAAAGCCTAGTCATCATGCCACGTCAGCATGAGAAACCAACGTGGAGAGGTATGGACCTAAGTGATACGGCGTACAAAGTTTATGGACCCAAAAAACCACTTTAAAAGTTGATGGACCTAACTAAAACCTCCTCACAAATTAATAGATCTCTGGTGCATTTAAACTCATAGAACAATGACATACTATATGGCACTGCTGATCTACAACTGCATAATATGGCCAACCGTGATCCCGTAATTCTGCAGCATCGTTGTGAACTTACGACGACTACAGTGGAATTCAGCGAGGTGCTTCAATTCTGGGTAGCCGCTGGTAAGGGCTCGTTTAGTTCCCAAAAACTTTCCTAAAAAGTGCTACAGTAGTTATCACATCGAATCTTGCGATACGTGCATGGAGCATTAAATGTGGACGAAAAAAAATTAATTGCACAGTTTGTTTGGAAATTGCGAGACGAACGTTCGAACGTTTTGAGCCTAATTAGTCCATGATTAAACACTAATTGTCAAATAAAAACGAAAGTGCTACAGTAGCTAAATTTCCAAATTTCGCGAACTAAACACGGCCTAACTGGAATCTACAGACAACAAGAGGATTTCCTGGCAGGTAACCTCTGGAAGTTGTTCAATAATGCATCGCTCTGCTCGACTGCTCGTCGGGCAGAACTGCAGAAGATAAGACGTGACCCTTTGGTGGCCACGGATTGGCATGGCATCGGCATGCTGCAACACAGCACAGCCCGCTGCCGAGCCGTTGCGATGGACGAGCAGTAGCCATCCACCGACTTGAACTGTTAGAGGCAGAGCATCAGACAACCGTCAGCGGCCGTGCAGTGCCCCTGGGGCTGGGGGCTGTGTGTGATCTGCTCGTAGCGGATGCACGCGGTGCAATCATGCAAGCAAACAGGCGTTGCAGGAGGAGCTGTCTACCGGTAACAGCAGCGACGGGGTCCGGTCCTAGATGACAGACAAGTCGGCAGGCCGGGAAGGAAAGATCTGAAGATGTGCAGGGAGACGCATCGGGCACCCATGTCCTTTCACGGCTGCAGGCACCTAGCAGCTGTATGGTTCGATGAGGCCGACGGGTAGACCGTGGATAAGAGGGTGTTTAGCTGGGTGAATTTTGGATTCTGGGTTACTGTAGCACTTTCGTTTTTATTTGGCACTTAGTGTTCAATCATGGTCTAATTAGGCTCAAAACGTTCGTCTCGCGATTTTCAACCAAACTGTACAATTAGTTTTTTTTTCGCCCACATTTAATGCTCCATGCACGTATCATAAGATTCGATGTGATGGATATTGTAGCACTTTTTTGGAATTTGGCCTGGCAACTAAACACGGGCTAAGAAGGTCAGTGTGTGATCTGGACTCTTTTTTTTCTTTGCTCATCAATAGTTCATCACTTGATTATTAGGAAGCAGTTACAGGCTGTTGCAATTGCAACCTGATCTAGTATACTACTACCGCTTTCTAATCTAAAATAAAAAATGCAATTATATTTCTAGGTTAAGACCCGTCAAACTTTCTTAAGTTCGATCAAGTTTATAGAAAATAGTATCAAATATTTATGTCTACAAATAAATTTACTATAAAAATATATATTCTGTAATAATCAAATGGTATTTACTTGGCATAATAAATGTCAGTACTTTATTGTGCAAATTTAGTTAAATTTGAAATTATTTTATTTCTCCGAAGTGAGAATTTCTCGGAAGCGGGAATTGCATTTCTTTCTAGGACGGGGGAATAGTTGCTGTCACGCACAAAAGAAGGGCCAACGGTTGATTGCTCGAAGCATGGGAGGATTATCTTCCCTGTCTCCGTTTTCTTTAAAAAGAAAAATGGAAAAGTACAACTTTTCTGACTGAGTTGCTCTTTCAGAAAGCAGATACAATCTTTCAGCAGCCCCACCAGCGAAAAGGGGAAGGAAGGCAATAGCTTGAGCAACGCGAGGGCGAGGCTCGAATTGACCAAAGCTGTTAGGCTCAACCATCAAAGAGGAGGCCCAGCGTGACCCCACTGCTACGCTCTCACAATACTGTTGCTGCCGTCCAGCGTCTGGTGATTGGCTGGGCCAGGTCTTAATCGGACCTGGGCCAGACCCCCCCCCAATGTAGTGTCCATCTCAAGAAACCAACCAAACCAATGGAAGCCAGGCTCTGAAACTGAAGGTGGTGGCTAGAAGCATCATAAAGCTGGGGACAGATTTCACTCACATGGTTTTCACGTTATAGATAGATAGAAGCTACCAAAGAGAGAGAGACCACATTAGGTAGCAGCAGTGCCATCCAGCTTCTGTACCCTGCTAATAACCATATGCATGCACTTGGACATGCATGGAGTAGCCATGGAAATGGAATTCTGGAATATGATCCGATCCACTGTCATATATCGATCTGCTGGTTCTTTTATTCATGTGGACTAGCTAGCTGTTCTCTTGGCCATTTATACTACTAGTATATATATTACGTTTTGTTTTTATTCGTAAAATAAAATCCTGTAAATTTCCCATTTTCCTAGCTAGTTGTTGGTGACACACTACTGGTGCCATCCAACGAGGATAGATGCGCAAGGTCAATCCTGTTATAGATGTGGAGAAAAGAAGCTTAGATCATATCCTGGTGAAGTGAAGGAGAATAAAGCCATTTGAGGCTAGTGCAGGTGCTGTTACAGCCTCACCTTCTTCCTCACGAACAATCAGTACGTAGCAGAAACAAGAAGCGAGCTTGTTATGTTGCGTGGTTACTAGATAGCCCTGTCAGCCAATTTGACAGGATAAGATCCTGCTGGTGTGGTCATCTGCAACGTTTTACAGCGAACGAGTGCAGTGCAGTGACGAATCATCCAGCTGAGCCAGCTCCTGTGCATGCAAGCATGCATGTGTAGTATCAGCAGTGGATTTGCAAGCATGCATGTGTCGGCACGGGCGCATTCAGAGGCTCACACACAGCCCTGATGAGAACGAATATACTACTCCTACCTGATGACAATGACATGACAGGAATTCTTGTGTGGTAGGGGTAGAAGCCAAAGCATGCTGTCACTTGCATGTGTGTGATGCCCAGCACCACCAGCAGTCAGTCACACAAGTCTACCCGGGTGTTTGGTTTTTTAGTCGCTCTTAAAATTTATGTCACATCGAATATTTAGATACTAATAAGGAGCATTAAATATAGATTAATTATAAAACCAATTACATAGATAGAGGCTACTTTGTGAGATGAATTTTTTAAGCCTAATTAATCCGTCACTAGCACATATTTACTGTAGTACCACGTTGTCAAATCATGAACTAGTTAGGCTTAAAAGATTCGTTTCGTAAATTAGTCGTAAGTTGTGCAATTAGTTTCGTAATTAGTCTATATTTAATATTTTATACATGTGTAACATTTGACGTGACAGAAATTTTAGGAGTAACTTCGGAAACCAAACAGTCCCGAGCTCCTCGTGAGCATGGACACTGTGCGTATGCTAAGCTGTGGCAGGAAGGGACAGCTAGCTACCTGTGACTTGACTGCAGTGGTGACTGACTGGTTATCTTTCGTCTACTACTATCGATCTATCACCAGCTGCTAGATGGTGCGGCGCGGGGCCATCCTTGTTTACGCACTGTGTATATTACTGCCGGCTCGATGATCGTGTCGGCAGGTTGTATATATCCAAGCTCCTTCTTCTGTGTACTACGTAATAGGAGCTTCTAGCTACCGGGACGTATCAAGATTACTCCTACCTTTATCCCCAAAGGATACAATTTTAGAACTTATCAAAATCAGACTATTTTGAGTTTTGAATAAGGCCCTGTTTAGATCCCACCCAAAATCCAAAATTTTTCAAGATTCCCCGTCACATTAAATCTTACGGCACATGTATGGAGCATTAAATGTAGGTAAAAAGAATAACTAATTGCACAGTTTGCCCGTAATTGGCGAGACGAATCTTTTAAGCCTAAATAGTCCATAATTAGACAATTTTTGTCAAATACAAACGAAAGTGCTACAGTAGCCAAAACCAAAAATTTTCGCATCTAAACGGGGCCTAAGTTTATAGAAAAAAATAGTACCAGTATATATGACTTCAAATATAGGTATACGACAAATATGATGATACTTGTATGTTTAGTAAATACTGATATCTTTTATATATATATAAACTAGAAAATATGTTCACGCGTTGCAATGGGCTGTTTAGTTTATTGTGTGCTTAAATTGTGGTTCATATATTTCTTTAGCGACCACGTTATATGTTTTAACTCGTCTAGAAATCGAACTCTGTGTGCCTAGACTCGTGCTGCTCCAACTCATAAGAGCAGGAGAGATTTAGAGATTTTATCATTGATCATGTTATGCGTTCCAATTCGTTTCAGGATTGGATTGCACACCATGCCTGAACATTTAACTTGTATGGGCATTAGAGGGTGTGGCAGACCATGGAAACAGTTGTATTCTAATTTTTTTTTGATTTGGACTCCGCGCTAGACTTGGACACGCTATTCTAACTCATATGAGAACATGGAAGATTAGATCTATTGAATCCCTGTCAAACGATTATGAGTGATAAAAGACAAACAATCCTTAGCCTCTTTAATATTAGATATAGATATAGATTTAGGGCCTTTTGATTCCTATTACAATTTTATAATCTGGCTGATCCAAAGGGTGAGGCTTCTAGGAGATTCTACTATGTACTTCAGCAATCTAAAGCAATAATCATGTATCCCTTCTGCGAGATTCTCGAGGATTCTAAGGTAGGAAAGACAATTTTGCCCTTACTTTAATCTTATCTACAGAACCATCTGAAGAGTATTTTAGACATTTATCTTATACAATGCACCCACTATCGATCCATAGTATAATCTGATAATTCAAACATATTAGATTATTTATATAATTATTTCTAAAATTCAGATCCTCAAAATCACTATCCACTATCTAAATTCTTATAATGTCTCTTGGATCCAAACAGATCCTTAGTTAAATTTCAGATTGTTTGACCTAGCACTCTAAAATTATATCCAGCCTGTTCGGATGCCTGTATCTGGCTTGGCTTATCAGCCAGTCAACAATATTTTCCTCTCACACTAAACCAACCAGCAACACTTTCAGCCATGAGCTTATAAGCCAATCTAACCGAAACGAACAAACTAATCATTCCTAGGAGTGACAAATAGTCTAGACCGCATAATCCTAAACTTTTTTAGGAGTAACAAATAGTGCCACACCTACCAAAAGGAAGTTACCGTACAAACCGTATCATACTAGCCGTAGAGGTGTGACAAGTGCCCCGACAAGAAAAATGTCATGTATGCTGCGAAAAGTAAAGTGTACTTAGAATTGAAGGGTACGGTGAAAAACAATCATGAATCATTATGGGCACGTTTGGTTGGAGACCTGGAGGATTTATCTGGCAAAAAGTATTATTTGAGAGTTGTCTGAAAAGTTGATGATTTTTGTCTGACCAGGTAAGTCTCAAGAAGGTCTGTTTGGTTGGAAGCCTGTGCCTAGAAAGGCTAATAAAAGATACAGTACATATTTAAAAGCTAATAAAAGGTATAATACCATATTTAAACTTGCACGGTTATGGTTATAAATAATAATAAATAAATAAAAGCATCCATATTTTCTCAATTAATAATATATTTGAAATTACAATTACAAATAAAGTTAATAGATTTCCTAGCTATTTAAAAAATATCATAAGGAAAGAACATATGAGGAAGAAAGATAATTATAATACAAAAATATTATAAATAGAATATAAATAAAACCTTTAATACAAAAATATATAAGGAAAATAAACAGAATATAAATATTATAATCATAAGGAAAGAACGTATGAGTAATATATATTATTATAATACAAAATAATATAAATAAAACCTTTAATAAAGTAATATAAAATATAAAAACTTTTAATATTTTATTTTCCTAATAATTCATTCATATGATTAAGCAATAAACAAAATAAAATGTACTAAATGTATCTCAGTTGCACCTATCGTAGATGAACAATAGGAGATAGAAATAAGAGTCTCACTCATTAAGGAACTATAGCGTACAACAAAGTAATAATATAAATAAAGGAGAAAAAGACACTGACAAGACAGCACTACAGTAGCCCACCCAGGCAACATCGGCGCTGCACCGAGGCGCTCGTTTTCGGTCACCTGGCTGAGGCAGCCCCTGCCTAGCCCAGAGCACAGGCAGCACCCAGGCACCTCTTCACCCAGGCAAATTTGGTCCACGCTTTGAACCAAATAAGCCCTATATGCATGAGATATAAATGCCGGGTCGTCGGGATGAAGCTTCTTATTGCCATCCTATCCTATAGAATCACCTCTCTCTCAAAGAGTGTAGTGTAGCACCAAAGAAGGAAGAGATACAAAGAGAGATGAGGATCGAGTAATAATAGGACAAGTTCGGGTGGGTGATAACTAAGAGTAGCACCAAAGAATGAAAGAAGGAAAGGGTAGAGGGAGACGTGGGCGCCAAAGAAGGACACACTGTGTGTGCCAAGAAAACTGACCACTACTCCCTCCATTCAAAATAATAAGACGTTTTGGCTTTTTCTAGAAACATTAATTTTACTATGCATCTAAACATGGTATATATCTAAGTGTATATATGACAAAAACTATAAGAAATGTCAAAAGTCTTATAATTTGGAATGAGGGAGTATATAACAAGTCGGTCTTTAACAAGTTGCACCAAAGAACCAAACACTAACTGTTGGTCAAAATTTATGAAATACGCTTATTATTCTAGGATGAAGAAGGTAGCTAGCTAGCAAATCCTCATTAATATTTAAAAATTTTAATTTACCAAAATCACAAGACCAATAATATACATTCCCAAAATCATTATACATATGATGGAAGTAGTACTTGTGTTAAAGTGAAAGAATTCGATCTAGTAACTAGTGTACTGCTACCTCCATCCCAGAAAGAATATAATTCTAATACAGTATCATATTATCATATTTTAGTATCTTAAGTTTGATCAATTATGGATAATAAAATATCAATATTTATAATATCAAACAAATAATATTAGATTAAATACAAAATGTATTTTTATAATAAATTAATTTAAAACAATAAATATAAATATTATTTACTAGAAACTGATTGTGAACCGCCTAAGGGTAGTCCCAATGGTGCATTGATGATGGTTTCTATTCTCATTAAATGACTTGCCACGTAGGCAAAACGTTGACATGGCAACGTAATTAATGAAGAAAGAGAGCAAAAATCATAGAAATGGTTTCTTCATGAAGAAACCAGGTCTACTCTTGACCCAATGCACCAAGAAACCATGAAATCGCCATTGGGGAGAAACCACCAGTTTCTAGAGAGCTCGTGTCGCACTCCCATTGGAGGAAAAGATAGAGTTGGGAGAGAGAAAGAGAAAATAGTTATTACTCATAGAAACCATGGGTTGGAAAGCAATACTTTTTTTTTGGTGCGGTATCCTATGTTATAGAAACTACTAGTTTTTTTTATTGGGACTGCCCTAAGGGCACACAACCCGTAGTAGCATTTTTGTGGGACCGAGGTAGTACTCATTAACTGCCATCGGAGAAGAAAGCGTCCGTGAAGTTTTCTGCGCCACACGTCCGCCATTGGAGCCAGTAACTGGATTCACTGTGATGATTGAAGCAGGGCGCTGGTCGCTGGCTGTCTCAACGACGAGGGACAGGCCAAATCCACCGGGGGTCCCATCCAAAGCAGTGTAACACTGTGACTGTTGTGTGTTCCCCTTCGGCCAGCTCTGTAGTACTCACAGTACTACTCATCACCGATCTCATCAGGCCAGCTGTATTCGTGAGACGGTAAACGATCGTGGATTATTTACCGTTGGCTGGTTTGGTGTTTGAGAAAAATATTATTTCGGCTGGAAATTTATGATCGTTTACGACCAAGCGAATAGGCTGTAAGCAGCAGCGTACTGCTTCCTCAGTCCTGAAAAAAATACAACTAGGTACGTTCGCATTAAAATGTCCAAAGTTTTACCAAACATACAAATAAAAATATAAATATTTTTATACAAAATTAATATATTATAAAAATATATCTCATGACAAATCTAATAACACTTATATAATATCGGAACTATTTATTTTTTTGTATAATTGATGAAACTTAACATATTTTTATTTGATAATGTGCTATGCTAGAATTGTATTTTTTTTTTACCGAGGGAGTAGTTTATTTTTAATCATTCATAATATTTCTCAATGTAAGAAGTCACAGGACATACATGCAAAAAAGTTGATAAGGATCGACTTGGTTAAGGGTATGTGATGATGGATTCAAAACTAGAATAACTCGAACATCACTCAACAAGATTAGCTAGCACCAGAAATTACTCTACAAGTTTTTCAAAGAAGAGACATGCTCAATTATCGTAGCATATCAAAACTCCTCTCAAATGATAGATTACCTGGATTATTTATACTAAGAACATCCCTCCTAATTTAATTGTGTGAAATAAAAATAAGTAAAAAATAAATGGAAGGTCATCTTAATGGAGTATTTGATGAATCTTCTTTAGTTCTCATGATCATGCAGCCACCAGCAGCTAGTGCATCTTCCACTAAAACGGTCATAACTCCTAGCTCGGAAGTCATCGTTTGTTAAGTTGGAAACTAGAGTCACATATCTTTCCAATGATATAGTATATGAATGCTGAAACCTTCGATATTAATACCAGCAAACCATGAAAATTAGCAATAATTTTGCATGCATCCCAAGATCTCATCACAAGGTATAACGAAGACACATTTATGCAAATTAGTATCAAGTCCTTATATCAATGGAGAAGATCTTTTTCTAAAGAAAATATCAATGGAGAAGACATTATTCATCATCCCATCAATTCTTCGTCATTGCCTATATAAACATTTTTATTGCCACTTGATTTTTATCGCCTAAGTCCACTTCCAATAATCTTTATTCCACTATCCTATTCAATATTCAATATATAGCAATAAAGGAAGAGGTTTGCTACCGCTATACCGGCCGTTATTGCAAAGCTAATAATGCTATTTTTTTAGGGAGATGTCGTCACCATGGCACCAATGATGGACCTAGGATTTCAAAGTTTGGTATTCGTAAACCAAAGTGTTTACCGCTCGCTGCACGCCACCACCATCACGCTTGTGTCCATATATATGCATATCAGCATGTCTGGTGGCCAGTTTTGGGTTTATGCAAATTAGTATCAAGGATAGATTAAATACCAGGAATCTTATAAGAAGAAAAAACGTGTATCTTGATGATTCTACTTGTGTTCTATGTAGCAATGGATTGGAAGAAACCTCCTTTCATCTGTTTTTTGAGTGTTCATTCAGTGTTGATTGTTGGAGCATCAATATTCAGTGGAATATTTGAACCTCCAACCTTTGGATATGATCATTCAAGCTAGAACAGATTTTGGTAGTCACATTTCTGGAGAAATCTTTATCATCACGGCTTGCTGGACGATTTGGAATACTAGAAATGGAATCATTTTTTTTATAACAAAGCTGCTTCTTATCAAAGATGAACTTGGTTTGGTGTGTATCAAAGCCAATCAGATTATTTCCGGCCCCCTATCCCTGTGGCGAGAGAGTCTTCAAAGTTTTTAGTAATTTTTTCTCTTGGGCTTTGCAAGCCTTGTAACTTGTACATATGTTTTTTCATATATATAAAGAAAAAGATAAAAAAGGTAAAGGGCTTCCCTGCCGTTTTCTCCACACAAAAAAAAGAGTCTTGGGTTTATGTGAGGATTGGAATTTGAGAGAAATGGGAGGGTTAGGGGCAGGTAAGGGATAGATGCACGTGATGCCGATGTGCCCATGTGTTATTGAGGAAGATCCTAATTGACCGGTTAGCGCTTGGTCCGGAGAAGCCTTTGGTGGAGTGGTGATTAAGACTAGTAAACTTTATTGTTTGATAAATGAATGATAACAAAATGATGAAAATGAGGTGCAACCAACGCTTACGCCTGTGTATACTTGTTATATACATAATATTTTAGCAAAATTGTTGAGTATTCTCGGAATATCCGGACATCAATACTGGATCGGCTCTTGCATGGCACGGCGACACCTTAACTTAGTCTGCTGATGAACCGTCCGGGAGTGAAGAGATTTTGCAGGAATTGTATTAGTTTGTTTGAGAAAAATTTTATGCAATGTAGTATATATGATCGCTATCAGCTACTACTACGTACACTCCGTTGGTTATTAGGTTAGGCACTCGTCAGATGGCTTTCAATCGAAAAAGACAGTTACGTGTGCCATCGATCCTCTAACTAGTTCCTAGCGTCTGGCTGTTTGCTCCTCCTCGAGACTCTATCGCTCTTGGTTTGGAAGTGGATTTGAAGCTTTGACCTCCCCCTTACCGGAAAACATGGAAGTACCACTGCCTACGTTCGTCGCAATTCTAAGACATATTAGAACCTATTTTTATTTAATTAGGTTTGTCCACCATTATTCTTAAGTACTCTTACATAAATTTTTCCTGAATTGAAATCTTTAATTAGGGCATCCTTTGAAGCTAACTATTATCTATGTGGCTATGTTAGCTCAAAGAACCAACTAATAGCTATTTGTTATCTAGACGGTTAGTACGACATTAATTGGCTTATTAGTTGAGAATCCAGACGAGACCTAAGTTATTGTCAGCAGTTAATTATTAGCTTCATGTGATCCAAGTGTTAGATAATTAGGTATTTTCATGGTCAATTTAATCCAGAAATAAAACATCAGCATGTTCGTGATAACATATATGTGCATGTGTATATCACTAACAAATGCTACAGCATGCAAGTATGACATACCGATCAATACAGTAAGTACACAAAGTACAGTAATCAGAAAGTTAAGAGAGTACCCAGCGGAGGGTCCATGCCGAGGGCATCGGATGCTCCATTCGTAATAGACATAGTGCGTTGCTCGAAGTCGTGGACCACAGTCAATGCAGGAAGGTGTTCACAGTGCAGTCCCATGAACGGTCACCAGGAAGAAGACACCTTGTTGTTCCGCGAGCGATCGCCAAGAAGAAGACATCTGCGATATGGACGAGCAGTTGCGGAATCACTCCACAAAAACCTAATCGCCGCATACCCCATGCAAGGTTCGTAGGCGGACGAGGGTTCTGGAGGCACCTGCTCTCCTGTTGCTCCGTTGCCGCAGAGGTACGGGACGGGGAAAGCCAAAGGGCAGCTGCGATGTGGTCTCTCGGTCTCTCAGAAGCGAAGCGGAAGATTGGACTGACGTAATACTTCTACTTCTACGCCTGCGGCAGTGAGGGAGAAAGCCAGCGGAGGAACTCAGGAGACAGAGACACGAAAAGACGGTAATTGGCGCAATCAACTCACCTCCACCATAAAGGAGAGAAACTCCCGTAATTATGTGGAATAAGTGGCAAAACATGGCCACACCCGCCCGTCCGCTCGCTCGCTCACCGCCCGCCTACCACACCCTCGGCCTCGCCCGGCCCACGCCACGCCCATGACCTTGCCCCGGCCTGGCCCGACCGACGGTGGCAGCGCACACGCGTGTGGCACTCCTGTGTCCTTTTCTCAGCTTCTCAATTAAGATGGATAATTTCTAACCAAATAAGTTGAGTCAACGTTCAGTTAAAATCTCATACGGTATTAAACTACACAACGCTTAATGTTACGGACCATAGAGTTTTATTTGATTTATTAAATATTATATGGGCCAAGCCCATAATATATCCAACAATCTCCACCAAACTGTACGGTTTGTAGCAAAGTAGTCTCAGAACCACACAGTTCTTTTATATACCAGTGTTTCGATGGAGACTGTTAAGTTGAACATCCATCTAGAGCAATAGTTTCACTTAGTCATAACTGAACAATGGACTAAGCCTTGAATTGTTAGTTTTGTGTGAGGTGAATGTCACTAAAGTCCTTAGC
The DNA here is from genome assembly GCF_019320115.1 of Miscanthus floridulus. NCBI lineage: Eukaryota > Viridiplantae > Streptophyta > Magnoliopsida > Poales > Poaceae > Miscanthus > Miscanthus floridulus. The sequence continues at coordinate 8,595,254 of NC_089587.1, forward strand.
TGATATTAGGCTGCAAAAGGCAACCCCTCTATTTGAAGCATATAAGTCATACTCCAGTGCCTTTCATGAGTATTTAGAGATTACCCAAATCTCATAGACTGTAACCAGCAGTCTGACTCATATAGGTGTGTTCCTCAAAAGATGTTCTGTAGGACAACATCTTTGCTTTAGCAAGTCACTTGGAACACATTAAGGTAAAAACCAACCTGCCTTATAGAAAGGAAAGATATGCATCAGAAATGAGCCTTACTAAGGATCTTTCCTCACAATTTACTACTAGCTTGTTTCACCATCCTACTTCACGGGATCTCCGATCACATAGAATAGGTTACCACTATAGTAAATTTCATGTGGGTCTCAAAGCCATCTCTCTCGATATACTTTCTATCACATTACGTGACAGACCCTTAGTGAATTGATCTGCCAGATTGTTAGATGTGTGAACATAGTCCAACGCTATTACTCCGGAGTTTCTCAATTTTCTGACAGATTTTAGTCGTCTCTTAACATGCCTTGTGGACTTTATGTTATCCTTAGAACTGTTAACCTTCGTAATCATAGTCTGTTTATCGTAGTTCATAGAAATAACCGGTATAGGTTTTTCAATAACCGGTAAATCCATAAGGAGATCACGAAGCCACTCGGCCTTAGAGCCAGTGGTCTCTAATGTTGTGAGTTCTACTTTCATTGTAGACTTCGTTAAGATAATCTGCTTGCAAGACTTCTAGGAAACAGCATCACCTCCAAGCGAAAACACATATCCACTAGTGGCATAAAGCTCATCAGCATCAGAGATCCAGTTGGCATCACAATAGCCTTCTAGCACCTTCGGATGTCCGGTATAACAAATACCATAGCTCATAGTGCCTTTTAGATAGCGCATCACCCTCTCAAGAGCACGCCAGTGATCATCTCCCGGGTTTGACACAAACCGGCTCAGCTTGCACACAACAAATAAGATGTCAGGCCTTGTTGCACTAGCAAGATACATGAGCAAACCAATGATCTAGGAATATCTCAATTGATCCCTTGCTATTCTCTAATTTTTCCTCAATAGCACACTAGGGTCATAAGGTGTAGGAGCAGGTTCATAGTCACTAAACCTAAAGCGACTCAGCACTTTTTCCACATAGTGAGATTGTAACAGAGTTACCCCACCATCATATTCTCTTAGAAGCTTGATATTAAGAATAACATCAGCCTCTCCTAAATCTTTCATTTCAAAATTATTAGATAAAAATTCCTTCACCTCCTCAATCACTTTGAGGCTGGATCCAAAGATTAGTATGTCATCAACATATAAGCACAAAATAACTCCTTCACCCCCACCATACTGATAGTACACACATTTGTCAGCTTCATTCACAACAAAGCCAACAAATATTAGAGTTCTATCGAACTTCTCATGCCACTGCTTAGGAGCTTGTTTTAGGCCATATAATGACTTTAATAATTTACACACCTTGCCTTTTTGACCATTTGCTACAAACCCATCTGGCTGATCCATATAGATCTCCTCCTCAAGCTATCTTAACATCCATTTGATGAACGATAAGACCATAAGAGGCTGCCAGAGAAAGCAAAACTCAAATTGTAGTCAATCGGGCAACCCATGAATAAGTATCAAAGAAATCATCACCTTTTTTTGAGTATAACCCGGGCCATAAGTCTTGCCTTGTACCTCTCGATAGTACCATCAGGCCTAAGCTTTTTCTTGAACACCTATTTGCACCCTATAGGCTTGTACCCATAAGGACGATCAACTATTTCCCAAGTTCTATTAGACATAATAGAATCCATCTCACTCTGTACTGCTTCCTTCCATAAGTCAACATCAGGAGAGGAATATGTCTCTTCAATGGTCGTTGGTGTGTCATCCACAAGGTACATAATATAGTCATCACCAAAAGACTTTATAGTCCTCTGTCTCTTACTTTTTTAGGAACTATAGTGTCATCCTCCTCAGGATTTTGCATATAGGGTTCCTCAATTTATTCTATCGAAGTAAAATTTTCATGCTCATGGGGAATTATAAATTCATGACCAGTCATGCTAGGTGCATTTTTTATGGGAAATTCATTCTAAAAAAATATAGCATCTCTAGATTCCATGATTGTATCAACAGCCATCTTAGGAACACTAGAATTTATAATTAAAAAGCTATAACCCACATTGTGAATAACATAACCAAGAAAAACACAATCAATAGTCTTTGGTCCAAGCTTTCGCTTTTTATTTATTGACACATTCACCTTTGCCAAACAACCCCAAGTTCGCAGGTAAGAGAGATTTAATCTCTTCTTCTCTCATTCCTCGAATGGTGTAATTTCTTTGTTCTTTGTGGGCACCCTATTTAGGACATGATACGCTGTCAATGTAGCCTCACCCCACTATTCCTTAGATAGTCCCACAGTCTCTAACATGACATTAACCAAATTAGTTAGAGTGCGATTCTTTCTCTCTGCAATCCCATTGGACTGTGGTGAGTATGGTGGTTTCTCTCATGAATAATTCTATGCACCACGCAAAACTCAGAAAATTCATTTATGAAATATTCTCCCCCGCGATCAGACTGCAAACGTTTGATTTTCTTCTTACGTTGATTTTCTACCTCAGCTTTATAGACTTTAAAATAATATAATGCTTCATCTTTAGTTTTCAATAAGTACACGTAGCAAAATCTAGTACAATCATCTATAAATGTCATGAAGTATCGTTTACCGCCTTTAGTCAATTCGCCATTCATTTCGCATAAATCAGAATGAATGAGTTCTAATGGTGTCAAGTTCCTCGCCTCAGCAGCCTTATGAGGCTTGCGCGGTTACTTCGATTACACATCTGGCACTTAGAATCTTTGACTAAGTTAAATTTTGGGATTAAATTCAGATTTGCAAGCCGCGTGAGACAGCCAAAATTAATGTGACAAAGTCGTGAATGCCATATATTTGACTCATCCGAAACATTAATATTGTTCACTACTTTATTACACACATCATCAAGCAAAGATAAGCGGAACAAGCCTCCGCAATCATAACCTTTTCCAACAAATGTTTCATGTCTCGACACAACACTCTTATTGGACTCAAGCACAAATTTAAAGCCACCGTAACACATTTGAGAACCACTAATAAGATTCTTCTTGATAGAGGGGACATGCTGCACTTTCTTTAATAGCACCGTCTTTGATGAAGTAAACTTCAGAACGACCGTACCAACACCAAGAACATGTGCATGCGAACCATTTCCCATCAGCAAGGCTCCAGTCCCGCCGGCCTGATACGAAGTAAACAAAGAAACATTAGTACACACATAAATATTAGCACTGCTATCCATCCACCACTCAAGTGAAAGACAAACTAAAAGAACAAAAGGTAAAGAATTATCATATCTAGATGTTCCTCCTCCAGTCTCGCTAATCATCACGTTTGCTGATTTCTTTTCTTGCTTATATTTACGGTCTGGGCACGCACTTGCCCAATGCTCATCACTCCCGCAAACAAAGCAACCTCCACCTTTCTTTTTGTTTTTCTTCTTAAACTGGGCAGTTTGCTTAGGCTTTGTATCGTTGTTCTCTTGCATGTTCTTCTTCTTTTTATTACGGGATGCAAATGAGTTTTTCTTCTGCAGCATATTGGCAGCGGAAGACTCAGCTCCTTTTCTACGGTTGTATTTTGCTCTCGCCCTCTCCTCAACATCAAGAGATCCAATAAGCTCAGCCACGCTAAACTCTTGTCTCTTATGTTTTAGAGAAGTAGCAAAATCCCTCCAAGAAGGTGGCAGCTTAGCGATTATACCGCCGGCCACAAATTTATCGGGCAACAGACATGGAAAATGTTCTAGTTCCTTTGCTAGCGCCTGTATCTCATGAGCCTGTTCCACTACAGAATGGTTTTCAACTATTTTGTAGTCATACAGCTGCTCCATAAGGTACAGCTCACTACCAGCATCAGAAACTCCAAACTTTGCCTCAAAAGCATCCCATAACTCTTTGCCTGATGTGCAAGATATGTAGTTTTTCTTATACTTACTATGAAGTGCACTAATCACGGTGTCTCGAAATAGGTTATCGGTAGCCAAAAACTTTTGCTCCTCCTCAGAAGTAAATTGTTCAGGCTTCCCCTATGCGGCGTGATAACAGTTCATAGCAGTCAACCACAACACCATCTTGGTAGGCCATATCATGAAATTATTGCCATCAAAATTATTCGGCTTTAAAGCAGCAGCAAAACCACTGATAGAAAATTGCCTAACATTAGGTTTTTGGATTGTTAGATAATTAGGCATTTTCATGGTCAATTTAATCTAGAAATAAAACATCAGCAGGTTCATGAATGCTACAGCATGCAAGTATGACATACCGATCGATATAGTAAGTACACAAAGTACAATAATTAGAAAGTTAAGAGTGTACCTAGCGGAGGGTCCCATGCCGAGGGCATCGGATGCTCCATTCGCACCAGACATAGTGCACTGCTCGAAGTCGTGGACCACAATCGATGTAGGAAGGTGTTCGCAGTGCAGTCCCACGAACGGTCACCAGGAAGAAGACACCTTGCTGTTCTATGAGCGATCACCAGGAAGAAGACGTCTGCGATGTGGACGAGCAGTCGCGGAATCGCTCTCTAAAAACCTAATCGTCGCACCTGCTCTCCCGTTACTCCGTGCGCGTAGAGGTACGAGACGGGGAAAGCCAAAGGGCGGCTGAGATGTGGTCTCTTGGAAGCAAAGCGGAAGATTGGATTGACGGAAGACTTCTACTTCTACGCCTACGGTAGTGAGGGAGAAAGCCAGCGAAGGAACTCAGGAGATGGAGACACAAAAAGATGGAAACTGGCACAATCAACTCGCCTCCACCATAAAGGAGAGAAACTCCCGTAATTATGTGGAATAAGTGGCAAAACCTGGCCACGCCCGTCAGCTGCCCGCCCGTCCGCCTGTAACACCTCAATGTTAAGCATGCATTAACATTCTGCAAATCATGAACATAATACATCATCAAGCATCATAATCATACATGCATAATCATGTTAAATAATAATTGAAACAATGCTTTGAAACATATGAAACAGGCTCGTGAAACATGTATGTTGCATTACTGTTTAATTGAACCTGGGTCGTGTTTGTGCTTGTAATAATGTTTAACATGATTGTTTAGGAGTACAAATGACTTAGAAATGTTTCACATGCATTTTTGGAGCAAGGTTGGTATTCAAAATTTGCTTTTAAAAATAATCTTCTAAAATAGGGTTTTTTATTTAAATTAACTTTAAATCTATAGTTCAAAATCTAATTGGATTTTGGCCTTACTCTTTTTGGCAAAGTTGTAGAGTACATTTTTCCGAGCAACTTTTATTTTGGGTCCAACTTTTGAAATTACTTTGAAAAGGTTTAAAAATTCATTTGAAAGAATTTGGGGAAGAAAATAAAAACGAAAATCACCTTTTCACCTTAATGGGCCACCGCCTCCCTTTTGGCCCAGCAGCACAGGTCGGCCCGGCCTGCCTCCGCGCTCGCTCACCCGCCCGCGCGTGCACCGCGCCCGCCCGGCGTCAGGCCGCGGCCGCCGCGTGGCCGCCGCACGCCGACGACGGTGTACGGGTGGCACCCTGGTGGGGCCCGCCACTCCACGCGCTCGCCTTCACCTGTCCGACCGCGCCGTGCTCCCCACTCGCCTCTCCACTTCGCCAGCCATAGCACAGTAGCAGCAGCACGTGCGCGCTCGCCTCTGCCACCGCCCGCACCAGCGCCTCGCCGGAGTTGGCCGTTCTAGCCGCTCCAGTTCACCTGAGCTAGCTCCGTCTCGCCCTGAGCTCCGCCTCCACCTTGCGCACCCCGTCCTCGCGTCGGTTCGCAGTGGTAAGCCTTCACCGACCGGGAATCCCTCGCCGAAGTGAGCTCCTCCTCGCCAGAGCTTGGCTCCACGTGGACAGCCCCACTCCCCTTCCTCTCCCTCCTCTCTTTCTCGCGCACGAGCACCGCACCGTGTCACTGAGTCTCCCGAGCACCTCCTCTCACCGTGCCATGGCTGGGGACGCCTCACCGACGACGACCCGCGCTGCCGCTCTGCCATTCACGGCAACAGCTAGCTTCCTGAGCTCCTTGGCCCATGCCTTGGGCATCATTGGGTTCGCACGAGGGTAGGGAGCACGCTGGTTACCTTCATCAGGCCAGAGACCTCGCCGTCGGCGAGATCTCGGTGGTCCGCCGCCTCCTCTGCCCCGTGCGGCTGCCAGGTGGGGCCTGCCTGACATGGGAGCCCACCTGTCTATCGCTCGATGTGTGTGTCTGTGTTCAGATCCGGGTGGATCTAGCATTTTGAACCGGGATTTTCAGAAAGAATAAAAGAAATGATTTACAGATTTTGTTTAAATGCTTTGGAAATTCATAACTTGCTCAAAATAGCTCCAAATTTATTGAAATAAGTTTTGCTAGGCTTCTTGTGACTAGATCTATCTGTTAAAAATATTGCATGTCAAATTTGTGATACTTTTCTGTGTAGCTTTATTCAAATTGAATAAATGCTGATTTCTTAGAAAATGTCTAGTAAATAGAATAATTATTAGAAAAATATGGTTCTAGTTTTGGTAATCTCCTTTAGTGATGTACTTTGTAGGAAAAATATATGTCATACATGTTCTGTAGATAAATATTGATGTGTAGTTCAAGTGCCTTTAATTGATGATTTTTGTTATTTTAATAGAGAGCAAAAATTGTATAAAACATGTGTATGATAATTTTTGTGCAGTGATTGTTTACTGTGTAAAACATAGGAAAAATACCAAATCTGTTGTTTGACACTTTTCATAGTACAAAGTAATTTCATGCTCATATTTATGCCATAGCTTGTCATTTTTGTGTAGGCTATTTTACTTATCCAAATGCCATGAAAATTTTATGGTAGTCTACTTAGAGTAGTACTATGCTACTGTAATTTTCTCAGATTTTTATGACCATCAGAAATATATGTTGCTATTGTAGCCTTAGTTTAAAATGAAATAAAATAATCTTCTTTAATGCATGTTTAGTTAATAATGTTTGCCTTGGTGTATCTTTGAAGCATCTTAGCATGCTGTGGTGACTTGGCATGTTAGTACCGTGGTTGTAGTAGTAGTATAGTAGTACATGTTCTTGGATGATGTTGGCTACCTTGTAGAAGAGCTTTACTTCTACTATGTCCAATAAAGTTAAACATGTTCATCTACATTTCATGCATCATGATCATTACATGTCATCTCTCTGATGCACCTTTGCATTAGCACTTATACATCTGCATCATATAGGATCACAAGAGGAGTTGCTAGTAGCAGTTTAGGAAGAGTAGACCGAGATAGATCCACAAGAAGTCCAGGCACAGGAGGTGCCAGAGGAAGAGGAGCAAGGAGGGGACTTGCCCGAGTGCATGGATCATCAACCTAGTTCATTCGAGCGAGGCAAGCCCCGGAGTATTCTAAGTCTCCTACTTTATAAAAGAAGTTCTTCCTATATATGAGTTTATATATTGTTGCATTAAGTTGTAGGAGTTGATTGAAACTGTTGATGCATTTATTACTATCCTTGCCTACCTTATTACCTTATTACCCTGTTAGGTCAGGATCGAATAACTGCTTAGCCTTGCTTAGACCGGTAGCGATCGGTGATATCCGGTCACCTACATTTATAGGTGGTTACTGTAAGAATTTAGCTATGGAAATAATGATATCCTAGAAATAACCATGTGTGATGGATAATTGGAGACCGGACGGAAAAGTTGGAGGCAACCAGACATGGTTCTGGGGTGCTATTAGTTTCCATCTGTGTCGATTAAGGACCGATCGTTGCTCATCCCTCTTGTCATGTTGAACGCATGCCTCACATTTAGCTGGTCAAATAAAGTACCTTTCGACCGTGAAGCTAGTGACACTATTCGAGCCGGGATAAACTCGGATTGGCAGACTGGTGCTGAAGGGGGTATGACGGGGATGCGAAGAGTGAGCCCAAGGTGCATCCTGGCTGTCGGGTGGTCCTTGGGTAGTGCGGTCCCTGACTGTTATCCCGCGGCTACTTGGAAAGTGTCATTGGTGATCTATAGCTCACTTGATCGGTGAGTGTGGTTTGTGTGAGGAATAAATCACCAGCTGGTTAGGAATCGATTCGAATCGCCATCGCTCCTGGATAGTGAGCACTTGACTCGAGCTACAGCATCATAGTAATTATGATGGAACATTGATGGTTATCTGGATGGTTTGGGATATGCTAAATCTAAGTTGGTAACTGGATGTTATTGGTTAATCAAGTGATTGCTATAGTACAGGTGCTTACCTAGATGGATAGGTCATAATAAAGATGATGCAAAGTACTTAAAATGGTTTCTTCATGATAACTTATGCTTTTCGCAAACAAGTCAGCTAGCCCACTAAAGAAAGCCTTGCATAATCCTTGGTGTCGCTTTATTTTGGTTTAAGACGGGTAAGTCAAGCTGAGTACCTTCTCGTACTCAGGGTGTTGTTTCCATTGTTGTTGTAGATGGTCAAATGTACTATGGCTATTGCATTAACTGCCTGTACCCAGTGATGGGCGACAACTAGGACTAAGGACAATGGTCACTCCGTATCTCTCATCTGATGCTTTTGTTCGAGATGACTACCTACTGGCACTGTATCTGAACCAAAAGTGTGTGTGGCTTTAAAACTATTTGCTTCCGCTATTTCAGTTTGAACTTGGTTTGTAATAACTTTATGTTCTAAACTCTGATGTATCCAACTGTCATTGCGAACTTTATGTAACATGTGACGGTAATAGCTAAACTTGTACGATCTTGGTTTGTATGTCGATTGGTTTGAAATCCTTCGTGGTTTCATGGACTACCGGGTTATACGGGCTTAAGTTTGCTAAATTATCTGCTTCGGCGAAAGATTTCATTACTTAATCTCATATAATTGATTGGTTCTGTTACAACTGGTATCAGAGCAAGGTTTAGCAGGTTACTGTTCCCATGAGTATTTAAAACCAAAATTTTGTTTAAAACTGAGTTTTAAAACTTAATAGTGTGCCAGTGGTCATATCCTGTATGCCCAGTTAAGGATTCTAGGTGGCTTATTTAAGTACTAACTTGGGGGTCTTTGCATCATATTTCTATTTTGTTGCTCATATGGCGTGCTATTGTATGAGTGTCATTCACTTGAGTGGTAATGTATGGATCCTTTGCCACTATGCCTCGTTAAGTGAGAGTTGTGAGAGCATGATCGGATACACTACCGATCTAGGGAAGTGCTTATATGATGCCGGAGTATTTACATGCCATATGCGTGTTTGTATGAAGGTATCAATGTGTGGGGAATTCCGTCCTGTGGTGACGATGCCATCGATAGGACGATGGTTCAGGTAGTTGCTACCGTTGTACGCGTATCTAGGGATGTTTGTAGAGCGTGTAGATTACCTTACTACTTTCGTGCATAATTTTCATAATGTCAGGGTTTGGGCTAAAGTGGATCTTTTGCAGGTACATAACAGCGCTATCATGTAGTACGTATTAGCTATGTTATGAGAGACCATTGTATGCCACCGTCTATGCCGCTAGCAATTGTTATTTTTCCTAAATTTGTGAGAACGTACGGAACGTGCATGCATCATGTTGTTACATATCATTCATGGCATTGTTCCTCCCCTTATAAGTTGATTATCTCATTTTGATAAAAATGACAACTTAACCTTGTTCTCACGTGAGTAATAAAATAAAATTTGCTACAGATGGCACGCACCAAGTAGACCGCTCGCAAGTCCATCGGAGGCAGAGCTCCCCGCCATCAGCTTGCTCCACGTACCCGTTAGCGCCACACGTTTCTTGGAGAGTTTGGGATGCCTACACTCTTGTGGAGAGTGCTCAGCTATGTAGGCTATCCTGATGGAATGGAGCCCCGCTATTTCTGGACAAATGAGCAGTTGGGGGAATGTCTCTTGGTTACTGTGGAGGCCGTTGTTAGTCCACGAGGTGATGGTTCTGAGTGGACTAGTTGGCATTATGAGTCAACTGGCAGGACCACTGAAGAAGCAGCTGACAGGGCAGCCTTTGGGATACTGAGGGATATCATGGATCATTTTCCTCAGAAGTTGGCAGCCGCTTTAGTTGGAGTCTTTCCGAGGGGAAACCCCTCCACTGACTCGTGGCAACAAGCAAGAGGAAGATCTCTGGAGATTGATGTAGCAGAAGGACAGAACAGTGATAACCCTGCTATGAGCGCCATATTCGTAGTGATGAAGGCTTTCGATGGAATAGAAGGTAGCCTGAGACGTGTGTCTGGTGCTCTTAGTCATGCCCGCGATGACCGACGTCAGCTTTAGAGGGATCATGACGTAGAGATTGAGAGGCTCAATGCCGAGATGGCTCAGTTGACTCGTCCGAGGGATCAGGCGACCTAGGGGACTGGAGCCTATGAGGGAGACGTACGTGCACTGAGAGAGCAGGTTGAGCGTCTGACCACCGCCAACAGGAACACTGAGCGCATGTTGATCCATGTGCTCCACCAGAGGAATGAAGCCTGGTCCACAAAAGATGTTCTGAGAGCTCAACAAGTTGAGCTAGAGCAGCAGCTGGCCAATGCAGAAGAGTACAACGACAACCTGCATGAGGAGGTTCATCAGCTGATTAACTAGCTCCACCCTTATGTTCCTCCTGGAGCAGCAGAGATGGATCTAGATGAGGATGAGGATCTTGAAGAGCTTGAGGCACCAACTGAGGATGACAACGATGATGTGGATGGTGACAATGTCAACATCTCTGACTTAGACAGTGACCACGATGAGTAGGCTAGTAGTTGTTGCGCTAGCTACTAGGGTTTCGTTTGCGATGACCTTTTGCATGGTTGGCATGTCTGGCATGTAATAATGATTAGAAAGACTAAGACCTTGATGTAATGTTGGAAAACTTGGATGTGTTTGTGGCGATATCTGAACGTCAAAAGTCCAGTGTATGTATGCTGGCAATTTTGTTGTAATGGACGCGATGTGTGCGCTTAAGTAATCTAATTAGTGATGTTGTGTTAAGTGGAATGACTTATTGTGCCTCTGTTTTATTGTATGAATTTATTCTCTCCAGTGAATTCAGTACGACATAATTTTTCATTCACCTGTAATTTCTACAACATCGCCTAATAATTATTGTTGCTGAAATATGCAGATGCCGAACACTCGCCGTACCGTGTATGATGCTACTGAGGCAGGTGGCAGTGCCGCTGGGAATGAGAACCGTGATCCACCACCACCACCTCCTCCTCCACCGTACACCATGGAACAGTTCTTCGCACAGTTCCTTGTAAGTCAACGCAACATGGAGGGCATGCAGCAAAACATGGAAGCTGCATTGCGCCACATTGCTGACAACACCTGCTGTGGGTTAAACCTAGGTGGACATGAAGCGAATCAGCATAGCAGTTTCAAGGACTTTATGGACACCAGACCACCAATTTTCAAAGAAGCGACAGAGCCATTGGATGCAGAAGAGTGGATAAACACCATGGAAGATAAGTTTCATGTTCTAAGGATGACCAAAATATTGAAGACAGAGTATGCAGCTCATCAGTTATAAGGCCCTGCAGGAATGTGGTGGAAGCACGACCGCACCACTTTTCCCCCCAATGCCCACATTACTTGGAGGGAATTCACTGAGGCTTTTTGTGGAGTTTACATTCCACCTAGGTTGATGGAAATGAAGTTTGGAGAATTTCTAGCACTGAATCAAGGCACCAAGACTGTGACACAGTATCTACATGCATTCAACAATCTAAGTCGCTATGCCTCTGACATGGTGAATACCGATGCCAAAAAGATCGCTAGTTTCAAGAGAGGTCTGAATCCCAAGATGATGAAGCATGTGGGTACCAACACCAGAACTAGTTTCAATGACTTTGTTAGTGACTGCTTAAAGCAAGAAAAGAACAACAATGTATATGCTACATCCAAGACTCGCAAGAGGGCTTTTGAGTCAGGTCCATCCTAGCCAAGGGCCCCGTTGGCAAATCATTCTGTGTATCGTCCCCCTACCCCTGGTGCAAGGTTTAGGCCACCTCAGTAGAGGAATCAGAATGCCCAGCAACCTTAGAGGAATCAGAAGCCATTCAAGATGGCGGTGCCACAAGCCAAGATCAAACAAGGCAGTTCATCTAGAGCTGCTACTCAAGTAAGAGGACCATGTTTCAACTACAATCAACCTGGGCACTTTGCGAAGTTTTGCCCATATCCTAAGAAGCAGCAGAATCAGTACCAAGCTCGTGTGCACCACACCATCATTGATGACATCTCGGAAGGAGAGCCCATGACAGCCGGTATGTTTTCTATCAACAATCATCCTGCAGTCATTTTGTTTGATTCTAGATCATCTCATAAATTCATAAGTCAAGCATTTGCAAGAAAATATGAGCAAAAGATAGTTGAATTGGAATGTGCTTATCAGATAAGTTCAGCTAGGGCTGATCTATTAACTAATCAGATAATTCAGGGGGTAATCCTGTGTATAGCAAATAGGCAGTATAAGCTTAACTTGATAGTTATGCCAGGACTAGTTGTAGATGTGATTATGGGAATGAACTGGATGAATAAGATGGGAGTAGTAATTGATGTTGGAGGAAGAAGCATTTCTCTCAAGGAACCTGTTGGAGAAGGTACATTTCAAGTAGCCTTACCTCGGAGAATAGATCTGGCCAGTATGACTTGTGTAGTCCAAACTACTCCTCTAGCCAAGATTCTAGTAGTGTGCGAGTTTCCGGACATGTTTCTAGATGAGTTACCCGGTCTTCCACCGGACAAAGATATTGAGTTTGCCATTGAGTTAATCCCTGGAACACCACCGATCTCAAGAAGGCCTTATCAGATGCCTCCAAATGAATTAGTCGAGTTGAAGAAACAACTCCAATATCTATTGACTAAGGGTTTAATTCGTCCAAGTTCATCGGAATGGGGATGTCCCGCACTGTTTGTGAAGAAGAAGAAGGATAACTCCTTACGGATGTGCGTGGACTACCGGCCACTAAATGCGGTGACAATTAAAAACAAGTATCCTCTACCTCAGATTGATATCTTGTTTGATCAATTGTCAAAAGCCAAGGTGTTCTCCAAAATAGATTTGAGATCAGGGTACCATCAGATTAAGATTAAACCACAAGATATACCCAAAACTGCGTTCTCCACCAGATATGGTTTGTACGAGTATCTTGTCATGTCCTTTGGTTTGACAAATGCTCCTGCATACTTTATGTATCTGATGAATTCAGTCTTTATGCCGGAGTTGGATAAGTTCATGATTATGTTCATTGATGACATTCTAGTATACTCAGAGAACAAACAGGATCATGCCGAGCATCTAAGAATTGTCTTGACTAGACTCAGAGATCACCAGCTGTATGCTAAGTTTAGTAAATGTGAGTTCTGGTTGAAGACAGTTCCTTTTCTCAATCATGTGTTATCTAAGAATGGAATCTCAGTGGATCCTAGTAAGGTATAAGAGGTTATGGACTAGAAGGCACCAAGCACAGTTCACGAGGTTTAGAGTTTTCTTGGATTAGCCGGTTACTATCGTCCTTTTATACCAGACTTCTCAAAGATTGCCAAGCCAATGACAAGTTTGCTATAGAAGGATCATAAGTTTGTTTGGACAGAGGAGCATGAGGCAGCCTTCTGCACCTTGCGGAATTTGCTAACCACTGCTCTTGTTCTGGCGCAACCGGATATAAAGAAGCCATTTGATGTGTTTTGCGATGCATCAAAGAATGGTTTAGGATGTGTTCTGATGCAAGATGGAAGGGTCATTGCTTATGCCTCACGATAGTTGAGGAAGCATGAGGTTAACTATCCCACACATGATTTAGACCTTGCGGCCGTTGTGCATGCTCTAAAGATTTGGAGACACTACTTGCTTGGGAATGTATGCAATATCTTTACAGATCATAAGAGTCTCAAGTACATACTTACTCAGTTTGAGTTAAATATGCGACAGAGAAGATGGTTAGAGCTGATAAAGGATTATAATCTTAATGTGCACTATCATCCGGGAAAGGCAAATGTAGTAGCATATGCCGTAAGTAGGAAGTCACATTCTCTTGCTGTGCAACCATTGTTTGAAGATGGGTTCAATTTGTTGCATCCTGCTGTGTTGCATAATATCTAGGTTAGTTGTACCTTGGAGAGCAAGATCATTGAGGGTCAGAAAACAGATAAGGGAATATTTCATATCAAGGAGAAAATGAAGAAAGAACCGACCAAGCACTTTAGAGTGGATGAACAAGGAGTGTTATGGTTTAAGGATCGTCTGGTTGTACCTAAAGATCGAGAGCTCAAGAACAAATTGATGGATGAAGCTCATCACTCTAAGTTGTCTATCCATCTTGGAAGTAACAAAATGTACCAAGAATTGAGACCTCGTTATTGGTGGACGAAGATGAAGAAGGAGATTGCAGCGTATGTTGCTCGATGCGACATGTGTTGTAGAGTGAAAGCTCTTCACATGAGACCCGCAGGAATGTTGCAGCCTTTGTCAGTACCAGATTGAAAATGGGATGATATAAGTATGGATTTTATCATCGGTCTTCCCACCACACCAAAGGGGAATGATTCGATTTGGGTAATTATAGATCGCCTTACCAAATTAGCTCACGTTTTACCTGTCAAGAGCACTTTTCGACCCCCTCAGTATGCTGAGAAGTACATTGCAGAGATTGTCCGATTACATGGTATACCAAAGACTATCGTGTCTGACTGTGGGTCATAGTTTACCATTCATTTTTTGGAGCATCTTCATAAAGGTTTGTGTACTAGCTTGGTTCGTAGTACAGCTTACCACCCACAAACAGATGGGCAGACATAGTGAGTTAATGCTGTTCTTGAAGATATGCTTAGAGCTAGGGTGTTATCGTCTAGGGGTTCATGGGAATCATGGTTACCTTTGGCAGAGTTCGCTTACAACAACAGTTGCCAAAAAAGTATCAAGATGGCTCCATTTGAAGTATTGTATGGTAGGAAATGTAGGACACCTTTGAATTAGGTTGAGCCTAGAGAGAGAAGGTTTTACAGAATTGATTTTGTTGATGAGGCTGAGAAAAAGGTTCGTATTATCCAACAAAACATGAAAGCAGCACAGTCACGCCAGAAGAGTTATGCAGATAAGAGAAGGAGACCGCTAGAATTTCAAGTTGGTGACTATGTCTATTTGAAAGTTACCCCAATGAAGAAGAAACTGTTTGGAATCAAGAGAAAATTTGCTCCTAGGTTTGTAGGACCGTACAAGATCATAGAGAAGAAGGGTCCCATGGCTTATAAGTTACAGTTACCAGAAGCGATGGGTTCGATCTTTCCAGTCTTCCATGTATCACAGTTGAAGAAGTGCTTGCGTGTTCTGGAAGAGAGAATAGAACCTCAGAGCATTTGGCTCAAATCAGACTTGGAATACCGTTAGCAACCGGTTTGAGTTTTGGACACTAAAGACCGAGTCACTCGGAATAAAGTGGTGAGAACATATAAGATACAGTGGAGTCATCACGATGAGGGTGATGCGATGTGGGAAACAGAAGAATATCTGTAAAACACTTATAAGGATTTTTATAACAAATGGTTCGTAACTCAAAATCTTGGAATGAGTTTCTTATAAGGGGGAGGGCTGTAACACCTCGGTGTTAAGCATGGATTAACATTCTACAAATCATGAACATAATACATCATCAAGCATCATAATCATACATGCATAATCATGTTAAATAATAACTAAAACAATGCTTTGAAACATATGAAACAGGCTCGTGAAACATGTATGTTGCATTTTTGTTTAAATGAACCTGGGTCGTGTTTGTGCTTGTAATAATGTTTAACATGATTATTTGGGAGTACAAATGACTTAGAAATGTTTCACATGCATTTTTGGAGCAAGGTTGGTATTCAAATTTTCCCAAATTTTGCTTTTAAAAATAATCTTCTAAAATAGGGATTTTGATCTAAATTAACTTTAAATCTATAGTTCAAAATCTAATTGGATTTTGGCCTTACTCTTTTTGGCAAAGTTGTAGAGTACATTTTTCTGAGCAACTTTTATTTTGGGTCCAACTTTTGAAATTACTTTGAAAAAGTTTAAAAATTCATTTGAAAGAATTTGGGGAAGAAAATAAAAAGGAAAATCACCTTTTCACCTTAATGGGCCGCCTCCTCCCTTTTGGCCTAGCGGCACAGGCCGGCCCGGCCTGCCTCCGCGCTCGCTCGCCTACCCGCGCGCGCCCCGCGCCCGACCGGTGTCAGGCCACGGCCGCACGCCGGCGACGGCGTACGGGTGGCACCCCGGCGGGCCTCGCCACTCCACGCGCTCGCCTTCACCTGCTCGACCGCGCCGTGCTCCCCACTCGCCTCTCCACTTCGCCAGCCGCAGCGCAGCAGCAGCAGCACGTGCGCGCTCGCCTCCGCCACCGCCCACACCGGCGCCTCACTGGAGTTGGCTGTTCTGGCTACTCCAGTTCGCCTGAGATAGCTCCGTCTCGCCCTGAGCTCCGCCTCCACCTCGCGCACCCCGTGCTCGCATCGGTTCGCCGTGGTAAGCCTTCACCGGCCGGGAATCCCTCATCGGAGTGAGCTCCTCCTCGTCGGAGCTTGGCTCCACGTGGACAGCCCCGCTCCACTTCCTCTCCCTCCTCCCTTTCTCGTGCACGAGCACCGCACTGCGTCACTGAGTCTCCTGAGCACCTCCTCTCACCGTGCCATGGCCGGGGACGCCTCACCGGCGACGACCCGCGCCGCCGCTCCGCCATTCACGGCAGCGGCCGGCTTCCTGAGCTCCTTGGCCCATGCCACAAGCACCGTTGGGTTCGCACGAGGGTAGGGAGCACGCTAGTCACCTTCACGAGCATTTTGAACCGGGATTTTTAGAAAGAATAAAAGAAATGATTTATAGATTTTGTTTAAATGTTTTGGAAATTCATAACTTGCTCAAAATAGCTCCAAATTTGTTGAAATAAGTTTTGCTAGGTTTCTTGTGACTAGATCTATCTGTTAAAAATATTTCATGTCAAATTTGTGATACTTTTCTGTGTAGCTTTATTTAAATTGAATAAATGCTAATTTCTTAGAAAATGTCTAGTAAATAGAATAATTATCAAAAAAATATGGTTCTAGTTTTGGTAATCTCCTTTAGTGATGTACTTTGTAGGAAAAATATATGTCATACATATTCTGTAGAGAAATATTGATGTGTAGTTCAAGTGCCTTTAATTGATGATTTTTGTTATTTTAATAGAGAGCAAAAATTGTATAAAACATGTGTATGATAATTTTTGTACAGTGATTGTTTACTGTGTAGAACATAGGAAAAATACCAAATCTGTTGTTTGACACTTTTCATAGTACAAAGTAATTTCATGCTCATATTTATGCCATAGCTTGTCATTTTTGTGTAGGCTATTTTACTATTCCAAATGCCATGAAAAATATATGGTAGTCTACTTAGAGTAGTACTATGCTACTGTAATTTTCTCAGATTTTTATGAGCAACAAAAATATATGTTGCTGTTGTAGCCTTAGTTTAAAATGAAATAAAATAATCTTCTTTAATGCATGTTTAGTTAATAATGTTTGCCTTGGTGTATGTTTGAAGCATCTTAGCTTGCTGTGGTGACTTGGCATGTTAGTATCGTGGTTGTAGTAGTAGTATAGTAGTACATGTTCTTGGATGATGTTGGCTACCTTGTAGAAGAGCTTTACTTCTACTATGTCCAATAAAGTTAAACATGTTCATCTACATTTCATGCATCATGATCATTACATGTCATCTCTCCGATGCACCTATGCATTAGCACTTATACATCTGCATCATATAGGATCGTAGGAGGAGTTGCTAGTAGCAGTTTAGGAAGAGCAGACCGGAACAGATCCACAAGAAGTCCAGGCACAGGAGGTGCCAAAGGAAGAGGAGCAAGGAGGGGACTTGCCCGAGTGCGTGGATCATCAACCTAGTTTGTTCGAGCGAGGCAAGCTCCGGAGCATTCTAAGTCTCCTACTTTATAAAAGAAACTCTTCCTATATATGAGTTTATATATTGTTGCATTAAGTTGTAGGAGTTGATTGAAACCGTTGATGCATTTATTACTATCCTTGCCTACCTTATTACCTTATTACCCTGTTAGGTCAGGATCGAATAACTGCTTAGCCTTGCTTAGACCGGTAGCGATCCGTGATATCCGGTCACCTACATTTATAGGTGGTTACTGTAAGAATTTAGCTATGGAAATAATGATATCCTAGAAATAACCATGTGTGATGGATAATTGGAGACCGAACGGAAAAGTTGGAGGCAACCAGACAGGGTTCTGGAGTGCTATTAGTTTCTGTCTGTGTCGATTGAGGACCGATCGTTGCTCGTCCCTCTTGTCATATTGAACGCATGCCTTACATTTAGCTGGCCGAATAAAGTACCTTTCGACCATGAAGCTAGTGACACTATTCGAGCCGGGAGAAACTCGGATTGGCAGACTGGTGCTGAAGGGGGTATGACAGGGACGCGAAGAGTGAGCCCAAGGTGCGTCCTAGCTGTCGGGCGGTTCCTAGGTAGTGCGGTCCCTGACTGTTATCCCGTGGCTACTTGGAAAGTATCATTGGTGATCTGTAGCTCACTTGATCGGTGAGTGTGGTTTGTGTGATGAATAAATCACCAGCTGGATAGGAATCAATTCGAATCGCCATCGCTCTTGGATAGTGAGCACTTGACTCGAGCTACAGCATCGTAGTAATTATTATGGAACATTGATGGTTATCTGGATGGTATGTGATATGCTAAATCCAAGTTGGTAAATGGATGTTATTGGTTAATCAAGTGATTGCTATAGTACAGGTGCTTACGTAGATGGATAGGTCATAATAAAGATGATGCAAAGTACTTAAAATAGTTTCTTCATGATAACTTATGCTTTTCGCAAATGAGTCAGCTAGCCCACTAAAGAAAGCCTTGCATAATCCTTGGTGTCGCTTTATTTTGGTTTAAGACGGGTAAGTCTAGCTGAGTACCTTCTCGTACTCAGGGCGTTGTTCCCATTGTTGTTGCAGATGGTCAAATGTACTACGGCTATTGCATTAACTGCCTGTACCCGGCGATGGGCGACAACTAGGACCAAGGGCAATGTGAAAGGATCAAGATGCCCAAAGGGGGGGGTGAATTGGGCTAATTCTAAATTTTCTTGCAATAATCAAATCCTATGGATAGCCCAATTAACCCCTTGTGCCTAGAAAAGTGTTTCTATCAAACTAATGCACAAAGGACTTGCAACCTATGTTCCAAACTTACTCTAGCATGGCAATTCTATGAATGTAAAATCAAGTATTGAATTGCTCAAAGTAAATGCTCAAAGTAAATAGGGAGAGAGGAACGCGGCGATGTTTTGCCGAGGTATCGGAGAGTCGCCACTCCCCACTAGTCCTCGTTGGAGCACCTGCGTAAGGGTGTAGCTCCCCCTTGATCCGCGCAAGGATCAAGTGCTCTCTACGGGTTGATTCTTCGACACTCCTTCGTGGCGAATCACCCAAAGCTACTCACAACTTGAGTTGGGTCACCCACAAGCTCTGCCGGGTGATCACCAAGCTCCCAACCACCACCAAGCTGTCTAGGTGATGGCGATCACCAAGAGTAACAAGCACGAACTCTCACTTGACCACGCAAAGCCTAATGAGAAGATGGATGCACACTTTGCTACTCTTGATTCACTAATGAGGCTACTCTCTTAGATTCTCAAATCTCAATCACCTCACTAGGACCTTGCTCTTCTTGGCACTCATAAATGTGTTTCTCAGCTGTTGGAATAAGCAAAAGTGACTCCACACACGAGTGGAGCTTCTATTTATAAGGCAGCCTAAAAAACGAACCGTTATGAGCTTCTACGGGGTACCGGACGCTCCGGTCATGTTGACCGGACGCTCCGGTCAGTTCAACCCGTGTACTAGTAAAAATGTGTTGACTGGACGCTGTCAGGGTCCGGTCAGTACTGACCGGACGCGTCCGGTCGCATAAAACCCTTACTGGAACCTTACTAGACTCGACCGGACGCTGAACCCCCAGGGTCCGGTCAGTACTGATCGGACATATCTGGTCACAGATTCCCTTCTTTGGAACCTTACTGGAGTCGATCGGACACTGCCGTTCAGCGTCCGGTCACTTGACCTCTCCAGCGTTCGGTCGCACCGAACGTAGTCTGTTGATCAAATGAATTGACCGGACCCTGCGTCCAGCGTCCGGTCGCATCGAGGCCAGCGTTCGGTCAGCATTTGACCCTCCATTCACTTCCAACTCTCGATCATATATGAATGAAGTTTGCTCCAATAGATCTTGGGCATTCGTAGAAGCTACCTAGAGCTAGTTTTAACAAGTGTGCACCACACCTAACTCACTAGACTCAACTAGGTCAAGCTACCCATCCATACCCCCCTTAATAGTACGGTCAAAGGAAAAACAAAGTCCTAAACTACTCTAAGTGTCACTCCAACTCCAATCGACACTTAGAACTAGTTATCCTTAACCTTGTCGTCCATCCTTTGAAAACCGAAACGATTTCCATCTTAGGGACATGACAACCTTGATTGCCCAATCGATCTCCATTACCATGACCTAACTTAATTGTCTCTGCAAAACACACGTTAGTCATAGTAATCTTTTATTGTCATTAATCACCGAAACCCAACTAGGGGCCTAGATGCTTTCAATCTCCCCCTTTTTGGTGATTGATGACAATACCACCTCGAGTATGTGAAAGAGTGAGGTTTTTGACGGGCTTGGTTCATATAGGCTTTTGTCGATAAGAACAAAAGTGTTAGTCAAGCTTATATGATTCAAGCCAACATAATATACTCAAAGGATATGAATTAAGCATGAGTACGAGTAACAAAGCTCATTTGCTTCAGAGTATAAACGTGGAAGCAAAGGTAAATGAGCATAACACAAGTGATATGACATATACATAATGTAAAGTAGCGAGCACACAAGTCATATATCATAATCACATAGATAGCACTATCACATAGATATAATTGTATGCATGAAAGTAACACACGAATGCATAATAGTAATAGTGTATCACACATATAAAACTCCTAATGTATATAATAAGCTAATACTAGATAACTAGCTCCCCCTAAAACTCGCTCCCCCTGAGTCTACACACTCGAACCCTCTCCCCCTTTGGTGTCAAACACCAAAACCTAAGGGTCGGTCGGTGGGGCTGCAGTGGATGAGTCAGGCGCTGAAGTACATGGAGCAAGCTGGAACTAGGTGCCATCATCATTTGACCCTGAGCTCTGCACTGACTGACCCTCTATAGCAGGAAGTGTCGCTGAAGCGGTCTGGGTCTAAGCTAGGGCTGGTGCTACCTGTGAAGCTGCTAGTACGTCTATCGTAGGATCTGAAGAGACGATAGACGAGGGGAGCCTCTGAGTAGTCACTGCAACTGGGCTGTTGTAGAAGCACCGGCGGTATGCATATGAGGTGGTGCAGGCATGCCGGTCAGCTCGCTGAAGGATGCTCCAAGACTCCTGGAGACTGACGTGTCAGGCACAAAAAGCGAGGGTGACTGCTCTGGTGAGAAGCCCGTGTGATATGGAGTGAGCTGCAGGGCTACCACTGGTGAGGACAACCACTGGGACACCTGAACTGTAGGTGAAGCAAACTGAGCTGGTGGTTGTCCCTAACTCTGAAGCCCACTGGGCTATACAACTGGAGTCGTCGAAGTGGTGGCAGGCTGAGCAAGCTGGGGCGAAGGCTGTAACACCCCGGTGTTATGCCAACATTTAGGCACTGCAATCATGCATATTGTGCATCATCAAGCATCCTAATCATACATACCTAATCATGTAAATAATAACTGAAACCATGCTTCAAAACGTATGAAACATGCTCGTGAAACATGAATGTTGCATACACTCGTTTAGAGTTGTTTTTGCCCAAATTATGCTTGCTAGGTTAGTAAAACATATTTGGCTATGATTGTAAATCATCTAGAACTATTTAGCACAATTTTTGGAGCAAAGTCTGTATCTAAATTATGGCCAAATTTTGCTTTAAAAATAATTCTCCAAAATTAGGGTTTTAAGTTAAAATTGACTTGAATTTTATAATTTAAAATCTAGCAAGAATTGGACTTTGCTCATAAAAGCAAAGTTGTAGAGGATTAAATTCTAAGCAACTTTTATTTTTGGGCCATTTTCAAAAGAAGTCATTTTCTTGCTCAAAAGGGTATTTGAAAACTGCTATTTGAAATTTCCTTGAAAATAGAAAATTGAAAAGTGTTTCTATCCTTTCACGGGCTGCCGCCTCGCTTCTCGGCCCATGGCCAAAGCCGGCTCGGCCTGCCACCGCGCCTGCCGCTCGCCCGCCCCACGTCTAGCACAGCCCACCTCACGCGCACGGCCTGCCTCCGCGCTGCGCCGCGCCGTTCCCGCGCGCCGCGTCCCGACCAGCGTCAGAGCGCGATCGCCGCGTGGCGACCATGCGTCGGCGACGCCCGCCGTGCGGCAGCCACGGCCTGCCTCCATTTTCACGTGCCCGCCTTCATCTGCTGCCCCCGCTACGCCCCCCATTTTGCACTCCCGCTCTCTCAGACGTAGCAACAGCAGCAGCGCGCGCTGCTCTCACCACCGAACGCCGCCGCTGCCTCACCGGCGACATACCCCTCCTCTCACGCCTCCATTCTTCGATTCCCGCCGCCAGAAGCTCTGCCTAGCCTCCCTGCCTTGCCTGCGCTCGCTCGCGGTCGCCGTCATCGAGGTAAGTGCTGAGCTTGGCGCCTCCTTCCTCTCCGGCGAGCGCGCTGCCGTGGCCGCGTGGTCCGTCTCGCCACCGGACCAAAGTCACCCTCCCAGCCGGTGCGGCTCGGCGTGGTGTGCACGCTGGCACCGCTCGCGCCACCGGAAGGGCTCGCCACCGGTGAGCACCGTTCGACGGAGCTCCTCCCCTGCTCTCGTGTCGCTGACCCATGGGGCCGCAGGGCCTAGCCGTAGTGGCGTGGCTCCTTCGCCCGACCGAGCTAGGCCAGAATGGCTTGGGCCGAAGCCCCGAGCCAGGCCGCCGCCCTCCCCTTCGCTCGGTCTGCGCAGGCTGAATGTGGCCGTGGGCCAGTTGTTTTCCACGGGCCGGCCCAGTAGTAATAGGAAAATTTCGTTTTCAGTTTGCTTTTATTATTTGGAAAGAGAAATGCTTTGGAAAATGTTTGTATACTCAAATTTGCTCCAAATTTGTTGAAACAAATTTTGCTAGGTTCCTTGAAACAAATTCTGTAGAGCTTTAATTAATTCTTGATATTGCTGATATCTTGTAAAATGGTTAGTAAATCCTATATGTATCAGAAAAATATGATTCCAAGTTTGTTACTCTTCTTGTGTAATGTACTTCCTAGAAAAAATATGTGTCATGCATGTACTGTAGAAAAATTATGAGGTGTAGTTCAAGTGCCTTTAATGGCTGATTTTTGTTATTTTTGCTAGAGAGCAAAATTTGAATAAAACATGCATGTGATAATTTTTGTACAGCAATTATTTGTTGTGTAGAACATAGGAAAAATATTTCATCTGTTGTTTGACACTTTTCATAGTACAAAGTATTTTCCTGTTCATAATCATTCCATAGCTTGTTATTTTTGTGTAGGCTAATCCACTCATTCAAATACCATAAAAATCTGAGGGTAGACTACTTAGGGTAGTACTGTGCTATGGTAATTTTCTAAGATTTTTCTAAGCAATAAAAATAGATGTTGCTATTCAAACCTATTATTAATTAGGGTTTAATCAAGTGTTGCTTTATGTGTGATTAAGAAATTAGTGAAGCTTTGGTGTATCTTTGAAGCATTTAATGAGATGTGTTGACTTAGCATATTAGTAGTAGAAGAGAATGCAGTAGATGATATGTGCTTGTAGTATATGTTCTTGGATGATGTTGACTACCTTGCATTCAAGCATATCCATTGTATTCATCTCATCCGATGCACCGATTGCATAAGCACTTACGCACATTGCATCATACAGGATCGCAAACTGAGAACCCAGTCATCATACCCGAGGAGCCCGAGGAGCAGCTCAAGATGCAGCCGTAGGAAGTGCCCGAAGCCGACGAGGAGGACGTTGAGGAACTTCCGGAGTGCCCCGATCACCGCCCGAGCTCCTTCGAGAGAGGCAAGCCCTAGAGCATTTTCTCCCCGGTTTGCAATTGTTAATTAACTGCTTTACTTTAATTGATGCATTACATTCAGGAGTTGTTTGCAACCGTTGCTGCATTATACATTGTTTACCTTTGTTATACTATATCCTTGTTACCCTAGTATCCGCCATCGAGTCAATGCTTAGCTGGCTTAGACCGGTAGAAGTTGGGTGATTTTTTGTCACCTACGAGCTATAGGTGGTTACCTGGATCTGCTTGGATGACTATGAAGTCATGGTATAACTAAGTGTTAAATGAAGTTGAGACCGGACGGAGACTTACAGAGTTTTGGACTGTAGTGCTTTCCATCTGTGTCGATTAAGGACCGACCGTTGTTGGGCCTCGAGTCATGTTGAATGCATGCCTTATATTTAGCTGGCCGAATAAAGTACCTTTCAACCACGAAGCTAGGAGATTATTCAGGTCAAGTAGATTGCCCGCAGCGCACTGTGCCGGAGCAGGTGTGGTAGGACACGGGGGCGAGATGATAAGACCAAAGTGTAGTCAGTCGGCCCCCGGGTACATGTGGTTCCTGGCAAACTCGAGATTCCTGGATAGTTGACTCGGTGACCAATACCTCACTTTAGCGGGTGAGTGAGGTTTGTGTAAGGAATAAATCACCAGCTGGTTAGGAATCGATTCGAATCGCAATCGCTCCTGGATAGTGAGCACTTGACTTGAGTTACTTCATCGTAGTAATGTTAATGGAACACTTGGACAGTTATAATGAATATGACAAGATAGAAGTTGCTAATGATCATGGGTTATCATTATTGGCTTAATCACATGTTTGCTCTAGTATAGGTGCAAATCTAGTCGACGGGTTAATAATAATTAACTTGACAATAATGCTTTTGGAAAGGTTCTTGAAATGCTAAAAATGCTTCCTTTGCAAATGAGTCAGCTACCCTACTATAAAGCCCTTCATAATCCTTGGTGTCACTTATTTTCGGTTATGTCGGGTAAGTCTAGCTGAGTACCTTCTCGTACTCAGGGTTTTATTCCCACTTGTTGCAAATGGGCAGATGTATTACGGCTATTGTATCAACTGTCTGTATCCTACGATGGGTGATGCTTAGGACCATGGGCATGGTCATTCCTTATGTCTCGTCTGATGCTTTTGTTGGAGATGATCATTAGCTGGCACTGTATTTGAACTCCGTGTGAGTGTGTGTGGTTTTGAACAAATGGCTTCCGCTACTTCTATTTGAACTCATTTTGTAATAACTATGTTTAAACTCTGATGTATCTGAGATGCAAACTTTTATGTAATATGTGATGGTGACCGCTAAACTTATTACGATCTTGGCTGGGATGTGAGTTGGTTTGAAATCCTTCGTGATTTCACGGACTACCGGGTTATACGGGCTTAAGTTTGCTAAATCGTCTGCTCTAGCGGATAATTTTCTTACTTAATTTTGTATAATTGGTCGGTTCTGTTATAGCTAGCATTAGAGCATGGTTTAGCATGTTACTGTTCACAAGTGTATTTAAAACAAAAAGGCATTTGAAAAATGTGATTTTCAAACTAAAAAGTGTGCCAGTGGTCATATCCTTTATGCCCAGTTAAGGATTTTAGGTGGCTTAATTAAGTACTGACTTGGGGTTCTTGCATCATATTTCTCTTTCGTCGCTCATACGGCGTGCTATTGTATGAGTGCCACTTGTTTGAGTGGTAGTGTATGGATCATTTGCCTCTACGCCTCGGTAAGTGTGAGTTGTGAGATCATGATCGGATACACCGCCGATCTAGGGTGAATGCTTACATGATGCTGGAGTAATTACATGTTCTACGCATGTTTTACAAAGGTATCTCATGTGTGGGTATTCCGTCTGTTGAGGCGATGCCGTCAATAGGACGATGGTTCGGGTAGTTACTACCGTTGTACACGTATCTGGGGATTCGTGTAGAGCGTATAGCTAACATTTACTGCTTTTATGCATTCATTGGGAATTGGGCTGAAATGAATCTTCTGCAGGTACATAACAACGCTATCGTGTAGAACGTATTAGCTACATAATTGAGAGATCGTTTGTATGCCACCAAATTCGTCGCTAGAAATTATTTATTTCATAAGTTTGTGAGAACGTACGGCACGTACATACATCATATTACTTGTGCATTTCATTCATGTCATGCATTCCTCCCCTTATAAATTGATTATCTCATTTTGATAAAAGTTGTATCACCAAAAATATGTTTCCACGGGGTAATAAAAGAACTTTGGCTACAGATGGCCCGCACGAAGTAGACCGCCTGTAAGTCCACCGAAGGAAGAGCACCTCGACGTCCGTTGGCCCTGCGGGAGCACCGCACCACAGACACCTTCTTGAGCGAGTTTGGCATGCCGACCTTGCTTTGGAGAGTGCTCCATGATGTGGGGTACCCAGAGGGTCCAGAGCCGGTGTACTCTTGGAATGAGAGCTAGTTAGCAGAGGATGGACTTGCAGTGGTAGAGATCACGATTCCTGCTCTCGATGATGCTCCAGATTGGGATGGTTGGCACTTGGAGTTTGAGGGTCGCACTCCTGCTGAGGGTGCAGAGGGAGCAACTTTCCATGTCATTAGGGATATCATGAGCAGATTTCCTAGTGAGCTTGTAGCAGCTCTAGATGGCACCTTTCCTAGGGATGATCCTCGTGATGCTATTTGGGTTTAGCCTCAGGGAAGTGCCTTGGTCAGAGGTCCAGCTGAGGGATAGGCTAGTGACAACCATGCTATGAGTGCTATGTTCGCCGCCATCAGAGCGTATGAGGGTCTTGAGAGTACCTACTGGACTTTGAATGGCTTACGTGGTCATGATAAGCTCAAGGGGAGAAAGCAGAAGAAGAGACAGGCACGTGCTATAGCTAGTTTGTAGGAGCAGTTAGCTGATATGAACTTACAGCGAAACTAGGTGGTTGAGAGAGGTGATAGAGCTATGCAGCGGGTGCATACGTTGACTCAAGCCAACAACAATGCAGACCACATGATTGGATAGTTGGTTTAGGAAAGGAATGAAGCCTAGGACGAGAGGGACCTTCTGCTGCGGAGGGTCGATGAGCTAGAGGAGTACAACGTCAACCTGCACAAGGAGTTTCATGTGCTCTACAATGGGGTTGGCCCATATGCTCCTCCAGACGCCGCTGTCCTGGACATCGACGACGACAACGAGGACGAGCCTGTAGTTTCACCTAGGGGCGATGGTGACGTCTCCGACCCCGACGATGGCCCCGAGGAGTAGGCTAGTTGCCTTGCGCTAGTGTTTAGGTCCTGTCGTGATGACCTTTCTTTTGTTGGCATGTAACCTAATGTATTTTGCTTCAAACTTATGAGATTTGGCATGTGATTGGAACTTGACTAAGAATGCGATATCTGAACACATAAAAGTCCAGTGTATGTATGCTGGCAATTTGGTTGTCTAGACGCGATGTTTGCTGTTGAAGTAATTTGATTAGTGATGTTGTTTTAATTGGGATGCGATTGTTGTGCCTCTATTTTATTGTATGAATTTATTCTCTCTAGTAAATTCAGTACGGCATAATTTTTCCTTCACTCGCAATTATTACAGCTTTACTCAATCATTACTTGTTGCTAAAATATGCATATGACAAACACTCGCCGTACCACGTATGAGGCCGCTGAGACCGGTGCTAACGGTGCGGGGACCGGTGGTGGTGGTATAAACCACAGCAACAACAATGAGCCTCCCCATGAACCGCATTTGCCACCTCCTCCCCTGTTTACCCCAGAGATGTTCCTCGCACAGTTGCTCGGAAGTCAGCGCAACACAGAACAATCCCAGAAAAACATGGAGGATTTTCTGCGTACCATCGCCAACAATGTTCAGCGCGGTAACAATCAGGGTGGTGGCATTGGGGTGAATCAATATAGCAGCTTCAAAGATTTTATGGACACCAGGCCACCAATATTCAAGGAAGCAACAGAGCCACTCGATGCTGAGGAATGGATTAACACTATAGAAGATAAATTCCATATGTTGAGGATGACTGAGGTATTGAAAACGGAGTATGCTGCACATCAGTTGCAAGGACCAGCGGGAATGTGGTGGAAGAACCATCGCACCACCTTCCCTCCAAATGCTTAGATTTCGTGGAGAGAGTTCGCTGAGGCCTTCCATGGAGTTTATATTCCACCTGGGCTGACCGAGATGAAGTTGGGAGAGTTCTTGGCATTGAATCAGGGCACCAAGACCGTGACACAATATTTGCATGCCTTCAACAACTTGTGTCGTTATGCTCCCGACATGGTTGACACCAATGCTAAGAGAATCGCCAGTTTCAAGAGGGGACTCAATCCAAAGATGATGAAGCATGTGGGTACCAATAACTACGCCAGATTCAATGACTTCATCAGTGATTGTCTGAAGCAGGAAAAGAATAACAACGCCAGCACCGCAGCTAAGACTCGCAAGAGAGCCCTAGAAGGTGGTCTGTCCCAAGCAAGAGCACCTGCGGGAGGTCGTCCTCCCTATCGTCCATCTGCACCTGGCGCTAGGTTCAGGCCACCTCAGCAGAGAAGTCAGAATTTCTGTGGACCCCAGAAGCCTTACAAGATGGCAGAACAGCCCAACAAGGCAGCCGCAACTGCGGTTCAGGGCAGTTCCAAGGGAGCTATGGGATCTGCTGGTATAGTGAGGGGACCCTGCTACAATTGTGACCAACCCGGCCACTTCTCGAGGTTTTGTCCTTATCCGCCCAAGAAGAAGCAGCAGACTTATAATGCTAGGGTGCATAGTACGACTGTGGATGAAATTCCTGAGGCAGAGCCCGTAACCGCTGGTAAGTTTCCTATCAACGAAAACCCTGCAGTTGTTCTATTTGATTCTAGATTATCGCATTCTTTTATGAGTCAAGCATTTGCACAGAAACATGAACAACTATGCACAGAATTGGGTTATGGTTACCGTATAAGTTCAGTAGGGGCTGATGTTTTGACCAACCGGATGGTTCGAGGGGCAACCATTGAATTAGGTAGCAAGAAGTTTCGAGTGAACTTGATAGTTATGCCTGGACTAGTTTTGGATGTCATTATAGGGATGAATTGGATGAAGGATTAGGGAGCAGTCATAGATACCAGAAGTCGGTACTTACCCTTAAGGATCCCCGGGGTGAGGGTACTTTCCAAGTACCATTGCCTCGGAGAACAGACCTTGTAAGTATTACATGTGCTACTGAAGTCATTCCTATTCATCAGATTCCGGTAGTGTGTGAGTTTCCGGATGTATTCCTGGATGAGCTACCTGGCCTTCCGTCAGATAGGGATATTGAGTTTGGAATTGAGTTACTCCCTGAAACAGCTCCGATTTCAAGGAGACCCTATCGGATGCCTCCTGATGAATTAGTTGAGCTGAAGAAGCAACAAGAAGAGTTATAAAAAAAGGGGTTTATCCGGCCAAGCAAGTCTAAATGGGGATGTCCCGCCTTGTTTGTGAAGAAGAAGAAAGAGGGCACGTTGATAATGTGCGTAGATTACAGGCCACTCAACGCTGTAACCATCAAGAATAAGTATCCCTTGCCTCATATTGATGTTCCGTTTGACCAGTTAGCCAAGGCTAAGGTGTTCTCAAAGATAGATTTGAGATCCGGTTATCATCAGATCAAGATTAGGCCACAAGATATACCAAAAACTGCATTTTCCACCAGATATGGGTTGTATGAGTATCTTGTCATGTCCTTTGGCTTGACAAATGCTCCTGCATACTTTATATTTTTGATGAATACAGTTTTCATGCCAGAATTGGATAAGTTCGTGGTTGTGTTCATCGATGACATTTCGGTGTACTCCGAGAATGAGAAGGATCATGAAGAGCATCTGAGAATTGTCTTGACCAGACTTAGAGATCATAAGTTGTATGCTAAGTTTAGCAAATGCGAATTCTGGTTGAAGAAAGTTCCTTTCCTTGGTCACATTCTGTCAAAAAACGGAGTTTCAGTCGATCCAAGTACGGTGCAAGAGGTTATAGATTGGAAGGCACCGACCACAGTTCCTGAGATTAGAAGTTTCTTAGGACTAGCCGGTTACTACCGTCGTTTCATACCAGACTTCTTGAAGATTGCCAAGCCTATGACAAGTCTGCTACAGAAGGATCACAAGTTTGTGTGGACAGAGGAGTGTGAAACAGCTTTCCACACTTTGCAGAAACTATTGACCACTGCTCCTGTTCTTGCACAATCGGACATTGAGAAACCATTTGATGTGTTTTGCGACGCATCAAAAACTGGATTGGGCTGTGTTCTTATGCAAGAAAGGAGAGTCATTGCTTATGCCTCACATCAATTGAGAAAGCACGAGGTCAACTATCCAACACATGATCTTGAACTTGCTGCAGTTGTGCATGCCCTAAAAATTTGGAGACATTATCTACTTGGTAATGTGTGCAATATTTTTACGGATCACAAGAGTCTCAAGTACATCTTTACCCAACCAGAGCTGAACATGAGACAACGAAGATGGTTGGAATTGATCAAAGATTACAACTTGAATGTGTAATATCATCCTGGAAAAGCCAATGTAGTGGCATATGCTTTGAACAGAAAGTCACATTACTTGAATGTGCAGCCATTACTTGAAGATGGGTTCGATCTGATGCATCCTATTGTGTTACATAGTATTTAGATTAGTTGCTCTTTGGAGAGTAAGATAATAGAAGGCCAGAAAACTGACAAGGGGATATTACACATCAAAGAGAAAATAAAAGAAAAGTCGTCTAAGCACTTTAGAGTGGATGAACAGGGCGTGTTGTGGTTTGACGACCGTCTTGTGGTTCCCAAGGATCGAGAGCTTAGGAATAAACTCATGGATGAAGCTCACCTTTCTAAGCTATCTATCCATCTGGGAAGTAGTAAGATGTATCAAGAACTAAGACCTCGTTATTGGTGGACCAAAATGAAGAAAGAAATTACAGCATATGTTGCCAGATGTGACACATGTTGTAGAGTGAAAGCTATTCATATGAAACCTGCCGGTTTATTGCAACCTTTGTCCATACCTAGTTGAAAGTGGGATGATATAAGTATGAATTTTATCTCGGGTTTGCCCACTACTCAAAAGGGACATGATTCAATTTGGGTGATTGTGGACCGTCTTACTAAGACCGCTCATTTCTTGCCTATCAAGATAGAATATTGACCACCTCAATATGTCGAGAAGTATATCACAGAAATTGTGAGGTTGCATGGTATACCAAAGACTATAGTATCTGATAGAGGGCCACAGTTCATGGCTCACTTTTGGGAACATTTACACAAAGGCTTAGGAACTAGTTTGATTCGTAGTATCACTTATCATCCTCAGATAGATGGTCAGACTGAACGAGTGAATGCTGTTTTGGAGGATATGTTAAGAGCCTGTGTGTTGTCTTCTAAGGGATCATGGGAGTCATGGTTACCATTAGCTGAGTTTGCTTACAATAATAGTTATCAAGAGAGCATCAAGATGGCTCCATTTGAAGCTTTGTATGGCAGAAAATGTAGAACACCACTAAATTGGGTCGAGCCTAGAGATAGAAGGTATTATGGCATTGACTTTGTAGAAGAAGCCGAGAAGAAAGTTCATATTATTCAGCAAAATATGTGTGGCAGAACCGCCTAATTTAATGCCTTACGGGAGTGCTTGTCTTCCATTAGACACTAAACACTCGAGGGAGAACGCTAAATTACTCGATTCCGTCGGGCACACCCCAGGGGAGAACCCGAAAATCCATATTTTTGCCATCAGGATCACAAATGAGAGAATAAAGCTTACATCATTCATAACCATTTCTTACATCACTTTTAATACAACATCAGAGTATAATATTTATTAATATGACAGCGGAATGAAATCATATTATCAGAGTTATAAATAATTTACTTGAACAGCGGAATAGAAATATGTGACTAGAGTTACAGCGGAAATAAATATCTAAACATGATATGAGGAAGTATTGACATATAGACTACGACAACATGTTATTAAACTTCCATTTATAAAAGCATTTGGTGAGAGTTATAAATAAAAACTATGATCGCAGCGTAAAGGAAATCCTCTCTGAGCCCACCAGGAGGAATCCATACACAAGAGTCAGCTTTAGCATCCACCTGTCACCTGCAACAGGGGGAATAAAACCCTGAGTACTCAATTGTACTCAGCAAGACTTACCCGACAGGAGAAAAGAAAAGACTCCAAGGATATGCAAGGCTATCTGGCTTGTGGGTTTATTGCATTTGCAGGAAGCATTACTAAGCATGCATCCTTATGTTCGATTTTTATTAATAGCCGCATTGGTTCATTAACTAACCATTCTATGTAAGCACCTGTGCTACTTTCAAGCAGGTGGTAAGCAATCAGATTTCCTTTGTCCATCTTCCATCTTTCATCTTTCAGTTCTTACTACGATGCTAAACCGTAGACAAGCCGCACCGGATATCCCAGCGATTCACGAATCAATGCCCCCAGCTGGGTACCCCGAAAACACACGCCCCGCTTGTACCCCAGGCACAAGCAGGACCAACCCATCACTCTCCTATCTTGGGTGTCCAGGTCCCCATCCAAACTGGGACTCCAAGCCCCCGCCCCTGAGTCCCGGACTCGGTGCGGTGCAAGGACCTCCTCCACCAAAATAAAACCCTAACAGTCGGTCCGGAAAGAGCCGGATCCACGACAAGAGAGCAACAAGTCTTCCAAGCGCCCATACACAAGTATGTGCTCGGGATAATAAGTCTGTGACTTGCCTAGAATCTTATGCAATGATCGGTCCTTAACCGACCAGACAGGAAAACGGTGTAACCAAGCTATGACCCACCTCCACGGTGACACAACTTCTTACACCCACCAATATCCAAACCATATCCCTGCTCGGTCACCATTTTCCTTTCCACCATTTTATATATTCCAGGTGATAATCATATAGTAACATATTTCCTATATCTCGCGAGTGACAGGCAATCACTCGACTTCTATCGGAATCCTGTAGCATAGCAATCTACACGATCCTGTCATACTAGTAAGACTCATAGGATAAAGATATATATGCAAGTGGGTTTCATTCAACTCCTTGAAACTTAATGCACAAATATTATTTAAACTGCAGAAAGTAGGGGTTATGCACCGGGGCTGGCCTGGGAAAAATATAATCAGAAGTTAGCTCTCCATCATGGCGACATGAGCTCCAAAAGCACCATTTCTCCAGCAACTCCCGACAACTCTGTGATCCACCGACGTCCCTATTATGATATGCAATGTAATGCCATGCAAAGATATAATTAATTGACTACAATCGTGACTCATATAAATACGCTTTACGCCTCTCAAGTTAACGGCTAGTTCTA
This sequence comes from Miscanthus floridulus, assembly GCF_019320115.1. Lineage (NCBI taxonomy): Eukaryota > Viridiplantae > Streptophyta > Magnoliopsida > Poales > Poaceae > Miscanthus > Miscanthus floridulus. Next base: position 8,628,732 of record NC_089587.1, read on the forward strand.
ACGACGACCGTACTTAGCTACGTATCCATGTTGTCGAACAAAGCATTATTTCTCAACAATTCTTTTAGTTATATAAACCAACGGTGTTTCTTTATTCGCAATAGGACATTATTATTTATCTAGCAACTAATTACTCTAGAGCAACAAAATTATGGTGAGCAACTAATATTGCTAGGAACCTACTGTAAAGATTTTAGATCTAATACTATTACCAATTTGTCACGAAAGTTCCTACAAGTTTATATTTTGCAATATTAAATATCTTAGATTAATTATATGGCTTCCAAAATTATCACCGAACTATGTGAACAACATATACTAATAGGTAGGTCCTAATTTTAGGAGACTAACAAAACTGGTTTCATAATTTTTGGACAACTACACAGTTTTATATTGATTTTACAAGTTTGCCTTATAATCTAAATTAAAACTTGCTTCACAAACCAACCAGGCCGACGTCAGCGACCTTGGCCCAACGCGAACGCGGCCTAGAGGAGACCGGCGACCCAACACGGGCGAACAGCCAGAGGCCCAGACAGCGACGGCATGCCAGCTAGCGCAGGCGAACGGCCTAGGCGGGCGGGGGGCGCGTGGCCCAGGTGCGGCGCAGAACGGTGCGAGCAGTCTAGCGCGAGTAGGCCGGCCCACGAGGGGAAAACCTAGCGGTGGCGGCATCATTTTACAAAAATGCCCCTATGCTCCCATCTATTTCGTCTCCTACTGTTCACGTGAGTCACCGTGTCCACACCTAACCCCCCGAAAAACTTCTAATTATACGTTCTCACCTTCTCCTCTTCTCCCCTTCGATACAAAGCAGAGGAGCGGATCGGAACCGGCCGCCGACTCCAACCAACGGGCTTCCAGCCGGGTGAGGACAAGTTGCACGACCGCGCAGCGAGCAGACGTTCGGCTGCACCCATGCTAGGCCCTAGCTCGGTAGAGAGAGTGAGGCAGCACAGAGGGCCGGCGCGTGCTCACGCGTGGTGGGGAAAACCGACGACGGGCGGTCGGTGCGGCGCGAGGCCACGGTGGGCGCTGCGATTGGGGGTGCGGCTGCTCAGCGACGGGGCAGCAGGGAGCTCCGACGCTGGAGGTGGAGCGGCATGAGGAAAAATCGGCGGCGCTAGCAGAGCGGCGAAGGAAGCGGCCATGGAGCACTATGGTGGTGGCGGTCTCGGCCCAGGCAGTAGCTGCGGCATGGGCGCGCGATGCATGGGATGGCAGTGGCTCGGAGCGGACCGAGGAAGGGCGACTGCGCTGCTGCGGGTGGAAGAAAAACAGCGACTCTCCAGGACGCGGTGGCTGCGGTTCGGCCAGCGCTGCGGCACGGCGTCGAGGAGCCACGGGTCCAACGCGGGACCGGGGACGCAGTGTAGCCAGGTGGATGCGAGCGAACCGATGAGGCGTTGCGACTGTGGTCCGGCACGGCTCACGGGCGGAACTCTAGGCACGGTCGGCTGCGGCTCGGACGCGTTGTGGCTGCGGTGCGCTCGCGTGTGCTGTGGCGGCGGAGGAAACAACCACGGCAGCATGGAGGAGCGAGGAGGAGCAGGGAGGCGCTAGTACTTGCGTGGAGGCAGGGAAAAGGAAGAGCTACGGCTGTGTTGCTTGCGTGCTCTGCTATAAAGGCTCTGAGCTGCTTGTCAGTAGAAGGAAAAATGCAACTGAGACAAGCCAAGACAGACAGAGGGAGGCCCTGTCCTGCCGCTTCTCTCTCCTCCTATCCAGCTCACTACTTGCATGTTTTTGGTTCTGCTTTGCTTGCGTGCTTTCCAGGTTGGAGATTCCCTACCAATTATTATCTTCTCTAATCACTAGCTGTCTGTTGGACCCGCTGAGACTGAGAGGAGCAGGGAGCGGATGGGCCAAAGAAAAAGGCAGGCACGCGAAGGAGCTGAGAGCAAGGTCACCAGCTAGGAGCAGAGCAGCATGAAGACAGTTCCGACATGACTTAGACTTCGGCCTGGTAAAACACGCAGACACAGACACGACTTGACTGCTGCATTTAAGCTTGTACACGTAATACTGCTACTGTATTTAAGCTTGCTTCACGTAACTTGTAAGCTTGCAGTGGTTCTCACTTCAGAATGTGCCAGCGGCCAGGGGCTGGAGACAGCAGCAGCTCGGAGGTGACCGGCTGGCTTGTCCCATAGAGAAAATAGTGGGGCAAGGACAAGCAAGGTAAGACCGAGACAGCAGAAACATGAGTGACCCAGCCAACATCATTTAAGACGATCATCAGAGAAAGGACGCAACGAAGAGGGAGCAGTGGCACAACGACAGAACTCGACGATTCGGCGTGACGCTAATAAACCGGTAGTTGATTGATTTCAAACAAGGGAGACGCACTACTGACGACAAGCGACAGAGCAGGGTAGGGCGACGTCCCATCATCACTGTGGAGCTGTTCGCTCGCAAGTCAAAACTAAACCAAGGCTTTTCAACTGAGCGTGCTTTTCAAAATAAACAAATGAGCATATATATATACATATATATATCGTTCTATTTATTAATGGATTTTATTTTATTTATAAAAGTTGCTTTTCATGCTTAGTTTAACAGAACAAACCATTCGCTAACATCATCGTTCGACATTCATAAATATTCCTACGCATGACGTAGTTTAACTGGAGCGTTTATCTGAGTCCACAAAACTAAGTCACACGAGATTCGCTTATCACACCAAGCACGTTTGAATCAAAATCCGAGAAAACTCGTTTCGAAAATTTTACTGAGGCCTAAATCGCGGCGCTAAAAAGGATCGTAACATCGGGGTGTTACAATATGAAGGCGGCCCAATCGCGTTAGAAAAGTTATGCAGACAGAAGAAGGAGACCTCTTGTGTTTGAAGTTGGTGACTATGTTTATCTGAAGGTCACGTCAATGAAGAAGAAAAGGTTTGGAGTCCGAAGAAAGCTTGCCGCTAGATTCGTAGGACCATACAAGATCTTGGAAAGAAGAGGTCCAGTAGCTTATAAGTTAGAGTTACCTGAGACCATGAGTACCGTCTTCCTAGTTTTCCATGTATCACATCTCAAGAAGTGTTTGCGTGTTCCGGAGGAAAGAATAGAACCTCGAGGCATCCAACTCAAATCAGATTTGGTGTATCGTGAGCAACCGGTCCATGTGTTAGACACTAAAGAACGTGCTACTTGGAATAGTGTGGTGAAAACATACAAGATACAGTGGAATCATCATGATGAGGGAGATGCAACTTGGGAAATGGGAGAATATCTATAAAAAGCTTATGAAGATTTTTATAACAAATGGTTCGTAACCCAAATCTCAGGACGAGATTTTTATAAGGGGGGAGGGCTGTAACACCCCGGTGTTATGCCAGCATTTAGGCACTGCAATCATGCATATTGTGCATCATCAAGCATCCTAATCATACATACCTAATCATGTAAATAATAACTAAAACCATGCTTCGAAACGTATGAAACATGCTCGTGAAACATGAATGTTGCATACACTCATTTAGAGTTGTTTTTGCCCAAATTATGCTTGCTAGGTTAGTCAAACATGTTTGGTCATTAAAGCAAAGTTGTAGAGGATTAAATTATAAGCAACTTTTATTTTTGGGCCATTTTCAAAAGAAGTCATTTTCTTGCTCAAAAGGGTATTTGAAAACTGCTATTTGAAATTTCCTTGAAAATAGAAAATTGAAAAGTGGTTCTATCCTTTCACGGGCCGCCGCCTCGCTTCTCGGCCCACGGCCAAAGCCGGCTCGGCCTGCCACCGTGTCTGCCGCTCGCCCGCCCCACGTCCGGCCCAGCCCACCTCGTGCGCACGGCCTGCCTCCGCGCTGCGCCGCGCCGTTCCAGCGCGCCACGTCCCGACCAGCGCCAGAGCGCGACCACCGCGTGGCGACCATGCGCCGGCGATGCCTGTCGCGTGGCAGCCATGGCCTGCCTCCGTTTCCACGTGCCCGCCTTCATCTGCTACCCCCGCTGCGCCCCCATTTCGCACTCCTGCTCTCTCAGACGCAGCAACAGCAACAGCGCGCGCTGCTCTCGCCACCGAACGCCGCCGCTGCCTCGCCGGCGACATACCCCTCCTCTCACGCCTCCATTCTTCGATTCCCGCCACCAGAAGCTCTGCCTAGCCTCCCTGCCGTGCCTGCGCTCGCTCGCGGCCGCCGTCGTCGAGGTAAGGGCCGAGCTTGGCGCCTCCTTCCTCTCCGGCGAGCGCGCTGCCGTGGCCGCGTGGTCTGTCTCGCCGCCGGGCCAACGTCACCCTCCCAACCGGTGCGGCTCGGTGTGGTGTGCACGCTGGCGCCGCCCGCGCCACCGGAAGGGCTCGCCGCCAGTGAGCACCGGTCGGCGGAGCTCCTCCCTTGCTCTCAGGTCGCTGACCCGTGGGGCCGCAGGGCCCAGCCGCAGTGGCGTGGCTCCATCGCCCGGCCGAGCTGGGCCAGAATGGCTTGGGCCGAAGCCCCGAGCCAGGCCGCCGCCCTCCCCTTTGCTCGATCTGCGCAGGCCGAATGTGGCCATGGGCCAGTTGTTTTCCACGGGCCGGCCTAGTAGTAATAGGAAAATTTCGTTTTCAGTTTTCTTTTATTATTTGGAAAGAGAAATGCTTTGGAAAATGTTTGTATACTCAAGTTTGCTCCAAATTTGTTGAAACAAATTTTGTTAGGTTCCTTGTCACCAGATCTACATGATAAAAATATTGTATGTCATTTTTGAGATACTTTTCTGTAGAGCTTTAATTAATTCTTGATATTGCTGATATCTTGTAAAATGGTTAGTAAATCCTATATGTATCAGAAAAATATGATTCTAAGTTTGTTACTCTTCTTGTATAATGTACTTCTTAGGAAAAATATGTGTCATGCATGTACTATAGAAAAATTATGAGGTGTAGTTCAAGTGCCTTTAATGGCTGATTTTTGTTATTTTTGCTAGAGAGCAAAATTTGAATAAACATGCATGTGATAATTTTTGTACAGTAATTATTTGTTGTGTAGAACATAGGAAAAATATTTCATCGGTTGTTTGACACTTTTCACAGTACAAAGTATTTTCATGTTCATAATCATGTCATAGCTTGTTATTTTTGTGTAGGCTAATCCACTCATTCAAATACCATAAAAATCTGAGGGTAGACTACTTAGGGTAGTACGGCCGTGGGCCAGTTGTTTTCCACGGGCCGGCCCAGTAGTAATAGGAAAATTTCGTTTTCAGTTTTCTTTTATTATTTGGAAAGAGAAATGCTTTGGAAAATGTTTGTATACTCAAATTTGCTCCAAATTTGTTGAAACAAATTTTGTTAGGTTCCTTGTCACCAGATCTACATGATAAAAATATTGCATGTCATTTTTGAGATACTTTTCTGTAGAGCTTTAATTAATTCTTGATATTGCTGATATCTTGTAAAATGGTTAGTAAATCCTATATGTATCAGAAAAATATGATTCTAAGTTTGTTACTCTTCTTGTGTAATGTACTTCTTAGGAAAAATATGTGTCATGCATGTACTATAGAAAAATTATGAGGTATAGTTCAAGTGCCTTTAATGGCTGATTTTTGTTATTTTTGCTAGAGAGCAAAATTTGAATAAACATGCATGTGATAATTTTTGTACAGTAATTATTTGTTGTGTAGAACATAGGAAAAATATTTCATCGGTTGTTTGACACTTTTCACAGTACAAAGTATTTTCATGTTCATAATCATGCCATAGCTTGTTATTTTTGTGTAGGCTAATCCACTCATTCAAATACCATAAAAATCTGAGGGTAGACTACTTAGGGTAGTACTGCGCTATGGTAAATTTCTAAGATTTTTCTAAGCAATAAAAATAGATGTTGCTATTCAAACCTATTATTAATTAGGGTTTAATCAAGTGTTGCTTTATGTGTGATTAAGAAATTAGTGAAGCTTTGGTATATCTTTGAAGCATTTAATGAGATGTATTGACTTAGCATATTAGTAGTAGAAGAGAATGCAGTAGATGACATGTGCTTGTAGTATATGTTCTTGGATGATGTTGACTACCTTGCATTCAAGCATATCCATTGTATTCATCTCATCCGATGCACCGATTGCATAAGCACTTATGCACATTGCATCATACAGGATCGCAAACCGAGAACCCAGTAGTCATACCCGAGGAGCTCGAGGAGCAGCTCGAGATGCAGCCGCAGGAAGTGCCCAAAGCCGACGAGGAGGATGTTGAGGAACTTCCGGAGTGCCCCGATTACCGCCCGAGCTCCTTCGAGAGAGGCAAGCCCTGGAGCATTTTCTCCCCGGTTTGCAATTGTTAATTAACTGCTTTACTTTAATTGATGCATTACGTTCAGGAGTTGTTTGCAACCGTTGCTGCATTATACCTTGTCTACCTTTGTTATACTATATCCTTGTTACCCTAGTATCTACCATCGAGTCAATGCTTAGCTGGCTTAGATCGGTAGAAGTCGGGTGATTTCCTATCACTATGAGCTATAGGTGGTTACCTGGATCTGCTTGGATGACTATGAAGTCATGGTATAACTAAGTGTTAAATGAAGTTGAGACCGGATGGAGACTTATAGAGTTTTGGACTATAGTGCTTTCCGTCTGTGTCGATTAAGGACCGACCGTTGTTGGGCCTCAAGTCATGTTGAATGCATGCCTTACATTTAGCTGGCCGAATAAAGTACCTTTCGACCATGAAGCTAGGAGATTATTCGGGCTAAGTAGATTGCCCGCAGCGCACTGTGCTGGAGCAGGTGTGGTAGGACACGGGGGCGAGATGATAAGACCAAAGTGCAGTCGGTTGGCCCCCGGGTACATGTGGTTCCTGGCAAACTCGAGATTCCTGGATAGTTGACTCGGTGACCGATACCTCACTTTAGCGGGTGAGTGAGGTTTGTGTAAGGAATAAATCACCAGCTGGTTAGAAATCGATTCGAATCGCCATCGCTCCTGGATAGTGAGCACTTGACTTGAGTTACTTCATCATAGTAATGTTAATGGAACACTTGGACAGTTATAATGAATATGACAAGATAGAAGTTGCTAATGATCATGGGTTATCATTATTGGCTTAATCACATGTTTGCTCTAGTATAGGTGCAAATCTAGTCGACATGTTAATAATAATTAACTTGACAATAATGCTTTTGGAAAGGTTCTTGAAATGCTAAAAATGCTTCCTTTGCAAATGAGTCAGCTACCCTACTATAAAGCCATTCATAATCCTTGGTGTCACTTATTTTCGGTTATGTCGGGTAAGTCTAGCTGAGTACCTTCTCGTACTTAGAGTTTTATTCCCACTTGTTGCAGATGGGCAGATGTATTACGGCTATTGTATCAACTGCCTGTATCCTGCGATGGGTGATGCTTAGGACCATGGGCATGGTCATTCCTTACGTCTCGTCTAATGCTTTTGTTGGAGATGATCATTAGCTGGCACTGTATTTGAACTCTGTGTGAGTGTGTGTGGTTTTGAACAAATGGCTTCCGCTACTTCTATTTGAACTCGTTTTGTAATAACTATGTTTAAACTCTAATGTATCTGAGATGCAAACTTTTATGTAATATGTGATGGTGACCGCTAAACTTATTACGATCTTGGCTGGGATGTGAGTTGGTTTGAAATCCTTCGTGATTTCATGACTACCGGGTTATACGGGCTTAAGTTTACTAAATCGTCTGCTCTGGCGGATGATTTTCTTACTTAATTTTGTATAATTGGTCGGTTCTATTACAGTGGCAGTGGGGCCCCAAGTGCTGTCACTACATGCTGCATAAATCTCATAAGCTGCTACTGCATGAGTAACTGCTGGTGATGCATCTGCTGTTGCTGCTACTGGAGAAGCTGCTGCTGCCTCTGGAACTCATCCTGACGAGCCTAGAACTGTGCGAAGTTGGCAGCGATCTCCTGTGCCTATCGTGCCTGATCCTGCTACATCCGCTCAAGAATGACAATCAATGTGGGGTTCGTCTACGGTGCTGGTGGAGCTGAGCTAGAACCTCTGGCCTCTGCATCATATCTGCGTGGAGGCATCTGAGGAATCGGTAGATAGTCATCATCCGAACTATCACTGGACTCGGTCATCCCCTGCTGTGCCTCGAGCTCCTCCTCCTCTGTATCGGCTATGCCTCTAATGATCTCGTCCTGCTAAGCTGCTGACTCTAGAACATCTGGACGAGCGGGTGCCTGTGGAGTGCTGTGCCTGATCCTCTATGCCATGTTATATGTGGGAAACTCTATGGTGGCACCCGTGTACTCTACAACCATCTCAGGCGTCCTGACCTACACAGAGTTGAGCATCAAGAATGTGACCCAATGTGCATAAGGAAGTTGTCTATGACCCTTGAAGCCCTCAGCAATAGTATCTTCCATCTCTAATAGAAGGAGGTCCCAAATGTCGAACATGGTCTGCTGCATCAGGGCATTAAGGAGCCAGAGCTGTAGGCGAGTCAGACCCTCTCTGTAACCCAACCTAGGAAGTAGTGTCCTCCTGATAATAGCCTCTAGTACTCAAGCGATAGGAGTCAGGTCACTGGGGTTCCTGCTCGACCCCTCACCAAAGGGCTTCTTGAAGCAATGTCGCACCAGATCTGTAGGGGGCACCAACCCTCCATGAGGACGCCTAGGAGGCTCCTGCTATCCATAACATACCCCATGCAATTTGACAGGCTGATCCTGTAACCTCAGTATCTCCCGGGCCCTGAAACTCATCACCCTGTAATCTCTGCCGTTGAATGCAAAGTGAATGAAGTTGTGATGCGGATCAACGTAGAGTGAAGCATAAAACTACCAAACCCAAGATGGTACATATACTCCTGTCTGGCCAATCAGATCTGCGAGCCCCAGCAAATATAACAAGTAGGGGTGGATATGCTCTCCGACTGCTACCACAGTAGACTCTAAACTACATACCCGCTGAGATCTAAACACTGCCCCACTGTTGAGATAAGCGTTGTAGAAATCCTCCTGCGGTGGCGTGTAGAAACCCTCAGCTGCTCTCTCATCCCTCCTTGGAGGAAACCACACATCGAACTCAACAAACCTCAGCTGGCGAACCTATCTGGCAATGGCGGCCCTCAAGTCAAGGTGCACCACTAGAGGCGGGCCCTGTGGTCTGGGCGGTGGGCGTGACCCCTGCGTTGTGTAGCTGGCCTCGTTGGACTATAGCACTGGTACAACCAGAGCGGCGTAGCTAGGGTGCCGGCTTAGTCTCCTCGGCCTGCTGGCCCTCCTGAGTGTCCTGAGCTGGCTGAGGCTCTGCTGGTGGGGGCTGCTGCTGTGACTCCTGCTGAGACTCCCCTGACGCTGAGGCTCCTCAATAGCTAGATGATGTCCTGCTATCATGACAGTCCCAGGTGGACTACCATGAAGTCGCTAAATCTCCCTCAGTCTGCCCTATGCGCCTAGTGCCAGCTGATCTGCTATGACAACTCCACTGCGGGCACCGCCTCTCTCAGCACGCTCTATGGCCTCAGCGACTGCAGCTACTCTCGCTGTCTCTGCCTCGGGGTACTTACGCTTCTTGGATGTCACCTGCTTCGTTGCCTTGCCTTTCGGTCCTATAGGCTTGCGAGGCGGGGGCCTCCGGTCATCATCACCTAGGCCACCACCAACATTCTTGATGCGAGCCATCTGATCTGACAAGAGGATGAACTGCCGCTGATGAAGATCAACTGTCAAACAGACACTCCCGAGGCTTGGCCTCGATCCTTACTCGCGAGCTTGGCTCCGAGTTGACTGCCAACTGCCACAAGAACCTCAACGGCACCGACTCACTGCACGATAGAATAGATGGATATACGAATGAATATAATATATCTAATAGATGCGAAAGACCTAGGAAGCAAGCAATGTAGGTACGAAATTGAGACGATGGGCATGCTACCTGACGAACCGGCGATCCGAGAGAGGGAAGAGATGTCACGCGGGGGAGACCTCAGAACCGGTTGGATCTAGGGTTGTGAAGAACGGCGATGAACCAGTGGCCCTAGATTATTTGAAATTAGTGATTTGCAATGGATTTAGGTCACAAGCAAGGTAAGTTCAACACAAGGATTAGGCCTTACCAACCAGTCGAGGAGGCAAGGGCTAGGGCACTGGGAATGTCCTTGAGTGGCGCTCGGTGCCTGGGAAGCCAACGGCGGAGCGCGCGGCGTGGCAAGGTGCTTGGAGTAGGCTTGCTGGCTGACGGAGCCGGGCGCACGGTCGTGGGAGACGGGAGGCTCACGGCTGCGGTGGACTGACGGCGCATGGAGCAGGACGGCGGCGTTGGCGCGGGAGAGCTGCGGCGAGCTAGCGGTGGCTTGGGCTAGGGCAAGGTGACTATGGCGATTAGGGTTAGGCGCTGTAGGCTGAGATCGAAAATATAGATGGTTAAAAGGAGATCCCATGCGTAACGGAGAAGGAAACAGGGAAAGAGTTCAGAAACCGCACGTTCTCCATTGACTGGACGCTCCGGTGGTAGCGACCAGACGCTACCACCCAGCATCTGGTCGATTCCAGAGAGGTCCAATTCCCCTAGAATCGCGACCGGACGCGTCCGGTGGTCCATGACCGGACGCAGGCAGGGTTCGGTCAGCTCAGCCTAATTCTCCTTCAAATGACCGGACGCTGGATCCCTTCCTGACCGGACACACAAACGCAGCGTCTGATCACTCCTTCAGCAGCAGTTCACTTCCAGTGAACTGACCGGACGCTGGACAGCAGCGTCCGGTGCAGCGTCTAGTGCACCTTTTCCAGCAAATCTTCAAAGTTCCTCCACGCTGTCTGTTCCTAATCAAGTCCCAACTTGAATAAGATCCAAATAAACATCAATTAGGACTGATGTGAGTGACATCTCTCAAACCCTCATATTTTTTTAAAATATTTTGCCTTAGGCTATAATTCTTTTTAAGAAAATAGGCAATAAGAGGGCAAATGGAATAAAACGACAAAACAACATCCATGTATATGCAATACTATGTAAGCAAATCTAGTTGCTTATCAAGTTTGATCCAAGGTTAAGCTTCTTCACACGCTTTTCGGTGGTTATCTTAACCATGTTAGACAAGCCCTATATGCATTGCCAAAAATTAAACATGTTGTATATTACAATAAATGCAAGGGACAACACAAGCTTAATTTTTAGTGAAGTTGCTAAAGTCAAGTACATTGAGCTCATTCTGCAATCTACAAAATACAGCCTCATCTAGGGGTTTAGTGAAGATATCCGCTAATTGATCTTCGGTTCTTACACCTTCTAGTGATATATCATTTTTAGCAATATGATCTCTTAGAAAGTGATGGCGAATATCTATGTGCTTGGTGCGAGAGTGTTAAACCGGATTATTTGTAAGTTTTACCGCACTTTCATTGTCGCACAAAAGAGGTACTTTTTCTAGAACTACACCATAGTCTAGCAAAGTTTGTTTCATGTATAAAATTTGTGTACAACAAGCACCCGCGGCAATATATTCCGCTTCGGCGGTGGACAAAGCCACACTATTTTGTTCCTTGGAGGACCAAGACACAAGTGATCTACCAAGCAAATGACACCCTCCGGATGTGCTTTTTCTATCAACTTTGCATCCGGCGTAATCTGAATCGGAATAGCCAATTAATTCAAATATAGCTCCTTTGGGATACCAAAGGCCAATGCTTGGTGTGTGCTTAAGATACCTAAGGATTCTTTTTATGGCAATTAAATGTGTTTCCTTATGACTAGCTTGAAATCTAGCACACATACACACTCTAAATATGATATCGGGCCTAGATGCGGTTAAATATAACAAGCTACCAATTATAGAACGGTAGAGAGTTTGATCAACCGGGTTACCTCCCTCATCTAAGTTGAGATGTCCATTGGTAGGCATTGGTGTCTTAATTGGCTTACATTCATCTATCTTGAATCTCTTGAGAAGATCTTTTGTGTATTTCTCTTGAGAGAAAAAGATGCCTTCTTTCATTTGCTTGACTTGAAAACCAAGAAAGAATGTAAGCTCACCAATCATGGACATCTCGAACTCCTTTGACATCAATTCACCAAATTCTTTGCATGAGTCTTTATTTGATGATCCAAAGATGATATCATCAACATATACTTGACAAATGAAGATATGCCCATCAAGCTCCACTAGAGTCCTTTCTAAGCATGTAGTGAGCATTGAAGGCAAAGGGTCTAGCATGCTTGGGCAAGGGTTATGGCGGTGGAGTTTGACACTCATGAGCAAAATGGCCTTCTTGTCCACACTCAAAATATCTCTTTGGCTTTGGCTTTGGCTTTGATTGTTGTTGTTAAACTTGAGCCTTCTTCTTCTCTATACTTGCCAAATATCTAATGCCACTTCTATCCATCTTCATGACGGTGTTCATGAGTAGCTCACTTTGGAGATGTTTGCCTCTAGCAAACTTGCTCAATCCAATCTTGAGATGCTCTTTCTCCAACTTGAGCTTCTTATTTTCTTCCTTTAGAGCATCATCTTTCTTCTCTTCCTTGAGCTTCTTGTTTTCTTCTTTGAGCTTCTCATTCTCAAGGATCAACTCTTTGTCATGATCAAGAGTTTCTAGCACAATGATGTTGTGGCTTTTCATCTCTTCAAGATCTTTCATGAGCTTCTCATTATCACTCTTGAGCTTGACATACTCATCATAGTCATTGCACTCAACCACTTGCTTGCCTTTGCTACTAGATCCATGCTCAATGCTCTCATCAATTAAATTATCACATGAAGTAGCTATATCAATCTTGACAACATGGTTAGTAGTATCATGTGGCTCATTTGGTAAAAATTCTTGAGCAATAACAAGAGTATCATGATTAATCTTAAGAGTAGTGTATTCATCTTTTAGCTTGTTGTGGCTAGTGATGAGTTCATTGTGCACCCACTCAAGTTTATCATGTTTATCTTTAAGCTCTTTCTTGGAAGATTTGAGCTCCTTGAGTTTGGATGATATAGCATCATTAGTTTCTCTAAGTTCATCATTAGCCTTTTCCAATGTATCACACTTAGCTAAGAGTGAATCATTTTTAGCATCAAGCTTTTCATTTGTAACTCTACTCTTTCTAATGATCCTAGTGTATTTTCTTAGTATTTTGACAAGATCATCATATGTAGGTGAATCATCATCATCGCTATCGCTATCATCATCACTAGCTTGCTCATCATCACTACTATCATCACTCTTAGTTACCTTGCGTTCACCCTTGGCCATAAGGCATAGGTGTGTAGAGGATGATGGCGATGGTGGCGGTGAAGATGCAAGATCAATAGCAATGGCGGCCACCTTCTCATTGTCACTATCATCATCGGATGATCCACTTGATGAATCAATATCCGTGAGCCAATCACCGATAATGTAGGCCTTTCCACTCTTTTTCTTCTTGTAGAAGTCCTTCTTTTTGCCATCTCTTTTCTTGTATGGCTTGTTCTTTTTCTTCTCATCTTCATCTTCATTGCTTGAGTCATCTTTCTTGCCCTTGTTCTTGTTTTTGAACTTGTCTTTCTTGGGCTTTGTGCATTGATGAGTAAGATGGCCAAGTTCGCCACAATTGTAGCAATCCATCTCGGAGATTGGCTTTCTTCTTGAGCTAGTGAAGAACTTCTTCTTCTTGCCATCAAACTTGATGCCACTCTTGTTTAGCTTCTTTAGCATCTTGGCGGTCTTCTTCACCATGAGAGCAAGACTTTCTTCATCATCTTCTTCATCACTTGAGCTCTCATACTCAAGTCTTGCTTTGCCCTTATCTTGGCTAGCTTTGAATGCTAAGTCCTTCTCTTTCTTCTTTGTAGAGGATGAGCCATCTTATGGCATAATGTACATGTACATCTCATGAGCATTGATCTTTCCCAAGATTTGTGTCGATGTAGCGGCGGAAAGATCACCTTGATGTAGCACAGTCACAATATGCCCATATTTATCAATGGGGAGGACACTTAAGATCTTTTTCACAACGTCGGATGGTGACATTTGAGTAAGTCCAAGCCCATTGACTTCCTCTACAAGAACATATCTCATTAGCACTTTCTTTGGGAAGCATCTCAAATGAATTTAGCTTTTTAATCACAAGATGATAGCGTTCCTCATGCTCACTCTTGGTTCCCTCATAGAGCGCATAAACGTCCGACCATAGTGCATGGGCGTCTTTGTGGTTCCTTACACGGTTAAACACATCTTTGCAAAGGCCTCTAAAGATGGTGTTTCGAGCCTTTGCATTCCATTTTTCATAGTTAACCTCATCGCCTTGTAGGTTAGTAGCATCCCGAGGTTTTGGGAAGCCTTGTGAGGCGGCTCTAAGAATGCCAACGTCTAGAGCTTCTAAGTATGCCTCCATGCGAATTTTCTAATATGGAAAGTCATCTGCCTCAAAGATAGGAGGAGGTCCATCCCTGTGAGACATCTTGCTCTAAGCGGTTAAGCTTAAAAACATGAGCACGAGGCTCTGATACTAATTGAAAGGATCAATATGCCCAAGAGGGGGGGGGTGAATTGGGCTAATTCTAAATTTTCTTGCAATAATCAAATCCTATGGATAGCCCAATTAACCCCTTGTGCCTAGAAAAGTATTTCTATCAAACTAACGCACAAAGGACTTGCAACCTATGTTCCAAACTTACTCTAGCATGGTAATTCTATGAATGTAAAGACAAGTATTGAATTGCTCAAAGTAAATACTTAAAGTAAATGTTCAAAGTAAATAGAGAGAGAGGAACGCGGTGATGTTTTGCCAAGGTATCGGAGAGTCGTCACTCCCCACTAGTTCTCGTTGGAGCACCCGCGCAAGGGTGTAGCTCTCCCTTGATCCACGCAAGGATCAAGTGCTCTCTACGGGTTGATTCTTCGACACTCTGTCGTAGCGAATCACCCAAAACCGCTCACAACTTGAGTTGGGTCACCCACAAGCTCCGCTGGGTGATCACTAAGCTCCCAATCACCACTAAGCCGTCTAGGTGATGGCGATCACCAAGAGTAACAAGCACGAACTCTCACTTGACCACGCGAAGCCTAATGAGAAGATAGATGCACACTTTGCTACTCTTGATTCACTAATGAGGCTACTCTCTTAGATTCTCAAATCTCAATCACCTCACTAGGACCTTGCTCTTCTTGGCACTCACAAACGTGTTTCTCAGCTGTTGGAATGAGCAAAAGTGACTCCACACATGAGTGGAGCTTCTATTTATAAGGCAGCCTGAAAAACGAACCGTTATGAGCTTCTGCGGGGTGACCGGATGCTCCGGTCATGTTGACCGGACGCTCCGGTCAGTTCAACCCATGTACCAGTAAAAATGTGTTGACCGGACGCTGTCAGGGTCCGGTCAGCACTGATCGGACACGTCCGGTCGCATAAAACCCTTACTAGAACCTTACTGGACTCGACCGGACGCTGAACCCCCAGGGTCCGGTTAGTACTGACCGGACGCGTCCGGTCACAGATTCCCTTCTTTAGAACCTTACTGGAGTCGACCGGACGCTGCCGTTCAGCGTCCGGTCACTTGACCTCTCCAGCGTCCGGTCGCACCGAACGCAGTCTGTTGATCAAATAAACTGACCGGACCCTACGGCCAGCGTCCGGTCGCATTGGGGCCAGCGTCCGGTCAGCATTTGACCCTCCATTCACTTCCAACTCTCGATCATATGTGAATGAAGTTTGCTCCAATGGATCTTAGGCATTCGTAGAAGCTACCTAGAGCTAGTTTTAATAAGTGTGCACCACACCTAACTCACTAGACTTAGCTAGGTCAAGCTACCCGTCCATAGCCCCCTTAATAGTACGACCAAAGGAAAAACAAAGTCCTAAACTACTCTAAGTGTCACTCCAACTCCAATCGACACTTACAACTAGTCATCCTTAACCTTGTCGTCCATCCTTTGAAAACCGAAACGATTTCCATCTTAGGGGCATGACAACCTTGATTGCCCAATCGATCTCCATTACCATGACCTAACTTAATTGTCTCTGCAAAACACACGTTAGTCATAGTAATCTTTTATTGTCATTAATCACCGAAATCCAACTAGGGGCCTAGATGCTTTCACAATGGTCACTCCGTATCTCTCATCTGATGCTTTTGTTGGAGATGACTACCTACTGGCACTGTATCTGAACCAAAAGTGTGTGTGTGACTTTAAAACTATTTGCTTCCGCTATTTCAGTTTGAACTTGGTTTGTAATAACTTTATGTTCTAAACTCTGATGTATCCAACTGTCATTGCGAACTTTATGTAACATGTGACGGTAATAGCTAAACTTGTACGATCTTGGTTTGTATGTCGATTGGTTTGAAATCCTTCGTGGTTTCACGGACTATCGGGTTATACGGGCTTAAGTTTGCTAAATTATCTGCTTCGGCGAAAGATTTCCTTACTTAATCTCGTATAATTGGTCGGTTCTGTTACACCGCCCACCTGTCACGGCCACGGCCCGGCGCTGGCCCGGTCTGCGGCGGCGGCGCGCGCGTGTGGCGCTCCTGTGTCCTTTTCTCAGCTTCTCAATTAAGATGAATAATTTTCAACAAAATAAGCTGACTCAACACCAAGCAGCCCTATTTCGATTGACTAAAAGCTCTAACAGATCCAAGTAGTCCACTTTATAGTTATTTTGAACTATGCAACCATTTAGCTTATAAAAAACGCTACTCCCTCTGTCTAAAAAAAAATAGGCTCGCAGTACAAATTCATATATTACTACAAACAAAAAGAGTTGCATACTCCTAGTACTATTTATGATGGATATTGTAGCATCCTTACGTTAGAAAACCCTTCAAAATTTCAGCTATTGATGATCAAAGCTGAGAAAAGTTGCTTTGGGACAACTAGTTGATAGTGAAGCAAAGAAAAACAGCTTTTATGTTGGTGAATGCACGTCAGCCAGTTGATTACAAGTGGAAAGAAACATGGCCTTAGGATAGTAGTAGGTCCTGCTCGTGGCAACTTTTGCAGCTGCGGCGGCAAGAAAAGAGTTAACTATCTAATAGTAACACAAACAGCCACAGCCATAACCAAAAAGAAAAAAACAGCAAGTAGTGCTTATGCTTTGTCTAGGTACTCTATGATATGCCACGGCAAGTATGAACACTACTCAACTCGACAGGGTTTGGGTTAAGATGGGAGACGGACACTGCGAGTAGGCCAAGAGATGACCCAGGCTAAATGCCTTCGACGATGATCTGAGCTTAATTGGTGACAACATGCTATTCCGGCTTGGGCTTCATACTGTTGGTCTGGCTCATTGACGCAGTGTACAGAGGAATTGGAGTCATCATACTTAGCTGAAAAAGAGTCTATCTACCCAACAACTATGTGTTTTATGCAGTTTCAACATATGATTTTTTTTACACCATAGAATTAAGATCCAACAACCTACATCCTCCTTCTACCTCCAGTCTTTTTCTACCTCTAGACAATCACAAATCACAAGATCACAGATCCACAGATCTACATATTACAAGAAACAATTTTTTTCTATGCAAGAACAAGAGGACAAATCGCGTCCAGGTCTCATCGAAGCGAGGGGCCAGGAGGACTACGACACGACTGACAGAACGCGCGTGCGCAGAACACATGTGACTGATCGGAGCGAGGCCTGATGGAACGCGACTCACAGTCATGCGCTTCGGAGATAGTTGAAAAGAGAAAGGAAGAGAGAGAGAAAATCCATATGTTTTTTTATGCTAAAACACATGTATGTTGTATAGCATTTTTGAAAAAATACAACACGTTTGAATCTGAAAATACATTACCTTACGGTAGGCAGAAAATGGGAGCCGGTAAAGCCAAAAAAAAAACATGACTTCACCTGCTCTTTTGTTACACCGTATAAAGAAACTAAAATCAGACGAAACTCTATCAAACAAGGGGCGTGTAGTGTACCCCTCTATCTAAAAAATATATAATTTTTATTTTTCAAGGAGAAATTTGATCAAAGTTATATAAAAAAAGTACCATCTATGATACAAAATATAAGTATCATTAAAATAATTGTGAAATATAGTTTCATTCGCACTACATCTTGTTGAAGACATAAATGTTAATACTAGTATTTACTCTAACCAAAGTTAAACTAGTTTAGCTTGCATAAATCCTATATTATTGCATCTTGTTTTGTGAATAGACTACGGAAGAGCCTGAGGATCTTAGGACATGTTTAGCGCGAATCTAGCTCTAGCTCGCCGCAGCAGCTTATGCGGAGGAGTCCTAGCTTATACAGAGAAGCCGTTTTATGATGATAGGAGCTACAACTGTTTTGAGATCAGAAATCCGAGCGGCAAAAATTGATTTTTTTCTTCTTTCCAGAAGAGTTCAAACTCCTCTGAAGGAATGGGGTCTTAGGCCTTGTTTAGTTGGACGAAATTTGGGAATTTGACTACTGTATCATTTTTGTTTTTATTTGGTAATTAGTATTCCATTATGGACTAATTAGGCTCACAACGTTCGTCTCGTGATTTTTAACCAAACTGTGCAATTAGTTTTTTTTCGTCTACATTTAATGCTCCATGCACGTATCGTAAGATTCGATGTGATGGCTACTGCAGCACTTTTTTAGAAAACTTTTTGGAACTAAACGAGGCCTTATCTTTTCTTTTGTAAATTGCAAAAAATAAAATAAAGGCAGCGCAGCTTTGTGGCCCGTCCCGAGCTCCCGGCCTTTGGCAGATGGCAGGAGGGTTCAACGACGACTGTGCTGGTGTGCTTAGTGAGCACAACTCCCGAGGCGCGCGAGCGAGCAGGAGCAGGGGCCAGGGCGCACGCTGACGCAGACACCGAGGTCCGCCGGTGAGTCCTCCTGTAGACCTGTGCTGTACTACTGCGGACTGCCCGTACTCTACAGTGGTGTATAAATACCACAAATACAATGGCGTGCTGCGTGCAGTGCAGGCAAGAATGGAATAATGAATGCGCAAAGGCCAAAGGAGAGGCCACCTCCTGTCTCGAGACCCGAGGCTGGATGGCCGTCATTCCATTCCGTTCCGCAGGCGACGACGACGACGGTCGCATGCTGCTTCGGCTGCAGGGTGAGGAGCCGCCAGCAGGGTGTGGCCACTGGCCAGTGGCCGAAGAAAGCCAGCAAGGTGGCCTTCGCCGGATTGGATTGGACCAGACAGACGTTGATACGGACGCCGGCGGGAGACAGAGGGTGCTCGGAAAGCCGGCGGGCAAGGGGTGGTGTCCCCCGGCGAGGCGGCAGGGCGGCGCGCGGAAAATGCTGTCGGACGCAGCAGCCACCCGGCGCGCCCCTGCCACACGCGTCCCGTCAATCATTCCCTGTTGGCTGTTGCCCGCCTACCTCTGCTGATCTGCAAGGAGTAGTACTAGTAAGGCCTCGTTTAGATCCAAATTTTTTTGGATTTTGGCTACAGTAGAACTTTCGTTGGTATTTGATAATTAGTGTCTAATTATGGACTAATTAGGTTTAAAAGTTTCGTCTCACGATTTCTCATCCAACTGTGTAATTAGTTTTTTTTTCATCTACATTTAGTACTTCATACATGTGCCGCAAGATTCGATGTGACGGGTAATACGCAAAAATTTTTGGAATAAGCCCGTGTTTAGTTGCCAGGCCAAATTCCAAAAAAGTGCTACAGTACCTATCACATCGAATCTTGCGATACGTGCATGGAGCATTAAATGTAGGCGAAAATAAAAACTAATTGCACAGTTTGGTTGGAAATCGCGAGACGAACGTTTTGAGGCTAATTAGACCATGATTGAACACTAATTACCAAATAAAAACAAAAGTGCTACAATAGCCAAAAATCCAAAATTCACCCAACTAAACACCCTCTAAACAGGCCCTAACCTGCTACGGCTACGGCGCTCCTCCTCTGCGAGTCTGGACACTAGGCAGGGCAGGCCTCTGCCTGTCGCGGTGCAGAGAGCCGGAGACAGGCGACACTTCGTCCGAATTTTTATTTTTAGCTTTTTTTTTGAATTTTTTTCATAAATATACCACTGGCAGTAAGATTTTAAAATCGGGATCATTAACTCGGTGTCATCGTTGCTAGCGTCGAGGTCTTAGGCTTGACGTAGACGTGGCGGTGACTTGACATGCAGCTCGACGCCATAGATCCTCGCACCGTAGATCCTGGCGTCAAGCTCGACGTCGTAGATCTTGGCGCCGAGCTTGGTGCCATGATCTATGGCGCCGAGATGGTGTTTTAACCCTGGCCCCAACCTTTCTGCCCGAGCTTTCTTCCTCTTTTTTCTCCTCCCTCTCGGGTTTTTTCTCTTCCCAATTCGTCCTACCTCACGAATCGGTATTTTGGACCTTGAAAACTTTGATTTGATCCGTAGATCTTTGAGAGCAAGGTATCCTCGCTCCTCTCTTAGTTTTTTTCGCATCGATTCGGTATATATTAGTCTGATTTTTCAACCTAAGAATCATCATTACTTAAGGTTTCATGCAATTTTTAATATTTATATTATACAACCGTAGGATAATGCCAAGACGTGAAAAAGCTAGCAAATCTAGGTAACCGCAGCGCATGTTATTATATTATGGGTTTATTGTTGTGCATCAAATGGAAAACCCTAGGTTTAGAGTTTAATGTTAATTGCTTTCGGTTGTTAGAACGAAATTGGTTGTATTGTAGTTATGGTTCTTATTGATATTAATTTGTGATGTTTTGATTTTTGTTTGTTAAATTACAACCGTTTTGTTAGATGCAAGAAATATATCGGAAGGAGTTTTGGCGAAAACGAGGTCATCCTCGAGAAGAATACATCGATGCGTCTAGCAAATATGCCCCCCTCCCTTCTGACCTCCCTATCCCTAACAGTGACTGTCGTTTCCCAGCCGACGTGTTTCAATCGAGACATCGAGACACAGCGGCGCGTTGCTTCTACACATGCAGTTGTTTTAATGTAAGTAATTGTTTCCACTGTCTTTTCTTCTTTATTTGTGTAAGTAGGCTACTAATATTTTGTTGGAATCTTGTTGTGTACGACCATGAGAGGTGTTTTTTCTTTCAGTGGATCGACGGTGTAGACAAGTTTGACCCTAGATACCTTCTTTTCGACGATTGGTGTAGAGGGAGACATCCACGTGAGCACTTCAAACAGTGGGTTCCACCCCCCGCCAATGACGGCTAAGGAGAAGCACCTAGCCACAGTTAGACGACTCGAGGAACCTCCTCTGTGCGAATACGGAGATCGAGCTGTGACAAACCCTGAGAATACGTTGAAGTTTGTGTGTCCGAACAAACACGAAGTAAGTGAAAAGTGTATCTGTTTAAATATTTATCTCTATAGGTGTGCGTGTACTAATGTATTCTCTTGTAGCGTTATGGGTTTGCGACGTGTCGTTCCAATGAGTGACTCTACGGTCCTAAGAATCAATAGCTGGAGCCACCAAAGGCAAAGAAAAAGAAGAAAGAAAGGTTAATTTACAAAGCACCTCCAGTCCAACTACGGTCTAGTCCATTCGAAGCTTGGAATAGGTTATTATTACGGCCATATGGTTGACTATGATGAGATTGATTATTTTTGTGGTAAACATAAAATAGTATTTTATTTCTTTTGCTAAGACATATATGATATAATTTTTCGTTTGAACAGAGCAGTAGGAAATGCAGGTGGAAATGTTATGAGGGTCAAGCTAAGTTCTTGGATGAACTAAAGCGGAGGCAAGTAATTGCACGGAAGAGGGGATATGGACCTGACTACATCAACCTATTCATTAAGCATCACAAAAACAAGATACGTGAGTTTGCTAGACAACGCGGTATTCATAACCCGATCGATGTTGGGCTTGAAAAATGGGGATTAGAGAGACGGAGGATGTTAGAGCATGAGAGGACAAGGAAGGAGGCAAGGGAGGAGACAAGAGTACAGATGCAGGTCTTGAACGAGCATGTTGTTGCATTATGTGCCAGTGAGGGCTTGAAAGCCTTTTTTCGTTGCCTGATTTTAAATGTAATGTAATCGCGTTGCTAACTGATTGTATTTTATACATGAAGGGATTGGATGCAGCGATGACCATGCCGCAGAGGTGGCTCGTGCAAGGTATGAGGAAAAAAAGTTAGATGAGCACAGAACGTGAGCTGATCGCACCGTTCAATCACCGATTGTGTTGTCTAATGAGAAGGACGAGGATGAGGACGACACTGCCAGGTTGAGCGATCTTATCGCTCTTGCTGAGTCGGGTTTGCAGGCGGAGGAGGCAGATGACGACACTGGTAGACTGAGCGAGCTCATCGCTCTAGCAGAGGCGGGCTTGCAGGCGTAGGAGGCTGAGGACGACACTGGTAGACTGAGCGAGCTCATTGCTCTAGTAGAGGTGGGCTTGCAAACGAAGGAGGCTGAGAACGACACTGACAGGCTGAGCGAGCTCATCGCTCTAGCAGAGGCAGGCTTGCAGGTGGAGGAGGATGACGGCGCGTTCTTCACTCAGACCGCAGAGGCCGCAGATGAAGTGGAGGCCGCTTACTACAGGAGACACGCAGGTCAGAGCAATGCAGGTGAGCCTAGCCACAGTAATAAGGTTGTGGTAGAGGACTGGTACTCTGATGATAAGTTACTTACTCAGTATATTTCAGACTGAGGATTTGAATATGCATTTGCCCCCTATGTGGGTTTTGGTGTATTGATGACATTCAAATTAGGGACTAATGTGATCTTAATAAGATATGTCGCAGGTATTAGTCCCATGAAAGATTCAAAGAGTAGATAAAGATAAAATGATATCCCTCAATTCTTGAAGTTGCAAAGACGGACGAACTCAAAGCGCTCTTTAAAGGTTTTATTTTTGTTTTTAAATTTAGGATCCGCCGCACTATAAAGAGGGATGCAAACTTAGTTGGTCTGAGAAAGATAGAGTGCCCAAACATAAAAATAAAAATAAAAGAGAGACATTCTAGCACTCTACGAGCACGTAGAATATTTTTTTAGTGACACTTCGCGCGCTGCAACCACAGCGATTCATTTTTGGTGGCCTCCAACGCGCGGGCTGGGCCGGGCCAAGTGAGTGGGCTCGGTGGCCCCTAGCCCGCCTGCATGGCCCATTCATTTATTACCTAAGGTTCTACTTATAGTCTTTTGGTTCCATATCGTAAAAGAAACTACAATTGATGTAAATTAGTACAAGTAATAGAACGTGTCTGGTTTAGTGGACAATGTTTGGTTTCGAGGTTTCATATACCCGGCGGCCTTTATGGCATGTTTGCTTGCCAACCGCAGCGCGCCATGCCGAGCTTGTAGCGGCACCTCAAGCTCGGGCGGCAAAAACTGGCACCACACCTGTGGCGAGAACTAGGGTGTTTGGTTTCTCCTCCTAAACTTTAGTGTTGTCCAATCGAATGTTTGGACACATGTATAGAGTATTAAATATAGGCTAATTACGAAACTAATTGCATAGCTTGCCACTAATTTGCGAGGTGAATCTTTTAATCCTAATTAGTCAATGATTTGATAATGTATTGCTACAGTAAACATGTGCTAATGACGGATTAATTGGGCTTAGTAAATTCGTCTCATAGAGTACCGACGAATTCTGTAATTTATTTTTTTATTAGTATCCGAATACCTCATGCGATATCCTCACGTGACACCTCCTAAATTTTAGTCACCGGATCCGAACGCCCCTTACTACCGCTAGCTAGTATAGAGGGTTGTGGCGTGTCAAATTTGAATAAAGAACCAATCAACAACTTTAACAGGGTGTGGCAACTTGTAGTTTGGCTAGCGGTGGTGGCCAACCAAACAGGACCATAGTATCTAGCTCAAGAGTTGCTGACTAGACTTAGCCAGCCCACGGACAGGGTCCACACGTTATAACAAGTTAGAGGCGATCCTGTTTCCTTTTGCTTGACATATGCTGCCTCGCTGAGTAGTGAGGATGTAGAGCAATGCACCTCGTGTGGTACTCCAACCAAGGTACCCGGTAAGCTTTTCCTTGCTAGCACAAGCAAAACTGAAATGACTTTCTTTGGCCGGCTATTGTGAGACCCAGCCCAAGGGGCCAGTCCAGATGTGAGTTACTGTAGTATCACAGAAAAACATTGTAGCACCCGAATCAGTACCACTTCGGAAGCTGAAGCAGAGCCGAACCAGCTTAAAAGTCTAGACCTGGGAGGCTGTTAACTCTGGATCGATCCTTTTTTCGCGAAGCGAGGATAAAAACGTAAGCGAGTTAACAAGCAGGCGTGGTTCATTCAACATGTAGAGTGGATCTTAGCCGTCATTTCGGGTCGGGGCATTACAAATGGTATTCAGAGCCAACTCTCGCGGTTTTACGGACATATGGCTCGGGAGCTCGGACAGGTTGCGCATGGCTCTGTAAGAGCATGGCACTTGGGCCGGGGAGTTGGGAATACGGACGTGGCCAAGAGAGTCGGTCCTGGACATTTGTCCTACTAGGTAGCTTGGTTCAGCGTTCGACGAGGACGTCGAATACTTTGAGGGTGGGTGGATGTGAGACCCAGAGCCAAACCAGCTTAAAAGCCTGTACCTGGGAGGCTATTAACTCCAGATCGATTCTTTTGCATGAAGCGAGGACGAAAACACAAACAAATTAATTAGCAGGAGTGGTTCATTCAATGTGTAGAGTGGATCTTAGCCGTCGTCCGTGTCGAAGCCTTACAGCTATATAACCAGGCACCTTTTAGAATTTTAGACGGTGGCTATATACAAGCTCTCTTTGGAGAGCGATTTTTTTTCTTATTTCCTAAGTTTTTTATGAGTGGGGTCATGCAGGTAGGGACAATAGATTCGTGGGAAACAGAGCGAGCTAGACGACGAATTCGTGACTACTCCCTTCAGGTTGGTAAAAGAAGTCGTTTTGGACAAGGTTTGGGCAAAACATTGGGAATATAAATCATAAATAACTTTTAAGATGTTGAGTTTGAAAATGTGAAAACCACATTAATAGATTTGTCTTGAAAAATACTTTCATAAAAATACACATATATCACTTTTCAATAAATATTTTTATAAAAATAGGAAGTCAAAGTTATGCTTTGGAGACCGTGTCGCTGTCCAAAACGACTTCTTTTACCAATCTGGAGGGAGTAGATTTTTGGAGGTCCTCTCTCCTCCACGTAATCAAATAACTAGTTAGGAAGGTCTTGTTAGGACGCCCTAAGTGGATATGTAACATAAAGACTGGGTCCGCAAGCAATCTCATCACTCATCACGAGACATTCGAGATCCACTCATTTTCTAGTTCCAATTAAGGTAGACCCAAGGTAAATGAGTCAGGTATGAATGCCCTCGTAGTCGTAGCTTGTTTTTTTTTTCGAATACACAAAATATTTACGTATCATTGTATTTAAGGTAGAACAAATATGGCTCGATTTGCATGGTACTACTAGTAGTACTTATTGAATTCAACCTGTTGCTTATTCTTTATCCTGTTCGTTTGGTCATAGACGATCGTGGATTATAAGCCAGAACAGTATTTTTCTCTCACACCAAACTAGCCAGCAGTAATAATCCACGATCGTTTCAGCCGAAACGAACAGGCTGCTTACTCGTAATAACCGAGCATTGATCATTAGGAATTGAACATCTTTAAACCTTGCAGTAAAATAATTAAACATACAGTCATCTCTAGAGTTGCATATCATTATATTAAGAAGAAAAGGAGAAGTTTAGGTGACTCATACAACCCCTTAAAAGGACATGATCACTATAGCAGAAATCACCAAAAATCTAAGAAACCAAAAAGAGAGAGAAGAAAATGCAATAATATAACAGTCATGACCCTAAGCTACTACGGAGCCCTTTGGAACTGGACACCACTCAGGTCAGGTGGAGTCCAACACGGAGATGAGATGGTGTGGTGGTTGCCGAGAGGAGATCGGACGGGCCGGCCGGCGGGCTGTCCCTGTATGACAGGCTCAAGTAGCTGGACATGTCCTCCTGTCTCTCATTGGCATTGCAATTGCCATGCCAACCAGATGGAGTGGATACCTTAAACATCTCAACTAACCACGCAATCATACGTTGCTCTGATGATCCTACTAGCTAATTCACATGCCAAATCGGCCTTTTCTAATTCTACAGGTCAGAAAGTACACTAGGAGCTCCAAAAGGGTATGATGTGGTGGGTTGGGTGCATCATATTATCATAATAATAATTATATGATATGGATCACACATTCACACCTCTGATGAAGAATTTCATCTGAATTTGCGTCTTAATTTCTTGGAAGGATCTGTGGGAGGGAGCACGCTGTTGACAAACATGCATGTGCACACCACCACAAGCAGCAGTAAACATTCTATATATCATTGGTATTGCCATGCACGTTAAATTATTGGACATGCAAATAGAGTATACTACATATATATAAGCGTAGGCAGGTGTCCAGTGGGCGAAACTAAAGCTACGTACAGGATATGTATGTACAAGGTTGTCTATGAACGCACTACAGTTAAGGTAGGAGCATGTCCATGAGAATTGCTATATAACTTGCTATTATTATTTTTAGCCAAAACTCTAGAAAACTGGCCAATAACAGACTAGCCAATGCGATTGCTATCCTACTCCACATGCTATCGTGTGAGCCTCGGAAGCTAAATTTGGCTAGCCGGCCTGCGGAGATACAGCTAGTCTGATGGAATATGTTGGATCATGGAGAAAGAATTTTTATGAAGTGGATAACTAAATGAAGATATGAAATATAAAATTTATAATGTCTCTTGGAGATGCTCTTAGTACCTCTGTTCTTTTCATGTCCTACTAGAATCCACAAAATCAACCTTCTTTTTAAGTTTGGTCATTAATAGACTTGAATATATGTAGATTTGTTAAATGAAAGTTGCATTCACTAGACTTGACACTGAAAGCTCTTGTGGCTTGTTCGCTTCTGAGTAGATGAGTAGCGGATGCTACATTAACAAAAAGAAAAAGAAAAGATTTTTGGGCTCAACTCTGTCTTGGATATATGTTTGGATGCTCGGTTCTTACGAGCCAGCAACTGTCCGTCCTTATGAACTACGGAGAAGGGTGCTTGGATATTCTGTTCCGTTATGTTGCGCTGCATTGCTGGATATATGTTTGCATGAGCGTCCATCCTACAGTTGCGCTCCCATTCAAGCTTTGCTCATGCGACTGATTTGGCCGTCTCTCCCGAACCTGTCCCAATGGGTGCGAGATGAGGAGGATAGGCCCACGCGTCCATCCTACAAGTAGTTAGGTTGTATCCACTTTGCAGGCAACCAACCAAAAGCTCAGTTTATTCTGCATTCGCCCTCGTCAAACACTCACTCTTTCCGAAATACAGTCACACTTAACCTTTATCTTCTTGTTCGGATATTTGATGCAATAACCCCGTCCATGAACCAATTAACCAAACACACCTCTTCTCTGAGGAGGGTGAAGCGGAGATGCTTTACATTACGTAAAGGAAAAAAAAAACTATGCTCTACTTACCACGTGCATAGGATCCGCCAGCATGCTTTCACTAAGGGCGTGGCCGGACGTCCGCACAACCCGCCTCAGTCTGCCACGCTCCGACTTACACTTGCACCCCGCTCTCGACGTTGTGACTGCCGCTCCTCGCGTCCGGATGGATGGCCGCGCAGCCCATCCCCCGTCCGCCTTGCCCCCACATCGCACGCGCACCCTCCCCCCAGTTGTGCCCCGCTCCTTCCCCTTGACACCCTCCTCTCTCTCCGCGTGGGCGGGACCCAGGAGCCGACCCCCAGCTCGCTGCTCCCCTCGTCCACCGGTCCCCAGCTCTGCCGCCCCCCATCCCCCGACGCCCAGGCTGTGCGTCCATCACTCACCGTGCCCCGTGAAACACTTGCAACATGAAACACTTAGATGCAACATTCGTCGGATACGGATGAAACATTTGAAACATACTGTTGCAACATGTGTAACAACATATGCAACATCTAGATAAATACTTGCAACATGTGTGTGAAACATATGCAACATCTAAATAAAACACTTGCAATATGTGTGCGAAACAAATGCAACATCCGGAGAAAAACACTTGCTGCAACATACGTCTGAGATGAAACATTTTTTCAAAACACTTACAACATACCACAGAAAACACTTGCAAAAATATACAACATGTGCAACATCTCGATCTACTTTTGCAACATCCATATGTAACAATTGCAACATACATCTGAATCATTTGAAACACTTGAAGCATACATTTGTAACATAGGAGAGGGAAGGCCGGGCCGGTCGATTCTGATCGTCGGGGTGAGGATCCGGCGGCGAGTGGCGGAGTGCGAGCACAGCACCGGCCATGCTCGTGGGTGCCCTTGGCTTGGCTGGGGAAGACCTGAGGCGCCACAGCATGTGCGTCCCAGCAGCCATGGCAAGGTCAGCGGCACGCCCAACGGCGACAGACAACGAACGGACGGCGAGCGAGCAAGCGAGCGGCGTAGGTGACTAGGACGTAAGTGAACGGTCTAGGGAGCGAGGGCGCGCGACGCGGCCGGCGATGGGGAAGGGCTCGACGAGCGCACGGTGGGGAAGGGGGCAGATGGATGAGCGATCACGCTGCTTCAGGTGCTGGCGCGAATAAGCGTACGAGAGAATGAAGATTTTTTTTTTGTTCCTGAGAGAGATGGGACCCGCTCTTACATAGCTGTGTCTGAACAGGACGAACGGCCGTGTTGGATTATTATTGTTTCACTAAACACACGAATTTTGGCTACTTGAACTATATACTCTTTTCTATTTTCTAAATATAAGTGTGTAGCAGTATATATAAGAATAGTTGCAACAGGAAAGAATAGTAGCAGGCGATTAGCCAAAAGGGTAAGGCGTCGTATATTCCTGGAATTCACGTGGCATACATGCGCAATCGACTAATATATATGGACCCACTCCACTTTCATACGCAAGGTAGTTAATTAATAATTAATGAAAAAGGCTATGCCTGCCCAATGGTGTTTTGTTGTTATATTTGTTTATTTGCATGCACTATTTCGCTTCTGAAGTGAGTAGGTCCACTAGTACCAGTGCTGAGATGATTGGGAGACAGACGCTTTCTTGACAGAGGAGGTGCAGTAAAATTTCCTTAGGCCTTGTTTAGATGCCACCAAAATTTCAAGTTTTTTCACTTTCTCTCCATCACATCAATTTTTAGCCGCTTGCATAGAGTATTAAATGTAGGTAAAAAAAATAACTAATTATACAGTTTAGTTGGAAATCACGAGATGAATCTTTTGAGCCTAGTTGGTCCACGACAATATTTGTCAAATAAGACGAAAGTGGTACTATTCATCGAGTTGAAATTTTTTCAGCATCTAAACGAGGCCTTAGGCCTTTTTTAACCCCCCTAAAGTTTAGTTTAGTCTGTGTTCCATCGAATGTTTGGACACATACATAAAGTATTAAATATAGACTAAAAATAATTAATTGCACATATTGTGATTAATTTGCGAGATAAATTTTTTAAGCCTAACTAGGCTATGGTTCGACAATGTGGTGCTACAATAAAGTTACAGTACACATGTGCTACTAATTGATTAATTAGGCTTAATAAATTCGTTCCATGGGGTACTGATAACTTTTATAATTTGTTTTATTATTACTATCCGAACACTCACATATGACACTTTGATGTGACACCCTAAACTTTAGCCCCTAGATTTAAACACGGTTGAAAATATAAATCAATCTAGGCTTATGTTAAGGTCTCTTTGGAAGGAGTTTTTTTTTTTTTTTGGCTCTAGCTCATGTTACAATATCTAGAGGGACTAGAGCTGGTGAAGTTAGTTTTTTGGTTTTATTGACTTCTAGTTTATTTTAAAAAGACAGCGACAAACAACTCTGCTACATTACACAAGATTCTCCATAAGGCATAGCCGTTTTTAGAGAACAAAGCCCTTTGAGTTAGGGTATGAGTCAATTATTTTTACCTTGAAATACGAATACCTAAAATTTTATATAGATTAACAAGAAAGACTGAAATTATTATATCCATTATAAAAAAGCACTTTCATAATATATCACTTTATATATATATATATATATATATATATATATATATATATATATATATATATATATATATATATATATATATATATATATATATATATATATATATATATATATATACACCTAATATTGATACCATAAATTTCTTTCATCTGTCCCTACTCTCACCCCGTCCGTCTGTCTTTTCACTCTCACTCTTTTTGCTCTCATGGATAGCAAATGTAGACCTACAATACGAGCCTGAAACCTAGGTCACTACCATGGGTGTCAAAACGATAGAGAATTACCTCACTTCCACTCTTTTTCGTTTTCATCATGGGTTTCAAAAGTAGACCTATGGCCGGAGTCAAAGACCGGGGTGGCAAACTTAAACACATGGCAAGAGTCTGAGGCCCAAAGATTGTCCTTTCTTGTCATCACACCACTTATGCTGACATGTCATGGCTCACCTTCTACATTTCTTAAACATTACAACAGATGCATACAAATAGCCATCCCTTTAAGCTGAATCAATCTCCAGTCGATTTCCATACAAGGTTAATCCTTTATTGCATTTAACATTTATTATGGCCTCGCAATTTAATTTCGCCATCTCTAGATAAATCAATTCCTTGTCTTAAGTCAAACTTTTTTATGTTTGACCAAATTTACAGAAAAGAGCCGAAATGTTTATAACACAAAATAAGCATATTATAAAAATATATTTTTATAATGTATCTAATTATACTAATTTGGTTTTATAAATCTTGGCACTCTTTTCTATAAACTTGACTAATCTTAAAAACTCTGACTTAAGACAACTCTAAGTTCTGATTTATTCAGGGATGAATGAAGTAATTGATCTAGTTGAAATAAGATATGACAAGCCTAATCAAATCCAACAAAGATATATTACCTCATTGTCATTCGTACGGACTAGTCTAGGTGACCACAGAATTTCTCATTGCAACGTAGAGCATTTTTTTTTTGTGAACAACGTAGAGCATATTTGATAATAAGACAATATGTTTATAGATATTGGCATTCAAAGTGTGGTGCAGTATGTCAGAGATCACGTTGATATCTTCGTGGACTTACATTTCCAATCAAAGTTATAGTAGCTAGCACGAAGATTTATAAGAGAACACAAACAGAACACTCGTTAACAAAATCGGCTTGTTATGAGTTGACATTTACACAATTCTAAGGGCTTGTTTGTCAGGTCTCCTCCTCAGCTTCGACTCTGGCTCCTTCGGAGGAGCCTGCCAAATATTTTGTTGGAGGAGCCGTTTTCCAGTGAAAAAACAGAGGAGCCCCTCAGAAGAAGCCCTACCGGACAACCTCTAAAATCCACTCTCGTGTCACACTAACCTAGATTTATAGGATGCTAAATTATCCAATTATCTTTATGAGCACACGATCGAAGTCGTCGTCTCTCCTCACGGTAAACTCGCTATCATGGTCACTGTAACACGGCCCATTATTGTGGTCATGTTCTAACAAAAATAAATTCTACGATCTTATGGAGGCACAGGCTAAAGCATATAAAAAGCTTTTAGAAAAAAATCTTTTCACAGTACGGAAAAAGATTATCATTTTATTATAGTTACAGACAGGGGCGGATCCAGCAGTGGGGCGGGGGACTCAAGCCCCCCTACCTAAATCGAAGCAGTGCAAATTACTGTAGAGCTTCTATGAATTTTTAGGTAAAGTTCTATAGTGTAGAAGGTTGACTTAAGATTGAACAGTGTTCAGTCCCCGCTGCATCTCCCGCTCGTTACAGATACTACTACAAAACGTCAGAGACGACGGACGCGGCTGGGCTGAGCTGAGCTGAGAGCTGCAGAGAGTGGTCTGAGTAGAGGGCATCCTCTTGCTGCCTTTCACCTCCTCTTTCTCTCTCTCCAGTCTCGCAAGAAGACGAGGAAAAAGAGAGAAACAAGGAGCGTTTCGTTTTAACTCCCGAGGCAACGCACCAACTAGCCAGCAGCTCAGCACCTCCTCCCTCTCTCTCTCTCTCTAGCGGACGGCCCTTGGTCTTCGTGAGCTGCTGCTCGCGTTGTCGGGGAGGCGCCGCCACGCCGCTCGCCTAGCGCCGCGTCCGGAGCAACTACTCCTATAGGCAGGTAGTAGTAGTAGGTTGTTTCCGCCAAGAACGACCCGCCCTGCCGGCGGCGCGCGCTGTCTAGCTGGCAGCGACGCCGCGCCGCCCCTGCTCCGTGCTCGTGGGCCACCAGTGAAGCTCCCGCGTGGCCACGCAACGCGACCATGAAGCAGTCCCTGGCGAGCTCTGGTGTCGTAGCGCCCGCGCCCGTCCCTGCCCCCGCGGCCGCGGCCGCGGCCGCCTCCACTGGCGCAGCGCCATGCGAAGGTACCTCTTTCACCACCTTCCTCCTCTTCTGCGCGTGCGTCTGTCGCCGGCCTCGACGGAACGCCGCGCGCGTCGCCGGCCGGCGGCAGGTCGCGTTTCCGAGCTGCGTATCTTGTGCCCAAGTTCAGAAAGGCGTCGCCTTTTTTTTCTCGTGTCGTGTCGCTGACGCCGGCGTCGGCATGCGCCCGCAGGGGAGCGGAAGGCGCCGGCGATCAACGCCGACCTGTGGTACGCCTGCGCGGGCCCGCTCGTGTCGCTGCCGCCGGTGGGCAGCCTCGTCGTCTACTTCCCGCAGGGCCACAGCGAGCAGGTGAGTGACACGGCGCCCTCCTCCTCCCCGAGCTGCTCCTGCTTCTTGACGTCACGCCGTAACGGTCGTTGACGGCTTGACGCCATTGCTACAGCCTTTGGGATGCTCTGTTCTTGTAACATCCGCTGATGCTTCTTCGGCATCTTCTATATGGGATCATGCGACCAAATCTTCAATTGGTCATCTATATGTCGGTGTTCTGTGATACTTGTGCAGAGTTTGTAGTTTGATTCTGTATTTTCAGGTGAAAAGTTGTTTGATTCTGTATTTTCAGGTGAAAAGTTGTGTTTTTTCATTCTGTGATTTTTTTGCTTCATGTTGAGTTTATTACTAAAATGTTTTTGGTTTTTATAAAAGGGATATAACAGAAAGGGTACTACTATCAGTGCAGTCATAAAAATGAAAAACAGTTGTTGATTTGTTGGTGGAGCCTACTGATTGTTGCTGAGCTAACTGGAATAGTTTCCCCATAATCTGCTTTACTACCAGATTTTTGGTGATTTTTTTTCATTCAGATTCAGATCTTTTTGGTGCAAGAAGATTCTCATTCTTCACTAGAAATGTGAAGATTTCACTCGGTTGCTGATATCTTCCAGTGCAAGAACCTGCTAATGTTAGCTCATTGCCAAAGTAGTTGGAACTATTGGGGTCCTACTTGCTTCTTTCCTCTGTTTGTTTCTGGGGTGCTGTGCACTATTTCCTTGCAAAGAGTTTGGGCCTGCTCGCTTGTCTTATAATCAGTACTTGTTTTTTCAACCGGAACGGTGTTTTTCTCTCACGAAAAATCAGCCTAAACAGTATTTCGGCTTGACGTACATAAAACATCTTCTGTGCATGTGGGTTGTTTGCATTTATGGTCCTGGGATGGGTAATTTTTGTCCCAGCTTCCAGATTTGGCACTGGAATAACATGATTATGAAATGTTATTTTTATCATAAGTCATGGTGCTCTATAAAAATCTTAATCCCAAAGCCAGTCTGGGGAGGTCTAGTATTCTTTTCAGAAAGATGAAAACTTAAATTATCTTTCTATTTCAGAAGAAAAGTAAAGGAAATGAAGTCCTTTTGTTTTTATGACATCTGGTTGTGTTGCGCATGATGGTAGAGGACTTTATCACAGTACTTATAAAGAGTTTATCTAAGAAAAGTTCACTCATGCGGTGCTCCTTTTAAACTGCAGACTACTTTCCGCTTCATTTTTTTAGTCAATCTGCAGAAAGGGTTAGCAAAAGGGGAAGCATGTTCGAATGGCTCTACTTTCTTAATCATTTCATGAAATAATCTTTTATCGCAAAATCCGCAGAGTACTGATGAGTCCCCACACTAGCACATTTTGAAATAACAACACCACAAAGATAAACATTTCCCCATACATTATTCTGACTGACAGTAATGCAACAATGAATACAGGAAAAGTTGTGGCGTATTACTGGAAAATAATGAAAAGATATTAGTTCCCATATTGCTTGGTTAATCTGCCTGCAATTTAATGTCTTCCGAGATTAAGACAAAAAGTTACCTTGAATATTTGAATACTAATATTTTTCACTTTCTTCCAAACGGAATGTTATGCTTGGACTTATTGTCCTTCTGATTCAGGTTGCAGCTTCTATGCAAAAGGACATTGATGCACATGTGCCAAGCTACCCAAATCTTCCCTCAAAGTTGACATGTCTTCTTCACAGTATTACTTTGCATGTAATGTACACTTCCTATCCTGTCCTTTTGACACGGAGCTTGCAATCACCAATTCTAAAACCATCTCTCTTTTGTCCTCAGGCGGACCCAGACACTGATGAGGTGTATGCACAGATGACTCTTCAGCCAGTGAACACAGTGAGCATCTAGAACTTGTGGTTCTCCAAAAGTCTCTTGCTTGTTCCAATGTCCTAAAACCATGGCTTTGACTTTGGTTTAGTATGGAAAAGAGGCTTTACAGCTATCGGAGCTTGCATTAAAACATGCAAGGCCACAGATGGAGTTCTTCTGTAAGACACTTACTGCAAGTGATACAAGTACACATGGAGGCTTCTCTGTGCCTCGCCGTGCTGCAGAGAAGATATTACCTCCACTGGTATCCAGGCATCGAATATCTAACATTGTCGCAACAAAATGCTTGCTGTTTATCAACATCATAGTGCCATTGTAATATTTTTACTCTCCTGGTCTGCTCTATAGGACTTCAGTATGCAGCCTCCAGCTCAAGAACTTCAAGCCAGAGACATACATGACAATGTGTGGACATTTCGCCATATATTTCGAGGTGGGGAAAATATAGCACTTTCATTGCTACAAAATGGCAGTAGCAGGACTCTTTTAGTTTTTATGCAAGTATTTCCCCATGAAGTTTCATGCATTTGAAGAACCTTGCACATGATTCTTTTATGTTCTGGGTGGTCTGCAAGGGAAACTTTACTGTTACTGTTGCCAACATTAGAGGTCCTTGACTGTAAATGCAAGTTTAAATACTAAGAATCATTTTGTACTTTACTATGATCAGGTCAGCCAAAAAGACATTTACTAACCACTGGGTGGAGTCTTTTCGTGGGCGGCAAGAGACTATTTGCTGGTGATTCTGTCATTTTTGTTAGGTAAGTTTCATGATCATTTTCCTCTTGCAAAAGCTTGTCTTGGTTCTTTCTAGAGTAAAGATTCTTACCAACTTACCTGTGAAATAATGAACAAAATTGGAGTGTGAATATCATCTATGTTTGGTTTCATCATGATTTTAGGGATGAAAGGCAGCAACTTCTACTGGGAATCAGGCGGGCTAGCCGGCAGCCAACTAATATATCCTCTTCAGTACTTTCAAGTGACAGTATGCACATAGGGGTGCTTGCTGCAGCGGCCCATGCTGCTGCCAACAATAGCCCATTTACCATATTTTACAACCCTAGGCAAGTAATGTTCCTACACTATAATTTTCCCACCCTGATGGCCCTAAACAGCCTTTTTATGTAACTCGGTAACTATCAATGATTGATCTGAAATGTGGACTTTCAGGGCTAGCCCTACTGAGTTTGTTATCCCATTTGCCAAATACCAGAAGGCACTGTATAGTAACCAAATATCTTTAGGAATGCGATTCCGGATGATGTTCGAGACTGAGGAATTAGGGATGAGAAGGTACAGTGGCTCTTTTTACCTATTTTGATTTGGCACATTATTGACAATGCATTTATATTTCTTTGTTCTAAATTCTAAATTATAGCCGTGTTTTTGTTGCCTATTCAATGTTCTTCAGGTACATGGGTACGATAACTGGGATAAGTGACCTAGATCCTGTAAGATGGAAAAACTCCCAGTGGCGCAACTTACAGGTTAGATTGCTGAGCCACACCATTGATGGCAGATTTGGTTTGTACCTGATTCACAGATGTAGCGTAATTTTGTAGGTTGGTTGGGATGAGTCTGCCGCAGGTGAAAGGCGAAACAAAGTTTCAATGTGGGAGATTGAACCAATTGCCGCTCCTTTCTTCATATGCCCCCAGCCTTTCTTTGGCGTAAAGCGCCCTAGGCAAATAGGTAAATCAGCCTTAGGTTCATCTTTCTGTTTTAGACTGCAATGCAAATTGCATATCACGACAACTACTTCTGATGGTTTACATGGTTCACTTTTATATTTGAATTAACAGATGACGAGTCATCAGAGATGGAAAACCTTTTCAAGAGGGCAATGCCTTGGCTTGGTGAGGAGATATGCATAAAGGATGCTCAGACCCAGAACACCACAATGCCTGGTCTGAGCTTGGTTCAATGGATGAACATGAACAGGCAGCAGAGCTCCACATTAGCTAATACAGGCATACAGTCAGAGTATCTGCGATCTATAAGTAACCCTGCCATGCAAAACCTTGGTGCCGCTGAGCTTGCAAGGCAGTTATATGTTCAGAACCATCTCCTGCAACAAAACAGTGTACAGCTTAATGCTTCCAAGCACCCTCATCAAATGCAACCTATAAATGAGCTTGCCAAGGGATCGTTGTCTTGTAATCAACCTGATGCCATCACCAATCATCAAGAACTGAAGCAAGAAGTTGGCAACCAACAGAGGCAACAACAGCCCGTTAACCAAGCAATTCCTTTAAGCCAGGCTCAAGCCAATCTTGTCCAGGCCCAGGTAATTATCCAGACTCAGATGCAGCAGCAGCAGCAGCAGCAACAACAACAACAACAACAGCCGTCTCCAACTAGGTGCCAGCAGGGAACCAGTGAGCAACAGCTGCTTCTTTCACAGCAACACCAAGACCAGAATTTTCAAATGCAGCAACAACAGCAGCTTTTACTTCAGCAACTGCAGCGGCAGCAGCAGCTAAACAAGTTGCCAGGTCAACTTGTGAATCTGGCTGGTCAACATGCTCAATTGTCTGACCAGGAACTTCAGTTGCAGCTATTACAGAAACTACAGCAACAGTCACTTATATCACAGCCAGCAGTTACACACTCACGATTACCGCTAATACAGGAACAGCAGAAGTTACTTTTGGACATGCAGCAGCTATCGAGTTCTCATTCACTTGCCCAGCAGCGGATCGTGCCTCAGCAAGATAGCAAAGTTTCACTGCAAGCATCACAGGCGCCACCACCAATGAAGCAAGAACAGCAGAAACTTTCACAGAAACAAGTTGCACTTGCAGATGTGTCAGATATTGCCTTTCCACTGATTTCATCAACCAACGTTCTGTCCAAAGCTGGAAGCCAACTGATGATTCCAGGTGCTACACAATCTGTACTAACTGAGGAAATCCCTTCTTGCTCAACATCACCTTCTACAGCCAACAACGGAAATCATTTGGCACACCCAACCATTGGCAGGAATGAGCATTGCAAGGTCAACATGGAGAAGGTGCCTCAATCGTCTGCTCTGATGTCAATTCCAACATCTGGTGAAGCTGTAACAACTCCAATAATGATGAAGGAATCATCAAAGTTGAACCATAATCAGAAGGAGAATGTAATCACCTCAAAGTCACCCACTGTTGGGACTGGACATGACAATCTTTTGAACATTGTACCATCAACAGACAACCTGGAAACAGCTTCATCAGCAACTTCATTATGGCCTACCCAAACAGATGGACTTTTGCATCAAGGATTCCCCACTTCTAACTTCAATCAGCAACAAATGTTCAAAGATGCACTTCCAGATGTGGAAATTCAAGAAGAATATCCAACTAACAATGCCTTCTTTGGGATCAACAATGATGGTCCATTGGGCTTTCCTATGGAAACAGAAGGCTTGTTGGTAAGTGCACTTAATCCTGTGAAGTGTCAGCCTAATCTGTCAACTGATATTGAGAACAATTACCGAATACAAAAGGATGCCCAACAAGAGATCTCAACTTCCATGGTTTCACAGTCATTCGGTCAGTCTGATATAGCTTTTAACTCAATTGATTCTGCAATCAACGATGGTGCCATGTTGAACAGAAATTCTTGGCCCCCTCCACCTCCACCACAGAGAATGCGGACATTCACAAAGGTTTGTGCTTCTTTACATAACCCAACTTACTGATATTATAACATTCAACAGTATACTTTTGTTGTTGTATTTACTAATGCCTGAATATTGAATTGCGGGACTTTAATGGAAGAATGGAATACACTTCTGGACACCAAATATAAGATGAAATATTGGAGCAGATATGACAATATATGTGAAGTACATGTCAAAAAGTTTAAGGAAAGGGTAGTCAAAATTCTATCATATTCAGACTAGTAGAAAAGCAAATGTATAACTATCTTTTCAAGAGCGCATTTATGGTTTTAGCTGTGCTAGTATATGGTGCCATGCTATTATGTCAATTGAGTAGTCAGCTACTGTCAAGCAGTTTTGAAATAACGATTCAAACGAGATAGGTGTATTAATGCTTGCTTGGATGTATGGTTGATGAGGTGGTCACATATAGCTTTAAAAGCTTGTTAAGGACTGGACACTTGGCAATTGGGACCTTCTATGACCATGCTCACTCTGGAGCCATAAACTCTTGAGCATGTGCTTTGTTTGCTATGGCCATTCATTCTTTTGAATGTGAACCTAACATTTTCATAAAAGTGACCGTAACATAAATCCTGTAGGTCTACAAGCGTGGAGCTGTAGGCCGGTCCATTGACATAGGTAGGTTCTCTGGATATGAAGAATTGAAGCATGCTTTGGCCCGCATGTTTGGTATAGAGGGCCAACTTGAGGGCCGACAGAGAATAGGCTGGAAGTTAGTCTACAAGGACCATGAGGATGACATCCTACTTCTCGGTGATGACCCATGGGAGTAAGTTTACCTTCCTGCTTTTGCTTTATATTAAATTTTGTATTCACTATGAAAATTTGTCAAGAAAATAATATTGTAGAAGTGCCCAATGTAGATGTGTATACTGTCTAGGAATGTAATATAGTAAAAAAAATGTACAAAAGTGGACAGCAATGTGCCTGTGTCTTCCTTTTTATTGATAAGCATATGCTGAAGCTTATAGGGTGTGTAAATTTTGTAAATGCACTGAATATAAATGATAGAAGAAGAATTTCGTTGGTTATTATCGTAATAAAATGTGATGTGAATTATACAGGGAGTTTGTGAATTGTGTGAAGTGCATTAGGATCCTATCCCCCCAAGAAGTGCAACAGATGAGCTTAGATGGTGATTTGGGGAACAATGTCCTCTCCAACCAGGCTTGCAGCAGCTCAGATGGTGGGAATGCCTGGAAGCCTCGCTGTGACCAGAACCCTGGTAACCCTTCGATCGGCTTCTACGACCAATTTGAATGACCTGATCACAGGTACGTACACACAGTTTGCTTACAGTATTTCCTTTCATCCCTGTGTTAGTTGTTGAACTGCATTTCACAATTATGAATTCAGAATGGGAGATGAGAACTATGGTTGCAAAAAGCAACCAGTGTCCAGCCATCTACAGAATTATCGCCAAGCAATGCAGGATGCTGTAGACGTCTAGGCTTTTATAGCTGGGAGAGCACTCCTCAGATTAGGGTATGTTTTAGATATATGTGTAGTCCTGGTTGAAACAATGTAGGCAAGAAGAATGAAACTTACCTAGAGCTGTGGCGAGTCGAAATGTCGGACAGAGGGTTAGGCAAAATCTAAACTTCAGGCAGAGTAGGCAGATCTGAAGATAAAGTATTTTGGTGGAGAGTATTTGTAATTCTGTATTGAACTGCTCCTGGGGTTGCTTGAAACCCATGTAGCACTATGAGTCTCAGTTCAGAAAATACTGAAGCAGATTAAAGAGGTTCTACTGATTAGTACTATTTGTCTAATGCGAATGGCCCATTTAAGTGAACTTGCATATGCTGCTATTCTTTCTTGTTTTTCCCCATTGTTATTCCTTATCTAGTTTCAGAAAATCTACAAATGGACAGCCTGTCAGTGTCCATTTTGTAGGTGCACTTTGTTTGACTATAACCAGGTTTTATCACAGTCACTACGAGGAAACTCTATACATCTCATTTTGGTCAAGTTTGATGACAGATTTCTATATATACTTTTTACTGCCAACTAGTCAGATCCAGATCCTAATCGTTGGTGACCAATATATAGAGCAGTAAACGTCACTGCTAGTGGTAGGCATCTAGTAGTAATCAGAAACCTTATCATTTCACAGGACAGCACAGCAAAAACAGGCAGAAGAGAAGAGTCGATTTGTTCACATCCAAATGGCTCAAGTAACATCTGTATGTTCCAAAAACACAGAAGAAATGCATCGTGGAGCAGTAACTCGTCGACTCTATATGAGAGGCTATACTATGACACAGATTATTCTATGGTAATTTGCAAGGATCCTGTTTAGTTACAAACCAGGGGAGAAGTGTTTAAAATTGCCCGAGTTCCTGCATGAATTCCTGAGTCATCTCGAGGTAGTCCTCCAAATGCACCTTCCTCCACTCCTACAGACCAGAAACCGAGACATCAATACAAATCGAATCACCATATACAGACACAAACACGAACATCATACGGTGACATTCAGTCAGACCTCAAAATCCCATTCCCCGTAGAGGTCAGGATCACGCTCGTTGCCCCATATGTACGCGTAGGCGAGTGATTTCTCCGGTGCATCCTGCAAAACCCCCAGACCATCTTTTTTCATCGTTGAAAATGAAACCATTAACCATCTGAGCTACTAAGGATCAGAAGTTCAGAACAATGCGAGGTAGTAAGCATGGGCAGTCGATCAGAATCAGATGGTGCAATGCAAATATGGTTGCAATGTACTCACAATCAGTGAGACCTCGACGGTCGTCTTCACATACTCCTCGTCCTCGAACATGTCGAACACATGGAGTTCCCTGTCGGTGAGCTCCTTGAGAACCTGGATGGAGCAGAGGCAATGGATTCAGACGGGAGCTGTCGCGGCGGCCTTCGCCTCCATGTTTCTTCCGTATTTGCGACGGGTTACGGTTGGCATGTAGAGGGTGAGAGGCGGACGCGGACCTTTCCGCTCACCGCGTGGCCACGGGCGGGGAGGATGGCCGGGTAGACGCGGCCCCTGATGCTGAACCTGCGGTGGTCGGGGAGGAGCGCGGGGGAGGAGGGCGGTGCTCGGCCCAGGAGGACCCGCACCACCTCCTCCGCCATCAGCGTGCCGTACACGAAGACGCTGTGATGCCCGTCGGCCGCCACGGGAGGAGGCGACGCCATGAGGAGTCGTCCAGCCGCGGACAGGACGGAGCGGGGCAGGAGGAGGACGACGGCGACAGGTGGAGGTTTTTTTTTTCCTTTCTTTTTTAGAACACGAGACAGGTGGAGGTGGAACGGAGAACGCTGGACAGGCCGCCAGGCCGACTGAATTGCGTTGGGCCGAACCGCTGTTTGAATTGGGTTCGTCCGCCAGAAAGATTGGGCTGGGCTGGACACGATTTTTTATTTGTATATATTTTCAAATTCATTTTTGCATCCCCTCAATCAAAAAAAAAAAATCAAATTCATTTTTGCAAACTTACGTCCCTATCAAAGATTTGCAAAACTATAGTACTTCCGCTAGGGATGAAAACGAATGCAGTTAGTCAGAATAGTCCCTTTCCCTTTCCCATTATCATTTTTGTATTTTACCACGAAAATGAAATGAAAATTAATAAGGCCCAGAATAGAAACGAAAACAGAGATCACGAGAATAATAATAATAACAAAACAAATTTTATAAAACGGTAACGTCAAGGCATGTAATCAAGAAACTTGGCTTCACATGTTAACCTAACTAAATATGAATGTATGATATAGGCCCCGTTCGCTTCTCTTATAATCCGTACTTTTTAGCTTGTTTTTTTTCAGTCGGAACAGTGTTTTCCTCTCACAATAAATCTGTCGGAACAGTGTTTCGGCTTGTTTTTTCAGCGAAACGAACGGGGCCATTACCACCAATAGATAAGTAAATTTTAATTCATACCATAAGATTCATAAGATAACAAAAATGCAAGACTATAAATAAGTCTTTAATACAGAAAGTGACCAAAACTAACTGCACTAAAAGTTAGTCATGCCATAATTATTTCGGCAGTTGTTTGGCTCATTGCCACAACTATAACACGTCGCACTTTCTTAATATCATGTCTCACATATCGTAGACTTATTTTCATGTCAAACTTTACCATTAATGAGGTTTCAATTTGCTTTCCCATACTTTTTGTAACAACCACAGTTTTGTCGGACGTGGAAAACTACGATGCCAACCAAACGGACCCTTAACTATGGTATAGGGTTCGGAAAAGTAAGTAGTTTGGTAATGAAGGTGCGGAGTTCTCCTCGATCTTGATAAAAATACGAATCGATATTAGCGGAAACTCATCGAAATAAACATCCAAATTTTGGTTGAAAAATAAACGTTTTTTTAC
The DNA here is from genome assembly GCF_019320115.1 of Miscanthus floridulus. Taxonomy (NCBI): domain Eukaryota; kingdom Viridiplantae; phylum Streptophyta; class Magnoliopsida; order Poales; family Poaceae; genus Miscanthus; species Miscanthus floridulus. The sequence continues at coordinate 8,671,088 of NC_089587.1, forward strand.
CAAAATAAAATACTTCCTCCCCAAAACCATAATGATCCAGCGTGAGCATCGCTCGTGACCTATGTCACCTCCTGCGCACACGAGAGGAAAGAAAGACTAAAGTTTGGAACGTGGGAAATATTTGTTGTTCCTGCATTCTTGCGTTCCAAACGAGAGACCCAAGAAAAACAAAGACTGAAAAGAAATAATAACAAAAATGAGATCGAGCCCAGGTCTCCACGGCCACAACGTGGAATTCTAACCACTAAACTACAGCCGGCCACTTTTGTCTATTGGTTTGTCCACGTCGTCTTTTATAATCAGTACAGGGTAGAGTGTACCTTCAACCACATTCAAGCGACCCACACGTGGAGTCCATTTCGAAATAGGAAATACGCTAGCCCTAATCCGCCGCCTATACACGTGAAGAATGAATAGTCCAAAACAGCTAGGCGAGGCAAGCAATCACCCACTACTCGCTCATTTCCATTTTACAACCAATTCACATTTTTCTCTCTACTTGGTCTTACCCGTGCATTGCGATGGGAGAAAAAATCAATATGAAAATATGGTGTTTCGAGATCACCAAACACTATAAAACCACCTAACGTTGGCAAAATGATATTTGTAGCTACATTGAAATACATAAGCATCGGTCTTATATATCAATGTCTAATCAAGCATAAAAAAAGAACACTAAAACACATAATTCTAGTCAAAGGAAACAAGCATATTCAGCAGGGTCGAGGACCAACATTTTCCTTATTATAAGCCATGTAATCCCTCTGTCCCACAATAGAAGTCGCTATGAGATACGTCCAGGTTAAACTTTCTTAACTTTGACTATGTTTGTAGAAAATACGCGCAACATTTATATCTCCAAATAAGTTTATTATGAAAGTATATTCAACGATCTATCTAATGATATTAATTATATATTATAAATATTAATATTTTTTATATATAATTGGTCAAAGTAAAAAAACTGATTTCTCGGGAAGCGAGACTTCTATTTTGGGAAGTATGATATGATGTATCATTTCAACAACTTGAACAAGGAGATCAACGCTCGAGTTCTTGTTTTGCTCCTTTTTTTTAACAAATCAGGAGAGTTACCGATTATATTAAAAAGTAGATAAAGCTCAGACTGGGCAAAATAAAAAGATACAACTATGGGCGGTTGGATTGGGCCATCAACACGCACCAACTCAAGAGAAGAAAAAAAAACTCTGGCCGATCGGACTGGGACATCGACATGAGCCACACAGGCCGAAGCTCAGCACAGAACACACACTCGACCGCGCCCCTAAACACCTATAAATAGGTCACCACACTGCACTCGCAACAACCAGACGACAGAGCCGTCAGGACAAAACGCCATCGTTGTCGATGCTGTCCCACACTGAGGTAGCCCCACTGTCAACCAAGGCTAATCGACGTAGTCCGTTGCAAGCCATAGCTGCCTCTAGCGCTCGCCAAACCGACCCCGTCCACCAAGATCCAAGCGTGCGCACCGTAGCTTCCAGGACCTAGCTGCCTCATCGAAGGTAGAAAGTGCCACATACATCCTCTAGGTGTCAGTCAGAACGCCTCCTTGCACCGAAAACAGCCGTCGCCGCCCCCTGCCACACCACGCAGGTCACCTCGGCAATGCAAATCTGCTAGGCACCACCTTCCACGTCGGCCTCCTTGCCAACTCCGTGGCCGCCTCCCACGCCGGCCACCTCGCCAACTTCGTGGTCGCAGTGGCGTACAGTCTCACCAAACCGCCGCCCTATACTGCCAAGCAGATGCGAGGCCCTCGAATCGCTGCGCCACCGCCCTCCTCCTGACAGCCTTTCTTTGTCGTGGACACCGCAAACTTGAATTCTCAGCTAAGCCTCCACCATTCTTGCCACGACGCTGCCCGCCGCTGCAGACTGACCAAACACGAGCTTCCGAAAACGATGCCTCCAAGGAGGAACACGACGCCACCGACGCCTGACCAAAAGGTCGAGGTTTTCACCCAAGAAGACATGCTGCACGAAGGGGAGAGGGCCGTTCGATTGACGCTTCCAAGGAAGAAAATGACACCAAGAGGCGTCGTCATCATCGGCCCAAGACGGACAAAACTTTCGCCATGGCGCCTCACCCCCATGCACAACAATGGCCACGGCCCGTCAGCTGCGCCCGCGTGTGGCGTCCTGTAGCCGGTCACCAACGGCAGCGCCGCAACCCCACAGGCCACCGCACAGTTGGCCCAAGTCCCACTAGCGCAGGATCCTGCAAGGGGGCAACCACCTTCAGCAGTGCTTGATCCCCCACTTCCGTAGAGGACTGGGTTGTCGCCGCCACTGTAGTCGACGCATCATGGACGAGGAGGAATGAGGCAGCGAAGAAAGAGCTCGGTGTCGTCCTCGCACAGATGCCAGCTCCTAGCTCCGTCCACGGCCACCCGCCGCACCATGCCGCGCCGTCCATCGATCCCGTCCCCTCCGCGCGCCGCCGCCCGCACCAGCTGCTCCCCTGGCCGAATCCAAGCGGACGAGCGCCGGATCTGGCCTTGGGAGGGCTGGAGTCACCGGATCCGGCCACTGGTGCCGTGGATCCGGGCACCGGCCGCCAGAACAACCACTCCCATCGCCGGACTGAGCCACCACCAGGTTGGGAGAAGGAGGGAAGGAAGGAAGGAAGAAGGGCCCCACCGCCACCATCCTTGCGGCTGCGCGGCCTCCCGCAACACGCTCCGGCGACGACGAGGAGGCAAGGGGAGGGAGGGAGGAGAGGTTGGCGGCGGTGGCGTTGCCGCTTGTGTCGCCCAGATGGGGCGACGCGGGGCCAAGGCTGGTAGGAGGTAAATAATAAGGGACAACTTGGGACCCCCTCTTGTTTTGCTCCTTGGTCTAGCAGTAGGAGTGATGTTAGTTTGCTTTGTTTCCATTGCTTTGCTTTGTAAGCTTCCTTTTGTTTCTTGGGGGTTGTTTTTCTTCTGGATGTTGGCTTAGAGGGAAGTGGAGGTTTACTTTCTTGCTGGACACTATTGTAAACTGGTATCGCCAGAATCCGTTGCTTTCAGTATAAAGTAGGGCCAATGCCTTTTGTCTAAAAAAAATAGTATAATGTGTCACACCCCATACACAAACCTCTCCTGGCTATGGTTCAGTTGACAAACAGCATGTTCGTTTGTTGGTTTCAGTCAGCCCAAATCAGCCAGCCAACAGTGTTTTTCTCTCACAATAAACCAGCACCAGCCAGTCTAAACCAGCCCAAAAACCAACCAGCGAACAGGCCGAAAGTCCAACCAAAAAGGAAAAATGGTTATGTAATTGTGATTCCAACCATCATGTGTGGAATTCCAGCATCTGTGTTCTTTTTCCTACCCTTGTCGTGCACGACATTTGCCCATCCATCTTTTGCCACGGGCCTCTGTTTCTTTCGTCTTCTGAAAATAATCAAGAAGGTGTTGGGAACAAAGAGATTTGCCTTACTTCTTTTTCTTTTATTACTCTTCCGTTGTTGTATTTTTCCTCATGGGGTCTCCTTCCTCGCAGTACCACCCACTCGTGTTTCAGTTACAAAGCAACACCTCCTCCTGTCAAGTTTCAGATTCGGACTATACCGATCCCCTTACAGTTGGAGAATTTTTATTTTTTAATCCTTTTTAATAAATATTTTAATAATAACCGCTCAAAAAATTATTTTCAGATCTGACCCTTTTGGTCGTGCCAGTGACCAAACAACGCTGTTGCGCTAACGCATGTGGCGCGACAACATCTGCCATGTTGGATGGCGTTTCCGACGTGGAAAAGCTCGTCGCGCCACTCCCGGTGGCATGACAGTATTGTCTTGTCGCGCCACCGGGAGTGGCGTGACAAGACTAAATTTTCAAAAAATCATAACTCTTCGATACGACGTCGGATTAATATGATTTTTATATGAAAATTGTAGATCTCGATGAGATCTAAAACTTTTTAGTTTTGAGTTTTTGTTCGTTTGAGGATGTTAAGATGTTTAAAAAATAATATAAAATTTTAGCACCATAATAATCACGTACCAGCGCTCGTCGTATTTAAAAAATGATATCTTTTTTTGTATGTTGTCAAACGAAGATACATTTTATATCAAAGTTGTAGCCCTTAATAAGATCTACAAGTTTATAGTTTTGAGTTTTCATATTTGAGGTCGTTGACATACTCTAATAACTAATATAAAATTTTAGCAGCATATTAATCGTTTATCAAAACTTATCTGTTTAGAAAAATCGTATATTTCTTATTTGGTGTCACATAAAACTACTTTTTAAATAAAAGTTGTAGATTTTATTGGGACCTCTAATTTTGATATAAAAAGTACCTTCATTTGACACAATACAAAAACGATATTATTTTTCTAATGCGACAAGCGCAAGTACGCGATTATTGTACTACTTTTTTGAGCATCTTAACGACTCTAAATGTTAAAACTCAAAACTACAAAGTTGTAGATCTCATTAAGAGCTACAACTTTCATATAAAAAGTATCTTCATTTGACAATATACAGAAACGATATTATTTTTCTAATACGAGAGTACTAGTACACGGTTATTATGCTTCTAAAATTTTATATTATTTTTTGAGCATCTTAACGTCCTCAAATAAAAAAACTCAAAACTATAAAGTTGTAGATCTCATCGAAAACTATAATTTTTATATAAATTCATCTTCACCCAACGTCGTATCAAAGAGTTATGATTTTTCAAAGATTTGGTCTTGTCACGCCACTCCCGGTGGTGCGACAGAACAATACCGTCACGCTAGCGGTGGTGGCGTGACAACATTTTCCACGTTAGAAACGCCGTCTAACGTGACGGATATCCGCGCCATTGCATGTGGTGGGACAACGTTGTTTGGTCGTCTCAGCGAAATTTTTTTAGAAGCGATTATTATTCAAATATTGAATAAAAAAGATTAAAAATAATAAAAAAAATCCCTTTCAGTTGCAGGCTTTCAGCAATCCCCTAGCTCAGCCCCTTTGGGATTACTACGGAAAAATCTTTTATATTTTCTATGAAAATAAACTGATTCGTGCAAATTTTCTGTATAATTCTCGTAAAATTTCAAAGAGTCCTCGGAGAGTAGAGAAATTCGTCCTCAAAGAGCACAGCAATTCGTGTATTTTTCCTATGTGTTGGTAGGATGCCGTTTCTTACCAACAAACTGAAATCTTCAGTTACTGTTCCATTATTTTCCCTCATAACTTCTGAGTTATGACTTTTCTCAGCGCATCTATCTGCCTTTCATCTTCACGGTGTACAAGGAGTAGTCTCTTTCAGCAAGAAAATTTGAGAAAAAAAAAGTCAACGGAGATCGAGTAGTACAGAGAATTTCATGGAACCCCACTCCCGTGGATCGCGATCGCGATGGAGAGAGAGATCCAGGCGCCGCCATCCATCAGCTGATCAGCATCAAGCCTCCTGGACCCTGACCTTGCTCCCGCAGCATCCGGCCGAACCGTGGCCGTTGCCATGGCCGTGGGCGTCGCCGGAGTGGCGGTCCAAGAACTCGCGGTTCTCCTTCCAGACCTCGCCGTCGTCGTAGACCTCCTTCTTCCAGATGGGCACGGACGCCTTGAGCTCGTCGATGACGTAGCGGCACGCCTCCATGGCGTCGGCGCGGTGCGTGGCGGAGGCGGCCACGAACACGCTGGCCTCCCCGGCGGGGACGGGGCCCAGACGGTGCGCCACGGTCAGCCGCCGCAGCGCGTGCCGGGACCGGGCCTCCCGCAGGATAGCCGCCAGGCGGCGCCGCGCCATGGCCGCGTACGCCTCGTACCGGAGCTCCACCACGCGCCGCCCCGCGAAGTGGTCCCGCGTCGTGCCCTCGAACGTCGCGATGGCGCCCGCCGACAGGTCCCGCACGTGGTCCACGTACCGGGTGATGTCCAGCCGACCCGACCCTTCCTCCACGATCTCGATCAGGTCCTCGTGCTCCTCGGCCGCCGCCGGCGGCGGCGGCGTCTCCTCGGGAGGAGGAGGAGGCGGGAGATCGCCGCCCACCATGGGAAAGCTGGGATCTTTGGACTCTTTGATTGCCTGACTTGGCACAAGAGCACGGATTGGAATTGGAGGCGGCGCGTCGGGTGGGGAGGGAGAGAGCAGCAGAGCAGATAAGGCCCTGTGCTTTGTGGGGGAAGAATAGGAAGGTCAAGGCAAGGCAGGTGGAGGAGCTGCCGGAATGACGAGACTGCCCTCCAGCTGATTACGAGTGCAATGAGGTAGGCGAAGGCGAAGGCGAAGGCGCCAAGCTGCTGCCTGCCAGTCTGCCACCGTCTCTGTTCTCTGAGGTAGGGGATCCGATCTCTTGGGTTGGAGATTCAAGCGACTTCCATTCAGGTTCAGGGATGAAATACAGCAAACTAAAAAAAAATCTCCTAAAAAAAATACAGCAAACTACCGTGGCTGCGTATTCCAAAAATCCAAATCAAGAAAACCGTACGGCGACTGAGGGAGAGGGCGCGGGGCAGTTGTGGGCTGTGCTGCTGGTGCAAACGTGGCCAGGACCAGGTTGGAGAGGTGGAGGCGGGTGGCTGATTGTTGGGCTGGGAATGGGTCAAGGCCCATGCAGAGGAACGAAGAAGGCGCGAAGGGGGTTTGTGGGCTGCTGCCTTTTGGCCCGAAGAAAAGAATGACCGGGCTGAATAGAGGAAACAAAAAGAAAAAGAAATTTTGGGCTGGAACTTCAAATGAGATTTGGGCCATGAAAAGTGTTTACCTTTTATAAGTTTTGCAAAGTATATTTCAAATATGTTTTATTTAAACACTTGAGAGTTGAACCTTTCAAACTTTAGATTTGGAAACAAGAAGACGGTTCATGGTTTGTCATAATGCAATATTTGTTGTCTTACCTTAAAGAATTGTCTCTACCTCCCTCTTTTCCAAATTATATGTAGTTTCAGTTTTGTCCTAGGTCAAAATTTTCAAACTTTTTTTGACCAAGTTTATAGAAATGTTGTAGATGTTGGTGCGTTTTTCTATAAGCTTGGTCAATGTTAAAGAAGTTTGACTTAGGATAAAAGTAAAACAACCTACAATTTGAAACGGAGGGAATAAACTTTAACATTAGTAACTCATTTAGTTGTTTTACAGGTTAGGCACTTGGGGTGTATGTTTCACCTATTCAACCTTCTTTTCCGTTAAAGGACTAGTTGATTCTGGAAAAACATACGAGAACAGCTCTTCCATCAAGAATGCATGCCACTTCCTATTTTCAAAGCAGTGAACGGTCGTCGGCAAGTGAAGGAATTGACAAACTTTATTGACCGAAAAGACAGATCTGGTCGTGTGAGGGTGAGATACTGGAGAGTTCCAACAATGCTCCTGTATCTGGTTGAGTCCTCCACTCCTAACCGAGTGTCACTAGTGACTGAAAGCTTTTCGGTAGTATTAAGGGGTGTTTTGACGGGTTTACACAGCTGCATATTAACTCTCTTGAGGATATCAGAAGCATACCGTTCCTGTGTTAAAAGCAATTCTCCTTTCTTTCTTTGAACCGGTATGCCAATAAAATAGTGAAGGTTCCTGAGATCTTTGATTGCAAAGTCCTTCTCTAAATCTCGGAGAAGAGCATCCACTGCTTCCTATGATGAACTGGCCACAATTATATCATCAACATATACAAGCATAAAGATGACATGATTTCCTTTCCGATAAAAGAATAATGACGTGTCAGCTTTGGAGGGAACAAAGCCTAGACTCTGAAGTTTACCACACAACCTAGAATACCAGGCCCGTGGTGCTTGTTTTAAGCCATACAGGGATCTATCAAGTTTGCATAAGTGATGTGGTTTGGTCTTATCTTCATAACCTGGTGGCTGTTTCATGTATACCTCTTCTTCAAGGAAACCATGCAAGAAAGCGTTCTGAACATCGAGTTGCCTCAAACACCAATCCTTAGACATAGCAAGAGAGAGCACAAGACGAATTATGGCTGCTTTCATAATAGGACTAAAAGTATCCTCATAATCAATGCCATATCGTTGTTTGAACCCTTTTGCTACTAGGCGTGCCTTATATCTATCAATTTTCCCATCTAATCTTCTTTTGATTTTATAGACCCACTTGCAATCTATCACATTTTTACTTTTTTGAGGTGGAACTAGATGCCAAGTTTTATTCCTGATCAATGCATCAAATTCAACATCCATAGCACACATCCAATTATTATTGACTAAGGCATGTTGCAAATCAATAGGACCTTCAGTGGTGGCTGCTAACTGACCATATCGAATAGTTCCATCGGTGTAAATTTTTGGTTTGCGTATACCTTGTTGTAGACGCATGGTGGATCGCTGGAGAGCCGGTGCTGCAGGCAATGTAGAAGATTCAGTGGGTTGATCTGTGGCTGGCACAGAAGATCCGATGGGTTGATCTGTGGCTGGGCAGAAGATCCGACGAGCGGTGGACCCAAGGGAGATTCTCCACCACCGGTAGAAATATCTTGTCCCCCATCCGTGGAGCCAGGCGAGGCGAGTTAGAGACAGGTGGCGCACGTGGAGAGGATGCCGGTGGAGCTGACGCGTTCGTCACGAGCGCAGGAGCTGCCGCTGCCGGATCCAAGACCGATCCTGTCGGCTCCATAGTGGAAGGTGCAGGTGAATCAGCCTAGGGATCGCCGCCTATTCCTGCCAAAACGGGAAATTGCTCGGGGAGCATGAAATGACGCCCGTTTCCAGCTAGATTTAGTTCGTTTGATGCCAAATTTTTTTCATGTGCTGCATGCTTAGACATAGGGTTAGTATGCAGGGAATCATTATCAAAAGAATCTAAAGAATTGTTGTCCCCAAAATCATATGAAGGATTTGTCAAAGTTGGAGGAAGGAGAAAAATTTTAGATCGTAATCGAGCACCAGCGTTTGGGTGGAGTTCGGCGAAGGGGAAGACGTGTTCATCGAAGACCATGTCTCGAGAAATATAGACACGCCCTTCATTGACATCCAGACACTTGAACCCCTTGTGTATGTTACTGTATCCTAGGAAGACATGGTGTTTGGAGCGGAATTGCAACTTGCGAGCATTATAAGGCCGTAGATTCGACCAGCATGCGCAACCAAAAGTACGAAGAGAGGAGTAGTCTGGTGTTTGATGAAATAGGTGTTCAAGAGGAGTTTGGTTACTAATAATTTTACTAGAGAGGTGATTAATAAGATAGGTGGCAGTGATGAAAGCTTCATCCCAAAATTTTAAGGGCATAGAAGCATGGGCTAAAACCGAGAGACCTACTTCAACAATATGGCGATGTTTGCGTTCAGCGGAGCCATTTTGTTGATGTGCATAAGGGCATGAGACATGATGCGAGATGCCAATGCGTTGAAAGAAGGCATTCATCTTTTAATATTCCCCACCCAGTCAGTTTGCATAGCGAGAATTTTTCTATCAAATTGGCGTTCAACCATAGCTTGGAATTCGTGAAATTTTTAAAAAACTTCAGATTTATGATGAAGCAAATAAATCCATGTAAACTTGCTGAAAATCATCAATGAAGCTAACGTAATAACTGTTTTTGCCAACAGAAGTGGGCGCAGGACCCCATATATCAGAAAACACAAGTTCTAAGGGACTCAATGAGATACTCAGTGGATCTAGGATATGGTTGCTGATGACTTTTGCCCTTTTGGCAAGCATCGCAAATAGTTTCTTTATTCAAATCGGCAACAAAGGGAATACTATTTTTGCTAAGGACTTGCTGAACGACTGCAAAAGAAGGGTGGCCGAGACGACTATGCCACCTGGACAAAGGAGACTTGACAGCACCAAACGCCCCTTTATTCGATAACTGGTCTAGACTTCAATGGGTAGAGGCCGCCTTCACATTCTCCTCTAAGGATGGTTTTTTCGTCGCTTGGTCCTTAATCAAAAAATAGTTGGGATGATATTCAATAAAAGCATGGTTATCGGATGTAAGACGATGAACAGATGCAAGGCTTTTGTTAGCTTCAGGAACATAAAGAACATTGTTTAGGACGAGATTTTGATTTGGGGTACGAACAAAACTTTGACCAATTTGATTGATTCTCATACCTGCGCCATTAGCAGCATGAACCTTATTGTTTCCATGGTACTTGTCCCTCACAGTGAGCTTCTCTAGTTCTCCCATGATGTGGTCGGTAGCACCAGTGCCGGTGTACCAGTTGGTGTCGATCCCATATGACGCAGAGGAGGCAGATTGGGATTGCTCTAGTGGGACGGTGAAGGAAGCATCAAACCGCTTGAAGCAGCGGAGTCTGGTGTGGCCCTCCTTGCCACAGAGCTGGCAGATGGGTTTATCGCCATTGTAGTTCTGCCGGGGGCACCCGCTGTTGTTGTTGTTGTTACCATGGTTGCGGCCATGCCCGCGTCCTCAGCCACCACCGCCATGGTTGAAACCTCCATGGCCTCCATGCGTAGCCGTGTTAGCAGATGAATCGGATCCACCGTGCAGAAGATCCATCCGTTGTTCCTAGCTCACTAGCTAGGTGTAGAGCTCGCCCAAAGATAGCGGCTCCATGCATGCCACGACAACCGAGACATTCAGATTAAAATCCACGTTAAGTCCGGCTAGTACATAGGAGATGATCTCTTCATCTTCAAGATGTTTGCCGTCGGTCGCCATGTCGTCAGCAAAAGATTTCATCTTGTTGAAGTAGTCGGCGATTGTAGACGAGCCCTTCTGTGCTGTGGCCAACGCCATGCGCATGTTGATGATACGGCCCTGAGACTGGGAAGCCGTCATCTCTGAGATCACTTTCCAGATCTCAGCCAATGTGGCGCAATTAGAGACTTTCACCTAGATCTCCTTGGAGATATTGGAGAGCAGATAGTTAACGATCTGTTGGTCCTTCGCAACCCAAGTTTCATACTCAGGGTTGGGGATGAGCTCAGTCGGCTTGTCAGCCACCTTAGGGATCTGCTTCGCTGGTACCACAATGTCAGACTCGAGATAGAGCGCTATCTGCGCACCATGAAGAGCAGACAACACCTGGGCACTCCATAGGGGGAAATTCCCTTTGCCCAGCTTCTCGGTGACGGGACAACCAATTAGATAGAACGATTGTTGAAGCGCGGAAGAGGAAGCCATCGAGAATATTATGGACTAACCTAGCTCTGATACCATGTGAAAATGGTTGAAACGTGATGCCCTCTCAGGCTCATGGCTTCATGTTAATATAGCCAGGAAGAGCCCCTGGCATGATGGTATAACTTGTACAATAAGAAGAAGCTAACTACTTTGATAACTCTAGATTATATCACAAGATTACATCAATCAGGAGATACCTATCATATCTAACCGAAGCCATGATACTTGCCTTCACCCATAATCCAAGCCTGAGCGCACAACCAATCTTCAGGAGATATCAATCAACCATATATTGTGTTCATGTGATCCTATTGGATATTCTTAACACGTCGTAGTGGCGCCTCCACCGCTCACCAGCGTGAGCCGCGAACTTGACCGCCGCACGTGCTTGCCTTCGCTGCTTGCTAGTGTGAGCTGCGAGCTCGCACCCCACATGTGCTCATCATAGCTGCGCCTCCGCCACTCTCTAGTGCGAGCTCGCCCATTGCGATGCTACCTAGGCATGCCACCGCCATAGCCCCCACGTGCCACCTGGATGGGTGGTGACCCCGACGCGAAGGATGGTGCGGCGAGGAGACGGAGGGAAAGAAAGTGTTGGTGGACCCACATCAATAAAAAAATCATATTTAGAATAGTAGAAAAGACAACTTGCCCTGTTTGTCTTGCTTATAAGCCATGGCTAAAAGTACTGTTGGCTGATTTATTGTGAAAGAAAAATATTGTTCGTTGGCTGAAAAAGTACGACTTATAAGCCAAGCCAACAGGGCGAACATTGTTGTATGACTTATCTTATATATTACTCTATTAGTGACTTGGCTTGACTACAATCATATCAAGTATGACCATAATAGTTATACTGATTAGGGATACCGATTATGGCCACAACGGTATTACTAATTAAGGTTATAGGGTTTACCATACCATATGCTTACTTGCATAGGTTCTTACTTTTTTAGAATTCTCAAACACAGGTCGCATATACTCTTGCATTGTGATTAGGATTGCAACATTCATATCGACTAGGGTTATAGCAAGCATACTGAATAGGGGTCACTTCAAGCATACTAATTAGGGTCGCTATGAATTGGATTTTTTGACAATATTTCTCCATATTTGTTAGTCTTTCCTACTAATTTTGAGAAATTGAATTTAGTATTTGTTAGTATTTTCTAGTAATTAGATTTGATTGTCGTCAGTATTTGACTATATTTGTTAGTATTTCCTAGTATTTATGAGGATTTTGGTTTTGTATTTGTAGGTATTTTCTAGTAACTAGATTTGATAGTTGTTAGTATTTTTAGTATTTCCTAGTATTGTTGAGAACTGGATTTAGGATTTGTCAATATTTATTGGTACTTTCTGAATTTGTTAGTTCCAATTTGTAGCTATACCTAGGCAGTCCCGAGTTGCAATTTGATTTGCGATAACGATATGCCACATTACGCCCGTCCTGTGACTCCGTACAGACACGGCTCCTAAAGATGCGCCGGACCGACCTTCATATCTATAAAAAAAGTCCCCACTCCGCTCATCTGCTCGCTACGGCGTGGCCGCTCATCCACCTACCCCCTTCCCCCATCACACGATCGCCTCGCAGCGACGTTCTCCACCATGCCCGCCCAACCGGCGGCCATCCTCCATCTTCACCGCATCTGAGCGCCGACAACCACCTTCCTCTCTCTCCATCCTCCATCTCCACTTGTAGGCATCAGCCATTGTGTGTCGCCAGACGGCCAGGAGAGGGGGCTGTCGTTGACCGAGCCCAGGCCAAGCGCAGGCACAGCTAGTTGTTGCCAGGTTGTGCCATCATCCTCAGTCGTCGATTGGCCGGAACCGATCATTCCCCACTCTGATCTGTGCCGTCCAGAAGAACGGGTGCAAACACATATTGTAGGTGTATGTTTCAAGTGTTTTAGATTTTTTATAGGTATGTTGCAAGTGTTTCATATGGATATTGTAAAAATAGATCGGGATGCTGCATATGTTGCAATGGTTGTATACGGATGTTGCCAGTTTATGTTTCAAATGTTTCATCTATTTTTTAGATGCATGCTGCACGCGTATTTATCTGGAGTTGGATATGTTTTACACATATGTTGCAAGTGTCTTATCTGGATGTTCCGTATGTTTGCAATGGTTTTAATTGCTTTTTCAAGTGTTTTTACAAGTGTTTCAGATGCATGTTTCAAGTGTTTCATCTGTATTCAAACGTATGTTGCAAGTATTGCATCTGAATGTTTTAAAAGTAGATCGGGTATTGCACATATTGCAATGCACGTGAGAAGCGAAGGGGGCGCAAGCGGTCCCTGCACGCGGTTTAGCGGCGTGGGTAGGGTTCGAGCGTCGCGGGCCCTGCGTAGGCGCGCAAAACACAAGCACGAGAAGGGGCGTGCTGGCATGAGCATGGGCGTGGAGTGTTGGCGCGCGGGAAACAGAGTGCAGCGCGGGCGTCCTAGCGCTAGCACTTCCGTTTCATTTGTGATGCAGTTATAACTTAATAACAAAATCAGTTCCAAACTTCCAACTGTTGTAGCTAAGAAAATAGAAAATACAACTATCTTATGTACTTTTGTAATTGCAGCTGTCTTCCGTAATTTCGCAGTTGCAACTTAACAACAATATCGGTTGCAATGGTTGTATGTGCCAAAGAACAAGAAAATCAGAATTGCATCTGTCTTATGTATTTTTGCAACTGAGCAACTATCTTCCGTAATTTTGCAATTTGCAACTACAACTCATGTTGCAACACGGATTACACACTAGTTGCAATTGAACAGTAATCAGTGTTGCAACTAATTATCATTGTAAGTTGCAACTCGGGTGGACACACCGCACATGGGTCGTGCGCGAGTACATAATATATTCTCTCTCACACACACACGCACACGCCCACACGCACACCCACCCCCACCCTTAATACACATATCATTCTATAGCTGGCCACAGAATAACTTATTCTATGGCTACTTTGAGTTACGATAACTACTATACTAATTTATGATATTATTATAACTCTCTCTTAAAGTGGTTTACTATAACATTATGGTAAATATCATCATGGATTATAGTAACACACACTCCTCCTGCCTAGCCTATTTTCTTCTTTCTTCTGTAGTCTGTGTTTCAGTGCTCTGCTTCCCTATAAATTTGGAATATTTGCTCTCTCCCTACATACTGCATGCAGTTCGCCAAAGAAAACCCTCTTGAGTTGGACCTTCCGACGATCAAACTAGATGAACATGAAGATGTTACTGCTGAAGTTGTGTACACTACCTTGAAAAGGGCAATCAACCGTTTTTCTACTGTCCAGGCACACGATGGGCACTGGCCTAGGGATTATGGTGGTCCTATGTTCCTCATGCCAGGCTTGGTACCTCCTCTAACTCTACAGTGATATGCAACTTGTTTACTTCACTTGGATATGCATTCCTAGGACTAATTCTATGATTAATCTTGTCATGTGTTTAAAGCAAAGTTGTGCTATTTCTTTTCTTTCTCACTTGTGCATTATGTTGTCTGTGACCACCAATACTTTTTTGATTAAATGTGAATACCAACTTAGATGCTTTCTAAGAAATGTTTAGATTATATGGATGTTTCATGTTTGTTGGTTTACAAAACAGCTACTAATTGTGTTTATCCTTTACCCAGATCATAACATTGTATGTGACTGGAGCACTAAACATTGTTCTGTCACTAGAACACCAGAAGGAGATCCGTCGGTATCTTTATAACCATCAGGCAAGGATTCAATCCTAAATTTATCATCCGTACAGTAGCTAAATGTGATCTATTTTTTGTCAATCCAAGTGTACGTAGAATGAGGATGGCGGTTGGGGCTTGCACATTGAGGGTCCAAGTGCCACATGCTTGGCTCAGCACTGACCTATGTTATTTTGAGATTGCTTGGAGAGGGACCATATAGCAGAGATGGAGCCATGGAAAAAGGTTGAAACTGGATATTAGACCATGGTGGAGCAACATATATAGCATCATGGGGAAAGTTTTGGCTCTCGGTGGGGAATTAACTCTCATTTATTTGTTTATTATCATCAGCTTCTACTTTCTTGGATCTGCTTTAATTCATTTAATTACCTTGCTTATTAAAGGTACTAGGTGTATTTGAATGGTCTGGTAACAACCCGGTCCCACTAGAACTATGGCTACTGCCATATCTCCTGCCATTTCACCCAGGTTCTGCTTTTTTTCTCGATGTGCATAAATTTAGTATGTTATAGGTGTATATATCAATTAATCTAAATCTCGTAATATTTTTTGATCTATTTGATAGTCGCCAATTAAAAGGAGACATTTTCGCAATTTTTGTTATAGCCCTTGCGGCTGCTGAAGCAGCTATTGGACTATCCATTCTTTCTTCCATCCATCGTAACAGGAAATCAACTCGTATCAATCAATCCAATTTTTTGAATAATTAGACATAGAATCCTCTAAACAAAGGCACATATATAATAATAAGAAACATTAAGATGAAATCATCTTATTTTCTTATTAGTGTTTAATAATATCCATTTTTGAGTAGGTTACATTCTACCACTCAATGGTAAAGATTGATAATTGATCATAAAGGTTAAATATAATATGCCTTAATTGAATATTCCAATCACCAACGATCTTATATCATAAAATTCATCATTTATCTATCATCCTATTTTTTCATTTTTAATTGGCCAATTGGCCAGCAATCAAACTACTCAATGGTATAAATGTTGCCATGTTTTTTCTTGCCGATATGCTAGTGCACTTTGCAATGTCTTTGTAGGGAGGATGTGGTGTCATTGTTGAACGGTGTATTTGCCTATGTGCTACATTTATGGGAAGAGGTTTGTCGGCCGAATCACACCACTTGTGTTGGACTTGAGAAAGGAAATTTTCAAAGACCCTTACAACGAGATTGATTGGGACAAGGCCCGCAATCTATGTGCTAAGGTTTGTTAACTTTTTGCTTAACATTTTTTTATGGGCATTGATGCACATGGACCAAATTTTTCACGAGTTCATTGCATGAGGTGCCACAAAGTTATCTATTAGTCTGCAAGTTGATCTTGTTTAACCAAGGTTGTCCTTACTTCTTGTTCAGAAATCACACTACCAAAAAAGTATGTTTAGTTGCTGGCACGACCTTGCTATAACACTGTCTATGCTAAGGGCCTTTTTGGCAAAGCTTTTGAGTGGCTTCCTTGTGGCTTGAAGTGAGAAGCCGTGCCAAACAGCTTCATGAGAAACGACATTTCACGATCAAAGAACTAGAGAGCAAAAGCCATTTTTCACATGTAGAGGTGAAGCCAGCATAACATGGTTTCTCTGGCTTTAGTGGCTTTTTGGGCTTATGGGATGAAGGCCCATTTTGGCTTCTTTTCCCAAAGAGGGTCTAAATAATATGTTTTCAAGAAACTTTGTGGGTAAACAAGCCTTTTTTGTTCAACAGAGGAGAAAGGATACTTTCCCCGGATGATTTTTTCATTGCATAGGAGTGCGTACTAAATAGCGCCACTCGAAAGAGTAACAAACCATGGAATCTAGAAAGAGTTGCCCAAGATACAAGCTGAGGTGGATTACATATTTGAAATTATAGGTAAACATCAATCTTCACTAATAGTGACTTCATTTACTGAACATTGCTTTGACTCATACTAAGTATTTAGAATATATAAATTGCAAAAAGCTTAAAGAGGTTTCTTTCAATGTATTCTCATACTTAGAAACTCTCTGAAGGACCGAATAGGTGACCATAGGGGGTGAATGGGAGCTTCAAAATTTTCTCACTGAGGACACGAGTGATATTTAAGCTATGTCATAAACACAAATCCAATCCTCTAACTCTCGCCAAGGTCACAGTCACAATAGACCTACTAACCTTAGGAAAGAGACTAGGAAAATGCCAAGTCGAACGAGCAAAGAATGTCAAAATTGGCAAATTCTTTAGAAAAGTCATCTAGTCCGGTTTCATCAGCCCAATGGAAATGCCAAACATGGCTAGGCCGGTTTTCACATATTTTAGTCTGGAAACTTTGTGCAAAAAGGCAAAACCCAATTAAATGAACTCTAAAATTCTTGATATTTTGTGCATAGTTTGCCTACCTATTGGAAAGATATTTCCAATAGATCTTGCCAAAAATATCAGGGCTTCACCATTGAATTTAGAATTCTCTCTCGATTTGTGGTTTTCAATAAAACTCAATTTCAAGAAAATAAAGTTCTCATGAAAAATCAATTGAAGGCAAGACTAGATATGTTCCCTTGAGGTCATAGCACCAAGATTGAGCACAAGAATCAATAAAAGATGCCCAACTCAAATAAATCACGAAAACAAGGATTTTAGCGAAGAAAATGAAGGATTTTTGGAAGCCAATCATGGGTAGTTTGGTGCTAGGGTTAACCATATCATGTACTCATGTCCAAAGGCTCTAAGAATCACCTCAAAACCATCCAAGTACTAGATCCATTGCTCCTCAAAAAATTACCAAGAAAAGGTGACAAAAATCCACAAAGGGGCAAAACCAAAGTATTCAAAGGGACGGGGGCACATTTCAAACAAGGTTTTTTCACTTGAAATCAGCCATAAATTCATATATACAATAGACTAGCCTTCCTCCCAACCACCTTCCTCTCTCTCCATCCTCCATCTCCACTTGTAGGCATCAGCCATTGTGTGTCGCCAGACGGCCAGGAGAGGGGGCTGTCGTTGACCGAGCCCAGGCCAAGCGCAGGCACAGCTAGTTGTTGCCAGGTTGTGCCATCATCCTCAGTCGTCGATTGGCCGGAACCGATCATTCCCCACTCTGATCTGTGCCGTCCAGAAGAACGGGTGCAAACACATATTGTAGGTGTATGTTTCAAGTGTTTTAGATTTTTTATAGGTATGTTGCAAGTGTTTCATATGGATATTGTAAAAATAGATCGGGATGCTGCATATGTTGCAATGGTTGTATACGGATGTTGCCAGTTTATGTTTCAAATGTTTCATCTATTTTTTAGATGCATGCTGCACGCGTATTTATCTGGAGTTGGATATGTTTTACACATATGTTGCAAGTGTCTTATCTGGATGTTCCGTATGTTTGCAATGGTTTTAATTGCTTTTTCAAGTGTTTTTACAAGTGTTTCAGATGCATGTTTCAAGTGTTTCATCTGTATTCAAACGTATGTTGCAAGTATTGCATCTGAATGTTTTAAAAGTAGATCGGGTATTGCACATATTGCAATGCACGTGAGAAGCGAAGGGGGCGCAAGCGGTCCCTGCACGCGGTTTAGCGGCGTGGGTAGGGTTCGAGCGTCGCGGGCCCTGCGTAGGCGCGCAAAACACAAGCACGAGAAGGGGCGTGCTGGCATGAGCATGGGCGTGGAGTGTTGGCGCGCGGGAAACAGAGTGCAGCGCGGGCGTCCTAGCGCTAGCACTTCCGTTTCATTTGTGATGCAGTTATAACTTAATAACAAAATCAGTTCCAAACTTCCAACTGTTGTAGCTAAGAAAATAGAAAATACAACTATCTTATGTACTTTTGTAATTGCAGCTGTCTTCCGTAATTTCGCAGTTGCAACTTAACAACAATATCGGTTGCAATGGTTGTATGTGCCAAAGAACAAGAAAATCAGAATTGCATCTGTCTTATGTATTTTTGCAACTGAGCAACTATCTTCCGTAATTTTGCAATTTGCAACTACAACTCATGTTGCAACACGGATTACACACTAGTTGCAATTGAACAGTAATCAGTGTTGCAACTAATTATCATTGTAAGTTGCAACTCGGGTGGACACACCGCACATGGGTCGTGCGCGAGTACATAATATATTCTCTCTCACACACACACGCACACGCCCACACGCACACCCACCCCCACCCTTAATACACATATCATTCTATAGCTGGCCACAGAATAACTTATTCTATGGCTACTTTGAGTTACGATAACTACTATACTAATTTATGATATTATTATAACTCTCTCTTAAAGTGGTTTACTATAACATTATGGTAAATATCATCATGGATTATAGTAACACACACTCCTCCTGCCTAGCCTATTTTCTTCTTTCTTCTGTAGTCTGTGTTTCAGTGCTCTGCTTCCCTATAAATTTGGAATATTTGCTCTCTCCCTACATACTGCATGCAGTTCGCCAAAGAAAACCCTCTTGAGTTGGACCTTCCGACGATCAAACTAGATGAACATGAAGATGTTACTGCTGAAGTTGTGTACACTACCTTGAAAAGGGCAATCAACCGTTTTTCTACTGTCCAGGCACACGATGGGCACTGGCCTAGGGATTATGGTGGTCCTATGTTCCTCATGCCAGGCTTGGTACCTCCTCTAACTCTACAGTGATATGCAACTTGTTTACTTCACTTGGATATGCATTCCTAGGACTAATTCTATGATTAATCTTGTCATGTGTTTAAAGCAAAGTTGTGCTATTTCTTTTCTTTCTCACTTGTGCATTATGTTGTCTGTGACCACCAATACTTTTTTGATTAAATGTGAATACCAACTTAGATGCTTTCTAAGAAATGTTTAGATTATATGGATGTTTCATGTTTGTTGGTTTACAAAACAGCTACTAATTGTGTTTATCCTTTACCCAGATCATAACATTGTATGTGACTGGAGCACTAAACATTGTTCTGTCACTAGAACACCAGAAGGAGATCCGTCGGTATCTTTATAACCATCAGGCAAGGATTCAATCCTAAATTTATCATCCGTACAGTAGCTAAATGTGATCTATTTTTTGTCAATCCAAGTGTACGTAGAATGAGGATGGCGGTTGGGGCTTGCACATTGAGGGTCCAAGTGCCACATGCTTGGCTCAGCACTGACCTATGTTATTTTGAGATTGCTTGGAGAGGGACCATATAGCAGAGATGGAGCCATGGAAAAAGGTTGAAACTGGATATTAGACCATGGTGGAGCAACATATATAGCATCATGGGGAAAGTTTTGGCTCTCGGTGGGGAATTAACTCTCATTTATTTGTTTATTATCATCAGCTTCTACTTTCTTGGATCTGCTTTAATTCATTTAATTACCTTGCTTATTAAAGGTACTAGGTGTATTTGAATGGTCTGGTAACAACCCGGTCCCACTAGAACTATGGCTACTGCCATATCTCCTGCCATTTCACCCAGGTTCTGCTTTTTTTCTCGATGTGCATAAATTTAGTATGTTATAGGTGTATATATCAATTAATCTAAATCTCGTAATATTTTTTGATCTATTTGATAGTCGCCAATTAAAAGGAGACATTTTCGCAATTTTTGTTATAGCCCTTGCGGCTGCTGAAGCAGCTATTGGACTATCCATTCTTTCTTCCATCCATCGTAACAGGAAATCAACTCGTATCAATCAATCCAATTTTTTGAATAATTAGACATAGAATCCTCTAAACAAAGGCACATATATAATAATAAGAAACATTAAGATGAAATCATCTTATTTTCTTATTAGTGTTTAATAATATCCATTTTTGAGTAGGTTACATTCTACCACTCAATGGTAAAGATTGATAATTGATCATAAAGGTTAAATATAATATGCCTTAATTGAATATTCCAATCACCAACGATCTTATATCATAAAATTCATCATTTATCTATCATCCTATTTTTTCATTTTTAATTGGCCAATTGGCCAGCAATCAAACTACTCAATGGTATAAATGTTGCCATGTTTTTTCTTGCCGATATGCTAGTGCACTTTGCAATGTCTTTGTAGGGAGGATGTGGTGTCATTGTTGAACGGTGTATTTGCCTATGTGCTACATTTATGGGAAGAGGTTTGTCGGCCGAATCACACCACTTGTGTTGGACTTGAGAAAGGAAATTTTCAAAGACCCTTACAACGAGATTGATTGGGACAAGGCCCGCAATCTATGTGCTAAGGTTTGTTAACTTTTTGCTTAACATTTTTTTATGGGCATTGATGCACATGGACCAAATTTTTCACGAGTTCATTGCATGAGGTGCCACAAAGTTATCTATTAGTCTGCAAGTTGATCTTGTTTAACCAAGGTTGTCCTTACTTCTTGTTCAGAAATCACACTACCAAAAAAGTATGTTTAGTTGCTGGCACGACCTTGCTATAACACTGTCTATGCTAAGGGCCTTTTTGGCAAAGCTTTTGAGTGGCTTCCTTGTGGCTTGAAGTGAGAAGCCGTGCCAAACAGCTTCATGAGAAACGACATTTCACGATCAAAGAACTAGAGAGCAAAAGCCATTTTTCACATGTAGAGGTGAAGCCAGCATAACATGGTTTCTCTGGCTTTAGTGGCTTTTTGGGCTTATGGGATGAAGGCCCATTTTGGCTTCTTTTCCCAAAGAGGGTCTAAATAATATGTTTTCAAGAAACTTTGTGGGTAAACAAGCCTTTTTTGTTCAACAGAGGAGAAAGGATACTTTCCCCGGATGATTTTTTCATTGCATAGGAGTGCGTACTAAATAGCGCCACTCGAAAGAGTAACAAACCATGGAATCTAGAAAGAGTTGCCCAAGATACAAGCTGAGGTGGATTACATATTTGAAATTATAGGTAAACATCAATCTTCACTAATAGTGACTTCATTTACTGAACATTGCTTTGACTCATACTAAGTATTTAGAATATATAAATTGCAAAAAGCTTAAAGAGGTTTCTTTCAATGTATTCTCATACTTAGAAACTCTCTGAAGGACCGAATAGGTGACCATAGGGGGTGAATGGGAGCTTCAAAATTTTCTCACTGAGGACACGAGTGATATTTAAGCTATGTCATAAACACAAATCCAATCCTCTAACTCTCGCCAAGGTCACAGTCACAATAGACCTACTAACCTTAGGAAAGAGACTAGGAAAATGCCAAGTCGAACGAGCAAAGAATGTCAAAATTGGCAAATTCTTTAGAAAAGTCATCTAGTCCGGTTTCATCAGCCCAATGGAAATGCCAAACATGGCTAGGCCGGTTTTCACATATTTTAGTCTGGAAACTTTGTGCAAAAAGGCAAAACCCAATTAAATGAACTCTAAAATTCTTGATATTTTGTGCATAGTTTGCCTACCTATTGGAAAGATATTTCCAATAGATCTTGCCAAAAATATCAGGGCTTCACCATTGAATTTAGAATTCTCTCTCGATTTGTGGTTTTCAATAAAACTCAATTTCAAGAAAATAAAGTTCTCATGAAAAATCAATTGAAGGCAAGACTAGATATGTTCCCTTGAGGTCATAGCACCAAGATTGAGCACAAGAATCAATAAAAGATGCCCAACTCAAATAAATCACGAAAACAAGGATTTTAGCGAAGAAAATGAAGGATTTTTGGAAGCCAATCATGGGTAGTTTGGTGCTAGGGTTAACCATATCATGTACTCATGTCCAAAGGCTCTAAGAATCACCTCAAAACCATCCAAGTACTAGATCCATTGCTCCTCAAAAAATTACCAAGAAAAGGTGACAAAAATCCACAAAGGGGCAAAACCAAAGTATTCAAAGGGACGGGGGCACATTTCAAACAAGGTTTTTTCACTTGAAATCAGCCATAAATTCATATATACAATAGACTAGCCTTCCTCCCAACATTCTCCCACTTTTGTGAGAATCTAGCCTAAGAGGGAATTACACCTCTCTAGCCTAGCTCCTCTAATCTTTAGAGCACTTATCTAACCAAGGAAATGAGCAAAATGGTAGAAGGATCATTGTCTTGGGCAGCCTCCCCTCTTATTTATAGAGGGCTATTACCATTCAAGAATACACCTCTTAGACATGACGCACTTAGCCACTACGGGCAAAATGGTCCAAATTGGTCTTCCATGCATCGAACGGCCATGGGACCTTCATGAGGTCGCCTTGCCTCGATGCAAGCTCTCTAATGATGCCTCGCTTTGCCTCCTAAGTTTTGAGGCTCAAACCCAAAAACCACTCCACCATCGGTTTTGAAAGAGAAACTAACAAATCCTCTAGGGCCATGTACCTGATACGTAGCCCCTCCAATGTCAACGTGTGTCCTCCATGTCCTCTACCCAGCAGTCCACCAAGTGCTTCAAATGCCTCACCTTGATTTGGTCCAACTCTGGCCTCCACTTTGGTCACTGATGCCTTCATCACCATCTTGCACATGCTCTTGTTTGTCACCGCTCCAAGTGCTAGTCCTCCTTAGTCCATCCTCCTGCCTCTTAGTCCCTTGGTCTAAGCCTTCATGCTCAGTCTTCACCACCCATGTTTCATCAACCCAAACCCCTCGCTTGACCTTCTCGATTATTGCTGACTATCTTGATGCACTCAACACCTGCACATTCATAAGCCAAGAGACATGTTCCACAACACACACCAACTCGACACCTATGCTAGTTCAAATCATGCTAGAACCAACTGAACCAAAGCTCAATCATCTTGCCTTAACAATCACTCATCATCCATGACACGGGCACATATCCACCATGTCATCTTGCTCTCTTCCTCCTATAAAAACCAAAGGGCCTAAGAGGAGGGTGAATTAGGCTCTAAAAATTTAAAGCAATAACATTAGTCTATGCAAAGTCTAAATCCCCATAGCACTGTGGCACCTAAGAATACTACAAAAGCACATAGGACACCCTTAGGGCCATCAAGCTAAACAAGTCCTTACCAAGAGTTTGCACTAAGAGTACTATCCTTAGTAGCAGGAAAGAAATCTATGCTAATCAATCTATCATGCAATCCTAGTTGTTACTCAACAAGAACTTGCACACAACAAGCTAAACAAGAGCTAAACAAGAAGTAATGCAAGAATAAGTGAAAAGCGGAGAGACAACCAGATTTTTCCCATAATATGGGGTTGTTGCCACAACCCCCTAATCCATGTTGGAGCACCAAAAGTCGCAAAAACTTGGTTACGCTCTCTTCCACTAGTCAATACCCTTTCTTCACTTGGAAATGGTGAGTTTCAAACTATGTAGACATTTTGGAGCCTCCTCAACAAGAAATCCATAAATGAAGGTCACCAAGTCCTCCATCGAGGCATCTAGGTGATGTTAATCACCAAGAGTAACAAATATTTATCTTTGACTTGAACAAATCCAAACAAGAACACCAATAGAACTTAAGGCTAACTCTAAAAAATTCGCTACTTGGCTTGGATGGCTCTTCAATTGCTTCACTATCATCTCTATAAGTGCTAGCAATAATGGGGTGGAAGAGAAGCTCCAAATGAGCCAGGGGTTTCACTTATATAGTGGGTGAAGGGGCTACTAGCCACTAAAAAGTAGACCGACCTAGACACTGCCGATGATCCATCGACCACCACTACTGATGCCAAATTATATGGTGTTGTTGATCTGGCCTTTTCAACTAACAGCTAGTATGAAATATACTAGATTTTTCCCTAACGTACGATGCGATGGTGTGTCATGGAGGAACACTTGAACATATGGTGCAGTCTAGAGACCTGGCTAATCTTTTCAAAGAGTAAATGTTGGACCGCGGATGATTCGCTTGATAGAGTTTTCATTAGATCATACAGCGTACTCTAGTAACCTGGACAACTTGTCACGAAGTCAAGTTGTACTCATCGGATGATCTGTCGAGGTGTTACACAGTCACCAATGGGTTGTACGACGCACATTAGAGAGGTAGCGACTTAACCAAAGTTAAGGAATAGGCCATGGCATATGATCTACTATGTGTCACAAAGTCACAATGAATCATACGGTGACCACTTAGTACTGAGGCTAAGTCATTAACTGACTAGGGTACAAGGCCATCGGACCATCCATCGAGTTTCAACCCTATCATCCAGCCCACACTCCGGTGCATTTTTTTAGCATATTTCAAATCGGATTTCAACCAATTTTACATCTTTGAGATCCTTGACTTGAAACCAATCAATGGGGCCACTTATGCCTCGGTCTTGAATGAGAGTAAGCCTTTTGTGCATACAAAATGCTCTAACTTGAACTTCCTCAAGATGCATGCCTTGGACCCCTGCCTTATAGTATAGCCAAACATGAAACAAAGCCCTAATACACCCTATGTCATGTGTCTATGAGCATCAAGCATACACATGACCCTATGAGTCCTTAGTCTTCATGAACATCCTTTGCTTCATACAATTCACAAGTCTCCAGGGCGAAAACACTGTGGCCATTTGTGTGACTAACCAATGTGAATATCCACTACAAAACACACATTAGTTCACAAACACTTGTGCTCATCAATCACCAAAACCCCAAATCACCAAATTGGGGCCTAGATGCGTTCACTTCCCTTATTTCTAAATAGTAAAGTCAAAATTGATAATTAATTTTAAATGAACGTAGTAACTTCATGAGAGCATGTAAGGTACCACCATGATGGGGCCAATTGGTATGGATCTGTACTTATGTAGTATGTATGGGATCCATCTTTCACATAATGTATCTTGAATTCCCTTTTTTTATAAAAGTTAAGGATGAGTGGCTACCCAATGGTGTTTTGTGGGTCAGCTACCTTAGTTCATTTCTCCTCCTAAATTAATTATGTAGCATGCCATTCTAGTTCATTTTAGTAAGTTTTGAGTTGACCCAATTAGATGAGAGCATTTTGAGGACCGGGCTCGGGCCAGGCCAAGAAAATCCTAGCTATTTTGGGCTAAAATAATTTCACCCATGACCATCCCACTGGGAGTCTGGGAGAGTTGGTCCTATTTTTTTGGGCTGAGCCTAGGCTTGGGCGGGCAGACCGTGTAGTTTATATTGTAAAATAGCTAAAATAAACATTTTAGGCTAGGCTTGGGCCAAGATTTTTTTTTGGCAGCGGGATCTCTGTCCAGGCCCTATCCACTAAGGCTCATGGGTGGGCTAAATCCCGTCGGGCTCGGGCCGGACTCATTTTGCTCAAGTCTAGACCCAATGACCCACACCATGTGGAACTTACGTCCCTAATAGCACTCATTAACTGGCAAGTGATGCTATTTGAAAAGTTGCTTAGTTTTGCAAGCTTAAAGGAATTTTTATGTTTATCTTCCTTGTTCTATGAGGAGCCCATTTGGATCCTGATTGTTCTGTCTGAAGGAGTTTTGATACATTTATGTTGCAGGAAGATTGTATCATCCGCACCCATTCGTTCAAGATGTCTTATGGGCAACTCTCCATAAATTTGTTGAACCAGTTATGATGCACTAGCCTGGTTGCAAATTGAGGGAGAAAGCTCTAGAAACTGTAATGCAACATGTTCATTATGAAGATGAGAACACTCGATACATTTGCAATGGTCCTGTAAACAAGGTAAATTGAAGGCTATGTTTGCTTGTTGAATCTTTGCAAAAGAAGATGGAGTTTTATTTTGCCATACTCTTTCTCACAACATGGCCATATCCATATGCTAGAGACTTTAATATAGATTTATTTACTCTTCAATCAGAAATAAGAGACGAGGCATTTTGTGATTTTAGTGCTTCCTTTAACTTTTAACTTCTACGGGCTTAGACAACTATGTCATTACAATAATGAACCCCCCATACCACCTTCACTTTTTTTCCACGTTACTTCCCTCCTGAATTATCTAGGAGAACTAAAACAATTATTGCTGATTCTGTGATTTGTCAGTTCTTCCACCACCTCATGCATTATGGTTGTCCTGTGATCTATGTCATGTAATTAGCGAAAATGTATTATGTGACACAAGCCC
Source organism: Miscanthus floridulus (assembly GCF_019320115.1). Taxonomy (NCBI): domain Eukaryota; kingdom Viridiplantae; phylum Streptophyta; class Magnoliopsida; order Poales; family Poaceae; genus Miscanthus; species Miscanthus floridulus. Next base: position 8,697,770 of record NC_089587.1, read on the forward strand.
ACAAGTACTCATGATTTTGCTAATTGTACCCACTACATGTAAAAACTATAGTGCTTTGTAACATAATAGGATTATGCCAAACAAGATAGTACTTGAGTGACTATTGAAATCATGGAATTACTTTTTCTCTTCATTCTCCAACATTTATGTAATCCCACCGTCCCAAAATAAATCAACCTTTAGAATTCTCCTAAGTCAAACTATCTTAAGTTTGACTAAATTTATAGAATTATGGCACCAAATTATGTCATGTGATAAACCATAGAATTTATTTTCATACTTTTCTTATTTAGCGCCATAGATGTCGGTAGTCTTCTCCATAAATTTGGTTAAACATTGAATTGTTTTACTTAGGACAACTTTAGAAGTTGATTTGAGTTAAATGCACCAACAACCCTTAAACTTATAAGGGCGTGCTACTTAGATCCATGAACTCTCAAATCGCATTTCTAAGCCCGTTCTATAGTGTGTTAGTGGTGCCAGAAATAAAAAGTGATCCACCGTAGAGAATGGACATCGCTCCTCTTGAGCTGCAGTAGTAGGCATCACTCTAATAGATGCAGCAGTACAAGTGATGAAACAAATAAACAATAAGGCAATGATGGCTTGAGCAAGAGGAGAAGACAAGGACATGCAAATTTTCTCATTTTTTAGTCAATGGGCATCGGCGCCTGTAAGTTCATCGCTCCCAATATTTTTGGTTTGGGCATCGATAGTTGTAGTGTGTAGAGTGATGTTTAAACCCTGTATTTCTATTTGGAGCACCACTTCAAGCCAACATGTTGATTTTTATGTTGATTTTTGGTTCATTGTAGGTCAATACCGCTTCATCAATGGTACTTCACTCACGTGGCATGCCAACATGTCAAGGGCCGACGTGGGGCATTGCGGGTCTAGGCTAGGGGCGGGTGGCGTGTGGTGGCTCTAGGTGCGTACGTGGGTAGCGGCTAGAGGCATGGCAAACGACGATTGGTGGTGCGAAGAAGGGCCAGGCGGCAGGAGACGCATGGAGTAGGAGGCACGCAGCATGGAGCGGATTAGGAAGTTGTGTGGGAGTCTCGAGCTACCGCATAAGGGCTACAAGCGGGCGTGAGCTCAGCCACAGGGGATGGTGTGACCTCGGCCACCGACGTGGATGAGCCGCCATGGGTGTGGCCTTGGGCGATGAGCCATCACGGGCGGGCATGAGCTTGGCCGCTGGCGTGGGTGAGTTGCCATCGTTGTGGCCTGGCTGTGGCGCAGGCAGGTAGGGGACGACGAGCTTGTGCAGTCGTGGGAAAAGAAGAGAGTAGGAGAAGAATGATTCCATTCTTAAGAGACGAGAGAAGAGGAAGGGTTAAATGCAATAAACATGACATGTTGGTGTTCCACATGAGCACAGTGATGAAGCAATATGAACCTACGGTGAACCAAAAATCAACATAAGGGGCTCAGAAATGCAATTTGAGAGTATGTGGACTTAAGTGATACTCGCTTACAAGTTCAAGGGCCGTTGGTGCATTTAACTCTTGATTTATTTTTGAACAGAGGGAGTACTCTAACAAAAAACAAAATCCTTAGTGCCTTGATATGTCCAGGCTGGATTCCTCAGTCTTAAGTATAGTTTATTTCTGACTATGTTAGCCACTTCTGTTGACTTAAATCACTTCTGCAAATTTGATGATGTGTGATTTATGCTTGTAGGTCGTGAAACTTTTATGGAAAGTGTATACCATGTTATTAAATAATCATATTATTTCTTGATTATATCTTAATATTATTCAGCTGATTGCAGCAAGAAATTCTATGCAGGTATTAAATATGCTTGCTTGCTGGATTGAAGATTCAAAGTCAGAGGCATTCAAACTCCACATTCCACGAGTCTATGATTACTTGTGGCTAGCTGAAGATGGCATGAAGATGCAGGTGATTATTGCTGTTCAGTGGCCCATTTCCTTTTTACTTATTTAACTTCCTTTTAGGCAGCCACTGCAACAACAAACCTGTCAGCATATAATATTTTGTTGTGTCTTAATGGGATTGGCAATTGTTTTGGCATCTTCAATCCAACCCGCCCTTTCTACTGTAGGGCTATAATGGTAGCCAACTTTGGGATACAGCTTTCGCAGTTCAAGCCATTGTGGCTACTAACCTTATTGAAGACTTTGGTCCCACCCTTAAACTAGCACACAACTACATCAAGAATTCACAGGTACATTTGACGTGCCTTTTTGTCTATATATATGGATCAACCTTAGGTCCATTTACAGTACTGATAAATGGCTATTCATTACAAAAGGTTCTTGACGACTGCCCTGGTGATCTGAATGACTGGTACCGCCACACATCTAAAGGTGCATAGCCATTCTCAACTGCTGATAATGGTTGGACTGTATCTGATTGCACTGCAGAAGGATTTAAGGTGAACTCGGTCACTAGCATTACCAATAAGGAATTTTACTTTAGGTGTTTAAATTTTTTTCTTTTAAGATTTAGGATCCTTTGTTCTTACAACATCTATAAACTCTTTCCATATTAATCAAGCTATATGGCAATGCTGAGAGTGACAAATTTGCAAATATTTATGCTCACATAGCTAATAAGGTTTAGTTTTGTTCCCTGGCATGTATGTGCTAGTATTCTTGACAGTATTATAGTACAGTGTCTAGCATGTTGTCATAATTATATGGTTTAAATATTTAATTACTTCTTTTCTTTTTTTCGAAAACCTAATTGCTTCTTTTCTTTGACTACAGGCTTCATTATTGTTATCAGAGATTTCTCCTGAGATTGTTGGTGAACCGGTGGAAGCTAATAGGTTTTATGATGCTGTCAGTTGTCTGATGTCTTATATGGTAAGTATCCTAAATTTTTTCTTTATGAAGAATGAAGAACTTCTAGAGTTCTCTGTATTGCTTGTATTGTTATATACATATACATTAGGTTGGGCTAGGCCCATTACACAAATATGGCCCAACACTTTATCTTCACACAATTGTTGCAATTGAATCATTTTTTTAACAAAATGGTAGGTGTAAATTTGTAAACATTGTGTACATTGTGGAAAACAAGACTCTTGAACTGGCAGCAGCCCTCTCATTTAAATTCTATGTAGTTTTTTTATCTCCATTGTTCTTGGGTGTTTTGAATAAATCCATTAGAGGGACCAAGTCTCATCTGTTTGTGCTAACCTTTGCAGAATGATAATGGTGGTTTCGCGACAAATGAACTCATAAGATCTTATGCCTAGCTGGAGGTAGGTGGATGAACTTCTTCGACCCCTCAGGCCACTTGTGGAATTCTTAATTGTTGCCATTGAGTAGAAATACATGATAAGATATTAGCTTTGTTTCAAAATAGTATATATAATTCATCAGCATTCCTTGAATCTTTCACATTTCATCTATATTGACATTCTTTCTTCAATTATTCAGCTTATCAATCCTACTAAGACCTTTGGGGACATTATGATTGATTACCAGTAAGATGCAGTAACTTTTTCATTGTGCTGATCGATTCTTATAAAACAAACTGAGACAACATAAAACTCATTTTGTAGGTATGTTGAATGTACATCAGCAGCAATTCAGGCCCTAGCATCATTCAAGAAACTCTACCCTGGGCATTGTAGGAAAGAGGTGGACAACTGTATCAGCAACACTGCCAATTTCATCGAGGATGTTCAGAGAAGCGACAGTTCATGGTTAGTATCTGGACTCCATGCGAACAAAAAATACCAATTAATCCTCTACATATATGTTTATCAGTTTCCAACAGGTATGGCTCTTGGGCTGTTTGCTTCACGTACGGCACTTGGTTTGGTGTGAAGGGACTAATCGCTGCTGGTAAAACATTAGAGAACAGTCCTACAATCAGAAAGGCATGCGACTTTCTGTTATCAAAAGAGCTTCTTCCTTCTGGTGGTTGGGGAGAGCTATTTATCAGCTCAACACCAGGTAAAATTCACTCCTGTCAATTTCTTTAAAATAACAGTGTTAGACTATTAGGATCGTCTAGGTAGGGATTCAGATGGGGTGCATGATAGATCAAAGACCTAGAACTAGTTCAGGGATCCAGACGGGGTGCATGATAGATCAAAGACCTAGAACTAGTTCTAGTACTGCCAGAGGAAAAACAGAGAGGGGCAGTTGAGGTCTTAGGACTTGACACCGCAGAAGGGGTAGATCCATAGGCCTCCATCGGGTTCGCTAGTGTAGGCTACGCACGGGCAGCGACGGTCGGGGAAGAGGGTGTCGGTGATGAAGATGACGACGGCACAGTGCTATGGTGGAGGTACTTTCCGTCACTGGCTGCATCCCTCACTTAGATCGGGTTTAGGGTTTGTCGGTGGGGAGGTCGGCTCAGGTCAACCTCGTGATTAGAGCCGCTGGTCCCCACCTCTTTATATAGCGCAGGGTGACAGGGGCCCTCCAGCCATGGTGGGCTGGACGCCCCCGATCAGGGCGCATGATCAAAGGCCCAACTAGGCCGTTGGGTCCAGTTAGGTTAGAGATCAAACTAACAATCTCCCCCTTGATCTCTTTCCATCTTTCACTTTCATTTACTTTTGTTCATCCTATTACAGATTAGCGCATAGAGCATGTCTCATCGTCATGGTCCATTGCTGATAGATTTAACAGCTACAACACACTATTCTATTCTGAAATAGATACTTATCTTTGGGTCTTCTTTTGTCCAAGAGTCATAGGCTTTCCTTTAAACCCATGCCGGCTACATGTTCTCTAAACACGTTGGGTGGTAAGCCTTTTGTAAGCGGATCCGTGAGCATCTTTACTGTACTTATATGCTCGAGACTTATAGTCTGATCCCGGACTTTATCTTTTACAACATAATACTTTATGTCAATGTGTTTGGCAGCACCACTTGACTTATTGTTGTGAGCATACTGTACTGCAGGATTATTATCGCAGTATAACTTTAGTGGTCTATAGATGTCGTCAACCACCTTTAAACTGGGTATGAACTTCTTTAGCTAGTTCACCTACCCCGTTGCCTCATAACACGCTACAAACTCGGCATACATTGTGGACGATGTAGTGACGGTTTGCTTTGAGCTTTTCTATGAAATAGCTCCCCCTACGAGAGTGAATACATATCCAGACGTGGATTTTCTATTATCTCCCGCATAATCAGAATCTGAATATCCAACTATATGGAGTGAATCAGATCTTCTATACGTCATCATGAGACCTTTCGTTCCTTGTAAATAACGCAAGACTTTCTTTACCAATTTCTAGTGTTCTATTCTAGGATTGCTCTGGAATCTGCCAAGTAACCCGGAAACAAATGCCAAGTCAGGGCACGTGCACACTTGAGCATATTGCAGGCTTCCGACAGTCAAAGCATATGGAACCACTTTCATTTGATCGATCTCATATTAGTTCCTGGGGCATTAAAAATCCCCATATCTGTCGTCCTTAACTATAGGAGCAGGTGAGGGACTACATTTGTGCGTACTGAATTTCTTTAAGACTTTTTCTATGTATGCCTTTTGTGACAGTCCTAATACCCATTTTCTTCTATCTTAGTGAATCTCAATCCCTAGAACGAATGAAGCTTCACCAAGATCTTTCATATCAAATTTTGAGGATAAAAACTTCTTTGTCTCCAGTAGTAGACTGACATAACTACTAGCAAGTAAGATATCATCCACATACAGAACAAGGAAGATAAACTTTCCATTCTTAAATTTTATGTAGACACAATTGTCCTCAACATTATCTTTAAACCCAAAATTTTTTATTGTCTGATCAAACTTCAAGTATCACTATCTTGAAGCTTGTTTTAATCCATAAATAGATTTCTTTAGGCGGCATCCCATTCGTTCTTTTCCTTCTATGACAAAACCTTTCGGTTGTGCTATATAAACATTTTCCTCCAAGTCTCTGTTGAGAAATGTCGTCTTTACATCCATCTAATGTAATTTTAAATTGTAATGTGCCACTAATGTCATTATGATTCTGAAGGAATTCTTACATAAGACTGGAGAAAAGGTCTCATTATAATCAATCCCTTCTCTTTGCGCAAAGCCTTTTGCCACAAGTCGGGCTTTATATCTCTCTATATTCTCTTGAGAGTTAAGTTTTATTTTGTAGACCCATTTACAGCCTACTGTTTTGGCTCCTTTAGGAATTATCTCCAAATCCCAAACTTTATTTGCATTCATTGATCTCATTTCATCTTCCATGGCCTCAAGCCATTTTGATGAATGATCACTTTTTATGGCTTCTTCAAATGAGGTGGGATCATCCTCCATTTGAAATTCCTCAGTGTTGTACACTTCATAATCAGCAGGAATAGCTGATTTTTTAACTCTTTGAGACCTTTTAGGGGCCCCCACATTTGGCATATTTTCTGTTTGAGGCTGTTGTTGCCCCCTTCATATGTGGCAATAGGTTCTATAGGATCCTGAAGAACAGGTTCCACATCATCATTCATTGTTGCCACAGGTGGAATAACAACAGGTGCTGGCATCATAGTATCTTATACTGTTGGTGCAGCGACAGCTAGTAGTGAGAAAAATGGCTTATGAATTATCGGAGTGGGCGCATACACCCGCTTCTCTTCAAGGTCAATTTCTCGAGCTACCATGCTCCCCCTCATTATTTCATCCTCTAGGAAGACAGCGTGTCTCGTTTCCACAAACTTTGTATGTCTGTTAGGACAGTAGAAACGAAAACATTTTGACTTTTCTGGGTAGCCAATGAAATGGCAACTCACTGTTTTGGGATCTAGTTTCCCAATGTTTGGGTTAAATACATTAGCCTCAACAGGGCTCCCCCACACACGCAAGTGGTTTAGTGAGGGTACTCTTCCTGTCCACAACTCATACGGTGTTTTGGGCACCGACTTACTTGGTATTTTATTGAGGATATGAATGGCTGTTTTTAATGCCTCTATCCACAGACTCATCGGTAAGGTGGAGTAACTTATCATACTACGCACCATATCCATCAGGGTACGATTGCGCCTTTCAGCCACTCCATTCTGCTAAGGTTCGTCCGGTGTAGAATACTGGGCTACTATGCCATTTTCCTGTAAGAACCTTGCAAAAGGTCTAGGAACTTGGTCATATGGGGTATGCCGACCATAGTACTCCCCTCCACGGTTGGACCTGACTATCTTTATCTTTAAATTATGTTGGTTTTCAACTTCTGCCTTGAATATCTTAAATTTATCGAATGCTTCTATTCTTTCTTTGATTGGATAAATATAGCCATATCGGGAGTGATCATCTGTGAATGTTATGAATGAATCATAACCATCCATACTCTTTACAGGAAACGGACCACAGATGTCCGTGTGAATGATCTGTAGAATTTCTGTGCTTCGTTTGGCATCTTTCTTAATTTTCTTTACATACTTTTCTTTTATGTAATCTCTGCATTGTTCTAAGTCTGTGAGCTCTAATGGAGGAAGAATATCATTATTAACTAGTCTTTCTATTCTCCTCCTCGAAATATGGTCTAAACGACAGTGCCATAATTTTGACAATGCATCGTGAGCTCTCTTTCATTTTCTGTTTACATCCATAGACGAGGATACATTCACATTGTCGCACGCAACATTCCCATTATCGCATACAACATTCACATCATCATATAGTGATAACAAATAAAGCTCATTCTGTAAGATAGCAATACCAACACATGCATCATTAAATATTATCTTACATTTGCCATTTCCAAAATGGCAATCATAACCATCGTTGTCCAAACATGACACACTAATCAAATTTCTCTATAGGGAGGGAACATAAAGAACATCTCTCAGTATAAGTTTGAAACCATCAGCAAGCTCTAGAGCAACATCGCCAACGGCTGCAACATCTGCTTAGACTCCATTTGTGACTTTAACGTGTCTTTCGCTTCTTTTCGTAGTCCTCATCGAACGGAATCCCTGTAAAGAATTAGCAACATAAACAGTTGCACCTGAGTCAATCCACCAAGTAGATTTTGAATATTGTACATACATAGATTCATTAATGAACGTAATAATGTTCTCACCTTTCTTTGCCATAATCATCTTTAGGTAATCAGGATAATTTTTCTTATAATGTCTCGTCTTTTTACAATAGAGACATTGGTCTTTCTCTACTGTAAACTGGTTTTGCTGAGGCTGATGCAGCATGGGACCCTTTCTCTTTGACTTTGAGGAGAAGTTGGTATTCTTTTTCTTATTATCTTTTAGATAATTAATAGTGCCACCATTGGTAGCTTTCATTCTTTTCTCCTCTTGCACACACATAGCCATGAGCCTCTCCATGTCCCATTTCTCGGGCTGAATGTTATAGTTGACAACAAAAGTGTCAAACTCTTTTGGCAAGGAAGCAAAAACCAGATGAATAAGGAACTCATCCTTGAGAGCCAGATCTATTGGTTTGAGCTTGGATGCCAAATGGCTCATCCTCAATATGTGCTCTCTTATGCCACCATTACCTAAGTATCTCTCTGTCACCAGCTGCTTTATCAGCTGGGTAGCATATGTCTTTGAAGAGCTAGTGAACTGACTCTTTATTCTTTCGAGATACTCAGTGACAGTGTCGCACTCTGGGATTGAGCCCACAATAGCAGGCTCAATCGTGTTCTTTATCACTGCCAAACACTTCTTGTTGGCAGTGACCCATTTCTTATGTTCAAGGTCATAGGACATTCTTTAGGATGCAAAATCCCTCTCTCTGGTTGCCCAGCCAGCATCAGCCTCGTTTGTCTCCCGCACCGATGCCACAGGCTCTGTGGGACACGATGTGGTGACTACCCAGTCCACCTCAGCGAGGATGAAAGCCAGGTTGATCTTTTTCTTCCACTCAATATAGTTATCACTTTTTAGAGTGGGTATTTCTTTGATACAACTCATCAAGTTGTATCCTCCTGAAAACACAATTCAAATGTGTGAGAACATAAATAATTACAATAACAATTGCATGTCTTATTTCCAACGTTGGTTAAAATTAAAACATACAACTGTTCTCTACACTAATTCTACATCACCGTTGAGCAGAAATAGAATTAATGGAAGACAAAACATTATAATATTGCCAAACAATATTATAATCAATTAAAACATATCTATTTTTAAAATTAAATTCTCCCGTTGGTTCGAATTTAATAATGAAAATTATATCTTTAAATACGCAGCAGAAAATCATTCAATTTGATGAATTTTACCCACAGGAAAATCCTCTTTTCTATTTTCTTTTGAGCCATTTTCTATTTTCCATGGAATAAAACTTTTACTGGAAAAAGAAAAAACAAAATTAACTCAAAAAGCATACTGTTCTTCAGCCCAGCCATTGAAAACGGCCCGGCCCACTGCCTTTTACCGCGCGCTGCCCGCACCCAGGCCGCAACCTGGGCCTAGGCCGGCGAAGCCGCTCGGCCGCGCACCCCGCCTGGGCCGCGACGCTGGCCCATTCGATCTGAGCCGTCTGTTCAGATCCGACGGCCGAGCGGTGATTTTGGACGATTAAAACCTGCCACGACCGCCCCGATCAGAAACCCTAGTTTCATTCTCATTCGCGCTCTCTCTCTCTCTCTCTCTCTCTCTCTCTCTCTCTCTCTCTCTCTCTCTCTCTTCGCCTCACAGCTCTCTCTTCTCTCCTCAGTACCACATCACCAAGTGACGAGCTTCGACGGCGAGAGCGAGCAGCGAGCCCCGGCGCCGTCGCCGGCCCCCTCGCCGACGTGCGCGCTCCCCAGCGGGTGAGCGCGCCGCCGTCGAGCGGCCTGGCCGCGGCGCCCCTGTGGCCTGTTCCGGTGAGCAGTTCACCCTCGGCCGACCCTTTCTTTTCCCCGCGCACCGACGTGACTGCAGTGCCGCGCAACGGCGAGGTAGGCCACCCCATTCCCTTTTTTTGATTCGTTTGTTCGGATTTCATCCGATTTCCCGATTAGGGTTAGGGTTAGGGTTTGGGATGGCCATTGTTTTTCTTTTTCCCGAATCGCTTTTGGGTTTTAGGGTTCGGTTTTGTCATGAAAACGAGCCCTCAATTTTTCTTTAACCCAGTTAGGGTTAGGGTTTATCCGAACCCACTGCTTTTCTCAGATCCGAAAGGATCGGAGTTATGGTTCAACTGAACGTCGGCCGAAACCCTCTTTTGCTTAGATCCGCACTGGATCTAATCAACTTTTTTTCTTTTCTAAACGGTTCACCCGTTCTAAACCAAAACCCTAGAAAAAACCATCGCTCTGGTACCATTGTTAGACTATTAGGATCGTCTAGGTAGGGATCCAGACGGGGTGCATGATAGATCAAAGACCTAGAACTAGTTCTAGTACTACCAGAGGAAAAACAGAGAGGGGTAGTTGAGGTCTTAGGACCTGACACCGCGGAAGGGGTAGATCCAGAGGCCTCTATCGGGTTTGCTGGTGTAGGCTGCGCACGGGCAGCGACGGTCGGGGAAGAGGGTGCCAGCGATGAAGATGACGACGGCGCAGTGCTGTGGCGGAGGTACTTCCCGTCACTGGCTGCGCCCCTCACTTAGATCGGGTTTAGGGTTTGTCGGTGGGGAGGTCGGCTCAGGTCAACCTCGTGATTAGAGCCGCCGGCCCCACCTCTTTATATAGCGTAGGGTGACAGGGGTCCTCCAGCCACGGTGGGCTAGACGTCCCCGATCAGGGCGCATGATCAAAGGCCCAACTGGGCCGTTGGGTCCAGTTAGGTTAGAGATCAAACTAACAAACAGCACTTAACAGCATTATGGGTATACTGGCAATGCTGCTTGCTGCGATATGTGGTAGCAGTTGAAATGGTAACATGCTAGTGAGCAAAACAGGGGTGCAGTGTTGATTTTTGGAACCGGAAAGACCTTTGCATTAACCATGCATCTTTTTACACACTGAATCAGGTTTACACCAATCTCAAAGGCAACCGAGCTCATGCAGTGAACACTGGTTGGGCCATGCTGGCACTGATTGATGCAGGACAGGTCTGCTACTTACTTAGCCTGTGGCTTTGGATACTCTGATTCGGTGTGCGCATTCAGAACGGTACTTAAATCTCGTCACATACTGCAGGCTGAGAGAGATCCAACACCCCTACACCGAGCAGCGAAGGTTTTGATGAACTTGCAATCAGACGACGGAGAATTTCCTCAGCAAGTAAGTAATTTAACAACCGGTCCACAGATCAGAGATACTAACATTAGTTCACTCTTCCAATAACTCATATAATCTAAGTTCAACTTCTCACCCTTTTATTATTTACTAGCTATAATTGCACTGCCTAACACATACAGGAGATCATAGGAGTGTTCAACAAGAACTGCATGACCAGTTACTCCCAGTACAGGAACATCTTCCCAATTTGGGCTCTGGGTGAGTACCGGTGCCGCGTCGTGGGAGCTGGCAAGCAGTAGTGCCCTGTGCCCCCACATCAGGAGTTGCGCTCCTAGTAGTTCCAATAATGTATATTGAAGGAGGTTTGTAATGACAGATTCAGGTCGCTTGATAGACTCTTTTTGTTCGTGTGAAAACTGATGTAGTCTGTCGAGTTGCACTTGCGAAATCCAATCGGCGATCGAGTACATACATGTTTGCTTATTCATTACAACAGCATCAGATCATCAGATGGGTGTCTCTGTCAGGGCGCCAGCCTCCTGGGGTCGCGCGGGAACAGCGACGTCTTCCTGCTTCCTGATGTTACCGAGGCCGCAGAAGAGCATGACGACGCGCTCCAGCCCGACGCCGAACCCGCCGTGCGGCGGCGCGCCGTACCGGAACGCGTCGACGTAGGTGGCGATGGTGGCGACGTCGATGCCCCGTGCCGCCGCCTGCGCCGCGAGCAGCTCGGGGACGTGCACCCTCTGCGCGCCGGAGATGATCTCCTCGCCCCGGACGAACACGTCGAAGGAGCAGCTGTAGCGCGGGTCCTCCGGGCACGGCATGGTGTAGAACGGCCTCACCGCCGACGGGTAGCGGCACAGCATGTAGAACTCCGTGCCGTACCTGTCCCGAACGAGGTCGCCCAGCTTCTTCTCGGCCTCCGTGTTGAGGTCGCCCATGGGGTCCACGTGTACCCCGGCTTCCTGCAGCATCCGGATGCCCTCGTCGTAGTCCATGCGCAGCGTCGTCCTCAGGTACTTCACCGGCTCGAAGGGGTACTGCCTCTGGATGGCCTCCAGCTCCTTGGCACACTTGTCGTTCAGGTGGTCGAACATGGCCACGAACAACTTGTCCACGACGTCGCACACCTGCTTTCCACAAACAAGAGGAGTAGGAGGAGGAGAAGCGTGTCAGTGTACATGTGAATAGCTAGCAGCTTTACCACAGACAGGCAGCAGAGACGGCCGGCCGGGCCGGGCAGGGCCGGCAGCAATGACCCTGACCTCGGTGTAGTGGTCCCTGAGCGCCATCTCGACGTCGAGGCCGACGAACTCGCACAGGTGGCGGTGGGTGTTGGAGTCCTCGGCCCTGAACACGGGGCCCACCTCGAAGACGCGGCCGAAGCCGCCGCACACGGCCATCTGCTTGTGCAGCTGCGGCGACTGCGCCAGGCACGCCGGCTGCCCGTTGTAGTCCAGCTTGAACACGGCGGCGCCGCCCTCGCTCGAACCGCCGATCAGCTTCGGCGTGTGGATGCCCACGAACCCTTCCGACAGCAGCACCTGCCTGAACACCTGTACATCGATTTGTGGCATGCAGCGGTGTCAGTCTGTCAGAGCAGAGTTACATACAGTACATACGTAGTATATCAAGAATTGGCTGAATTGGGCATATATATGCATCTTGGATCAAGTTCGTCTCCGGAGCAGATCAGCTTACATTTTCGACCTCGCATTGGATGCGGAAGATGGCCTGGTTGGCGGCGGTGCGCAGGTCGATCACCCGATAGTCCAGCCGCTTGTCCTGCCCAACATGAACCACCTGCTCCCCTGCCTATATGAACATAGTAATCCATTCATGCATGTTTCCAGTAAACCATTCATCTTCATCGCGCACATATATAGCTGACAGAAATCAGAATGTACATGAACGGCAGCAAGAGCAGCTTACAGCTTTGGCTCTGGCGACGTCCTCCTCGCTCCGCGCCGCGTCGTCGACGCCGATGGGGAGGGCGGGGACGGCCCTGCTGACGCAGTGGAGCTTCTCCACCTTGATCTCCACGAGCTGCTGGGTGGTACCGCGGACGGGCTCCCGCGGCAGCGACACGGCACCGGCGACGTCCACCACCGACTCCCGGCTCAGCCCGGCCGCGAACCGCGCCATCCCGCCGTCCCCGCCCGCGCCGCCGCCGGCAACCACGCACTGCACGGTGGCCCCGCCCTGCCGCAGCACGAGGAACGCCACGCGCCGCCCCACGGCGCGCACCGCCTGCGCCGCGCCGCGCACGCGCACGGCGTGGCCCGACGACTCCGGGCCCAGCGACGCCACGTCCGCCCAGGCGTACCCCGCGTACAGCGGCCGCAGAGCGCCTATGGTGGCGGCGTCGCCGTAGTATTCCTCCTCCTCCTCGTGGTGCTCGCCTCCGGACGCCATGGCGTTCTGCGTGCTGCGTGCTCTGGCTGGCTGCGGTGCAGGCCGGGCGGTGCCGCGCTCAACTGGTGGACGCTCTGGCTCTGGCTCTCTTTGACAAGCTCAGCGTCCGTCAGTGCGCGGAAGCTGCCTACGTTTGAGGGCAGTTGTATTGTAGTGCTCGGTGGGCGCCGCCGCTGGTAAAGTAGTAACTCCACTTGGCCGCCCATGTGACCGCGCCGTCGACGTCGTCCATGGTCCTTGACTTCAAAGGCTGACGGGTTGTTAAGAAAACGGGGGTCTTTTGCAAAAACAGTAAAAAATAAGTACGGCACTCTTCTTGTCCATGTGAAACTCTCGGAGGCCCGGTTCGCCGGGAGGAATTTGGAAGAATCTAGATATATTCGGAGGAATTTGTGAGAACATAAACAGTGTTTTTCATCCGCGCACATAGCCTCATAAACATATTGCTTTGCTACTTGATGGTGACGAAATACTAACATGACACTCCATGGGAGGAAGTGGAAAGCGGACAACAGGGGGTGGATAACGAGCCAACTACGTACACTTTTTTGAGCTTTTGTTTTTTAAAATTGACAACCGCCAATAATAAGATGTGGATATGGCCAGACAGACGTATCGCCACACGTGCGTGCTTTGCCTTCGCAAGTCCCTATGACAGCTCATAGGGACATCTGTATCATCGACCTCCTATGAGCTGGAGGAGAGGAAATGAGAGTACAAAGAATGACATATGAGCACAACCCTCACGTGGGACCCACTGGTCAAGAGTCAAGCCATGGGGATCTAGCATGGTATATTGGCATGTATGGTATGCGGTGCCGAGGTGTGGAGTAGGTCAGAGCTTGTTCGGACCGCATGACACTCCATGATAAGTGTGGGGAAGCCAAAAACGATACTTTAAGAGTTTTGTTGTCTAAATGATCCTTTAGCAAGTTTGGTGACGTGAAAAATGTGTTTTGAGTGTTTAAAGGCCTACTTGGTTGGGTTGCAAAACTCGCATAACCAAAATTAAGACAAACCTATAAAATTTGGCTATTGATTAGTTCAAAAAATTGGCACACCAATTTTTATGGCCCAAATCATGGGAAAACCACTAAAAAAAACTTCTTCACTCTAATATGAGGAAAAATGATCACTACTATGTCATGACACTCAACTAATTGTATTACTACATTTTTTGCCCTAACTTTTACAAGCCTTGATTTTGGCTTGCCATGATTTCAGTAGGGCAACCCAGGCCCTTTGACACCATGAGGCAAGTTCAGAAACCGTTCGTTTGTGTATTTTACTCTTGTGTGGGCAAGATTGCCGCCCGTCGCGATTAATCTCCTTCCAACAATTTGGGACGTGCTTTTAGAAGGTAAAAGCTAAAGCTCACTCGTGTGATTTGAGCCTTTCCCTCACTTGAATTTTTCTACCCAACCCAAGGACACCACGTGGTCTTCTCCAAATCCGGCGACCTTAGAAGGGGCTCGGGGGAGGCAAGCTGGTCAAGCGATGGGGACAACGGGAGGGTGACGTTAGGGTTCTTGCGACGTTCGAGGTGGCCAGGCAAGGGCGGGGCGAGGGTGCCCATGGCCATGGCGGCGGCGGGAGGGAGGAGGGAAGAAGGAGGCTGCTGTGAGCGTGGTAGGGTCTAAAGCAAGCTCCTTGGCCACGGTCCTACTGGGCACGGCGGGGCGGTGGGCATTGGGTAGCGACGGAGGGAGTATGCCCTCAATGTTGCAATCAATTAAAAAAATAAAATAATTCTGGTTGTACCTACTGTACTATAGGGATAAGAAAGTCTTTTATCAAACTAGTATCCTCTATTATCTGGTTGTAGATAATACGTCCAGCACTACTTTTCAACGAATAAATAGTATTTTTCTCTCACAGTAAATCATCGTCAGTCAAATTTCAGCGAAACAAACAGGGATTCTGGTTGTGGGATTTTTATTATGTCTCCCATTTATCCATCCCGTTTTGAAAGAACGCGGATTTTTTTTATCCAGTTTGCAGAATCCCAAGGGCATTAGAAACTTCTCTGGTACGGAGTAGGTTGCAGTTTGCAAAACTTCCTGCGACAGTTGTCGATCCGAACCGCACAGGAATAATCCAAAATTAGAGCGAGGGGTCCTTCGTTTGGCGGCCGCCGCGGAGGAATAGGAGTCTGGGTGGGCGGCCGGCGAGAGGTCGGCGCCGGGGTTCCTCGACGCTGATAGCTAGGCCTGATGCATCGCAGTTGCCAGTTGCGGGAAGGAAAGCTCCAAGCACGACCGCAGCCGGAGATGGGAGGAAGGCCGGTGCCGGCCCGCGGGCAACGAGCGAGGCGGGGCAGGGAGAGCCGTGCCCGCCCGGGTCCAGCGCCGCCGCCGCGGCGTCGTCCATTTGTTCTCCAGCCAGCAGTTAACGCCCTCGTTGCGCAAACAACAGCGGTTAAGAACTTAAGATCATCAATCATCATTCATCAGATGCAATAGTGTTCCATCCAACGCATCGAGAATTTGAGACAGGATCCGAACAAAAGCGTCCACCATCACTCTTCTGAAGCAATCAAGTTACATTACACAAATAAATAGCTAGCGTCACAAAACTGTGGATTATTCAAGCACACGGAGTTTCCATGGCGACAAGGCTCGGATCCAGATCGATCCGAGCCTAGGTTTGCAGGCCTTTTATTCTGTTCGTTCAGAGCAAACATGCACATTCAAAACTCCGAGTTCCAGAGTTCCAGAGACTCCGAAGCCGAGTCCGATCCCGCGCGGACCGTGCGCTCTGCCTGACGGAAGAAAGCATCAGCGCATCAGGTCATAGTGGGACGAGGAGCTGTCGTACGAGGACGGTGGCCTCGGGAGCTGGAGCAGCTCCTGAGCCGTTGCAATGGCGGCGCCACTGCTGCCCAGGGCATCGAGAGCCTGAAACCGTGCATGGGCATGATGGCCCAGGGCCACGCCGCCGTCTTGCCAGAGCCCTGGTGATGAAGCTTGCATCACAGAGCTGGAGCTGGCGGCGAGGGTGCTCAGGCCAGTGTGGTGGTGGTGCAGCTGAGCCGTTGGCTGCTGGTTGGTACCAGCACCAGCCGAACTGTTTGACAGAAGAGAGAGAGCACGCTGAAGATCCGGGGCTCCCTTCGGGTTGGAGACGACCGCAGAAGCTTCAACGCCTGGAAACACGTCAAGGGAAGGATGCATGTTATGTTACTAGGTATGTTCAGCGATAATCAAAATCCTCAAGTTTGTTGAAAATGCATATTTATTCGATACGATAAATGCCATGTATGCTACTGCAACTGTTGTCCAGTCTTAGTTGTTTATTTGGAAACAACCATTCCTGACAGGAGTATATGACTTATTATGAGATAAGAGTGCAGTGTTAAGTTCAGTTAATCTTATAGTTCATACTCCCTCCGTTCCAAATTATAAGTCGCTTTGACTTTTTTTAGTACATTCATTTTGCTATGCATCTAGATATAATAATATGTCTAGATACATAGCAAAATGGATGAGCCAAAAAAATCAAAACGACTTATAATTTAGAACGGAGGGAGTAGTAATTAAAACTAAAGCATAGTAGGATCAATAATTTTCCATATAGAGGATATCATCAATACCAAAATCAATGATGATTAGATCATTTACAGAAAAACAACATTCTGGCTGGGTGCCTCTCGAGGCTTTGCCTGCATGTGTAGCATTAGGAACCACAAGTTTTGAGCAGCACAAGCAAAAATCAATCAATCAGTTAAGTTATTCATGGAATCTGGAACCCAAGCATATTGTCTATGAGGATGACACTGTTGGCTACTTACTAATTTCCCCAACAATACAAGAAAAGGAATAACAAAAATTGGCAGTTGGAATCTACTTGGCAATGTACCAAATTTCAGAACCAACCATGAGTGCCATCTATCACAACATGCCAAATTTGGGAACCAACCATGATATAACCCCCCCCCCCCCACCACCACCTTACACAGAGATCAATACAAACCGTCCTAGGTCCCAATTATGGTGCAGTGAGGCCTGATTCTGAAAAGTTGGCTTAGCATGCTGTATCCTTTGGCCATGTTATGAAAGAGCCGAATCAAGGTTTAGGTGGCAGCTACTGATGTTGGCAATTCAGTAAAGTGGACAAGTTTCAGATGAGCCTGCAGGTCTTTGCTGACTCAGCACTTGCAAAACATAAATCATATGCTAGTGTGTTCAAGCCTTGAGTAAAAACGCTCAATCATGTTGCAATAAGCTAGTACAAAGGCAAGAAATAGATTACTTGGATGTTACTAAAAAAATGGTGACTGATGGTCATTAACTGACCAAGATAAAAACATGGAAAATATGGCCTAGCAGTCAGGCTCTGATCTCGTCCCTTCCAAAGAAAGGTTCTCAGACCGCAAATGCAAATTCAGAAACATGCTATATTCTAGTGTGATGCAAACGTATATGAATGATACAGGTACACAATATAAGTCCTAAACTTCAAATCAGGCGGTAACAAATTATGTACACTAACACAGAGACAGAAGAATCATCTAAAAGATAAATTTTATGAAAGGCTCCTATAATAATAAACACTATAGGTACACCTATCTACGAATTTTCCCTGGTTTGGAATTTCAGGAGAAACAGTTTTTCAAGCAAGTGACTGACCATCGGTTCATAAGTACAGATGAAAAATTACCTTGATCAAGGACCTTTGCACTAGTTCCTTTTGAAGCCATGAACCCATCAAAATCTTGATGGACACCATGTGGCATAAAGTTGTTCCACACCTGCTGACTTGATAGCTGCAACCCATCAACATCAGCAGCTCTTAACCAAGGAGCTTTTGTTTCTGCAAATTTGAAGCCTCCTACTGGGTTATCCCATGAAGAACTTGCACAGCTTCTCATTTGACCATAAGGACCTTGACCAAACAGAAGGCTTGTCTGTTGTCTTGTGTCTGTTTAAGAAAGGCAAGACAAATTCAGTGCTAAAGCTA
This sequence comes from Miscanthus floridulus, assembly GCF_019320115.1. NCBI lineage: Eukaryota > Viridiplantae > Streptophyta > Magnoliopsida > Poales > Poaceae > Miscanthus > Miscanthus floridulus. The sequence goes on from NC_089587.1 coordinate 8,716,204, forward strand.
ACAGATTCAGCAATGGAACAAATTATTTGCATAGTATTAATGTTGAAGCTGCTTTCGTACAGACCACAAAGTGCTGAAAATATAGTGGTCATGGCATGGACTTAATAATTTGAACTAAGGCTTACTCAGCTTCCTAGTATCTCCAAAGCATCAATTTGTTTGTGCAAACGTAAATTGGGTTTTCCTGAAGTATAATGTGGAACATAACCATATCGAGAGATGGCATCAAGGCAGACAAAACTGAATCATGTGTTAGATATCTAAATTGAAAAGAACGGAGCAAATGTGCCCCTCTATACAAATCAAAATGGCACTCCCTCAGATGGAGTTCATCAGTTACCAACACTGCCAGAGTAACCATGTCATCTAATATCGTAAGTAAAAAAAATTGAATCACACCTTAAAAATCATGACACTGAATTGTGAAATAACAAGGAGATCAATTTCACAGATAAAATATGCAGCTTTGCATTCCTAAGATTCTTAAACATAATAGTTGCTAGAAGAAGAAAAATAAATAATGTGTTGGCTTCACAAAATGACAAGGCAACCAAAGGCTTACTACTACCATAGAACATTGCGGACAGCCTTGATGAGCCAGAAGAAAGTGCTTCAGGCTGTGGCTTCCGTCTGCGGGCATTGTGATCATTGAGGCGCCTGCGGCAGCTTTTTTTCTTCTGGTCAAACTCAGATAATCCATGGAACCTGTAAGAAATTGGATTTTCAACATAGCAGAACATTTTTCCTTCCTCTCAAGGATACCAAGACATGGATCCAAGCAAACGAACAGAAAACGTGTTTCTCCACAGAAAAGTGAGGCTCGGTTTATTACAGGCTAAAGAACTCACCGGCTACACTGTTGACAAAAGCGCTGCTCCAGACCAGCAACAACCACCTTGGGAGCCTTAGAATGAGGTTCACAGACTCTGTGCTTCCGATGGTATTCTTTAGCAGAAGAGAGATCAACCTTGCAGCCTTCAACCTGACAGTATGATTTATGCGTGTTTGGAGCCGGCTTTGCCTTCTTCACAGAAGCTGGAGGAGGAGTCACTGCACTTGTATCTGACGGCAAACTCTTGACACTCTGGCCTCCACTGACATCTTCAAAATATGTTCTCTTGCCAAGCTTCAGGCTAAGCACCGGCTCTCCACTGCTGATGGCAATCACCAACGACGGAGAGGTTCTGGCGTCATCAACCTTCCCCGAATCAGTGTTCTTGTCAGGCACTTTGGCAGGAGCAAAATTGAGCTCCATGCTGTTCCCCTTGGCCTTGGGCGAAGAATCAGTCGACGCGGATACAGAGCTCTTGGATGGACCATACCCCATCTCCGAGCTGGAAGAGAAGGTGCCGCAGGAAGAATGCACTGATTCATGCCTTGTGGCCTCAAGGCCTGCAAACTTGGCCTCACCCTGAGGCGCAGCAGTCATCCTGGGGTTCTCGCTCCCGTTTGCGCCTATGGGCAGCAAATTCTCCCAGTCCCACAACACGGAGGCCTTCTGGTTCCAGTCCATCCCAAAGGAGCCCATGCCAGGATCCAAAATCTGAGCCGCTGCTCCTACTTGTCTGCCGAAGCAGCTACCTCTGAAGCAACAAAATGGAAGAGGGAAGCAGGTTAAGAACAGAGAGAGTTCGGCTCATGGAAGTTGCAGAAACTGGACAGATTTGCAGGAGCATATCTGGGCCACTCAACTATGCTGCTATGCACCATCATTAAATTCACAGAGAAGTACGCAAGGTGATATCAGAACGGAGGGTGGCATGTTCCGGAGAGCAGCTGAAGTTTTACTAGAGAAATCGTCAATCATGGCAAGAACAGCAGCGCCATCATATTCTAGTCTAGCACCAAGAAAGGCAAGGAAAAAACCCACAAGTACGCCAATCAAGGTGCAGCAAAAGGCCAAGTACTCACCACTCCGCCGCTCCAAGAAAAAGGAAACGGACAGGACAACCTGCCCTCTCAATCCGCATCAGCACGCTGGACAGCCATGGTGGAGCTCGAGCCGTGGCGGCGGCGGCGCATCGATGAGCTCGTGGTGGCAACAAGCAAGAAGCTCAGCCCCGCGCACCGGGACACAAGCTCACCTTCATCAAGCCTCCTGAGATCTACACCCTATTCCTCTCCTCTCCTCCCCCTCAGCCTGGAAACCACAGCATCGCCAAGTCGTCAACAACAACTCCGGCGGCTGGACCCTACGCACATCATGGCAGGCAATTGGGAACCACCACTGACCACCCCCCGCACCGCAATTTTACTCCCTCCGTCCGATCTTTCAGCAAGAATCTCACCTCCTCGCTGTGGATGATGGAGAATCTGTGCCTCGTTGCAGCTCTTGCACAGCGACCGGCAAAGGGGGGCAAGCAGTGGGGAAGGGAACCAGGGCCTCGGAAACCCAAAAGACAGCAGCAGCGAGGAAAGGGGAGCAGATAAGAAAGACAAGACTCCCAATTATCGATACAGTACGCACGATATGGCCAGCCTTTTTATTTTGCATCCATCATCTCTCTCTCTCTCGCTCTGCAGTCTGCACGGCTCGGGGCTTCCCCAACGCTCCGCACTCCACGTTAGCAACTCATGTACTCCGTACACATCAGTCTGAATGGTAGCTCCGCAGACGGCCAGAGAGACCTGCAGAAGCACTGCTGCTTGTTCTGACAATTGGCCTTGTTTAGTTGGGTGGAATTTAGTAATTTGGTTACGGTAGTATTTTTGTTTTTATTTGATAATTATTATTTAATTATGGACTAATTAGGCTTAAAATATTCGTCTCGTGATTTTTAATCAAACTGTGTAATTAGTTTGTTTTTTTTTTACATTTAATGCTCCATGCATATATCGTAAGATTCGATGTAATGAATACTGTAGCACTTTTTGGATAAACTTTTTAAAACTTAAAAAAAAAAGGCCATTGTGGAAAAAAGTAAGGACCCGGTGACAGATTAGTACTGTACTGGAGAGAGAACCCGTGAATCCATGACGATACGATGCAACCATTAGCCTGCGTTGGGCAATTGGTGGTTTGAAGGCTGCCTCCTCCGCAACCACCACCACCGAGGTCCAAGGCAGAAGGCACATGGCCGTCCCTGACCCCCAAGCACAAGCACAAGCAGGGCTCACCACCAGTGACTGCTGTTTACTGCTGCTGCGGCTGCAGCAACCAACCACAACTGCCTCTGGGCTTCTTCCAGCTACTCCTCGCCGTCCTACGGCGTGCGGCCACTACGCCCGCCACGGGTGCCCAGTGCCGAGCCGTGCGACGAGCCCAGTGCCACGAAAGGACCCTCCTTTCTGTGCCGGATTTCCAGGACCCTGGTGGCAAAGCTCGTGTTGCCACATTTGGAACTTGGAAGGATGGTAGAATGGCCTCTCCGCACTGTACCGCTGTACTCCGCCAGAGCAAAAGAGTGGCGAACATGAGTGGATCGGAAACAGTGGCGCCCTCTCTCTCTCTCTTGCACTCTCACTGCGGATGTGGTGCCCTTTTCAAGTCGTGCTGCCATGCTCCGTTTGGCATTGCACTGCACCGTGCCACAGTGGTCAGTGGATAAACAGTGACAGCAACGGCCGGGCTGCTGGCGCCCTTCTTCTTCCTTTGTGTGCTCCTGATCGGCGTTGCACTTGCTGAGCAGCCGCCGTGCCGCCGCAACTTTTGCTGCCGCCGGCCGGGCAACAAGTAGTAGTGTAGTTGCAGCCTTGCAGCCTTTGCTAGGTGCTGTTGTGTGTGACTTCAGTACAGGTCTGGATCGAAGTATCGAACTGACCTTCGTGTTCGTGTGCTTGCTCTTGAATTGGCCGGACGCCTCTGCACGAATTTGGATCGAATTTGACCCGTCTCCATCCGTCCGCTGCGCAGGTCTGGATCGAAAAAAGAACTCGGCGTGTCGCCATCGCCCATCGGACACACACACACACACACAAATGCGAGCAGGAGAAGCCGCCGTTGTCGAAAACGACCGGGAAACAGAACGTATAAACTCCGGGACAGCCACACGGGTGACTGTCTCCTAATAAATCCGGATTCCGAAACGACAGCAACCACCAAACAGCGAAGCCCCCGTTTTTGTCTTCGTCTCCATCACACAGCTGAACAAATCGCAGGGCTTTGTACGGCTGATCTAGCTCACACCACCAGTCACCAGGTGAACAACTGGTTCAGTTTGACAGCTTCATTTCAATACTTTGTTATCATAATATGCATTTGAGGTTGGAATTGTTTGAGAGATTTTTTTTTTAATTTTGTTTCAAGTTTGAATCACATTTTTGGAATTTAGATTTGAGTCCCAGCTATCCGGATGGCTCACTGTATCCTTGGGTCTAGACGGAATAGGAAAAGGTTGCAGAAACTTTAGGATCTACCATGTGTGCTTAGAATCTTGGACAAAAGGGAGACGGTTTGCTGTCATTGTTGGTGCCATGAGGCCACTTGCGCATGTAATGTGTACTGCAAATTGACGTCTTGGAGTACGAGATGCTCCTGGCCCTGCATTTTTATTATTAATTAATGGTTCAGCAAAGGGCTGCGACCTGAAACCTTGGACACCATGAAATCTAGTGCCCCGAAATCTAGTGCCCTGTTCGTTTGAAGCAGAAAGTAATGTTGGTTGATTTGTCATGAGAGAATAATACTGTTCGTTGACTGAAAAAATACGACTTATAAGCCAAGCGAACAGGACGAGGTGGTCAGGTGCAGTACCACCCCAAAGGCACAGATCTGAAAGACTGAAACTGTCTCTGACCTGGCGGTGCTTTGTGGCCCCGTTGCCCATTTGAGTGACCATATCACACTTCACCCAACAAGAATGCCTGTGAAAACATGTGTGAAGCGCTGAACAGAATTGCCCTCCATGTTGATTCCATGCTGAAGCAGAACCAAACTCTTTTCTGGTCATGAAAGCTTCTGAAGATTATGACAGTACGTGGAAGATGGATCACAAATATGCTGCTGAGAAACCTGAACTCACCGAAGTTGCAGAGGTTCAATAGCAATGCCCACACCCTGCTAGCCAGTGGATGGATCAATGCATCATTCATTGCTACCACAACGGAACTGATGAATCAAAGCTAACCCTAACAATAATCAAGCATGCCCGAAACCGCAGTCTGCGATTTTCTTGCCAAAGAGAAGAAAAAGGGTTATAGAGGAAAGAGTTTCTAATTGAATGATACTGACAACATACATCTAATATCCTCAAGCTGTCAGATCACTTATGCTCTCATTGTCATCTCTCACGAAACCTGCATCTAAGAGAAGGACAGGAATAGCTGGAGAAGCACAAGCAGGAGGATCAAGAGGTTGTTTCCATGCCCCTGCAGCCTCCATGAGAAGGCGGAGTCAACCTCGATCATGATCCCGAACCTGCATGTCCCAGTGCTGGGGTCTTGGCCTGTGGTAGTCGCGAGATTCTGAAACCCACAGGCCACATCATCTTGGTCATTCTTCTGGAAGTAGTTGTTGAATGCATATGAAATGTTGCCGCGGGTGTCCAGCATCCCACATGATGTCTTGTAGCCAAGGCTGGTGCAATCTGCCATGGAACATGCATAACCCACGTTGTCTGCAAGCTTTGGGTCGTTGAGGCTCACAGAAGGCTTCAGTACACACCATTTCTTTTCAAGGTACTTCACACCCCTTGCTCTCACAAGACCGCCTGAATTTGATGTCCCGAGATTCAGCTGGTACTTTGACAGGCCATCATAAGTAAAGATCCCCCAGTGCCGCTCGAAATTTCCTGGCTGTATGCTCTTATCGTCCTCATCGATTAGACTGAACAAGTAAGCATCAACAGGTCCAGGCCGCATCGGTGTTCCTCGCCCAGAAGCAATATGGGTCATGAAGCCTTGGTTGAAGCGCTGAGCCAGCTGAGCATTGGCGTTCCTGTCCCCGTCAGTCGGCCATCCAATCTCCCCGACAATGACTGGGAGGTTTTCAAAACCATTCTTTTTCAGAGCCCATATAAGTGTGTCATGGTTCGCGTCGAACATGTTAGTATAAGTGAAGGAGCCATCAACGATGGGCGATGAGGCCCCCTCAAAGAAGGCATAGTCCACAGGGAAGTTTGGATCAATGTAGAGGCTTATGAAAGGGTATATGTTGACAGTGAAAGCTCCACCATTGTCGCTCAGAAATTTTACTATAGTGAGCATCAGATCATGAATATCTGTCCGGAAGTCCCCATCAGAAGGCTTGGAGGTTGACGAGGTATAGACATCAGCGTTGAGAGGGCACGTGACTTTGACTTGATTGCCCAAACCGGCTTTTATAAGTGCACCTTGTATGTTTCTGATGGCAGGAAAAGTTGTTTGCAAAAAGCTTCCATTGTATGTCTCCAAGAAAGGTTCATTCCCAACTGCAACATACCTAACAATGCAATAGGGCAGATAAAGAGGTGAGGCCACAGCATCATGCAGATGGTTGACTGAGTTAACATCAACAACACACCACTGGCAGAACAAACAATGAAGTTGGCTGTGAGATTCAGAACATGAAGCAAAGTACTATCTTGAATATTCATATTTCATTTACTGCATGATGTGCAAATGGAAGTGTCATGCCGTGCATGCAAGTTGCTCAAATGGCATGCTGATGCATATTCCCACAACTCATAAAGCAGGCAGTGAACATTAGAGGTAAAATTAAAGATGCCTGATTCCGATTAAACGAAAGTTTGACTGGTACTGCGTTACGTAAAATTGCAACAGAGTACTTAACAACAATGGCAGAACTTCATGCAACAGAAGTGTTAAAACAGCATTTCCGGAACAACATGTGTATATGGAGGCTCAAAATACAAGATATGAAAGCTTGGTACGTGTGTGTTCTCTGTAACTGCTGGAAAAGAGTATCAATGAATTGATAAGCTATCAGTCACGGAAGGTAAGAAATAAGGAAGTGACCATTGCGGCTGTTACATGTTCTGCTTACTGTTTTAGTGATTAAGAAAATAAAGCTTTGCATTAGTATACGATGAGCTGGTGCTAGATGCATAGAAAATTTTCAAGGCACAAGGTATTTAGCTTTAGCGGTCTATGTATTTTAAAAGGCACTGGCAGTTTGGTGGTCAAATGGTGGATGCAAGTGCGAGCAATAATTTATAAATAAATATAGAGAAGGGCAACAAAAATATCTTGTTAGGATTAATTTGTTACGCAAATTGAGGTACAGATGGTTAGACATACTCTTGACGTTAAAAAATCAACTACGTGCATTTAAAAAAGAGTTTTCCTTCTATAACTAGACATGGTGTTCAAAATTTCTTTGAAAACTGAACCTTCCAACTTCTATAGTAGTACCATGTGGATAGGCCATCCACCTATCAAGCATTCCATACAATCCAGTGGGAAAAGAAATAAGAGGCATAAAGAAGTGACACGATAAAGGCCTGAGGTAAACTAACTAAATTATACAAGTGGGGACAACTATGCTCCATTCAAATAAGGAACACAAATAAACAGGACCAGCCAAAATGGATGTATTTCCTCCAGCGTAAGGTCCACGTCTTTAAAACATATTGAGAAGTCACTGAATGCTCCTGAGTGCCTTCATGGATCAAGTTCATTTCAATGCACACCTTCCAAACAAAAATTATGTTTTCTGAGACACAAAAGGATCATCTGAAACCTAGTAGTAAAAAATGATTGGCACTTCGACAGCTAAAATCTTTATTCAAAATGTAACTCATAAATCTGGCCATGGTCACATGATTTCTAGTGCAGCCAAGCACCACTACAGCTGCAGTGTTCGGTGAAAACTTATAAGATATTGTAGATTTCCATATAACAAAGAAGCATGATTCACAAGCACAACAGAGCTATCAGCAAAGTAGATTCTTCAAAATGGTGCAGGCATTGATTTGGTGGTGCGTGCACAGATTAATGAAACACAGAACTTCCAAATTGGGGATGGAACAAATACGCTAGCTGTTTCTCGCATACAAACAGCGACAGAAGCGCCCAAGCAGGCGTGCAAAGCACAACATGCGCAACCAGAAATGGCAACCGTCCTGTCCAAAGTCCAAATTACAGCATGCGCACAAATGTACTAAATGAGCTACGAAGAATGCCGACCGCTTGTCGTATACGGAGAATGATGATGCATAACTACTTTCCAAGTCAAACATTTAATCAGTCATGAGTTTCAATCATTAGCCATCAATCAAGACAAAACGAGGGTAGCATGAAAATCATCGTATTTCCCCAATATTCTAGGCTCAGAGCTCACCCTAGGTCATCAAAACTGAGATTCCACAGTACAATTAACACTAGCTACCACTACCAAGCATCAGTATCATGAGTGAGCTGAACAGCACCAACGGTAATCAGAAGCAGCACTGACGCAGAAGCAAATACCTGATGCTGACGCCGTCGTTGAGGTAGCTGGAGACGTTGGTGTCTACCCACTTCTCTGCGGCCTTCATGCTGGTGGCCATCGTCGACAGCATGTCGTTCGGGATGCCGACCATCACCTCCAACCCGCTCTTCTTGAGGGCGTTCATGGTGCCCTCCTCGGCGTCGAACAGCTTGACCTTCTGGAACCCATTGTCCTTGAGCATCCGCACCACCGTTTCCGGCGGCAGCGGGTGGCTCGCCTGCGTGCCCCAGTTCGCCCCTATCGCGCCGACGCCGGCCGCCGCGAAGCACAGCCAACAAACCAACACCACGGCCGCCACCGCCGCTCCATCGCCGGACCGGGAACCCATGCTCCAGCTCCAAATCGCGGGGCGATTTGGGTGGATTGCTCTGCTCTGCACCAAGAACTCCCCACGTTCAGATCTTGGAGCCGGAAAGATAAAAAAGGGATAGTGGAAACCAGCGAGAGCAAACCTCCAAGAACAGTTTCAGAAATCTTTTTCTTGAGCTCACGAAACCTCAGGGGGGGAGAAAAGTTGAAATCTCTACTGGAAAGAGCAAGGGCTATATAAAAGCTCTAAGAGGCCAGCCAGATTTTCCCAACAACTTGAGAATTTGTGAACTACTAGAGCCCCCAAAAGCCAAATATCAAAATATTTTGGGAATAAATGAACTACGCCTACAGTGGACCATGAGAGGGGATTTCCTGTGATTGCAAAATGCAGACGCTCACATGATAAACACCTCAGTCAGGGGAGCATTGATGGCATGCAAGCCCTCAGGTGTGAGTAAATTGGGTGACGAGGACGGCAAGGTGTAGATAGCGTAGTAGCAATAAAGAAGGCTGCCAAAAACAGGCGATCCCCAAGGCAGTGGGGATAAACAGGATGAGCTTTCTTGGTTGATTTGAAAGGGTGAAAAAGATAGCAGGAAAAGGATTTGATTTTGAACAGAAAGGTGTATGATCTACTCGCATACAGTACTCCAAGAGCCTCGGCCCTCAGGAGCTGCTCACTGAGCTGTGAACTCACACTGCAGCTGCAAGGAGTGACAGCACTGCCAAGCAGTGATGAAATGCGCTGTGACAGACTAAAGATTGAGGGGGAAGATAACGATGCTCTGCAAGGCTTAAATAAATGGAAATGGAAAAGGAAAAAGATTCCTCACTGAGCATGGCAAACCAAAGATATTTGCACTGTTCCTTGCAGAAAGAGAGAATGGGATTTAAAAGCCCACAAAAAAGATATAACAATAAAAGTACTAAAAGAAAAGCGGTAGCATAGCAATATTCTCCACTGCTCTCCGCTTTATTAAAAAAAACTCTCAAATTGCATCGGTAATCCGCCCACTGCATCTAAAAAGCATCGCTTAGCTGATAAGTCATACCAAAAGTACATTTAATTAATTTAATATGAGAGAAAAATATTATTCGTGCCTATAATTTTTTTTTTTGTTCGCGCATGCCGCTGCTGCTGTCGGTTTTTTATATTTTTCTTTTGCTTGTCTCTTTGCTACAGCTCACATTTGGTTCTGGGACCATTAAAATAAACAGCCGCTTTGCTAAACTCTGTCAGCAAACCAATTAGGAGTCGCAAGCAAACAAGGTGGCGTGGACAGCAGTGCACTGATGGTGACAGTAACCCGTTTGTACGTCGCCTCGTTGGCTCCACGTCAGCAGCATGGACCGAACGGCTGACCACGCTCGACGCGGGACCCACGCTGAGGACAGTGACGGAGAGGATGATGCGCAGCGGTTGGTATGATTGTTTTGGGGGCGCGTTTAGTTCGGCCACCGAACCGGCGCCACCGAATTTGCTGCTTTACTGTAGGTACAGTAGCGTTTTGTTTTTATTTAGTAATAATTGTTCAATCGTTGATTAATTAGGCTCAAAATGTTCGTCTCATAAAGTACAACTAAACTGTGCAATTAGTTTTTGATTTCGTCAACATATAATACTCCATGCATGTACTATAAATTTAATGTGACGGGAAATCTTCTTTTTGCATAATGCCAAATTCTGAAATTTGGAGCAACTAAACATGGCCTTGTAGGGTTTATAGTTGGTACTGTGGGCTGTGGTTGGTGTTTGCCTGTTTGGGATGCTAGGAGACGAATCAATGAACTCAGGTAGGGCATCAGAGATTTTGTTGGTTCATTGGGCTCTTGCAGAGGGGCCAAAGTTGCATTGCAAAGAATGGCGAGTTTTTAGCACAGTAGAAGTGTGAGTCATAATCGTTCTGTTCGCTTGATTTATAAGCCGTATTTTTTCAGTCAACGAACAATATTTTTCTCTCACAACAAATCAGCCAACAGTACTTTTAGTCATGGCTTATTTGTTGAATATAATATGGGCTTGGCCCATATAATATTTAATGAATCAAATAAAACTCTATGGTGTGTAACATTAAGCGTTGCATGGTTTAATACCATATGGGGTTTTTACTGAACGTTGACTCAGCTTATATGGTTGGAAATTATTCATCTAAATTGAGAAGCTGAGAAAAGGACAAAGGCGTGCAACGCGCGCGCGTCGCCGCCACCACCGGCCGGGCCGTGGGCGCGGGCGCGGCCAGTCTTTTGCCACTTAATCCACATAACAACGGGAGTTACTCCCCTTGATGGTGGAGGCGAACTGATCACGACAGTTACTGTCTCTTCCGCTCCCGTCTCCGTCTCCTGAGATTCTTCGCTGCCTCTCTTCTTCCTGTCCATATATCCGAGTCCTCCGTCAGTCCAGATCCAGTTCTTCCGCAACCACTCCAGAGAGAACCACAGATCATCAGCTTCCTGGCTTCCCCGTCCCGTAACTCTGCGCGCACGGAGTAGCGGAAGAGCAGGTGCCTCCGGAACCCTCGTCCACCTAAGAACCCTGCACGGGGTGAGCGGCGATTAGGTTTTTGGGGAGCGATCCGCGACTGCTCGTCCTCATACATCTTCTTCCTAGTGATTGCCTGCGGAACATCAAGGCGACGTCTTCTTCCTGGTGATCCGTTCGTAGGAATACACTACGAACATCGTCCTACACCGACTGTGGTCTACGACTTCAAGCAACGCATTATGTCGACTAGTGCGAATAGAGCCTCCGATGCCCTCGGCATAGGGCCCTCTGCTGGGTACACTCTAATCTCTATGATTATTGTACTCGCAGCTATTGTGTTCATCTGTATGTTATCACTACATGTTGTAGTATTCATTAGAGATATACACATGCACATATATGCCGTCACGAACCTGCTGATGTTACTTTTCTAGATTAAACTGATAATGAAAATGCCTAAATTTCTAACAATCCAAAAACCTAATAATAGGCAATTTTTCTGTCAGTGGTTTTGCTGCTGCTTTGAAGCCAAATAATTTTGATGGTAAGAATTTTATGATATGACGTGCCAATATGGTATTGTGGTTGACTACGATGAACTGCTATCACACCGCACAGGGGAAGCCTGAACAGTTTACTCCTAAGGAGGAGCAAAAGTTCTTGGCTACCGATAACCTGTTTCGAGGCGTCGTGATTAGTGCACTTCATCCTAAGTATGAGAAAAACTATATATCTTGCACATCAGGCAAAGAGTTATGGGATGCTCTTAAGGCAAAGTTTGGGGTTTCTGATGCTGGCAGTGAGCTGTACCTTATGGAGAGTTGTATGACTACAAAATGGTTGAAAACCGTTCTGTGGTCGAACAGGCTCATGAGATACAGGCGCTGGCAAAGGAACTAGAACATTTCCCATGTCTGTTGCCCGACAAATTTATGGCCGGCGGTATAATCACTAAGCTGACACCTTTTTAGAGGGATTTTACTACTTCTCTAAAACACAAGAGACAAGAGTTTAGCATGGCTGAGCTTATTGGATCTCTTGATGTTGAGGAGAGGGCGAGAGCAAAAGACAACCGTGGAAAAGGAGTTGAGTCTTCCGCTACTAATATGGTGCAGAACAAAAACTCATTTGCATCTCATAATAAAAAGAACAACAACATGCAAGAGAACAACAATGCAAAGTCTAAGCAGACTGCACAGTTTAAGAAGAAAAACAACAAGAAAGCTGGATGATGCTTTGTTTGCGGGAGTGATGAGCATTGGGCAAGTGCATGCCCAGACCGTAAATATAAGTAAGAAAAGAAATCAGCAAACATAGTAATTAGCGAGACTGGAGGAGGAACATCTGGGTATGGTAATTCTTTACCCTTTGTTCTTTCAGTTTGTGTTTCACCTGAGTGGTGGATGGACAGTGGTGCTAATATTCATGTGTGTGCTGATGTTTCTTTGTTTATTTCCTATCAGGCCGGCAGGAGTGGAGCCTTGCTGATGGGAAACGGTTTGCATGCGTGTGTTCTTGGTGCTGGTATGGTCATTCTGAAGTTTACTTTGGGAAAGACGGTGCTATTAAAGAACATACAGCATGTCCCCTCCATCAAGAAGAATCTTGTTAGCGCTTCTCAGATGTGTCGCGATGGCTTTAAAATTATGCTTGAGTCCAATAAATGTGTTGTATCGAGACATGGAACATTTGTTGGAAAAGGTTATGATTGCGGAGGCTTGTTCCGCTTATCTTTGCTTGATAATGTGTGTAATAAAGTGGTGAACAATGTTAATGTTTTGGATGAGTCGAATATATGGCATTCACGACTTTGTCACATTAATTTTGGCTGTCTCACGTGGCTTGCAAATCTAAATTTAATCCCAAAATTTAACTTAGTCAAAGATTCTAAGTGCCAGGTGTGTGTGCAATCGAAGCAACTGCGCAAGCCTCACAAGGCTGCTGAGGCGAGGAATTTAGCACCATTAGAACTCATTTATTCTGATTTATGCGAAATGAATGGCGAATTGACTAAAGGCGGTAGACGATACTTCATGACTTTTATAGACGATTGCACTAGATTTTGCTACGTGTATTTGCTAAAAACAAAAGATGAAGCGTTGCATTATTTTAAGGTCTATAAAGCTGAGGTAGAAAATCAACTTGAGAAGAAAATCAAGCGTTTGCGGTCCGATCATGGGGGAGAATATTTCTCAAATAATTTTTTTGAGTTTTGCACGGTGCATGGAATTATTCATGAGAGGACGTCACCATACTCACCACAATCCAATGGGATTGCAGAGAGAAAGAACCGCACTCTAACTGATTTGGTTAATGCTATGTTGGAGACTGCGGGACTATCTAAGGAATGATGAGGTGAGGCTACATTGATGGCATGTCATGTCCTAAATAGAGTGCCCACAAAGAACAAAGAAATTACACCATTCGATGAATGGGAGAAGAAGAGATTAAATCTCTCTTACCTACGAACTTGGGGTTGTTTGGCAAAGGTGAATGTGCTGATAAACAAAAAGCAAAAGCTTGGACCAAAGACTGTTGATGGTGTCTTTCTTGGTTATGCTATTCACAGCACGGGTTATATATTTTTAATTATAAACTCTAGTGTTCCTGAGATGGCTGTTGATACAATCATGGAATCTAGAGATGCTACATTTTTTTAGAATGAGTTTCCCATGAAAAATGCACCAAGCACAGCTGGTCATGAATTTATAATTTCCCATGAGCATGAAAATTTTATTCCGATAGAACAAATTGAGGAACCCTATGTGCAAAATCCTAAGGAGGATGACACTATAGTCACCAGGAAAAGCAAGAGACAGAGGACTGCAAAGTCTTTTGGTGATGACTATATTGTGTACCTTGTGGATGACACACCAACGACCATTGAAGAGGCATATTCCTCTCCTGATGCTGACTTATGGAAGAAAGCAGTACAGAGTGAGATAGATTCTGTTATGTCTAATGGAACTTGGGAAATAGTTGATCGTCCCTATGGGTGCAAGCCTATAGGTTGCAAATGGGTGTTCAAGAAAAAGCTTAGGTCTGATGGTACTATTGAGAGGTACAAGGCAAGGCTTGTGGCCAAGGGTTATACTCAAAAGGAAGGTGATGATTTCTTTGATACTTATTCACCAGTTGCTCGATTGACCACAATTCGAGTTTTGCTTTCCCTGCCAGCCTCTTATGGTCTTATCGTTCATCAAATGGACGCTAAGACAGCTTTTCTAAATAGAGAGTTGGAGGAGGAGATCTATATGGATTAGCCTGATGGGTTTGTAGCAAATGGTCAAGAAGGCAAGGTGTGTAAATTATTAAAGTCATTATATGGCCTAAAATAAGCTCCTAAGCAATGGCATGAGATGTTCGATAGAACTTTAACATCTGCTGGCTTTGTTGTGAATGAAGCTGACAAATATGTGTACTACCAGTATGGTGGGGGTGGAGTCATTTTGTGCTTATATGTTGATGACATACTGATCTTTGGATCTAGCCTCAAAGTGATCGAGGAGGTGAAGGAATTTATATCTAAAAATTTTGAGATGAAAGATTTGGGAGAGGCTGATGTTATTCTTAATATCAAGCTTCTAAGAGAAGATGATGGTGGGGTCACTCTATTACAAACCCACTATGTGGAAAAGGTGCTGAGTCGCTTTGGGTTTAGTGACTGTGCACCTGCTCCTACACCTTATGACACTAGTGTGCTATTGAGGAAAAATGGAAGAATAGCAAGGGATCAGTTGAGATATTCCTAGATCATTGGCTCGCTCATGTATCTTGCTAGTGCAACAAAGCCTGACATCTCATTTGTTGTGTGCAAGCTGAGCCGGTTTGTGTCAAACCCGGGAGATGATCACTGGTGTGCTCTTGAGAGAGTGATGCGCTACCTAAAAGGGACCATGAGCTATGGTATTTGTTATACCAGACATCCGAAAGTGCTAGAAGGCTATTGTGATGCTGTCGATAGAATATCATCGGCAGTCCACCGAGGGGTATCCCACGATGGTAGATTTGTCAGAAGGGGTGCGCGTAATCAGGAATCGGATGGTGACACAAGGCGCAAAGACAGCAATTTAGACAGGTTCGGGCCATCTGATCGACGTAATACCCTACGTCATGTGTCTTTGGTGTATTGTATTGATCTGTACGACCAAGTAGCTTGATGTAGCCTATCCGCTAGGGGACCCCTACCTCTCCTTATATAGTCTAGAGGGGCAGGGTTACAAGTAAAGTATTCTATTTGGTACTATACAATGTCTTGCGGTGCACGCCGAGTAGCGCCATGCATGCCTTGATCTTATGGGTTGGACCACCTTCGATGGTGCGGCCCAAGTCTTGGGGGCCATACCCCCATAGTTAGTCCCTGAGCCTGATAGTAGGTGACGCAGTCATATGGTGCTAGGGTCATAAAGTAGAAGACCAGCTGAGCAGGCAGCCAGTTCCCGGGCGTAGCCTTGAGATGAGAACAAGCACATTCACCGCAAGGTGAAGTGTGCCCACTTAGTCCCCGAGCCTACTAAAAGATGAAGAATGAATCTTGTAGCAGGGTCAAAGAAAAAGAAAGCTTGCCGACATCGTCTGACATGCGCGTATCAAGACCCCAGACGCGCCGCCCAAGATCAGCACCCCGATCCAAACAGCATGGAGTAGCTTGATAGCACACCGATGAGACATAGCAAGATCCGAGCACCGAGGAGTCCCAGCGTAGTTGGCGATGACCGAGCACCGAGGAATCTCCGATGTAGGCGGTGATGTCCAAGCACCGAGGAATCCCCAACGTTGCTGGTGATGATCGAGCACCGAGGAACGAGGAGTCCCCGACGTCGCTGTCGATGACCAAGGAGCGAGGAGTCCCCGGTGTCATTGGCGATGACCGAGCACCAAGGAGCGAGGAGTCCCCAACTCACTGGTGATGACCGAGCACCGAGGAGCGAAGAGTCCACGGCATCGCTGGCAATGACCAAGCACCGAGGAGCGAGGAGTCCCTAGCATCATTGGCGATGTCCGAGCACCAAGGAGCAAGGAGTCCTCGGTGTCGCTGGCGATGACTGAACACCGATGAGCAAGGAGTCCACGGCGTCGCTGGTGATGATTGAGCATCGAGGAGCAAGGAGTCCATGGCGTCGTTGGCAATGACCGAGCACTGAGGAGCGAGGAGTCCCCAGCGTAGGCGGCGATGTTCGAGCACCGAGGAGCAAGGAGTCCTTGGCATCGCTGGCGATGACCGAGCACCAAGGAGTGAGGAGTCCCCAGCATCGCTGGTGATGACCAAGCACTAAGGAGCGAGGAGTCCCCGGCATCGTTGGTAATGACCGAGCACCGAGGAGCGAGGAGTCCCCGGCGTCGCTGGTGATGATCGAGCACCAAGGAGCGAGGAGTCCCCGGCGTCGCTGGCGATGACCGAGCACCGAGGAGCAAGGATTCCCCGATGTAGGCGGCGATGTCTGAGCATCGAGGAGCGAGGAGCCCCCGGCGTCACTGGCGATGATCGAGCACCGAGGAGCGAGGAGTCCACGGCGTCGCTGGCAATAACTGAGCACCGAGGAGTCCCCAGCGTAGGCGACGATGTCCGAGCACTAAGGAGTCCCTGGCGAAGCTAGTGATGTCCGAGCGCCAAGGAGCGAGGAGTCCCCGGTGCCGCTGGCGATGACCGAGCACTAAAGAGCAAGGAGTTCCCGGCCTCGCTGGTGATGACCGAGTACCAAGGAGTGAGGAGTCCCTAGTGCCGCTGGCGATGACCAAGCACCAAGGAGCGAGGAGTCCCTGATGTCGCTGGCGATGACCAAGCACCAAGGAGCGAGGAGTCCTCGGTGTCACTGGTGATGACCGAGCACCGAGGAGCAAGGAGTCAACGGTGTCGCTGGCAATAACCGAGCACCAAGGAGCGAGGAGTCCCCGGCGTAGGTGGCGATGTCTGAGCACTGAGGAGTGAGGAGTCCCTGGCATCGCTGGCGATGACCAAGCACGAAGGAGCGAGGAGTCCCTAGCATCGCTGGCGATGACCGAGCACCGAGGAGCGAGGAGTCCCCGGCGTTGCTGGCGATGACCGAGCACCGAGGAGCGAGGAGTCCCTGGCGTCGCTGGCGATGACCGAGCACCAAGGAGCGAGGAGTCCTCGACGTCGCTGGCGATGACCGAGGAGCAAGGAGTCCCCGGCGTAGGCGGCGATGTCTGAGCACCGAGGAGCAAGGAGCCCCCGGCGTCACTGGCGATGACTGAGCACCGAGGAGCGAGGAGTCCACGGCATCGCTGGCAATGACCGAGCACCGAGGAGTCCCCGGCGTAGGTGGCGATGTCCAAGCACCGAGGAGTCCCCAATGAAGCTGACGATGTCTGAGCACCGAGGAGCGAGGAGTCCCTAGCGCCGCTAGAGATGACCGAGCACCGAGGAGCAAGGAGTTTGCGGCGTCGCTAGCGATGACTGAGCATCGAGGAGCGAGGAGTCCCTAGCATCGCTGGCGATGACCAAGCATCGAGGAGCAAGGAGTCGCTGGCGATTATCGAGCACCGAGGAGCGAGGAGTCCCCGGCGTCGCTGGTGATGACCGAGCACCGAGGAGCAACGAGTCCATGACGTCACTGGCAATGACCGAGCACCGAGGAGTGAGGAGTCCCCGGCGTAGGCGGCGATGTTCGAGCACCGAGGAGCGAGGAGTCCCTGGCATCGCTGACGATGACCGAGCATCGAGGAGCGAGGAGTCCCCAGCATCACTAGCGATGACCGAGCACCAAGGAGCGAGGAGTCCCCAGCATCGCTGGTGATGACCGAGCACCGAGGAGCGAGGAGTCCCCAGCATCGCCGGCAATGACCGAGCACCAAGGAGCAAGGAGTCCCCGACGTCACTGGCGATGATCAAGCACCGAGGAGCGAGGAGTCCCCGGCGTAGGCGGCGATGTCCGAGCACCGAGGAGTGAGGAGCCACTAGCGTCACTGGCGATGACCGAGCATCGAGGAGCGAGGAGTCCATGGCGTCGCTGGTAATGACCGAGCACCGAGGAGTCCCCAGCGTAGGCAGTGTTGTCCGAGCATCGAGGACTCCCCAACGAAGCTGGCAATGTCCGAGCGCCGAGGAGCGAGGAGTCCCCGGCGCCGCTGGCGATGACCGAGCACCGAGGAGCAAGGAGTTCCCGGCATCGCTGGTGATGATCAAGCACTGAGGAGCGAGGAGTCCCTAATGTAGGCGGCGATGTCCGAGTGCCAAGGAGCAAGGAGTCCCCGGCGTCGCTGGCAATGACCGAGCACCAAGGAGTGAGGAGTCCCCAGCATCGCTGGCAATGACCGAGCACCAAGGAGCAAGGAGTTCCCAACATAGGCGGTGAGGTCCAAGCACTGACATAGCTGACGACATCCATGCGGTGAAGTGTGCCCACTTAGTCCTCGAGCATGAAGAAACCGAGCACTGAGGAGTAACCGATGTAGCTGGCGATGAAGCACAAGCAGCGAACAGTCTGGTCAACTGGTCGGCGGCGAAGTGAGCATTGAGTAAAAGCGACCGGCGAATAGTCCGATCAACTAGTCGGTGACAGAGTCCATGAACCAAGCAGTACAACCAGTTGATCGGTGGAGAAGCCTAAGCACCAGGTGATCTGATCACCTGGACGACGATCCTGCAATACAAACATGTAGAATGGGTAGTACATGATGTAAAAATAAATGAACTCTGGAGGAAAATCAGCAATGGTGATGAAACAGCGTATGCAGTTTGATGATCAGTTGGCGTGAAAATATATTTATGTTTAATATAAACCACCTAAACAGTTAGTGTGTAGCTGAGTCTCCAGCCCTAGCTAGCTCATAGTCCATAACATCGAGCGCGAAGCCCGTGCACGTGTAGGAGGAATAGGCGTGACCAAGAAGCCACTGCCGACCACCCATAACATAGAGGGCAGACGCTCGTGCACGTGTAGGGAGGAGCCGAAGACAGGGCCATCTCTAGAGGTGTTCGAGCATCAACAAAACTATTCGAGGGTTTGGAAAATCGTTTGGAGAGTAAATATGGAGAAAACAGTTCGGAGAAACATTATGGCGATATACGAAGATCAGAGAATATTTGGAAGAATATTAAAGCATGACTTAGCTTTGGACGGAGCATCTGGTCGGCGGCGTATGGCATTGTCTGGTCAGCGTTGATGGCGAGCACCTGGCGGGCGATGAGTTGTTGGTGAAGACGACCTCGGAGGTGGTTCTGAGATTGGATATACTATCGTAGGGGCTAGTGTAGCAGCGATGAATCATTGTCGTGGACCGACATGGATCTCCATGAGATTGACGACGATAACACGTTGTTGATTTGAGGTCCATCTGGCTCGCTATGGGATCAAGCGCAGACCCCTACCTGGCGCACCAACTATCGATAGAATATCATCGACAGTCCACCGAGGGGTATCCTGTGATGGTAGATTTGTCGGTGGGGGTGCATGTAATCAGGAACCAGATGGTGACACAGGGCGCAGAGACAGCAATTTAGATAGGTTTGGGCCGTCTGATCGACGTAATACCCTACATCCTGTGTCTTTGGTGTATTGTATTGATCTGGATGACCAAGTAGCTTGATGTAGCCTATCCACTAGGGGACCCCTGCCTCTCCTTATATAGTCTGGAGGGGCAGGGTTATAAGTAAAGTATCCTATTTGGTACTATATAATGTCTTATGGTGCACGCTGAGCAGCACCGTGCACGCCTTGATCTTATGGGCTGAGCCACCTCTGATGGTGCGGCCCATGTCTTGGGGGCCATACCCCCACAGATGCCAACTAGATTTCTGATGCTGATGAGCTTTATGCCACAAGTGGATATGTGTTTTCACTTGGAGGTGGTGTTGTTTCCTAAAAGTCTTGCAAGCAGACTATCTTAATAAAGTCTACAATGGAAGCAGAGCTCACAGCATTAGACACTGCTGGATCTGAGGCTGAGTGGCTTTGTGATCTCCTTATGGATTTACTAGTTGTTGAAAAACCCATACCGGCTATTTCTATGAACTGCGATAACTAGACTGTGATTACAAAGGTTAATAGTTCTGTTGACACCGTTTTTTGCATGTGTCAAAATGATCAGAGTGGGCTAATCGGCAAAGGAAAGTTACTGTGTACGCTGATAGCCGATGAAAATCAGCTTGTAAAGATGGTTGCCGATGAATGGTGGTGATCGATGGAAAGGTTGATTTAGACTCGGGCGTTGCCGATAAGGTTGGAGATGTTATTGTCGATGCCGATGAAGGAAGGCTTGAAGACTACTGCCGATGAAACAGGGAGTATGCTGATGGAAAGGAGGACGGTGAGATTTCCATCGTAATTGAGGCAGACAGGGAAATAGATAGGAGTTGATTTCCTTTTCTATATTTGTTAGAGTATGATTCATGTAAGAGTCACGTGTTTCCTTAGATATGGGCTTGGTGTCCTAGTTGTGTTTGGTTATGTCTCTTTAGATCAGGGTATAAATATAGAGTGAGGGGCAATGTAATAAGATATATCAATCAATATCAAAATCAATTTTTACTCCTATTTGCATCTACTTACTTTTCGGCGACTTCGTCAATTTGCATATTTTTCCTTTTTACGAGTTCTCATTGATTCGGCGAGTTGCACAGTAGTGCGACCTTTGGCGATTCTCGAGTTTCGCGTGAGTACCTCTTGGCCGTGACTTCCGGGCATATCACTGTTGTCAGGACCAAAGTGCTCGTATCTTTATCCTTGTCGATTAACAGGTCAAATTGACTGGCACGCTTTGGATATCAATTCGGGTATTAGCCCTTTGTGTTTGTAGATCCACTTTTACATCAACACATCTTTTGGCACGCTCGGTGGGACCAATCAATCCGATCAAAATGTTCAATTCCGAGATCAATTCAGAGAACATTATCGCAGTATCAGAAGAATATCTTAAGGAAGAGCAGAGGCAGGCTATGGAAAAGGCTGTAGAAGAATATAGGCAGCTTTGTCTGAAATCGTTTAGCCTAAACAAGAGTGAACAAGTCATCCAGAAGCAAGATTTGCTGTTGCCTCGGCAGGTTACCTTTGACTCCAATCCTGATAAACTTCAAGAGATGGTTAATTCTGCAGTAAATCATGCTTTGATTAATCATTCCAATGTGTTGTCCAATACTGTTCATAATGCTATGGTTCAAACTCTCAAAGAAGGACAAGCGGCACCGCATTACGTTGGGCCTGCCTATCACCAACCAGAGCCGGCATCTGTCAATACTCCATCGGCTCCCTCGGCCGTTGTGGGTACAAAAGTTACTTCCCCTTCAGTATCGGCAGGCTTACCTAATATTCAATCTACACCGATACGATCAGATCCGGTACTACCAGGAGGATGAGTTCAGCTTAATACAGATCTATCGACATCAGCTATGTCAGGCCCTGTGTCTCAGAATAGCCAGATTCCTGCTAATTGGTGGGGATATGGTATGCCTCCGAAGTCATCTGCTTTCAATCCTGGGTTACCTCAAGTGTTTGATGCAGTAGGAAAAGCTCCTATACCTTCAGCTATTTCGTCGATGGCTCAAGTGCCTCAATATGCCACAGCAACTACTGTGCAACCAACTCCAGGAGGTTTCTAGATGCCTTTGGTTTAAACACCCAATTCAAGTCCATCGGCAAGTTTACTGCCGATGTAGCAGAAAGCCCCTGCTATGAGTAAAACTAGGGTTCAATTCATGCCTCAAGCTGGTTATAATTATCCAACAATGTCAGCAAATTACCAGCCATCGGTAAGTTTTGTACCGATGAGTTCTAATAATGGTTGGTCAGTACAGTTACCTGTTCAACATACAGTTCAACAAAATCAGCAGGTGGCAGGGATTCAACAAGGTCATATGCAAGCTGGTTTCCAGAATCAAGCATCGGCAGCTCAGCCGATGAATCCTTTCCAACAGGTTAATGGACCACAAGTAATGGCAAATATGCCAATTGCTGGAGATCGTGGGCCACAAAGATATGTGGAGGGATATCAGCAGGCACCTCCCGTAGAAATTCAGCTAGTTTGTCAGCAGGAGGCTGATGCTTTTTGGGCCGATAAGATAGCAGAAATTATGAAGGATCAGTTTGGGATAAAGCCCAAGGTCAATACTTATTCTTATCGGACTCCATACCCTCCTGCATATGATTTAATTCCTCTCCCAAATCGGTACAAGGTACCAGATTTCACTAAATTCTCTGGGCAAGATGATACATCAACAGTGGAACACGTCAATCGCTTCATTATTCAATGTGGAGAGGCAGCTAGCAGAGATGAATTAAGAGTTCGATTATTTTCATCATCTTTGTCTGGATCAGCATTTACATGGTTCATTTCATTACCACCAAATTCTATTATTACTTGGGTTGATCTAGAAAAACAATTTCATAAGTATTTTTTGCTGGAATCCATGAAAAGAAGCTTACCGATTTAGTAAAATTGAGACAGCTAATGATAAATCGGTAGAGAGCTTTGTGCAAAGGCTATGAGATGTAAAAAATAAGTGCTACAGTCCAGTGCTGGATGATCGGTAGCTTGCCGATCTGGCTTTTCAAGGATTATTGCCACATCTTAAAGACAGATATGCTTCTCAGGAGTTTGAAAGCCTCAGTCGTCTTGTGCAAAGGATCTCTAATCAAGATACTAGGGTCTTTGAACCTAAAAAGAATTGGTGTAAAAAAGTATCATTTGTTGAAGAAGTAGGAGATTCTAATTCTGATGAAGAACCAGTTATCGGCTTAGCTGAGTGGGTTAAGAATAAAAAGCCGATATCTTGTCCCTTTGGTCAGAAAGAGCCAGAAAAGTTTATCTTTGATATCACCAAGGCCGACAAGATATTTGATCTTCTGCTTCAAGAGGACCAAATTAAGCTGTCACCTAATCATGTTATCCCATCGGCAGAAGAGTTGAAGAAGATCTTGTACTGCAAATGGCACAATGCAACTTCACACAGTACAAATGAGTGTAAGGTGTTCAGGCAACAGTTACAATCGGCTATTGAATCTGGGAGAATTAAGTTTGGTACTTCTAAGGCCCAGAAGCCGATGAAAATTGATCAACACCCTTTTCCAGCAAATATGTTGGAGGCCAAAGGGAAGACCAAGGTATTGACGTCAGAGGCTGCTGAGAAAAACGCATCAGTGGATCCCCAACATCGGATAACTACCGATGATGCAAAAAGTAAGGGTTTGCTGGGAGAAAGCAGTAGTTCCAAAAATCCTCCTCGACCTGGCATTGTGATTGCTCATCGAAGGCAGCAGGAGAGTTGGCATCAGTGAAATGACCGATATCGACAACAGCAAGAAGAGAGACGTCGGGAAGAATGGTATCGGCATAAAGATCATTGGAGGTGCCCGTTTTTCATCCATTGCTGGGAAGAAGGTATTAAATTGCCAACTGTTGAAAATTGCCCTGAGTGCAATGGTTATTATGGGGTCAATCGGTCAGAAAGGAGGTTTCAACCTAGCGATCAGGGTTTATTTATTAATGAGCCGATCAGAGGCAGAGCATCAGTGCATGATCGACTGGGGGGCAGACTTAGTGTACATGAGAGGCTTAGTAAACGCGCTGGATATTTTCCAAGGAATCAAGAGGAGCTTGAGGAGATGGCAAACGCAAGAGTTCCCGATGAAGAAATATTCTATAGGGACCCTAATATACGCCGTGTGGAATCAACTAAGACCCGTTATCAGCCGGTGTGGAAAACCAAGTTTCCTCGATGGTGCCCGGAGGGTCTGACAAAGACACAGAGAAGGAGGATGCAACGTGAGCATTAGGAGGATTTATACCGAGAGGAAAATTTCTCCAATGAGAGGTTCGGTCATCAGCAGTGGTAGGTAAAACACAAAAATAAGGGTCCATCGGCAGATGTTAATATGGTATTCATGTTGCCGATGGAGTTTCTGGCACTATCTGATAGTGAGGAAGAAGTTGATCTCTCTGATCAAGTAGCTCAGTTGACACTAGATCCAATGATGGCTGTTTTTGAGAAACCTACCAATGACGAGAGACAACATCTTAAGGCTTTGTTTGTGAAAGGCAGAGTTAATGGGCAGCCTGTATCTAAGATACTTATCGACGGAGGAGCTGCGATTAATATTATGCCTTATGTGATGTATCGGAAACTCGGTAAGGGAGATCAAGACTTGACCAAAACCGATATGATGCTGAAGGATTTTGAAGGCAATGTGTCACCGGCTAAAGGGGTAGTATGCGTTGAATTGACTATCAGCAGTAAAACCTTGCCGACGACGTTCTTTGTTATTAATGGCAAGGGTGCATATAATTTGCTTCTAGGGAGAGATTGGATTCATGCTAATTGTTGTGTTCCTTCTACAATGCATCAATGCCTAGTACAGTGGATTGGGGATAAGATTGAGTTTGTCCCTGGTGATTCTTCTTATATCATCGCATCGGCAGAATTAGATACTTATAAGCGAACTAAATGCATATCAGGAGAAGTTTGGGAAAAAGAGTTCCTTAGAGTTGTTGATTATGAAATTCCACCGATCCAAGCAGTCGGTTCTGAAGAAGAGTTTTAATGGATAGGTTTGTCGATGATGGAAAGTTAGGTCAAGGGTTTACATCGGCAGATGATTTAGTAGAAGTAGATATTGGTAATGGCGATAGGCCAAGACCTACTTTTATTAGTGCTAAGTTAGATTCCAAGTGTAAGCAGCAAATAATTGATTTGTTAAAAGAGTATAAAGATTGTTTTGCTTGGGATTATACTGAGATGCCTGGATTAGACCGATCGATAGTTGAACATCGGTTACCTATCAAATCTAGATTTCGGCCACATCAGCAGCCAGCGTGCCGATGCAACCCTAATATACTTCCCAACATTAAGGCCGAAATAACTAAATTAATTGAGGTAAAGTTTATTCGGCAGTGTCGATATGCAGAGTGGATCTCTAATGTGGTTTGTGTTTATAAGAAAAATGAAAAACTTCGTGTTTGTATTGATTTCAAGAATCTTAACAAAGCCACACCGATGGATGGCTATCCAATGCCGATTGCTGATTTGTTGATTGATGCTGCAGCCGGACATCAAATTATCAGCTTCATGGATGGTAATGCAGGTTACAATCAAATATTCATGGCTGAAGAAGATATTCCCAAGACTGCTTTTAGATGTCTAGGTCATGTAGGGCTGTTTGAGTGGATAGTCATGACGTTTGGTTTGAAAAATGCCGGTGCTACTTATCAAAGAGCTATGAACTTTATTTTTCATGAATACATCGGCACATTAGTGGAGATCTACATTGATGATGTAGTAATTAAGTCTGGAGATATCACAAAACATCTAGCCGATCTACGAAAGATACTGGAGTGCACAAGGAAGCATGGATTGAAGATGGATCCTAATAAATGTGCATTTGGTGTATCGGCAGGTCAATTCTTGGGTTTTATGGTGCATCAGCGGGGCATCGAAATCAGCAGGAAGTCTATTGATGCAATTAACAAGGTGGTTGCTCCTGCCAATAAAACTGAATTGCAATCTTTGATCAGTAAGATTAATTTTATTAGAAGATTCATATCTAATCTGTCGGGTAAGATCAAGGCTTTCAGTCCATTACTTAAATTGAAAGCCGATCAGGAATTTGTATGGGGAGCTGAGCAGCAGTTAGCCCTAGATGAAATTAAGAAATATTTAACAAATCCTCCAGTGCTAGTTCCACCTCAACACGGGAAACCTTTCAGGTTGTATTTGTTAAATGATGATACCGTTATCGGTTCAGCTCTTATTCAAGAATTTGAAGGGAAAGAACATGTTATTTATTATTTGAGTAGAAGATTAGTGGATGCTGAGACGAGGTATTCGGCCATCGAAAAATTATGTCTGTGTTTATACTTTTCTTGTGTCAAATTAAGACATTATTTGTTATCTACCGAATGTATGGTCATATGCAAAGACGACGTAGTCAAATATATGCTGTCGATGCCGATATTAAGTGGTAGAATCGGCAAGTGGATTTTAGCATTATTAGAATTTGAACTACGTTACGAATCAACTAAGGCAGTTAAGGGGCAAGTTATGGCTGATTTTGTTACTCAGCATTGTAATACAGTGGACTCTCTGGAGGTTGCTCCTTGGACACTTTTCTTCGATGGGTCCACATGTGGTGAAGGAGCAGGTATCGGCATTGTATTGATTTCACCTCAAGGAAGGAAGTGTGAGTTTTTATTACCGATTGTTGCTACATCGACAAACAATCAGGCTGAATACCAAGCCTTGATAAAAGGGTTAGAATTGCTGAAGGAGATACGTGCCGATGCTGTTGAAATCTTTGGTGATTCTATGCTAGTTATAAATTAATTGGCTGGGATTTATGAATGCTGAAGTGAAGTTTTGATTTCGTATTATGAAAAGTGTTTGCAATTGTTGAAAGGATTTAGAGATTTTCGTCTTGAACATATTTCTCGACTGCATAATGAGGAGGCTAATCGACTAGCTCAGCATGCTTTAGGGTATCAGCCTATGCAGGAAGTGCTAACATCGGCAGTTGATACCGATGATTGGAGGAAGGAGATTGTCGATTATTTAAAGGATCCATATAAAAAGGTTGAAAGACGTATAAGGTTCCAAGCTACCAAGTATGTGCTCCTCGATGATGAATTATATTATCGAACTATAGATGGAGTTTTACTTAGATGTGTTAGCAGTGATGAATCAAAAAGCTTGATGGGTGAAATTCATGAAGGAGTGTGTGGGGCGCATCAATCGGCTTTCAAGATGAAGTGGATGATCAGAAGAAATGGATACTATTGGCCGACTATTCTTGAAGATTGTTTTAAATATTTTAAAGGATGTCAGGGGTGTCAAAAGTTTGGTAATATTCAAAGAGCGCCTGCATCGGCTATGAACCCTATAATCAAACCTTGGCCGTTCTGGGGATGTGCTATCGATCTCATCGGTCAGATTTATCTGCCATCGAGCAAAGAACATAAATTTATTCTGGTTGCTACCGATTATTTCACAAAATGGGTTGAGGCAATTCCTTTAAAAAAGGTGACATCGGCTAATATGATCGATTTTGTGAAAGAGCATATTGTTTACCGATTTGGTATTCCTCAGACTATCACTACCAATCAGGGTACTATGTTTACATCGGGAGAATTTGATGAGTTTGTTGTAGGTATGGGAATTAAAGTTTTAAATTCTTCTCCATATTATGCTCAAGCTAATGGTCAAGCTGAGGCTTCTAACAAAGGGATCATCAAACTCATTAAGCGCAAAATTGAAGAAAATCCTAGGAGGTGGCATACAGTATTAAATGAAGCCTTGTGGTCGTATCGGATGTCATGTCATGGTGCAACCAAAGTAATGCCTTATCAGTTAGTATATGGACACGATGCAGTATTGCCTTGGGAAATTAAAGTTGGCTCTAGGCGAATACGTTCTCAAAATCAGCTGACAGCCAATGATTATGATACTCTTATGAAGGATGAGTTGGAAGATGTGGTGGGTCATCGGTTAAGGGCTTTAGTTAGCATCGAAGAAAATAAGAAAAGAGTAGCCAGATGGTATGACAAGAAGGTGAAGGTAAAGGAGTTTGCCGATGGAGATCTGGTCTGGAAATTGATTTTACCGATTAGGACTAAAATTTCAAAGTTTGGAAAGTGGTCTCCTAATTAGGAAGGTCCATATCGGATAAATCAGTCTGTTCCTGGTAACGCACATGTTCTAGAAACCCTCGAAGGGGTTGTGTTTCCCAGAGCATTAAATGGAAAATATTTAAAGAAATATTACCCTAGTATCTGGATGGATGCATAAAAGTATAAGTGCCGATAATAGTCCTATCGGCTAAAATTATGCAAGGATATCAATGTCTCATAAAGTGCCGATGCAATAAACAAGATTTACAAGTTTAACAAGGATTGGATAGCTAATATCACACGCAGGCGAATCTGGTCGGCTTCCTCCATTTCTTTGATGTCTTCATCGGCAGCACCCTCCACAGGCTTGAGTTTTTTCTTCATGGCCAAAGCTTTGCGAGCCTAGATGTCTCTTTCTTGCTGAAGGGCCTTGATGGCATTAGGTAGCTGGCTTTCTTCTTGTTGAGCATGAGTTAAGGCTGCCTCGACTTCTTTCAATTCAGCCAATAGAGCCATCTTGTTTGCCGATAAATCTAAGATTTTCTGCTTAAGTTCAGCGCCCGAAGTCTGCAAGTTGCC
Source organism: Miscanthus floridulus (assembly GCF_019320115.1). Lineage (NCBI taxonomy): Eukaryota > Viridiplantae > Streptophyta > Magnoliopsida > Poales > Poaceae > Miscanthus > Miscanthus floridulus. The sequence goes on from NC_089587.1 coordinate 8,744,502, forward strand.
GATGCCCTTGTGCTTCTCATCGGCAATTTGTTTCAGTTGTAGCAACTCTTCTTTGAGTTGAGTTTGAGCTGCTCTATCGGCAATGCATTGAGTAGCCCGTTGATATTGCAGTTGGTGGCTTTCTAAATGGGCTGCTGGGAAGAGTACTTCTTCAACATCGGTAGGGACCTAGCCACGGATTGTTTTGAAAATTGCCTTTGCGGGGTCCGAGTCATCCACCAGTTGGGCGGTATCCTGCTGTAGCAAGTTTAGGAGAGCTTCCAACTTGGACTTGATTTCTGCCGATATTGTTCCCAGTGCAAGGGAAGAACTTGTTTCTTCTCCATCATCGTTAGAAACATCATTGGCAAAGGAAAATAGGCTGTTTGGGGAGTCTTGTTCCTGAGGAAAAGAAAAAGAGGTCAGTTAAGAATAAGTATGAATATTATAAATCGACTAGGTCAATCAGGTAACCTGTTTCAAGGCAATTTCCTGTGCTTGGCTGGAGGAAGCAGCCTGGAGTATGCCGTGTGGAGGATCGGCTGAGCTTGCCAATGGGATATCCTCTATGGCCTCATCAGTGGTTGGCTCTTGGGGTATGATGACCGATGGTATGTCCTGTACAGGAGGATTAACTGCTTGCTCAGCTGCATCGACTGATTCTGGCTAGATTGCAGACATTGGGGCAGATGTGGGGATCGGCATGGACTTCTGTCATTTTGGCTATGCCTCAGCATCTGTTAAGGCTTTGCGCTTTGCTTGGGCCTCAGCAATGGTTGGCTAGGGGGCATTGGCACTTGTTGGTTGTGGAGCTTGAACATCTAGTACGCTTGCCGATGTACCCGTTTGTTGCTGCAAAACAAGTGTAAGGTATGATATTTAATAGATAAAATGTAAAATCACAGGAATACCTCTGAAGGTTTGTCAGAAGTAGTGGTGCTTGATATCGGAGGGATTGTCGATGATGATCCAGCAGCGGCTCTTACACCCTGATGATTAATGTTAATACAGTTTGTGATCGGCATGAGTAGAAATAAATAGGGTTGTTACCTTGAATGCCTTGATCAGGGTTGTAGCAGTAGCCGATGGAGTGGCCCTAGCTATAGCCAATTTGGACTTGGAGGTGATGGTCTTGGCACGGGTCTTCTAGTGAGTCAAAGTAGCTAAGGTAGGGGCATTGTAGCCGATCGGTGATATCGGGGAAACAGGCTGAAGATCGAAGAGTTTCCCACTTTTGCTCATAAATGGTGCTGGGTTGTTACCTATCATAAGAAAGTCAGTTACCGATATATGAAAGGAAAAAGCAGAAGGGAGTTAAAAGAAACTTACTGCGTCATCGGGGATGGCGTATTTAGGGTCGATCATGTGCCGATATGTGTGAGCAGATGTTGCAAATAGTTGTTCCTTCTACTCTCGCCACTATTGCTTATATGATTCGGTGATGAAAGATACTGGCGTCCAGATGGATATATCGACATCTGTAGTATCAGCATCGGGGGAGAGTCGCACTACCTTGTTCCAATCTATTCCGCAGGTGATTGTTTCTCTGGGTTTGATCACATCGGTAAAACAAAGTTTGATTGGTAGTTGCCCAAAAGCTAATTGACGGGATACTGCCGATGGGTTGTAAAATTCATACGTGATGTTGGTGTTTTTCCCGCTACTGAATGTGTTTACTGGAATTGCCCTGGGAGTAATGATGGCCATCATGAGTTCATTATCCTGATTCAGAGTATCATCGGCAAAGTTGAAAAGAAGGGGGAATCTATTTTCTTCGTCAATATAAGGTACCCAGGCCCTATGATCACGAGAAAGACCATTGTAGAAGCTTTGGAAGAATCTGCCGATCTGGTCTTCATTGGCCTCTGTTCTAGGAAGGACAATTATGGCTTCACCAAAATTGAGGGGTGAGCGTGTTGCCGATTCCTCGTCCCCAAGCACATGGTCTTCAGCAATTTCTCGTGGGAATTGTTGGGTAAAGAAGTCCCATTGCAAACGTTTGTGCATATGGCATTCAGCCACATGTTGATAAACCACCATGGGCCTCCTAAGTTGCTAATGGGTTCACCAAGCAAAAGTTTCTAAGACACTTGATGAAGAAGATGATAGGTGGAGCTCAGAAGGTATCGGCCAAGAGGGAACCTTACACCATTAGCCAAGAGTTCAGCTGCAGGGAGGAAGGCGTTGGTTGGTCCTACTGATCGACCACAGAAGATAAATTTTTCTAACCACATATTCAAGAATATGGCATGTTCCCTCTGGTTAACTGTCCCGGTCTTCTAGCATTCTTGAATGTATCCCGTCCAACCACCGATGTTGCGGGTATTCACCCTATATTCAGATTTTCTGCCATAAATGGAGCCTTCATCGGCAGTTGAAATATCAAAGCCAGTGAGCATGTGGACATCGGCAAGTGTAGGAGTAGCTGGGCCATGTCCAAACATAAAAGTGTTTGTTGTGTCTGACCAGAAGTAAGCAGCTGCAATCATCATTGACTCGTTCTTTTGCATATCGGCAATAGATAGCCTAATGCATTGGTCTAGCTTCCGTTCTGCCCAGTATACTTGTATCGACCTATTGACCCTTAAGTACCAATCTTTCCACCCTTTGGTGGTTTTGGGCCAAGATCAGAATGTATCTTTCCATAAATTCAGAGAGAAATTTTGGGCTCTAAAGGGGATTCTATTGACTTCTGCATTAATCAGATCAGTTGGATCTGGGTTACCCATTGGTCCTAGGCACTGGACATGTGGCTAATCGGTTGGAATAACTAATTTGTTGCGCAGTTCCTAAGTTTAGAGAATCTGAAGAACAAAAGAAAAGAAAAAATTACCAACTGTATGAACTCGCAAAGACTAGAGGAATCGAGGTAAAAGGTAACGGAAGTGGAACAAACTGTAGGGACGTCGAAGTTGATTGCCATTATCTTGAGGAAGATGGGGGCACGAGCCGGAGACTCGAGGTTGACGCTGGAGAAAAGTTCTTATTCGTTGAGGTCGCACAGTTGTTCGTCGGAGTCGCCGCCGGAAAGAGAGAATGTCAAAGATTGGGGTCTGAGGGTAGAAGACGAGCGTTTCGGAGAAATCTATTTATAAGCCGTTTAGAGTAGGGGTATTTTGGACTTATCTCTATACCGCGCGCATGTAGGTTGAGGTGGTTCAGATGGATGTGGTAACTGCTCGCACAGTAATCAAGGGATTGTACAGATGATTTGATGGCAAGTAATCATGACTTGGAAGAGATATCGGTACAGGATATTTTAATTCTGAAAGTGGCAGCATTATTATGTTAGGATCTTGCCAATGGATTATTGTTTCGGTATCTTAACCATAATCAAGGAAAAAGTGGTTGGCAATTGTGCGATATTTACTGAGGTGCGTGAATCAGGATTAGATTTGATTAGATTTGATAACAGATTAAGTTTTGGCTTGAAGGATGAGTTACGGTAATTGGGCGAAGGCAAACATTATTTGGAGTAAATTTCGGAGCATTAATGGTTTTATACTCTAAAATTAGGGGGCATGTGTTGACACCGTTTTTTGCATGTGTCAAAATGATCAGAGTGGGCTAATCGGCAGAGGAAAGTTACTGTGTACGCTGATAGCCGATGAAAATTAGCTTGTAAAGATGGTTGCCGATGAATGGTGGTGATCGATGGAAAGGTTGATTTAGACTCGGGCGTTGCCGATAAGGTTGGAGATGTTATTATCGATGCTGATGAAGGAAGGCTTGAAGACTATTGCTGATGAAACAGGGAGTATGCCGATGGAAAGGAGGACGGTGAGATTTCCATCGTAATTGAGGCAGACAGGGAAATAGATAGGAGTTGATTTCCTTTTCTATATTTGTTAGAGTATGATTCATGTAAGAGTCACGTGTTTCCTTAGATATGGGCTTGGTGTCCTAGTTGTGTTTGGTTATGTCTCTTTAGATCAGGGTATAAATATAGAGTGAGGGGCAATGTAATAAGATATATCAATCAATATCAAAACCAATTTTTACTCCTATTTGCATCTACTTACTTTTCGGCGACTTCGTCAATTTGCATATTTTTCCTTTTTACGAGTTCTCATTGATTCGGCGAGTTGCACAGTAGTGCGACCTTCGGTGATTCTCGAGTTTCGCGTGAGTACCTCTTGGCCGTGACTTCCGGGCGTATCGCTGTTGTCAGGACCAAAGTGCTCGTATCTTCATCCTTGTCGATTAACAGGTCAAATCGACTGGCACACTTTGGATATCGATTCGGGTATTAGCCCTTTGTGTTTGCAGATCCACTTTTGCATCAACAAGTTCTAAGGATAACATGAAGTCCATAAGGCATGTTAAGAGACGACTAAAATCTGTTAGAAAATTGAGAAACTCTAGAGTAATAGCGTTGGACTATGTCCACACGTCTAACAATCTGGTAGATTAGTTCACTAAGGGTCTGTCACGCAATGTGATAGAAAGTGCATCGAGAGAGATGGGTTTGAGACCCACTTGAAATTTACTATAGTGGTAACCTGTTCTATGTGATCGGAGATCCCGTGAAGTAGGACGGTGAAATAAGCTAGTAGTAAATTGTGAGGAAAGATCCTTAGTAAGACTCATTTCTGATGCATATCTTTCCTTTCTATAAGGCAGACTGGCTTTTGCCTTAATATGTTCCAAGTGGCTTGTCAAAGCAAAGATGTTGTCCTACAGAATATCTTTTGAGGAACACATCTATATGAGTCAGACTACTGGTCATAGTCTATGAGATTTGGGTGATCTCTAAATACTCATGAAAGGCACTGAAGTATGACATATGCTTCAAATAGAGGGGATGTCTTTTGCTGCCCAGTATCAGCTAAGGACTTTAGTGACATTCACCTCACACAAAACTGTTAATTCAAGGCTTAGTCCATTGTTCAGTTGTGACTGAGTGAAACTATTGTTCTAGATGGATGTTCAACTTAACAGTCTCCACCGAAACACTGGTATATAAAAGAAATGTAGTTCTGAGACTACTTTATTACAAACCCTAGAGTTTGGTGGGGATTGTTGGATATAATATGGGCTTGGCCCATATAATATTTAATGAATCAAATAAAACTCTATGGTGTATAACATTAAGCGTTGCATGGTTTAATACCATATAGGGTTTTGACTGAACGTTGACTTAGCTTATATGGTTGGAAATTATTCATCTAAATTGAGAAGTTGAGAAAAGGACAAAGGCATGCCACACGCGCGCGCCCCGCCGCCGCCACCGGCCGAGCCGGACCGTGGTTGTGGGCGCGGGCGCGGGCTGGGCCAGGCCGTGGGCATGGGCGTGGGCGTGGCGAGGCGAGGTAGGCAGGCGGGCGGGCGGCGAGCGAGCAGGCATGGCTAGTCTTTTGCCACTTAATCCACATAGCAACGGGAGTTACTCCCCTTGATGGTGGAGGAGAACTGATCACGACAGCTACTGTCTCTTCCGCTTCTATCTCCGTCTCCTGGGATTCTCTGCTACCTCTCTTCTTCCTATCCATATATCCGAGTCCTCTGTTAGTCCAGATCTAGTTCTTCCGCAACCACTCCAGAGAGAACCATAGATCAGCAGCTTCCTGGCTTCCCTGTCCCGTAACTCTACGCGCACGGAGTAGCGGGAGAGCAGGTGCCTCTGGAACCCTCGTCCGCTTGAGAACCCTGCATGGGGTGAGCGGCGATTAGGTTTTTGGGGAGCAATCCACGACTGCTTGTCCTCGTACATCTTCTTCCTAGTGATTGCCTGTGGAACATCAAGGCGATGTCTTCTTCCTGCATCGACTGTGATCCACGACTTCAAGCAACGCACTATGTCGACTAGTGCGAATAAAGCCTTTGATGCCCTCGGCATGGGACCCTCCGCTGGGTACACTCTAACCTCTATGATTACTATACTCGTAGCTACTGTGTTCATCTTTATGTTATCACTGCATGTTGTAGTGTTCATTAGATATATACACATGCACATATATGACATCACGAACCTGTTGATGTTACTTTTTTGGATTAAACTGATAATGAAAATGCCTAAATTTCTAACATTATCAGCCAAGTGAACAGGGCAATTGTTTCAGCGGAAACATAAGATGATGGAAAAATAGATAAAATGAAAAGTTGTAGATAACTAAATACAAGCCCCTGTAGCAAGAGAAAGAAGAACGACGGGCTTGGCTTGGCCACGCAAAAATATCACTACACATAAAAGAATTCCTAGCTCAGAGCAGTCGATCCTAAGACAAAATTTTAATTTTGTTTATTTAAAACTTGTGGGTAGTCTTCGATCAAGCCAGGACTTAACCTAAAATGACAGGCCCAAACTTGCCCGCTTAACGACTCTGGTCATGAAACCTAGGTATAAATTCAACCATGCTTTTTGTAGACCCTACGCGACTTTTGTTCACGTCTATCCACACTTGTTGGTGATAAAGAAGTTAACATATGTCCTTATGTAGTTATGTGTTGTAGCTTGTACCCAATCACCTAATATTTTCCATGCGTGTTGTAATCTGTACCACAATTACCAACAATAGTTTTCTCAAACAACGCTAAAACCATATATTTATATGTGCCTTCAGAGCTTTGTGGGCACCTTTGCATATAAACTCCATGTCTCTTCTCTACTTGAAGTTAGCATTCTATCTTCGCCTCATGTGCCATTGATTTTTTCATGTATTTCAAGTACATATTGTAAGAATTATGATATTGTAATGTTCTTTATCAGGTAATATGTCAAAACTCTCACCTTTGTGTAGGATCTCTGGTACGCCTAGAGGGGGGTGAATAGGCCTGTAAAAATTTAACTCAAACCAAAGTCAAATTTACCCATGGCACTGCCACTCTGTGAGCACGGCACTACCACACAGCGGCACTATCACACCTACAGGAGAGATTAGTTCACAGTTCAAAATCTACCCAACAAAATTTTGATCAAGTAAATTTCTTAGCTTCCTGTAGGGTAGTAGATCATAGATCGACAGCTGAAAGTGGTGGGAACACCACACACAAAGTAGATCAGCCTCAAACCCTAGAAATCACCTTAACAACAATAAGAACACAAGTGTAGCAACACAAGCATAAGATGACACAAGGATTTATCCCATGGTTTAGCTTGTCACCAAGACTTGCCTGAGTCCACGTTGTTGAGGTATACCACTAAGGCTTAGAGCTTTGCAACCCTACCTCATTCTCAAGTCAAGAGAGTGAGCTCTTGAGTTAAGGTATGATTTTACTCGCTGCAAGAGGTGGTTATAAACCTCCTGGGGCTGCCACAAACTTGGCAAGCTCACCGAGTGATGCTCTAGCCGGCTAGGAGCCAAGCTCCAAGAGTAATAAACACAACCACCGGCCAAAACATGAACCAAATGCTCTTTAGGCTTTGGGAATCAGTGGAGCTACTCTCTAATCACTTTTGGTATCTTTTCTCTCAAGGATTGATGGGGAAGTCAAAGAGAAAGCTTGAGAGCTTGAAGGGCACCAATGGAGGAGAGAGAGGAGATGAGCACCTACTGATTTTTGTCGGTCTAAACTGTTGGGGAAGAAGAGAGAGTTGTTATGGAGGATAGGGAAAAGTATAAATAGCCCCCTGTCTCCCAACGGTTACTTAAGTGCGGCAGTGCCGCGGTGCGGTAGTGCCTCTCTCCAGGTGCGGCACTACTGCACCCAGCAAGACATCAAGGGTGAAGGAGTTGTGAAGTTGGCTATCTTGGCTGAGGTGTGAGAATGTTTTGTGTAAAGATTGAGTATTTGGTTGCACACTTTTAACTAGTTGTAGTATCCCCCTTTATAGTACGGCTTTTCCCATACTCAAATTCAAAAGATAAAAATTCAAAACTCCTTTGAGCGCGATGCCGTCCTTATTTGTAATTGGGGGCTCCTTCTTTCCATGTAACATCCTCTATAATGAATTCCCTGCTTGTCATCTTAATAAATCTCATTAGTTCTCTAATTAGGTGGTCATCAACACCAAAACCCACATTAGGGCTTGATTGCACCTACAATCTCCTCCTTTTTGGTGATTAATGACAACCAATTAGAGCTTACAAAAGATATAAAATGAATAACTAAGATTTTTTTAGCCATGGGTGTAGAGCCTCCCCTAAATATGTGAGAATTGAATTCTCAACTTGGCATAAGAGGCCAAGATTCACACTTTAGTGAAGTGAAAATTGGGGCTCCCTCTATATCCATGCCTTTGTGGAGTGTTGCACACAGTGTCAAGAAAATATATATGTGATGCATATGACAGATCATGCACACATGTGCTTGCTGCTGTAGCTGAGTGCGGCACTGCCGCACCTAACTGTATGAGCAAGACAGAGTCAAGCACCACACAGCTAGCTCAGATAAAAAAAGATATGCAACCTAGCATAATAAGATGACTTCCAATCCACACAAACAGTACATGTCCATATTCGATACACAAAGAGTCAAATAGTAGCATTATTTCACAATTTAGAGTTTTCTAGCGAAGACTAACACTCATCGAATAGGACATGAAGCGTAGCTGCTGACCATGGCATCAAAAAGTTATTGACCCCTCTAATTTTCTCCCCCTTTGGCATAAAGCACAAAAAAAAGAAGAAAGATCAACACCTACTCGTCATCTATCTGGATGTCCGTCCAATCAATATCATCACCTCCTACAGCCCTAGCACCTCTTGCAGCAGTCCCAGCACCACCATCACCATCATCGTCATTAGAGTCAATACGTGCACGGCCCTGATGGTGAGTAGTGGTGGTGTAGCAAGTGGAACGAGTGGAACGCCTCGGCTCCTATCTCTGATGGTATCCCTCTAGGGTCTCATCCCAATCTGCTGCTCGTCCCTACTGCTCCTCATCAACCTCATCATCTGAATCTATGTCGGAGAGACTCAGAAGGTCATACTGTGGAGGAGGTGGAATAGGAGGAAGTGGTGGAAGGTCATATCCACGCTGCTCAAGCTGTGTCTCATATGCTCTGTTAGCTGCATAGGTGCATTTGCCAAAGATTGCCTTCAACCACTTGCCAAACTTCAACTTTCCTCCTCTATGAGACCTAGAGCGGGAAGACTCAGGGATATCTACATGAGCATGAGAGCTCCCCACTCCCTGAGTAGCTACAGTTGGCTGGGTCTTCTCAATTTTGTAGACGATGTGCATCTCATCCTTTGGAAAATAAAATCTAGTGACCCTCTCAATCATGAACATGAGGTAAGGGGCATAGGGCAGCCCCCTCCTCCCATCCTCCCCTACAAATCTCAACTCGGTCCACATGAATCTAGGGACATTGAACCTGTCCCCACCTAGAGCAAATCTAGCCAACACATTTCTCATATAGCCATTAATATTTGAGGCTGCTCCATCCTTTGGGTTGATGGTGTTCCTGATGAGGTTATTGAGGATGTAATAGAAGCTGTGTAGACCACTCCTCTTGCCATTTACAATCCTTCTATCTCTCCACATGTAACTGATGTCATGGATCTCGGCTCGAGGCTCATCATGAATGTAAGTGTAACCTCTGTGCTCCTCCCCAAAGCCAAGAATCCAGCTGAAAGTGACAAAGTCGACTCGGTAGTGCCAACATCAGTCATCCAGTGAGTCTCATCAGAGGTCTAGTCATAGAAGTATGTGGCATTAAACTGTGCAAGGACCTCCTCATTCCAGTTATGCTGGAAACCTGAAAGCATCTAGGCCCCTAGTTGGGTTTCGGTGATTAATGATAATATATGACTACTATGACTAACGTGTGTTTTATAGAGGCAATTAAGTTAGGTCACGGTAATGGAGATCGATAGGGCTATCATGGTGGTCATGCCCCTATGATGGAAATCGTTTCGGTTTTTAAAGGATGGATGACAAGGTTAAGGATGGGCTAGTTCTAAGTGTCGATTAGAGTTGAAAAGACACTTAGAGTAATTTAGGACTTTGTTTTCCTTTGGGCATACTATTAAGGGGGGTATGGACGGGTAGCTTGACCTAGGTGAGTCTAGTGGGTTAAGTGTGGTGCACACTTGCTAAACCTAGCACTAGGTATCTCCTAAAAATCCCTTAGACCCATTGGAGCAAACTTCATTCACATATGATCGAAAGTTAGAAGTGAATAGAGGGTCAAATGCTGACCAGACGCTGGCTTTGGTTTGACCGGATGCTGGCACAGAGTCCGGTCAGTTCATTTGATCAAGGTGAAGTCATCTAAAAGTGACCGGATGCTGAGAGGTGAAGTGACTGGACACTGAGTCCCAGTGTCTGGTCGACTACAGTAAGGTTCTAGAGAGGGAAAATCATGACCGGAAGCGTCCGGTCAGTGTTGACCGGACGCTGAGTCCCAACATCTGGTCGACTCCAGTAAGGTTCCAGAGAGGGAAAATCATGACCGGACGTGTTTGGTCAGTGTTGATCGGATGTTGTCCAGCGTCCGATTACATTTTAAACACTGGAGTTTAGGGAGAACTGACCCGAGCATACGGTCAACATGACCGGAACATCCGATCACCCTACAGAAGCACATAATGGTTCGTTTTTCAACCATGGTTATAAATACTTCCTCCATTTGTGTGTGGGGGTACTTTGGCTCATTCCAATAGCTAAGAAACATCTTTGAGAGTGCTAAGAAGAGCAAGGTCCTAGTGAGGTGATTGAGATTTGAGAATCCCAAAGAGAGCCCTCATTAGTGAGATCAAGAGTAGCAAAGTGTGCATCCACCCTTCTCATTAGGCTTGTCATGGTCAAGTGAGAGTTCGTGCTTGTTACTCTTGATGATCGCCATCACCTAGATGGCTTGGTGGTGATTGGGAGTTTGGTGATCATCCGGTGGAGCTTATGAATGACCCAACTCAAGTTGTGAGCGGTTGGGGGTGATTCACCATGATGGAGTGTTGAAGAATCAACCCATAGAGAGCACTTGATCCTTGCACGGATCAAGGGGGAGCTACACCCTTACGCGGGTGCTCCAACGAGGACTAGTGGGGAGTGGTGACTCTTCGATACCTCAACAAAACATCGCCGTGTTCCTCCTTCTCTATTTACTTTGAGCATTTACTTTGAGCAATTCAATTCTTGTCATTTACATTCATAGAATTGCCATGCTAGAGTAGGATTGGAACATAGATTGCTAAACTTTTGTATGGTAGATCAATAGATACACTTTCTAGGCACAAGGGGTTAATTGGGCTAATCATAGGACTTAATTATTGCAAAGAAATTTAAAATTAGCCCAATTCAACCCTCCTCTTGGGCATCTTGATCCTTTCAATTGGTATCAAAGCCTCATGCTCATGTATTTAGGCTTAACTACCTAGAGAAAGATGTCTCATCAGGATGGACCTCCTCCTATCTTTGAGGGGATGATTTTCCATATTGAAAAATCCACATGGAGGCGTATTTAGAAGCTCTAGATGTTGGAATACTTAGAGCCGCCTCACAAGGCTTCCCAAAACCTTGGGATGCTACTCACCTACAAGGCGATGAGGTGAATTACGAAAAATGGAATGCAAAGGCTCGAAACACCATCTTTAGAGGTCTTTGCAAAGATGTGTTCAACCGGGTGAGGAACCATAAAGATGCGCATGCATTATGGTCGGACGTTTGTGCGCTCCATGAGGGAATAAAGAGTGAACGTGAGGAACGCTATCATCTTGTCATGAAAAAGCTTAACTCTTTTGAGATGCTTCCCAAAGAATGTGCTAATGAAATGTATTCACGCTTGAATATTCTTGTAGAGAAAGTCAATGGGCTTGCACTCACTCAAATACAACCATCCGATATTGTAAGAAAGATCTTGAGTGTCCTCTCCATTGACAAATATGGGCATATTATGACAGTGCTTCATCAAGGTGATCTTTCCACCACTACACCAACACAAATCTTGGGAAAGATTAATGCTCATGAGATGTACATGCACATCACACCACAAGATGGCTCATCCTCTACTAAGAAGAAAGAAAAAGACTTAGCATTCAAAGCTAGCCAAGAGAAGGGCAAAGCAAGGCTTGAGTATGAGAGCTCAAGTGATGATGAAGTTGATGATGCAAGCCTTGCTCTCATGGTGAAAAGAACCACTAAGATGCTAAAGAAGCTCAACAAGAGTGGCATCAAGTTCAATGGCAAGAAGAAGTTCTTCACAAGCTCTAGAAGGAAGCCAATCTCTGAGATGGATTGCTACAATTATGAAGAACTTGGTCATCTAGCACATCAATGCACAAAGCCCAAGAAAGACAAGTACAAGAACAAGTACAAGGGCAAAAAAGATGACTCAAGTAATGAAGAAGAAGATGAGAAGAAGAAAAACAAGCCATACAAGAAGAGAGATGGAAAGAAGAAGGACTTCCACAAGAAGAAGAAAAGTGGAAAGGCATACATCGTCGGTGATTGGCTCACGGACATTGATTCATCTAGTGGCTTATCCGATGATGATAGTGACAACGAGAAGGTGGTCGCCATTGTTATTGACTCTTCATCATCTTCACTGCCACCACCGCCATCATCCCCTACACACCTATGCCTTATGGCCAAGGGTGATCGCAAGGTATCAAATGATGATAGTAGTGGTGATGAACATGCTAGCAATGATGATAGCAATAGTGATGATGATGAATATGAATCATCTTCTTATGATGATCTTGTTAAATTACTAAATCAATATACTAAGATCATTAGAAAGAGTAGAGCTAAGAATGAAAAACTAGAGGCTAAGAATGATTCACTTTTAGCAAAATGTGATATAACCGAAAAGGCTAGTGTTGAGCTTAGAGAAGCAAATGATGCTATATCATCCAAACTCAAGGAGCTCAAATCTTCTAAGAAAGAGCTTAAAGATAAACATGATAAACTTGAGGGGATGCACAAAGAGCTCATCACTAGCCACAATAAGCTAAAAGAAGAATATACTACTCTTAAGATTAATCATGATAATCTTGTCATTGCTCAAGAATTTCTATTCAATGAGCCACATGATGCTACTAACAATGTTGTTAAGATTGATATAGCTACATCATATGATGAGTTGATCATTGAGAGCATTAAGCAAAGTTCTAGTAGCAAGGGCAAGCAAGTGGTTGAGGCCAATGATTATGATGAGTTTATCAAGCTTAAGAATGACAATGAAAAGCTCAAGAAAGATCTTGAAGAGCTCAAGACCACCAACACCATAGTACTTGAAACTAGTGATCATGATGGTGACTTGATTCTTGAGAATGAGAAGCTCAAAGAAGAGAACAAGAAGCTCAAGCAAGAGAAAAATGATGATGCTCTCAAGGAAGAGAACAAAAAGCTCAAGTTGGAGAAAGAGCATCTCAAGATTGGATTGAGCAAGTTCACAAGAGGCAAGCATCTTCAAAATGAGCTACTAATGAACACCGTCATGAAGATGGATAGAAGTGGCATTGGGTACATGGCAAACAAAGAGAAGAAGGCTCAAGCTCAACAACAACAAAAGCCAAAACCAAAGAAGTGTTTTGAGTGTGGACAAGAAGGCCACTTTGCCCATGAGTGCCAAACTCTACCACCACAACCCTTGCCCAAGCATGCTAGACCTTTTGCCTTCAATGCTCATTACATGCTTAGAAAGGATTCTAGTGGAAAGATGAAAGTCATGCTCTTAGGACCTCCAAACAAGAATATGCCTAAGAAAATTTGGGTTGTAAAGTCACTTGTTGAGAAGGTGAAGGGCCCTCAACAAGTTTGGGTTCCTAAAGCTTGATCTCTTATGTGTAGGTGAACTACAAGATCGGTGGAAGTCATTGGGTTATTGATAGTGGTTGCACACAGCATATGACCGGTGATCCTCGTATGTTCACCTCACTAGATGAAGAAGTAGATGGACAAGAAAGAATCATATTTGGAGATAATTCTAAGGGCAAGGTTAAAGGATTGGGTAAAGTAGCAATATCAAATGATCATTCTATCTCAAATATGCTCTATGTTGCTTTATTAAGCTTCAACTTGCTATCTGTTGGACAATTATGTGATCTTGGCTTTCAATGCTTGTTCACCGAGAAGGAAGTTGTTGTATCTAAGAAGGATGATGATCAAGTGATATTCAAAGGATTTAGATACAATAACCTATACTTAGTGGATTTCACCTCCGAAGATGCTAACTTGAAAATATACCTATTCACCAAAACAACACTTGGGTGGCTATGGCATAGAAGACTTGCTCATGTTGGGATGAGCTCACTCAAGAAGCTAATGAAGAATGATTTGGTGAGAGGGTTGAAGGATGTGAAGTTTGAGAAGGACAAGCTTTGTAGTGCATGTCAAGCCGGCAAGCAAGTTACAAATACTCATCCAACAAAAGCTTTCATGTCAACCACAAGAGTGCTAGAACTCCTTTACATGTACTTATTTGGACCAACAACATACAAGAGTTTGGGAGGAAATCTTTATTGTCTTATGATTGTTGATGACTATTCAAGATACACATGGGTATTCTTCCTTCTTGACAAATCTGAAGTTGCATCTTGCTTCAAGAAGTTTGCCAAAAGAGCACAAAATAAATTTGAAGTGAAGCTCAAGAAGATTAGAAGTGACAATGGGAAGAAATTTGATAATACAAACATTGAAACCTATTGTGATGAAGTTGGGATCAAGCATGAGGTCTCCACAACATATACTCCTCAACAAAATGGTGTAGTTGAAAGAAAGAACCGGACATTGATCACTCTTGCAAGAATAATGCTAGATGAGTACAACACCCCCGAAGCTCTATGGGCGAAAGCTATCAACACCGCATGCTATACATCTAACTGCCTATTCCTTCAAAAGTTTCTTGGCAAGACACCTTATGAGTTGCTCAATGGGAAAAAGCCGGACATCTCCTTCTTTAGGGTGTTTAGTTGCAAATGCTACATCTATAAGAAGCGACAACACCTAGGGAAGTTTCAAAGACGTTGTGATATTAGTTTTCTTGTTGGTTACTCATCAAAGTCCAAAGCATATAGAGTATTTAATCATACCACTGGCTTGGTTGAAGAAACATATGATGTGAAATTTGATGAATCTAACGGCTCCCAAGGAGCACATGAGAATCTTGATGATGTAGGTGATGAACCATTAAGGGAGGCTATGAAGAACATTCTGGTTGGAGACATTAAGCCTAAAGATGATGAAGATGATGTACAAGTAATTGATCCATCTTTTTCATCAAATGTGCCACAAGATGGTGATAAAGATGGGAGAATAGAAAATGAAGACACTCATGTCTCCCATGATCAAATGGTGGTACAAACACAAGATGTTGATGCTCCACAACCTCCTCCTCAAGTGGTCAATAGAAGAAACACACCTCTACTATAAGATCATCCACAAGATCTCATCATAGGGAGTCCATCAAAGGGTGTAATGACTCACTCACAAAAACTTGCTTCATTTATTGCACATCACTCTTTTGTTTCTTGTTTTGAGCCTACTAAGGTAGAAGAAGCTCTTCGAGATCTGGATTGGATAAATGCCATACATAAAGAGTTGAACAACTTCACCCGCAATAAAGTTTGGACTCTTAAAGAGCGGCCAAAAGGTACAAGAGTCATTAGAATAAAGTGAGTGTTCCGCAACAAGCAAGATGATCAAGGCATAGTTGTGAGGAACAAGGCAAGACTAGTTGCAAAGGGGTTCTCTCAAGTTGAAGGTTTGGATTTTGGAGAGACCTTTGCACCGGTTGTAAGACTAGAAGCCATCCATATCTTCCTTGTATATGCATCACATCATGACATGAAACTATATCAAATGGATGTGAAAAGTGTGTTTTTAAATGGCTTTATTAATGAACTAGTCTATGTTGATAAACCTCCTGGGTTTGAAGACCCTAGATATCCTAATCATGTTTATAGGTTGTCCAAGGCGCTATATGGGCTTAAGCAAGCCCCAAGAGCTTGGTATGAGCGTCTTTAGGACTTCCTCATTGAGAAGGGCTTCACCATTGGGAAGGTCGACACCACACTATTCACCAAGAAGCTTGATGGGCACATCTTCATTTGTCAAGTGTATGTTGATGATATCATCTTTGGATCATCAAATAAAGATTCTTGCAAAGAGTTTGGTGAATTAATGTCGAAGGAGTTTGAGATATCAATGATTGGAGAGCTTACATTCTTTCTTGGTTTTCAAATCAAGCAAATGAGAGAAGGGATTTTCATCTCTCAAGAGAAATATACAAATGATCTTCTCAAGAGATTTAAGATGGATGAATGTAAGCCAATCAAGACACCAATGCTAACTAATGGACATCTCGACCTAGATGAGGGAGGTAACACGGTTGATCAAACTCTCTACCGCTCTATGATTAGTAGCTTGTTATATTTAACCACATCTAGGCCCGACATCATGTTTAGTATGTGTATGTGTGCTAGATTTCAAGCTAATCCTAAGGAAACTCATTTGATTGCCGTTAAAAGAATCATTAGGTATCTTAAGCATAAACCAAGCATTGGCCTTTGGTATCCCAAAGAAGCTATATTTGAATTAGTTGGCTATTTTAATTTGAATTATGCCGGTTACAAAGTGGATAGAAAAACACATCCGGAGGGTGCCATTTGCTTGGTAGATCACTTGTGTCTTGGTCCTCCAAAAAACAAAATAGTGTGGCTTTGTCCACCGCCGAAGCAGAATGCATTGTCGCGGGTGCTTGTTGCGCACAAATTCTTTACATGAAACAAACATTGCTAGACTATGGTGTAGTTCTAGAAAAAGTACCTCTTTTGTTCGACAATGAAAGTGTGGTAAAACTTGCAAATAATCCGATTCAACACTCTTGCACCAAGCACATAGATATCTGCCATCACTTTCTTAGAGATCATGTTGCAAAGAATGATATTTCATTAGAAGGTGTAAGGACCGAGGATCAATTGATGGATATCTTCACTAAATCGCTAGATGAGACAAGTTTTTGTCGATTGGGGAATGAGCTCAATGTTCTTGATTTTAGTAACTTCACTAAAAAATGAGCTTGTGTTGTCCCTTGTATTGCATTGTAATATACAACATGTTTACTTTTTTGGTAATGCATATAGGGCTTGTCTAACATGGTTAAGATAACCGCTGAAAAGCGTGTGAAGAAGCTTAACCTTGGATCAAACTTGACAAGCAACTAGATTTACTTTCAAGTATTGCATTACATATGCATGAATGTTGCTTTGGCGTTTATCTTCAATTGCCCTCTTATTGCCTATTTTCTTAAAAATAATTATAGCCTAAGGCAAAATATTTTGAAAAATTTGAGGGTTTGAGAGAGGTCACTCACATCAGTCCTAATTGGTGTTTATTTGGATCTTATTGAAGTTGAGACTTGACTAGGAACAGGCAGCACGAAGGACTTTGAAGATTTGCTAGAAAAAGAGTGAACGGACGCTACACCAGACTCTGATGTCCAGCGTCCGGTCAGTTCATAGGAGGTGAACTGCTGCTGAGAAGGAGTGATCGGATGCTGAAACAGTGCTTTCCCAGCATCCGGTCAGATGGCGATCCAGTGTTCGGTCGATCGAAGATGAAGGAGACTGCTTACACCGGACTCTGGCTGTGTCTGGTCAGGGTTCACCGAATGCGTTCGAATGCGATTCCAGGGATTTTGGACCTCTCTGAAATCGACCGAACACTGGGTGGTAGCGTCCGGTCGCTGCCATCGGAGTGCCTGGTTAGTAGAAAACATACGGGATCCGGTCTCTTTCCTATTTCCTTTTCTATTACGTCTTGGGGGACCCTCATATATTGCCGCGTTGTTTGACCTAAGGTCGCACCCTCACCTACGCCGACATCGCTGAGCCACCGCATCGCATCCGTGCCATCTTTCTCGCTATCCGCAGCGCCACTGTCCCGCACCATCATGCCCACGCTCCAACGCCGCCATCCCACGCCGCTCCCGAGCAACACAGTGTCGCCGCGCTCCTCCACGTCACAGTGCCTGGACTGCCATAGCTTGCTCATGCCATGCCTTATCATCGCCTCTATGCTCACCCATGCCACTGTTCCCAGCGCCGCCTCCAGTCTGAGCCGCCACGCTGTGCTTCAGCACTACTGCCCACGTGCCACCGCGTCGTCCTCTCCCATGCCGCCGCTCATGCCTCCCCTGCCCAACTGTTCCACAATGTTGTGCCCTAGGCCACCAAGCCCGTGCCTCTACTCCACGCACTTGAGCCGCATTGCTCACTGCCAGCGCCGCTAGCTCCATCCAGTGCTGAGTTGCGATGTTGGAACCCTAATTGTCGTCCCGGTGGTTCCCCGATTCGTTCCTTGTTCTTTGGTTCGCCGGTTCGTAAGGTAGCAAGCCCTTATTTCTAATTTTGTATCCATTGCTTGCTTTCCTAGGGTTTCATATCTTTAGATATATTGTATTTATTTGTATATCCTATCTATTCTATCGTGCAGCAAGTCGGTGCCGTTGTGGTCCTATTTGTAGTTGTCAGTCAACTCGGGGCCAAGCTCACGAGTACAGATCGAGGCCAAACCTCAGGAGTGATAGTTGGTAGTTGATTCTTGTCAGGGTAGTTATCCTTTTTAGATCCATTAGATGGCTCATGTCAAGAATGTCAGAGGTGGTCCCAGTGATGAGGATCCAAGGCCCCCGCCTCGCCAGCCTACAGATGCAAAAGGCAAGCCGATAAAGAAGCTAGCGACCAGGAAGCACAAGTACCCTGATGCAGATACAACAAGAGCAGCTGCAGTTGCAGAGGCCATAGAGCGCGCAGAGAGAGGAGGAGCTCAGAGTGGTGGTGTTATTACATATTAGCTTTCTCCATCTACGAGGGCTGCACTTGAGAAGGTTGAGCGGCGTCATGGTGGTCCAGCTGGGACCCTCATGGTTGGAGGATGACATGTGGCTATTGATGAGAGTCAACCTCAGGGAGAGTCATAGCAGCAGCCACAGCTAGCATAGCAGACTTAGGAGGGAGAGCAGGCTGAGGAGACAGAGCAGGCACCTCAACCATAGCTTCACCGCTCTGGTCATACCCATGCTCCAGTCACACCAAGGTTAGAGACACAGTGGAGGGGTTCTTGCCCACTGCCTAGACTATAGGGTCCACCTCCAGTGACTCACTTAGATTTGAGGGCCACCATGGCCAAGCAGGGCAGCAGCTTAGATTTGTGGACTTTGAGCAGTGGTTTCCACCATGGCAGGATGAACGTGCTTCAGAGGGTTTCTACACACCTCTACAGGAAGATTTTTATAATGCATATCTTAATAGTAGGGCAGTATTCAGATCTCAGAGGGTGTGCAACATTGAGACCATTGTAGCAGTAGCTAGAGAGCATATTCGCCCTTACCTAGCTTACCTGCTAGGGCTGATAGATTTACTTGGATGGACAGGCTTATATGTTCCATCTTGGGTCCGTTAGTTCTATACTACACTCTAGATTAACCCATAGCATAGATTTATATACTTTGCATTCAGAGGCAGAGATTACAGGCTGACGAGCACTAGGGTCAGAGAGATACTCAGGCTTTAGGAGTAGCCTATCCGGCTACATGAGGTTTGCTATGGACAGATAGTGCCCCTAGATGCCCTCATGGTGGTATGGTGCCCCCTATAGATCTAGTCCACCAATGCTTCATAGAGTCATTCGACGAGGGGTCTAGCAGGACACCCAGTGATCTCACTCCCACTGCTAGAGTGCTTGATGTTGTTATGAGGAGGACACTGCTTCCAAGGATGGGGTATCGCGAGGGCTTGACTCATATATAGTTATGGTTACTGAACACTCTGATGCAGCAGATAGTGTTTGACATTTGGGATCTCCTTCTATTAGAGATGGAGGATACTATTGCAGAAGGGTTTAGGGGTCACAGGCAGCTACCATATGCTCACTAGATTACATTCCTAATTCACAGGGTAGTTATTGTGAGGCCACCAGAAATGTTGGTAGAGTATAGTGGTGCTACTACAGAGTTCCCTACATACAACATGACTCAGATGATGTGACATAGTGTAGTGAGGACACCCAGCCAGCCAAGCCAACGTCTAGAGGTGCTAGAGACTATAGCTCAATAGGATGAGACCATTAGGAGCATAGCAGCTACAGAGGAGGAGGAGCTTGATGCTCAGTAGGAGGGCATTGTTGTGAGCGACCCCAGTGATAGCTCAGATGATGACTACCAGCCTATTCCTTAGATGCCTCTATGATGGCATGACCGGTAGTTCTAGTTCAGCTCCACCTGCATCACAGACAGACCCCACTCTACTTGCCATCCTTGAGCAGATGAGGCAGGATCAGGCTCGCCAGGCATAGGAGACCACTGCTACTTTCGCACAGTTCCAGACTAGGCAGAATGAGTTCTAGCGACAGCAGTAGGCGATCCAGCAGCAGCAGTAGCTCCTTGGATTTATGTAGCATGTAGTGATAGCTATTGGGGCTCTACCGCAACAGCCTTCGCCCCAGCTAGGTCAGTCTACCACCACTTCTATGACTCCAGCTTTACAGCCTAGTGGGCTTTAGAGTTAGGGACAGCCACCAGCACAGTTTGCTTCACCTGCAGAGCAAGTGTCCTAGTGGTTTGCCTCGCCAGTGCTAGCCCTGCAGTTCACACCTCTTTAGACGGGCTTCACACCGACTTAGACTTCCTTGCTACTAGTGCTAGATACCTCAGTCTCCAAGAGTCTTGGAGCGACTTTCAGTGAGTTGATAGGGCAGCCTACTCCACCATATTTGCATATCCCAGCTCCTTCTATAGTTGCACCTATTACCAGGACTACAGAGACGCTCCCTTCTTCTGTTGCATCATCAGAGTCGCCTGCTTTAGTGATACCTGCATAGTCTATGGCCGCTCCAGTCTCTGATCCAACCTAGACCACTTTAGCATCGCTTCTAGCTACATAGGGTCAGATAGCTCAGAGCTTAGGGTCAGATGATGATGGCACACAGTTCCAGCTCGCTCCTCATACCTCAGTGCCTGACTCGTCCGCTACAGCCCCACCGACTGACCCTTAGGTTTTGGTGTTTAACGCCAAAGGGGAGAGGGATCGAGTATGTTAGACTTAGGGGGAGCAACTACTTATCCAGGGAGCTTAGTATTCTATTATATTTAGTTTTTATGTGTGATACACTATTATGCATTCGTGTGTTTACTTTTATGCATCAAACTATATTTATGTGATAGTGATATCTAAGCGATCATGATATATGACATGTGTGCTCTCTACTTTGAATCTCTTATATGTCATATCACTAGTGTTATGCTCATTTGCTTTGCTTCCACATTTTACTCTAATGCAAATGAGCTTTATTACTTGTACTCATGCTTATTTCATATCTTTTGAGTATATCATGTTGGTTTGGGTCATATAAGCTTGCCTAACTCTTTTGTTCTTATTGTCAAAAGCTTATATGAACCAAGCATGTTAAAAACCTCAACTCTTTCACATACTCAAGGTGGTATTGTTATCAATCACCAAAAAGGGGGAGATTGAAAGAATCTAGGCCCCTAGTTGAGTTTCGGTGATTAATGACAATATGTGATTACTGTGACTAACGTGTGTTTTGCAGAGGCAATTAAGTTAGGTCACAGTAATGGAGATCGATAGGGCTATCATGGTGGTCATGCCCCTACGATGGAAATCATTTTGGTGTTCAAAGGATGGACGACAAGGTTAAGGATGGGCTAGTTCTAAGTGTTGATTGGAGTTAAAGAGACACTTAGAGTAGCTTAGGACTTTGTTTTTCCTTTGGCCATACTATTAAGCGGGGTATGGATAGGTAGCTTGACCTAGGTGAGTCTAGTGGGTTAGGTGTGGTGCACACTTGCTAAACCTAGCACTAGGTAGCTCCTAAAAAGCCCTTAGATCCATTGGAGCAAACTTCATTCACGTATGATTGAAAGTTAGAAGTGAATGGAGGGTCAAATACTGACTAGATGCTGGCTTCGGTTTGACCGGACGATGGCGCAGAGTTCGGTTAGTTCATTTGATCAAGGTGAAGTCGTCTAGAAGTGATCGGACGCTGAGAGGTGAAGTGACCGGACGCTAAGTCTCAATGTTCGGTCGACGACAGTAAGGTTCCAGAGAGGGAAAATCAGAACCAGACGTGTCCGGTCAGTGTTCACCGGACGCTGAGTCCCAGCGTCCGATCGACTCTAGTAAGGTTCTAGAGAGGGAAAATCACGACCAGACGCGTCCGGTCAGTGTTGACCGGATGCTGTCCAGCGTCCGGTCACATTTTAAATACTGGAGTTTGGGGAGAACTGACCGGAGCGTCCAGTCAACATGATCGGAGCGTCCGGTCAACATGACCGGAGCGTCCGGTCACCCCGCAGAAGCACATAATGGTTAGTTTTTCAGCCATGGTTATAAATACTTCCTCCATTCGTATGTGGGGGTACTTTTGCTCATTCCAACAACTGAGAAACATCTTTGAGAGTGCTAAGAAGAGCAAGGTCCTAGTGAGGTGATTGAGATTTGAGAATCCCAAAGAGAGCCCTAATTAGTGAGATCAAGAGTAGCAAAGTGTGCATCCACCCTTCTCATTAGGCTTGTCGTGGTCAAGTGAGAGTTCGTGCTTGTTACTCTTGGTGATCACCATCACCTAGATAGCTTGGTGGTGATTGGGAGTTTAGTGATCATCTGGTGGAGCTTGTGGATGACCCAACTCAAGTTGTGAGCGGTTGTGGGTGATTCATCATGACAGAGTGTTGAAGAATCAACTCGTAGAGAGCACTTGATCCTTGCACGGATCAAGGGGGAGCTACACCCTTGTGCGGGTGCTCCAACAAGGACTAGTGGGGAGTGGCGGCTCTCCGATACCTCGGCAAAACATCGCCGCGTTCCTCCTTCTCTATTTACTTTAAGCATTTACTTTGAGCAATTCAATTCTTATCATTTACATTCATAGAATTGCCATGCTAGAGTAGGATTGGAACATAGGTTGCTAAACTTTTGTGCGGTAGATCAATAGATACACTTTCTAGGCACATGGGGTTAATTAGGCTAACCATATGACTTAATTATTGCAAAGAAATTTAAAATTAGCCCAATTCACCCCCCCCCTCTTGGGCATCTTGATCCTTTCAAAACCCATGATGTCTGAAAGCTGGAACCTGTCACAAATTTTGATTACCTTGTCAAACTCAGGCTCCTCCTTCTCCTGCATCTCATCCCAATCAATATACTATATCTTGATGATCTTGGTTTTCTTAGATGCAAGAATGGCAGTGGCATTAAAGTTTGAATAAAACTCATTCCAGAATCTATAATCAATGCCCAAATCTTTGTGCACTACATAGGGATTGATCCCCCTTGCCTCTTCCACCAGCTTCCAACTATTGAAATAGTTGACAACAGCATGCTGATGGGAGTCTGTTTACACCAAAATTTGGGAAGAGAAGAACGTGGGAACTCAAAGCTTATAAGATTGTATCATCAAGGGATTGGCCAGATGTGAATTGATATTAGCTGGTTTAGATGTAGTGTTAGAATCAGCTATTTTATAGATGACGTCAGCAAATAATGTCAATGGACTACGTACGAATGACGTCGGGGAAAAGATGTCGGACTCTACAAAAAGGGAAAGAGTAGGGTCCAAGTTATCTTAAGTTAGGAATGTTTTTTTATTTCAAGAATTGCAATAAGTCGTATTTGGGTAGGATTCATGTTTATGTTCTGGGTATAAATATTGGACCCCAGCTATTGTAAAAGATCATCCAATCAATCAATACCAATTACTTTTTTGGCTTCACACCAACCCTTAGGAGTAGGAGTACTATAGATCTCAGCGAGTTCTTCAACAAGTAGGGTTGCATCAATCTGGTCGACCTCTAGCTTGTCTGTAAGTACCCATCATGGCTTTTACTTTTGTTTGTAAGGCTGCATCGGTCCAGTTGACCTCTTACGAGCTCTAGTATAAGTTAGTTATCGATCCTTATTTAGTTCAAGTACGGCTGCATTGGTTAAGTTCAACCTCCACTGCTCGAATTAGATTAAGGTTAAGTTATCGGCTCTACCTAAGAGTGGCATCCTTCGGGTAGATTCATTAAGTTACCGATCTTGCTTATGTTCTTGTTGTCATTAGTTTCAGCAATATCAACCTGCCCGATCGAGATCGATCTAGATTGGCCTCACATCCTTTTAGTCCATCGTTTTTGTCATATTACGATGGTTCTTTCTCTAAATGATGGATTATGTTTTATCGCCCATCCTACTTCGATCTTGATCCTGCATAGTACGTGGTTAAGGCATGTCTAATCTTGAGAAGGTTTACTAGTTAGTTGAATCTGGTCTATAGCTCGCTATTATGGCTGTAACGATCTGGTCGATCCCTGCTGTTAGCACTTTAAATCGGAGTATGCTAGTTGGTAGACTTGCTTTCGACCAGGTATGACCTTGGCTATTTGCTATGCCTGCATTAGCTAAATACCCGATCGCCTGTACTTTAATGCTTATAGTATGTCTTCATGATTCTGTTAAATGTGAATAGATCTATTTATTTTAAAGGTTTGATCTATTATCTTTATCATGGTTGCCATTGATCCAATCGAACCCCACTGTTAAGGACAACAGGTTAGATATAATGAGTCTATAGATCTATCCATATTAAACAGTCGATTGTTCACATGTTGTAATCCCTTTTCTACCTAAATCGGTTATTTTAGCCGATTCGCCTGTGCTTTCACAAATATGGCAAGCTTTCATGAACCTGTTGAAGTATGGTCGGTTCTATAGATTTTCTAGTTCTAGACTATTATCATCATCATAGCTGCAGTGATCCGGTCGAACCTCACTGTTGACGGTAATAGATTAGATCTAGATGGTTCGTAGATCTGTCTATATCAAACAGTCGATTATTTGTGTGGCATATCCCTTTTTACCAGATTCATTGGCTCTATGCTACGTATTGATCAAATTCAATTAGCCAGTGATGTATCTTTGACGCATACATGTTAATAGCTTAAGGGAAAGGATCATTAAAATTGGGTGCATTGTATTCATTACTATAAAATCAATCATGACCCATGAGCTTTACAGTCCTCAACAGTCGATTTCTTCTTGTATCGGCTATTTAGTCGATTTTCCCGTCTGGCTGCTCCTAAAGCGGCATACTTGGAACTGTCTAGGCAAAATTGGCATGTTCCACCCTAAATTACTGATAAACTTTCTCTCCTTGTTAATAGTAGGTCAACTTGACTAGCACGCCCTTGGGAATTCATAGGATCGACTGGTCCTGCGTTGAAGCCAGGTAGATCTCCAGATCGTTCTGGCTTGCTGCGTGTCCACCCAGCGTAGCTACCATGTTTTTGCACCGACACATGTTCTAACATGCCTAGTGGGACCCCATAATCGTCATGACAGCTCACAACAATAGGGACATTCTTATGGTGCCTTATGAAGACCTACCTGATGAGGATAAAAATATCATCAGTAAAGCTATAGAAGAATTTCAGAACAAGTGTTTGTTATCCTACACTAAGACACATGACAATAAAGTTATTCAGAAATATCTACTACCAAGAGTTTTGATGCATGGGTAGTCAAATACAAACGAAGCTGATGATAGGCATTTCTTCATAGATGCTGTAAACAAATCTGTTCATAATGCCATATTGAGCCATAATACAACTTTCTTGAACATATTCCATAATATAATGAAAGAGGTGTTTCATGGATGTCCAATTGATCAGGTTGGACTGACTTATTACAACATTCCACATCCGTCGACTTAGGGGACTAATTAAGCCGGTACTAGCCATCAAGAAGCAGCACTAACTAGTAATGATGATATCCAGATAGTTTAGAGCTCATCTAAGCAAGTTCAAGGTACCACTACTAATCAAATATAAAATAATCTTGGACCATTAGTGCAGTATGTGCAATAACCGATGGGGCAAGTTCAGAATCAAATGGTTAATTTTGGCACATCAGGCCAAATACCATTGTCGGCTCAAAAAATAGCACCATCAGTTCAAAGGATTCGTAGAGATATAGATCCTAACATTTACAACCAGAGACTTCAAGCAACAAATCAGCAAAGAACCCAACAGATAGAGATTCCACAAGGATATCATTATAGAACAGATTACAATACCCTTCATATGATTCCAAATCTAGGGTATCAAGGTACCTGAAATTTTAATCCACAGATGGGTTAGTAGTTACAGAGAAATCTAGATTCAAATGTTGATGAGTTGTTGCTCAGAGTAACCGAAATGATGAAGAATCAATTCGGTTTAAAACCAAAAGGGAAGACCTTTTCGTACAAACGTCTGTATCCAAAGTGGTATGATTTGGTTGTTGTTCCTACAAATTAGAGGCTCCTGGAATTTGCTAAGTTCACTGGTTAAGATAGCACGAGCACAATAGAACATGTCAGTCGGTATCCTATACAATTGGGTGAAGCATCCATTGAAGAAGCTCATCGAGTTCGTTTCTTTTCCCTATCCTATCAGGACCAACTTTCACCTGATTTTCATCATTACCAGTTAACTCCATTACCAATTGAACTGACCTAGAGAAGAAGTTTCATACATATTTCTATACTAGGATAGGAGAAAAGAAAATCACAAATTTGACGACCATAAGGCAAAGAACTAATGAATCGGGTGCCGAGTTTCTTCAGAGGTTCCGAGAAACCAGGAATTTGTGCTTTTCATTGAATCTGACTGATGATCAGCTAGCTGCTTTGGACATTTAAGGAATGCACCAACGTGGAGAGAGAAGCTACTTAGGTAGGAGTTTAACAATTTAGGCCAGTTGGCTCAACGGGTGGCAGCACTCAATAGCCAATTTCAGAATATGCACAGAGATACCCAATTCTAGAAGAATGCCGCAATTGCTGAAGCTTATAATCTATATTCAGTTAATGATGGTGATGAGGACGATGAAGAAAAAGAGATTGTTGTGGCTAAATGGAATTAGGGTAAGAAGACAGTAATGGTGCTAAATCCTTAGGGAAAAGGAGTTGAGGGGAGCTATGATTTTGATGTCACAAAATTAGACAAGCTCTTTGATTTCTTACTTGAGAGAGGACAGATCAAATTGCCCACCAATCATGTTATGTTATCTCCTAATTAGTTTAAGAATAAGAAGTTCTGCAAGGTTCATAATGCTACTTCTTATTCTACTAACGAGTGCAGAATTTTCCAGCAACATATACAAAGGACTATTCAGCAAGGGAAGCTTAAATTTAATACACCTCGAAAGATGAAAGTTGACGATAATCCTTTCCCAAGAGATCAGAATATGGTGGATGTTAAGTTGCTTAAAGGAAAGACTAAAGTCCTAACATCAACCAGGACAACAGAAACACGAATCGTCGATCCAAAGATGCAAATATCGGCTGATGAATATAGAGAAATTAAAAGGTGTTGTGACCAATAGGAGAGCCGATATGAGCAGGGAGAGACGTCAAGAAATGGGGTGATAAGGCAATGTGTCACATCTTGAATTTTGTTGAATAAATGGCAACGACAGAAGGAAAATGATTATCAGCGTTGGTTAGAAGAGAAAGAATGTTAGCATCAATAAGAAGAGGAGAGGTATGAAAGAAAACAAGCTGAATCACATTGGAATTGTCCTTTTTTAGACATTATTGGAATGAAGGTTTGAAATTGCCTACCAGAAATAATTGCCCAGAGTGTAGTGAACAATATTAGGAGTTTAGGGAATCTCAAGCCAACCACCGGTCTGTCCGTGCTCAAAATGAGTATCATCATCATAATATGGATCGGTGCTTAAAAATAGAAGTGTTCACGATCGGCTCAGGAGGTGAGTTGTTGATCAAAACTAGGCTAATTATGAAGAAGAGGATGATGAGGAAGAATATGTTTGGTAGGAAGGGCAATGGTGTCCAGGAGGTTTGACAAGAAGCCAGAAAGGAAGGGTGCAACACCTAAGGAACAAAGAGCTAGAATAGGCTCAGGCATCAGGTAGACCTCAAGTGTGGCATGCTAAATAAACAGCCTATAGGGGTCAACCATCGGCTAATATTCAAATGGCTTTTCTGTTGCCGTCAGAATTTAGAGCTCCAGCAGACCAAGAAGTCTACTCAGATTTTGATGAATCAGAGTATGAGGAGATAGTTGCCAAGTTGACAGTTATACAAAAAGCTATATTCGATAAGCCAGTCAAGCATCGGCACTTAAAAGCTTTATATGTAAAAGGGTTCGTTGATGGGAAGCCGATGAGCAAAATGTTGGTGGATGGAGGGGCTTCTGTTAATCTTATGCCTTATACTACTTTTTGCAAGCTTGGCAAGGGACCAGGAGATTTGATTGAGACCAACATGATGCTTAAGGATTTTGGGGGTAATGCATCCAAGACCAGGGGGCAATAAACGTCAAATGCATAATTGGAAGCAAGACTTTGCTCACTACATTCTTTGTCATTGATGGAAAGGGTTCATACAGTTTACTTCTTGGCCATGATTGGATTCATACAAAATGTTGCGTACCATCGACTATGCATCAATGCTTGATTTAGTGGTATGGAGATGATGTTGAGCTGGTTCATGCTGATGATTCTGTGAGTATAGCAATAGCTGATCCAATGTATTGGGAACTGGAAGACTTCAAGTGTTTTTCTAGCAAGCTATGGGAAGGAGGCTTCATTAAAATCAATAATGAAAGCCAACAGCCGATCCGAGCAGTCGGCTCTAAGAGTTTGTTTTAATGGATAATCCAATAGATGGTACAGATGGTGAACTAGGACATGGCTTCACGTTGGCCAATAAATTAGAGGAGATAGATATTGGTCCTGGAGATAGTCCTAGGCCAACATATGTGAGTGCTAAGTTTGATCTTGAGTATAAGCAAGAGTTGATAGGTTTATTAAAGGAATTTAAAGATTATTTTACTTAGGAATACTATGAGATGCCTGGTCTAGATTGATCAATTGTTTGATCTTTGGTCTAAAGAGTTCTGGTGCAACCTATCAAGAAGCGATCAATGGAAAATGTCTGAAGGAATATTATCCTAGCATTTGGATTAATACTTGACAGTCGATTTTTTTCAGTCATTGGCTCTAATAGCCAGTACCAGAAGGGTATCACCTTTAGCTCAAAATTACCCCAAAAGGGGGGAAAGCCGATACGATATGTATCACCTATAGAGCAAAAACAAACACAGAGACAATCATGATGTATACAAAGATATTTTAGGAAATTCACCAAGACATGATCACAGAAAAACAAGGATTTCATTCATTGATTAGTTTGTCCTAGGTACAAGTTAATCGAACACCCTATTTATGATGTCCTGAGCTAAGGTGATATCCATAATGGCCGCTGTGGCGTCTTCAAAGTCCTCAATTAGGTCCTCATGCATGTCAGGGTCATCGGCTATTGGGAAGCCTGGCTCCATGGTGCGGAGATCATGCCTGGTCTGGGCCTACGCCATGGCCAGAGCTACTGTCGTGCCACGGT
Source organism: Miscanthus floridulus (assembly GCF_019320115.1). NCBI lineage: Eukaryota > Viridiplantae > Streptophyta > Magnoliopsida > Poales > Poaceae > Miscanthus > Miscanthus floridulus. The sequence goes on from NC_089587.1 coordinate 8,773,776, forward strand.
GAATGTCGTGGAGGGTGATCTCCTAGACACGTGATGGGATGTCATGGCGGCGGTTATTGAGAAGAGGGCCCCGAGGGTTGATGGCCACCATAGACACATTCGCTGCTAGTTGGGGTTTCCCAACTACACCATCAAGGCTGGCAATCATAGAAACCAAAAAGATATCAAGGCAAAGACAGTGGAAATTAGGAGAAGAGTTTTCTTGGAGTTCATCTTACCCGCCACCATGGCATCAGTCTCAGCCAGGCACACCCGAGCAGCGCTGGCCTCTTCCTCGGTGGTGAGGAGGGTAGCTTGAGAGGTCTCGAGGTGGATCTCAAGCTGATTGATTTCCCGAGTTGCCTCAGAATAATGGTCCTAGGCTGCCCTTCACTCCTAGAGGAAACGTCAGGCGTCATCGCCATTATAGGAGTCGAAGGAGTCTGATGATGAATCCAGTGTGGAGGTAGCATCAAATGCAGCATTGGAGGGCTCATCGGCCCTAGGTGAAAGTGGACAAAGGCTGTCATTCAAGATGAACCTATAAACAAGTTAGAAAAGTTCATTGCCATGAGCAGAAGATATCAATGTCACCTCATACGGCGGAGGCGCTGGCTCATTGGTAGGTTCTCCTCTGGAACCTCCTTCACCGTGCGCTTACCCTGGTTGTCCTCGCTAGCCATAGGGTTTGGTTGGATCTACAGAAAGGAGGAAGAAAACCGCTATAGGGTTTGTGAAGGCGGAGAAGTGCAGAGAACAAAAGAAGTTGCAAGTGTGGATGTGTTTGAGGCCGGAGTCCTTGGCTGGTAATTATAGCCACGAAGTGAGGTAGTAGATATCTCGGGACATGCAAAAGGCAACCACAATTAATAGAAGGTGAAGCGCCACTCCACTAATGCCGGAGAGAATGCGGCATTGATAACTGAGGATGGAAGATTGAGGAGTTTTCTTAATGGAGGTCGTGTTTTCAGACTTAATTGGATTAAGGTTACGGGTCTGGAATCAGCTACTTTTAGATCGGCTCTTTGGCCGAGACAAGAGATACAATAGATCGGTGGGAAATATGGTTCTCATTAGTTTCACACGGGATACATATTACAAATAATGACATTACAAATTTAAAACATCCCAGATTGCCTTAAAAGCTTTTAGCCGAATAGCATCAACCTCCACAATTTGTTGCTTGTCTCCTTCGGCTGATCCAGGAATGTTCTCAAGGCTGCTATGGATGGCCTTGCCTTCTTTGACCTTGGTCAGCATTTCTTGTTTCTTCTACTTAATGGCATTGGGTATTTGAGCCAGATTGGACTCATGGCGATCGATGGCAGCCTTCACGTTCTCTAGTTCCTTCTCAAGTTTTGCACGCTTGGTTTTTAGTTGGTTCAGCTTTGGCTCAGTCCTAAGGGAGGAGTTCTTCAAATTATCGATTAGCTATGCCAGCTCTTTGGTGTCTTGTCTATTGGAGTTCTTCTTGGCCAATAAAGCTTCACGATCAACTAGATTTCTCTGAACCCTTTTCACTCTTGGAGCTTGATTCTCAATGTTAGATAAAGGTGTCAGAACTTCAACAAGATTCGAGGGCAAGTTACCCTTAATGGCTAGGAAAGTCCTTCTGACTAGATCTGCATCTTGGACAAAATCGGCTATATCCTTCTCAAGCATTGGCAGTATGTCCCTTAGCTAATTTCTGGTCTCTTTTGATAAAGTCTCATGGAGAGAGGTGGCTGATGAGCTAATTTCACCTTCATCTATGTATTCTTCAAAGTTGAAGGAGTAGCTCAGAGTTAGAGAATTAAGTATCTACATATAAGAAAATCTTGTTAGGAGGATTGAATCATGATATAGATAAACAGTGAAGTTAGATACAGTACCTTTTCTGGGGTAGTCTCTATCTGAGTAGAAGGAACAACTAATGATGCACCAATGGTATCTGGTTGAATCGACTCTAAACTTTCAACATTGGTATCTGCAAACATCGAGGAAGATTTTTTAGTTCATGTTTGTTGCAGAAGGATAAAATAGATATATGATTTTCTTACCATTAGTTGTGTGCTGAACTAGGAAATTAACAGTCTTGGTGACAACAACAATAGGATCATTTTCAATGGGTAGACTGTCAGACTCCTGCTTTTGCGTGAATATTTCCTCAGGGAGTGTCTAGCGTGATAAATGGTCAGAGAAGGGTAGAAATTGAATAAGAATTAAGAGTTTTGAGGAGATACCTTGGCAACATCAGGAAGTGAAGTGGAAGGGTTCTCATCTTCTACAGTCTTAGAAGCATCGATTGGTTCAACCGAAATCAGCTCCTTTTAGGGATCGGTCCATGAAGGTTTAGTTGATGCTGATTTAAACGCCCGGGACAACAGTTCTGCACCTAGAGTAGATTGGGATGCAATGGTTGATAACTATGAGGAAAGAGGATTAGAAATTGAATTTCATTTTGAGAAAAGGATGAATTGTTTTACCTGAGCAGTTGATGGTCTTGTTCTATGAAGTCTTTTCCCAGTAATGGTTTTCTGGGTTGTCCCTTGGACTACCTTATATTTTGAAGATTGATATGTTACAATTGTAGAGACAGCTTGGGTTTTCATTAGTTTCTTTAGTGTGGGTGTAGTTGATCCCATTCTTGAGGCTAGGCATGGTGGATAGTAGTCTATAGGATGCCCCTTCCTATCCATGCTTGGGGGATCGGATTCGGTGTCCTGAAAAAGTCTGTTAGAACAGTTGGTAGGGGAATTTATTGAATAATTTCTCTGAAAAAAGGAATGGTAGGTTACCTCACTGTCAGAAGTGAAATCTCCATCTAAAGCTATGCATCTAGGATGGACTGACCCACAAAAGAGATGGGAGTGCCATTCTTGCCACCAGTAGTCAAAAAGGTTGGAAGAGAGGGTGACTCTTATCCAGTCATGCAAGCAAAAAGAAGGAAGATCTGATCCTAGTTGAAAGACTCTGGAGGCTTCCATTACTTCACTAATACCTTCTCTTGGCTTTAGTGTATTCTTGAAGAATAGTTGAGGAGGCAGTTGACCAATGCCAAATTGACAGGCCACAAAACAAGAATTGTAGAATTCATAAGTTGGAAGATTTTCTAGGAAAAAGAACCAGTAGCCATTATGCCATGGCCATGGCAAAATTTAGCTGGCAATACACATGGTTTGATGATGCAACTAAAGATTGCTGCAGCTATTTCATGAGAGCAGCCTAATTCAAACTAGAATTTGACTAGCAAAATTAATTCATTGTCTTCATCTTCATCATAAGGCAGCAAACTTAAGATATTTGCATCAAATCCTCTATAGAATTTCTTGAAGAGATGGCCTATATCAACAGCAATTGTTATGGCTGATGCAGCCTCACCATAGTTCATGCACTGTCGAACTCTTCCTTCTTTCCCTTTACAATCTTCAGCAAAGTTAGAAGAAGGGAAGCTCAGGTTTCTAAGATCAGGTCTTACAATCTTGTGCATATACAGGTTCAGCCATAGCTGTATCAACCACTAAGTGCCACTAATAGTGTACACTGATTCATTCTTCAGTAACTAGATAGCTATCTGGTGCATCAGATGATAAGCAGATCCTAGCAGATATTTTTCAAGGGGCATTTCATTGCCAGCTGCTAGACGATCTACCAAATATTTAAGATTAAAAGTTGAACCACAGGAAGATCCACAAAAGATGAATCTTTCCAACCACATGTTCAAGAAAGCTACATGTTCTCTTTCGGCAACAGTTGATCCGTATCCAATATGGTTCAGAATGTAGCTTGCCCATCCTATGCAGTTTGATATTTTGGCTAATTTCTTGGATCTAGCACTTAAGAAGTCATAAGGTTGCATTGATCCTATTATTCTAAGGCTGGTCAACATATAAACAACAGCCAAAGTAATGGTCATTGGGCCATGACAAAAAACGAAAGCATTTAGGGTCGTTAGATCAGAAATAAGATGCAGAAATCAGAAGTGAATCATTCCTCTCCATTCTAGACAATGAGAGTGTCAAGCATTGATTTAGGTCATAAATCTCTTAATCTCTAGCCTTTTCCCCTGATACCCTATGAAACCAATCTCTCCATCCCCTAGGTATTTTAGGCCAGTTTCTAAAGGGAGTTTTGATATTTTAGGAGGATAAATCCACTACAGATTGTTTGAAGGGGATTCAGTTGGTTTCTTGACTAATAAAGTCAGATGGATCAGGGTCACCCATAGGCCCAATGATAATAGACATTGGGAGCAACAGCCGATGGAATCAAAATTTCATTCCTCATTTCCTAGCAACCAGATAAAATAAATTTGAAAAGAAAGGAAATGCAGGGTAACAGGCTGATACTTGGAAAATGGGAACTTGAAAGCATACCTCAGGGACGTGGTCGCTGGTCGCCATTGCAGCCAAAATGGATCTGAATCTGAGGAAGGTTGCTTGAATAACAAGCATTGATATAGCAGAGGATTAGCTAGGGTTAAGGCCTTGGCAATGGTGGCGTTGACTATTAAGGTTTGCTCGAGAAAGAAGAGGAAAGCGAATGGGCCAAGTGAGTTGCAAATGATACTGTTGGGGTATTATATAAAACTTAGACCAAGAAATCAGGAGTCGCAGTATATATTTCAGAATAACATGGTTATGACACGGTGAGCAGGTAAATAGAAATTTTGGAATAAAATCATTTTTATCCCAAAATTGGAGGACATGTGTTTACACCAAAATTTGGGAAGAGAAGAATGTGGGAACTCAAAGCTTATAAGATTGTATCATCAAGGGATCGACCAGATGTGAATCGATATCAGCTGGTTTCGATGAAGTGTCAGAATCGGCTATTTTATAGATGACGTCAGCAAACAATGTCAATGGACTATGTACGGATGGCATCGGGGGAAAGATGTCAGACTCTACAAAAAGGGAAAGAGTAGGGTCCAAGTTATCTTAAGTTATGAGTGTTTTCTTTTATTCCAAGAATTATAATAAATCATATTTGGGTAGGATTCATGTTTAGGTTCCGGGTATAAATATTGGACCCCGGCTATTGTAAAAGATCATCCAATCAATCAATACCAGTTACTTTTTTTGGCTTCACACCAACCCTCAATCAATACCTGTTACTTTTTTTGGCTTCACACCAACCCTTAGGAGTAGGAGTACTATAGATCTCGGTGAGTTCTTCAGTAAGCAGGGCTGTGTCGATCCGGTCGACCTCCGGCTTGTCTATAAGTACTGTCATGGCTTATACTTTTGTTTGTAAGGCTGCATTGGTCTAGCCAACCTCTTATGAGCTCTAGTAAAAGTTAGTTATCGATCCTTATTTAGTTCAGGTACGGTTGCATCAGTTAAGTTCAACCTCCACTGCTCGAATTAGATTAAGGTCAAGTTATCGGCTCTACCTAAGAGTGGCATCCTTCGGGTAGATTCACTAAGTTACCGATCTTGCTAATGTTCTTGTTGTCATTAGTTTCAGCAATATCAACCTGCCCAATCGAGATCGATCTAGATCGACCTCACATCCTTTTAGTCCATCATTTATTTTGTCACATTGAGATGGTTCTTACTCTAAATGATGGATTATGTTTTATTGGCCATCCTACTTCGATCTCAATCGTGCATAATACGTGGCTAAGGCATGTCTTATCTTAAGAAAGTTTACTAGCTAGTTGAATCTAGTCTATAGCTCGCTATTATGGCTGTAACTGATCCGATCGATCCCCACTGTTAGCACTTTAAATCAGGAGTATGTTAGTTGGTAGACTTGCTTTCGACCAGACGTGACCTTGGCTATTTGCTATGCCTGCATCGGCTAAATAGCCATATCACCCGTACTTTAACGCTTATAGTATGTCTTTCATGATTATGTTAAATGTGAATAGATCTATTTATTTTAAAGGTTTGATCTGTTATTTTTATCATGGCTGCCATCGATCCGAGTCAAACCCCACTATTAAGGATAACAGGTTAGATCTGATGAGTTTATAGATCTGTCCATATTAAATAGTCGATTGTTCACATGCTGTAATCCCTTTTCTACCTAATCGGCTATTTTAGCCGATTCGCCTATGCTTTCACAGATATGGCACGCTTTCATAAACCTATTGAAGTATGGTCGGTTCTATGGATTTTTGGTTCTAGACTATTATTATCATTATAGCTGCATCAATCTGGTCAAACCTCACTGTTGATGGTAATAGATTAGATCTAGACGGTTCGTAGATCTATCTATATCAAACAGTCGATTGTTTATGTGGCATATCAATTTTCACCGGATTCATTAGCTCTACGCCACGTATTGATCAAATCCAATTTAGCCAGTGATGTATCTTTGACGCATACATGTTAATAGCTTAAGGAAAAGGATCATTAAAATTGGGTGCATTGTATTCATTATTATAAAATCAATCATGGCCCGCGAGCTTTATAGTCCTTAACAGTCGATTTCTTGTCGTATCAGCTATTTAGTTGATTTTCCCATTTGGCTGCTCTTGAAGCGGCACAGTTGGAACTGTCTGGGCAAAATCGGCATGTTCCACCCTAAATTACTGATAAACTTTCTCTCCTTGTCAATTGTAGGTCAAATTAACTAGCACGCCCTTAGAAATTCACAGGAGCAACTGGTCCTACATTGAAGCTAGGTAGATCTCCATATTGTTCTGACTTGCTGCATGTCCACCCGACGTAGCTACCATGTTTTCACGCCGACAGAGTCATTTGGAGGTCTCATGATGATCTCACCCTCAAAATCTCTCATGTATCTTTCATCAAATTCAGAGAGATGATGTGGGGTGTCAGGAATGGAATCAGTGGTATGACTTATCATCTCCAGCCTCTCCTCATCTTCAATGTATTACATGCATCTCCCCCTTTCACGAAGTCCCCTTGGAGTTGCACTACTGCCTACTGCTGTTGACCTCCCTCGACCACAGCGAGGTGGATCATTCTCTCTTTACTCATTCATCTTCTTTTTTCCCCTTCGGTCATTATCTCTATGCTCCATCTATGCATAGAATGAACTAGATAAGAAAGTGTACAAATGGGACATAGAAAATTACTTGAAGAATAGTCTTGATAAGAAAAAGGACTTAGATCATAAACTTGAGAGACACTATGGATAGTGTTGCCTAGGCAGTGCGGCACTGCCGCACCCTGAGAGCGGCACTGCCACACTCAATATCTCCACAAGCTCATGACCTCCTTCTTTCTTAGCAAATCCATTTTTCAAATGTCTTCTCACATCACCAAACAATTTCTATAGCATAGTTCAAGACAAAAACACATGATGTCACGTAATAGATGGGAATAGTGATAACATTTTGAGTGGGAGAAAGCATGTGGTGAATAAATCCAACCAATACATCGATTCATCTAGGGAAAGTCACAACCAGACACAGTCTCAAACTATGGGGTGCGGTACTGCCGCACGTGCTATACATCGCCCCCAAATGAATCGACCTATTGATTCAATTTGTCCATCAAACCTCCCTCTTACTCGTTCATAGTACCACTAAGAACCCGAATCCATCACAGAAACACTCACATTGCATAGATCGAGTAGGTTTAGGGTTCTACCTTCTCAAACAAGGATTGGAGAGGAGAGGGAAGAAACTGCTTGGGCCAAGGGGTAGTAGCAGCTATCAGCGACATTGAGGGAGGGCTGGCAGCTGCTGTGGCACTGCTAGAGACCAGCAAAGCATGGCCAAGCGACGATGATGGCATGGGCATGAGAGGAGAGAGGCATGGGCATCGGCGTCAGGGGGAAGAGAGAGGGAAAGAGGTTGTTGTGGACCTAAGGATAAGAGGAAGAATAAATGGGCCCAACAGTAAAACTGTTTGGGCTGAATCTCAATTGAGATTCAAAGTGCGGCACTACCGTAGAGCGGCAATGCCGCACTCTCTAAAACAGTAGGAGTTAGCTATAATCTATATGACTCTCTCTATATATGATATGGACACATATCACCTATATACCATGACTAGAAACAAATAATCAATATAGACCATGATCATGATACATAAGTTGCCTTTTATAAATCATTTTCATGCACAATATGAAAATTTTCAACTCTTTTGCCTAGATACTAGTTTATCAAATAGAGACATGCTAAAATTCAAACCATGTTACGAGAATCAATTATATTTAGCTCACTATGCAAAGCACAAAACCTTGACTCGTCGAGGGGCTTTGTGAAGATATCGGCTAGTTGCTTTTCGGTGCTCACATGGCGAATTTCGATATCTCCTTTGGTTTCGTGGTCTCTCAAGAAATGATGATGGATGTCTATGTGCTTGGTTCTAGAGTGGCTTACGAGATTGTTTGCAGGCTTAATGGCACTCTCATTGTCACATAATAATGGGATTTTGGTAAAATGACATCTAAAATCACGAAGAGTTTGCCTTATCCAAAGTAGTTGGGCACAACATGCATCGGCCACAACATACTCAGCCTCAGTAGTGGAAAGGGCTACACAATTTTGCTTTTTAGAACTCTAAGATACTAGGGATCATCCAAGGAATTGACATGTCCCCGAAGTGCTTTTTTGATCTACTCCCTCCATTCAAAAATTGGGGGCGTATTACCAAATTTTTTTTTCAAAAATTGGGGGCGTATAATGTATGGACCTCTTTTCCATGCGCCGACGCTCATCGTACGAGACTTGGCCTCCTCGTAACTTTCACGGCATTCATGCAGCGCTGTCTCCCGTCGCTTCAAGTGCCTCTCTCCATTCCCTCCTGTTAGCGATCCTGGCCGCGCTGGAGTATAAGAGTCACGCCAAAGGAAGTCATGAGTCACGCCGCCGTCGAGTCACGTACGCGCTGAGAGCCACGCTGCCGAGTCGCGAGTTGCTCCACACCGCCACGCCGCCGAGTCGTGAGTTGCTCCACGCCGCCACGCCACCACGCTGCGAGTCGCTCCATGCTGGCGCGCTGCTGCAAGACGATGGATCGCCATGATGGCGACGACAAGGTCTCGTACGTGCGTGGCATCAACTGGGCACCAGATTCTACCGACGACGATGAAGGCTCGATGGCTGAGAGTGAAGTGCAACATGAAGATGAAGACCCCATGGCCGAGAGCGAGGTACAGTTTGTTTAGGATACTTATGCAGGTGAGACTGAGGTGCCGGACTCCCAGATGGACATTGTCGACATCGACGAACCTGACATCGAGCATGCCCTTGAATCATTTGCTTCCAAGTTTCTGGACAACAAGGTAAAAAATGAAGCCTGCAGTTTGATGCTCCCTGTGTTGCTTCCTCGCTTGTATGGAGATCACGACAACGACGTGAATGATTTCGGGCGGTGAAAAGGAAAGCTGAGCACGCGCGCTAACGGCATTTTGGGCGGGGTTAGCGGACTGTTTGCTCGGTAATCCAACAGATGCGGGTGGAGTAAATGGAAATAGCTATTTAAGGAGCAATCCTGCATGCGCCAGCTTTCGTTGGTCATCGCGGCACACCCAAATACGCCCCCAATTTTTGAATGGAGGGAGTACTTTGCAACCGACATAATCAAAATCCAAATACCCAAGTAGATCAAACTTAGAGCCCTTAGATACCACAAACTAAGGTTAGAAGTGTGTACTAAATATCTCAAGATTCTCTTAACGGCCACCAAGTGACACATGCACACACTAAGCATAATATCAGGCCTAGATGCACACAAATAAAGTAGAGAGCCGATCATAGAATGATATACCTTGGTATCCATGGCTTTCCCTTTAATTTTGAGATCAAGATGTCCATTGGTTGGCATGGGAGTTTTGATAGGCTTGGCATTCACCATGTCAAACTTCTTGAGCATATCATGGGTGTACTTCATTTGACTAATAAAAGTTCCATCCTTTACTTGCTTGATTTGAAATCCGAGGAAGAACTTCAACTCACCCATCATGGACATCTCAAATATTTTCATCATGATCCTACTAAATTCCTCACAAAAAGTATGATTAGTACTACCAAATATTATGTCATCGACATATATTTGGCATACAAATATATCTTTACCAACTTTGTGAGTGAAAAGGATAGGGTCGGCTTTGCCTATTTCAAAGCCTTGTTTAAGCAAGAATTCCTTAAGGCATTCATACCATGCTCTTGGTGCTTGCTTAAGCCCATAGAGAACCTTTTGGAGTTTGCAGACGTGGTTGGGGAACTTGGGGTCTTCAAAATCTGGTGGTTGCTCAATATAGACAAGTTCTTGAATGGGGCCGTTGAGGAATGCACTCTTCACATCCATTTGATATAGCTTAAAATTGTGATGAGTGGCATAGGCTAGAAGCATTCGGATTACTTCAAGACTTGCCACCAGTGCATATGTTTCCTCAAAGTCCAAGCCCTCTACTTGAGTGAAACCTTGAGCAACCAATCTTGCCTTCTTTCTTATCACCATGCCATTCTCATCTTGCTTGTTGTGGAAGACCCACTTGGTGCCAATGATATTGGTGTTGGGTCTCTCCACTAAGGTCCACATTTGATTTCTTTCAAAACTGTTGAGTTCATCTTGCATGGCCATCACCCAATCCATATCACCAAGTGCTTGCTCAACCTTAAGAGGTTCTAAAGAGGAAACAAATGAGTAATATTGGCAAAAGTTTGCTAAATGTAAATGAGTTGTTACCCCCTTCCAAAGACTCCTAAGGATGTTGTCAACGGGATGATCCTGTTGTATTGTTTGCCTTAGCCTTGGATGATCAATGGCCTCTTGTCCATTTTTTAGATCTTCATTATCTTCTTGCTCGAATATGGGTTGTAGGTTCTATCCTTGAATTAGAGTTGGACTTGCTACTGCTGTTAGAGGGAGTGTGGTACTGCTACTCTGCTAATTTGCAGTAGGGTCTATTCCCCCTCAGCATCAGGTACGTCAGCGAAACTTTGTTCATCAACAGCTTGAGGAACCTCCACTTTAGTGACTTCATTTTCTTGTGGTCTTATATCACCAATAGTCAATTGCTTGATTGCTTCACATGGTGGATCCTCCATTCCTACAACACTTGAATCAACTTGCTCCACTTGAGAGCCATTAGATTCATCAAATGTCATGTCTATCGCTATTTCAACTCTCCTAGAGGTTTTGTTGAAAACACGATATGCATGCTCATTTGATCCATAACCAAGAAGAAAACCTTTATCAACTTTAGGTGCAAACTTAGAGGTTTTGGGTTTCTTATTAAGTATGAAACACTTGCACCCAAACACTCTAAAGTAGGACACCTTTTGTTTGTTACCGGTTAGAAGCTCATATGAAGTTTTCTTCAACTTCTTGTGTAGGTAGAGGCGGTTGATGGCATGGCAAGCGATGTTGATAGCTTCGCACCAAAAGAGGTCTGGTGTCTTGTACTCATCTAGCATTGTCCTTGCCATGTCAATTAGTATATGATTCTTCCTCTCTACTACACTATTTTATTGAGGGGTGTATGGAGTTGAGAACTCATGCTTGATGCCTTCTTCATCAAGAAACAACTCAACTTGGGTGTTCTTGAATTCAGTCCTATTATCGCTTCTCATTTTTTTTATGGGGAGACCGAACTCTTTTTGAGCTCTTCTAACAAAAGTCTTCACTTTGTCTCTAACTTGACACTTATCAAACAAGAAAAATACCCAAGTGAAACAGGAATAATCATAAATAATAACAAGACCATATTTGTTACCGCCGATACTTAGGTAGGCGATTGGTCCAAAGAGATCCATGTGTTTGAGCTCCAATGGTTGCGTCATGGTCATGATGCTCTTTGGTGGGTGAGGTACGCCAACTTGCTTTCTGGATTAACAAGCGCTACATATCCTATCTTTCTTAAAGTGAACATTTGTTAGCCCAAGGATGTGTTTGCCCTTCTGAAGTTTGGCCAAGTTCCTCATCCCAACATGGGCTAGTTGGCGATGCCAAAGCCACCCCATGCTAGATTTTGCCACTAAACAAGTCTCAAGATTAGCTTTACTTTTGTTGAAATGAACTAGGTAAAGCCTGTTCTTTAAATGACCCATAAAGACAATAGAGGAATCCTCTCTTCTAAAGACTTCCACACCCTTATCCGTAAAGAGACAATTGAAGCCCATCTCACATAATTGAGAGATAGATAACAAATTGTAACCTAACGAATCAATATGTAAAACATTTGTAATTGAATGCTCAAGGGTTATAGCAACTATACCAAGACCAATCACATCCCCCTTAGAGTTGTCTCCAAAGAGAATATTTTCATTTGAGTCTATCTTCGGGCTATATGATGAGAACATACTCATTTCTCTGGTCATATGATTTGTACATCCACTATCAAGCACCTAACTTAACCTACCAGAGGAGTATGCCTGTAAAATAGATTTAGTTGCTTGATTTAGGTCCCCAATTAGACTTGGAGACCTTGCATGTTAGTCACAAGAAATTTAGGAACCCAAATGGAAGTATTCCTATATGTGTTAGCTTCCTTTCCAACATATTTGGTAACCACTTTTCTACTGTCATTGTTCCTTAAAACAAAACACGAAGTCAAGCTTTGTCGAGGTGGTTGAAACTTTGGTTGGTAGGCATACTTGTTCATAGTGCCCCACACTAATTCCTTTGGCTTTTGCTGAACCTATTTCTGCTGGGATACCTTCTTCTTAGGCTTAGTTTGATCAGGAGCAGAATTGGTGGCCTTCCCATTTTTACGAGGAGCGGCATAGTCGGCCTTCACTGCAGTACTACCGCTCTAGACTATGGCACTACCGCTGTCTGTGCACTGTACCAACTCTTTCCTTCCTCCCAAACTTGACACACTCATAGCCATTTATGATCTTTCTTCCATTTGTCTTGGCTCCTGCAGTGTGCCCAAGCCCATGCTTGATTGAGGGGTGTCTCCCTTGCTTGAATTGAGGGACTTTTGAGTCATTTGCCTTCTTGTCACTTACTTGAGCCTTACCATTCAAGCAGCCCTTGCCAATGATCTCATTGAGTCTAGCAATTTCTTTTCTCATTGCCTCCATGTTTGCAAGGTTAGTAGAATAAGCATTCAAATCAATATTATAACATTTTCCACAACCTTGACTAGTGGAGGTAGTAGAGGCATCCTTTGCATTAGAGGGATATGAGTTGCTATCCCAAAGAATGTTATATTGCAGCTCAAGTTCTTTGTGCTTTTCATCTAAGTCACAATATTTTTTCTTGAGAGCAATAATTTCTTTCTTTGTGATAGTATAGTCCCCTTGTTCTTTGGCCAAGGCCTTGCGCAAGGATTCCACCTCATTTTTCTCTAATGCAAGCGCTTCCTTGCTAGCAATGTAGAGATCCTCTTGTTGGATAAGAGTTTCCTCTCTAGATTCTAGCTCGGCTTGGACACTCTCTAAGTTCTCCATTAGTTTAGTGATGAATAATTTGGTCTTTCCATCTAAGTTTTTAGTTAATTTATCAATTTCTTCATCACTAGAGCTATCACTAATATCACTACTAGATATATCACTAGGAGGTGGAGGTGGAGGAGCTTTGGCCTTGGATTTAGATTTTACCTTCTCACCCTTTGCCATAAGACAGATGCGAGGGAATAGTAGTCATCATCGGACATGTTGGTGAAGAGTCTTGGTGAAGAAGATGGCTCATGGATAGCAATGGTTGCAACTTTCTCATCTTCTTCACTTGAGCTTTCAATAGATGAATCCCATTCATGCCCAATGTGAGCTTCTCCCATATTTTTCTTGCTCTTTCTTCGGTCGGCCTTGTCCTCCTTCTCTTTCTTATACTTGTTATTCTTGATCTCATGTGGGCACTTGGCAATGAAGTGATCGGTGCTTCCACAATTGTAGCATGTCCTCTTCTTCTTGTTTGAAAACTTCCTCTTTACTACCTTATACCCATGCTTCTTCAACCCTTTGTGAAACCTCCTCATAAAGAGAGCAACATCATCCACTTTCTCATATTGGTCATCATCATGTTCACTCTCACTAGAGGATGAGGTGGTCTCTACTCTTTCTTGAACTTGCTTGATTGCTTTGGGCTTGCTAATTGAAGCTTGCTTGTTGGTCTTGGACTTGCTAGTAGAGCCTTGCTTGCTTGATTTGTTGGCCTTGAGAGCTACATCTTTGTTGATCTTGATGCCTTCTAGCTTTACTTGCAATTCTCCAAGCTTCTTCCTCTCATTTTCTTCTTCTCTTTGCAAGTCAAAGGTCAAGATCCTCCCAAGTACATCATTTGGTGTGAAGTACTCAAACTTCTTCTTGTCTCTAATTAGAGTTACTATGGTCTCATTTCTTGGTGAATAAGCTTCCAACATAATCTTGACAACTTTATGATCATCTAGTTCATCACAACCATAGCCTCTAATCTTGCCCACCATGGTCATCAACCTATCAAACATCTCTTGTGGCCCTTCTCCATCCAAGATAACAAATCGGTTGAGCTTGGACATCAACAAATCAATTCTTGCCTTTCTCACTTTGTCAACCCCTTCATGTGCAAGATGCAAAGTATCCCAAATTTGCTTGGCAACATCCACACTAATCACTCTATTGTATTCATCACCAGTCCAAGGCACTAAGTAACACACTAGTAGCTTGACCGTTGAGGTGGATGATTCTTATTTCTTCCATGGTTCGATTCTTGGGATCAACCGGTGGCTCAAATCCATTGCAAACAACCTCCCAAATGCCAGGGATGAAGACCTATAAGATAGGCTCTCATCAAGTACTTCCACTTGGCAAAGTTAGTCCCATCAAAATGAGGTAACTTGCCCGTGGGCACATTGATGAAAGACTTACGATCATGGTTAGTCATAGACATAGAAGAATAGTTAAAGGATACGGCGGCATATTTATTGTTGTCATTCTTCTTACCCTTTCCTTTCTTATTCTTCTTGCTATGCACTTGGTAGGACTCATCATCATCACCATCTTTGGAGCTGCTAGATAGCTCACTTGAAGATGCATTGGAGGCTTTTGCTTCTTGTTCCTTCTTTCTTGCTTCTCTTCTTTTTCTTCTAGCTTCTCTCTTGAGTCTTCTTTTTTTTTCTTTTCTTGCTTTCTTCTCTTCTAACCACTACTGCTCCTTCTTCTTCTTCTTCTCTTTTACTTCTCTTTTCTCTTTTCTAGCTACCCTTCTTCTTCTTCTTTCTTCTTTATTTTGAGCTTTTTTGGCATCGGTTGCCTCTAGCTGTGGGAGCATGGAGTTGCTCATTGTACTAGCGCTAAGCTCACTACTGTCAGTGTCATGCAGCCCGACATCCTCCAAATCGACATTGATGGGCTTCACAACACCGGATCCTCCCTCGGGCTCCATACCTCATGCTGTAAAGCGCAAACGAGGTAACCTGGCTCTGATACCACTTGTAGGATCTTTGGTACACCTAGAGGGGGGTGAATAGGCCTATAAAAGTTCAACTCAAAGCAAAGTCAAATTCACTCATAGCACGGTCGCACCAAACAGCGGCACTACCGCACCTGCAGAAGAGGTTAGTTCACAGTTCAAAATCTACCCAACGAAATTTAGATTGGGTAAATTTCTTAGCTTCCTGTAGGGTAGTAGATCACAGATCAATAGCTAAAAGTGGTGGGAACACCACGCACAAGTAGATTGGCCTCAAACCCTAGAAATCACCTAAACAACAACAAGAATGCAAGTGTAGCAACACAAGCACAAGATGACACAAGGATTTATCCCGTGGTTCAGCTCGCCACCAAGGCTTGCCTGAGTCCAGGTTGTTGAGGTATACCACTAAGGCTTAGGGCTTTGCAACCTTACCTTGTTCTCAAGTCAAGAGAGTGAACTCTTGAGATGAGGGATGATTTTACTCATTGCAAGAGGTGGTTACAAACCTCCCGAGGCTACCACAAACTTGGCAACCTCACCGTGCGATGCTCTAGCCGGCTAAGAGCCAAGCTCCAAGAGTAACAAACACAACCATCGCCCAAAATGTGAACCAAATGCTCTTTAGGCTTTGAGAATCAGTGGAGTTGCTCCCTAATCACTTTTGGCATCTTTTTCTCTCAAGGATTGATGGGGAAGTCAAAAGGAAAGCTTGAGAGCTTGAAGGGCACGAATGGAGGAGAGAGGAGATGAGCACCTACTGATTTTCATCGGTCGGAACCATTGGGGAAGAAGAGAGAGCTGTTATGGAGGATAGGGAAAAGTATAAATACTCCCCTGCCTCCCAACAGTTACTTAAGTGTGGCAGTGCCACCCTAAGTGTGGTAGTGCTGCGGTGCGGCAGTGCCTCTCTCTAGGTGCGGTACTACCGCACCCAACAAGACAGCAAGGGTGAAGGAGTTGTTAAGTTGGTTGTCTTAGCTAAGGTGTGAGGATGTTTTGTGTAAAGATTGAGCATTTGGTTGCACACTTTTAACCAGTTGTAGTGTCCCCCTTTATAGTATGGCTTTTCCCATACTCAATTTCAAAAGACAAAAGAATTCAAAACTCCTTTGAGCATGATGCCATCCTTATTTGTAATTGGGGGCTCCTCCTTTCCATGTAACATCCTCTATAATGAATTCCCTGCTTGTCATCTTAATAAATCTCATTAGTTCTCTAATTAGGTGGTCATCAACACCAAAACCCACATTAGGGCTTGATTGCACTTACACTTTGCAGTTGCTCCTCCTCTATATCCATTGACCTACATCAATTCCTACAAGGGTTAGGGCTCAGGATTATGCAGTTCATAGGTGGATGGCTTGGGAGCTCACCAACTTGATGATTGTGGTAGGTATTGGATGGAGTGGCTAAGGCAAAGGCGACAACAAACTATTTATTGATTGGATGGAAAGGCATGGGATGGTGGAGGGCGGTGATTCCTTTTGGCAGTGATGTTGTTGCATCCAGACAAGGCGACATCATATGCTAGGGATCAGAGCATGGATGTCATCGAGGTCAAGGTTTGTAATGGTTAGGGTTAGGGGAGCTAGTAGTAGTATAGGGGGCACAACTCATGCAGTGGCGGCGACTAGATCAACACTAGTTGATGACAACGAGGCAACCCACAAAGATAGAAAGAGGGGAGAGGGATAGAGGGCAAGCAAGAGGTAGAGGTCCGTCTATGCCTACAATGCATCAAGCATTATGATGGGGTAGTGGCGTGTGGAGTTAGTCTAACAGGTTGGATAGAGACTCAATTAATATAAATGTGATAGATTTTAGTGACTTTAACTTGTAAGTTGTAACATATTTTTATATAGAAGGACCAACTTGTAATATGCTTTCACACATAGTTGCTTTCTTATTGAGCTACACACAATTTTACTTCACTTTTACAGCAGTAAGTCAATTGTAAGTTGTAACTTTAATAAAAAACAAATATACAGGAAGCGACATCCTAAACAAAATTATGTTCCAAATCTAAGGATGATCAATGATTAGAAATAGTCGGCCATGCATGTATCAACTATATTTACACATATGTAGGGTCGAGATGGCGGACTAGAGGAGGGTGAATAGTCATTTCTAAAATTAATTACGTCGGCTAACCGAAAATAAATGGGGAATTATAACTATCGGTCTAGCTAAGACTACACCCCTCTATCTATGTTCTCAAGCACCTTAAAAAGATCCTAAACTCGCAACTAAGGTGCCAGGCTAGCTAAGCTCACCTAACAAATTCTAGGAGCAAGGTCACACAAACCTATGCCACTAGGACTTTAAGAAATGGGAGAGCTCCTACACATGCTAGTAAGCAAATGCACAAAGCCACCTAAGCTCACTAGCAATGCTCAATAACAAGGCTACACAAGCCAAATTATAGAGCACAAATTACTTAGCTACACAAACTAAGTAATGTGACTAACAAGGTTACTCAAACCGAATTAGTCATGCAAGAGGAGCTACTTCTATATTACACAAGCAAGAAGGTAACTAGCAAGCTACACAAGCTAACTAATTACAAGAGCAACTACACAAGCACAAAGTAAATGAAGTAAATACAAGCTTGCATAAAGGGGATGCAAATCAACGGGAAGACAAGAATGACACGACGATTTTTATCCTGAGGTTCACTGTGCTTGCCAACACGCTAGTCCCTGTTGTGTCGACCACTCACTTGGTGGTTTGGCGGCTAATTGGCATCACCCGCCAAGCCCATACGTTGGGCACCGCAAGAACCTACCCACAAGTGAGGGTAGCTCAATGACACGCTCAACTAGAGTTGCTCTTCATGGCTCCCACTGGGGTGAGCACAATCCTCCTCACAATCACTTCTCTAGAGCACCGCACAATCTTCTTTGCATGCTTCGACGGAGACCACCACCAAGCCAGTCTAGGAGGTGGCAACCTCCAAGAGTAACAAGCACCACCTGGCTTGCAACTCGATCACCTAGTGCCACTCGATGCAATCTCATAATGCAACGCACTAGAATCACACTCACACTCAATCGGATGATCACTATCAAGCATATGTGAGTTAGAGGGCTCCCAAGCACACCTACATAAGCCACCAAGGCTTAAGGGTGCTTAGCAACTAGCCCAAGGCTGAGATCCACCTCTATTTATAGCCCCAAGCCAAATAGAGCCATTGGAGCCGTGGACCACATTTCTAGCGCGGTCACCGGACAACAACGTGCGGGCACTGGACATAGGGTGATGGTGCCCAATGGTAGAATTGCAATAGGCTATTTCAAACTAGCCATTGGGACCCTAGCACCAGACATAGGGGGTAGTGCACCACCCTAGGGGTGGTGGTGGCCCCTCGATGAGTTTCCCCCTCTCTAGAAAAAGGGGCGGTGACACACTGCCTAGGTCATCAGACTAGTACAGGTGACCAAAACTTGATCCAAATTGATATCCACCACTTTAGGCTTGTATACCATTTCATTAGCTTTCCAAGAAGTCCTAGATCATCAAAATCGGAGTTCGGAGCTATGAGTTATACCCAAAATACGAAAGGGTGCTTGCTGCTGTTTTTGGGCACGCTGTAGGGGGTGGCGGTGCACCTTGCCTAGGGTGGTGGTGCACCGCCCCTAGAGTGGTGTTGCCACCACCCTAGGCTGTCCGGTGCACACCAGAAAGGGTGGTGCCACCCTCAGGAAGAGCTATGTATTGGGTATAAGTTTGGTTGCGTTTTTCGGACCCTCGGACAACCCAAACTTGCTCTTTTTACCTCCTTTTCCTCTCCAACTTTGATCCAAATTGATCCAAATCAACTCCAACAACTTCTCCTTTGCAAATGTGCCAATACCACCAAGTGTACAACATCATGTGTAAGTGTGTTCGTATTTTCACAATCATTTTCCAAAGGATTAGTCACTCGAATCACCACGTCACTCGATCATAGCAACTGATGCAAAGTCAGATCACTTCGAGTGGCACTAGAAGACCGATATGCAAACAAGTTTGCCCCTCTTTATAGTATGGCCATCTATCCTAAACCCGGTCATAAACTTCTCTACACACCTATGACCGGTGAAATGAAATGCCCTATAGGTTATACCTTTGCCTTACGCATTCCATTCCTATCTCCTTCGATGTTGATGCAACACATGCACCAACCTTGATCAACAAATGATATGATCCACTTCATATCATCATGCGACCTTGTTGGTTCATCGATGTTGATCTCATTTGCTTTTCACTGTTGCCTTCGTCCATCGGACGTCAAGTCTTGCTCAAGCTTCACCGTCACGTGGTCCATCGCTCTAAAGCCTCCAACTTGCCCTTCACGTTTGCAACCGGTCCATCAAGCCGAGTCTTGTCTTGATCTTCTCCACCTTAGTCACATGACTCCATGTTATGTCTCATATGCAATAAGCTCCATCATCACATGTGTGAGCTATGCAACATATCCAAGCCATTTCACCTCTATGGCATGAGTTGCTCACACAAGTATTCTTGTGGACTAATCTCCTATGTAAATCACTTAACCACATATTAGTCCACCTAGGTTGTCACTCAATTACCAAAACCAAATAAGGACCTTTCAATATATACTGGTTGAGTCTTTTGGATGAATTGCATCTAAAGATAAACAACAAAAACAACTAATTGCTCCACAAAAAGATCTATATTTTATCTCTGCTAGAGTGGCAAGTGTGGGTTGTCCACCACCCTAGGGAAAAGGAGCTTAGCTATACTAAATTTGTTATGTTGGGGCTAACTAGACTCAAGTTTGATGAGTCTTGTTGGGTCAAAAATACTCTATTGTTTTCTTTTTTATAGATCTATGGTTTCATAACATTAATTCTTCCATCAACAATTTGAATTTATGCCGCAATTAGGATGTTTCGGGATGCGTCTACCAATTAGAAACATGCTAATATAATAAAAACTAGCTTGCAGCAATAGTACATTGGGGGACATGGAGAGGTTGTTCATACCAAGCAAAGCGAGTCTTTCATGAGCACATGTGCGTAATGAAGACCGTCGAACTCCCTCTATTAACCAAAACATGTTTCACTCTGTTCCCTTCTTTTTAGGACAAGGACTATCGCATCAACATGGGTTGTATGCCCTTGGAATATTGACCATTCCTTCATAAAACACATCGGATCATGTTTTCTCACCTATGTTATTCTATGCATGGTCATTATTATAACCTTAATAATATCTACAAACTAGAAAACAAAAACCAAACGAAACAGTAGGTATAAAATAAATTACTCGATATTTCTAAATTAGTCTAATTTCTTACCATGCCAGCATCGTAGGGATATGAACATAGAAAAAATGACTTATAAAGTATAAAGATAAGATACTTAACCATATTACAAAACATGTAACCATCTAAATCTCATATTGTTGACCCAAAATATATGAGGGTGGATATCTTGTTGTTTTCCTACTATAATATGAAAATCAAGAATTGTTGAACCCCAAATATATGGGCAAATATATTTTTTCTTGAATCACTATATATACTTAGGCATTCATACCTACACATACACTCTCTCTTATGAATGCACGCACATACATCATATTCTTATGATCACTTCTGAAAAGGCTAAGACTAAGCCGATAGATCTTGAGATCGATAAATCACCATAGATGTCTCGCTGTCAGCTGACACAAGTTATGTATCACATAAGGGGTCCGTTTGGCAGTCAGAAACGTTTCAGATTCTAGCCGGAAACCTAGAATCATTGCCAAACGGGAAAGACGTAAAATGTTTGTGTCAAAAAATGCATGACACGTGCCTATGCATGTGAAATAGCTTAGGAGCAGTTTTTGACTGATTTTATTTCTTGCCTCTTTTGTGAAGTAGCAACATTATTTTTTAGTTAATCCATTCAAATGCAATAAGTTAAAATATGTTGTATTTAAGTTAATCTTCGCTTGCGTGAAGTATGTTTTTATTTATATGAACTTTTTAATGAAAAAACATTATTTTTAAATCAAAATCTAGCCTACTAGTCAAACAATCCCACATAATTATTCTGATTCATCACTTGATTTTTTTAAAAAAAAATTAGATCCAAAATATTTCTACGAGAATCTAAATCCCTAATCCAACATGGAAAAGGAGAGCCAAGTGCTTTGTGAAGCAACTACCTTAACCTAAAAATTCAAGAATATGAGACTCTTTGTGCATAATTGTACTGACTATCGTCACTATGCGATTCACGCCCTTATCTTCATCTATGCATTACACGATTGTGGAATTCGTAGGAGACAACTCAAACAATATCTTGGATTTATATGTAACACTATATTAGTATGTCAATACTCGTGCACTTATTTTTTATGTACGTTTTTATTTCAAGTTGTAAATTTATTCTGATTTTTTAGTAATAATTTTATTATACATCATATATATACAATCAAAATTACATAATCAGAAAAGACAGAACAATTTATAATTTTAAAACAAAAAATATTAAATATACTTTAGTAATAATTTTTTGGCGGTAGAGTTTGTCGGAGTTGGACACAGTCAACCAAGATTTTCCCGACGACCTCTACTCTTATAAATGCATATAGCGGGTCCCACATGTCAGTAAGCCATTGTAACACCCAAAATTTTTCATTCTTTTAAAATAAGTAAATTTGATTTAATTATGTTATTAAGTGTGCATTCAATTATAGGAAATTAATAATTTTTGGGGAATTAAAATCAATTATAAGATTAGAAACTTTTGATGCATACATGTTGCTCCAATATTTATTCATGTGATGATTGTTCTTGAATTAGAGTTCAAATGAATTCAAAAATTATTTGAAAATGCTTTTGGAAAATTTGTTTGGAAAATAAAAAGGAAAAAGGATTTATTCTTTTCTCCTCTCCTTCCTCACTTTCGGCCCACATGGCCTTTTTCCTTTCCCGCGGCCCATTCGCCCTTCCCTCTCCCCTTTCCCCGCTCGACCCGGCACCGCTGGCCCAGCCGCGCGCTTTGCTCGGCCCAGCAAGCACCGCCGGCCCACTCGAGCACCAGCCGTTGCCGCGCGCCTGTGCCCTGCGCCCAGCCACTGACCGCCTGGCCCCACCTGTCGGCGTCGTCTCCCTCCTTTCGAACCCGCCGTGCTAGTCAAGCCGCAAGCCGCAACCGCCGCCCGTGCCCACGTCGCGCGTCGTGGGAGCGCCCTCCCCACGCCCGGCCTCTTTTTAAGCAAAGCCGAGCCCCCGCGTGTCTCTCTCTTGCTCCCCACTCCAATTTCTCCCTCGCTCACACTTCGGAGGCCACCACCGTCGCACGAAAAAGCCCCGCTGTCCGCCGAGATCGGAACCACCGTGACCCGCCTTCCCCGAGCCATCTCCGACCCATTTCTTCCCCACGGTGAGACCCCCATGCTCTCCTCTCTCTCCCTGACTTTCTCCTTTGGCGTTTGTTGGCTTGTGTGGACGTTTTGAGTGCGGCCGGGAAGCTCTTGGCCGTCGGCCATGGCGGCCGCCGCTTCAACCTTCCCCTCCGGTCACCTTTTTGGCCTAGCCGTGATCCCCTGCTCCTCCGCATCTTCCCGGTGCTTTTCGGATATGCTTTACATGGACCGTGGCCCCCCTAATCGAGCTCATCGGTGAGACTTCGCCGCCGGCCATGGTGCCTGGCCGCCTGGAGCACTGTTCCGGCCAGCCCCCCCCCCCCCCTTGTTCTCCCTCCTCGATTTAATCTCAACCGCCCATCGCGAGATCAACGGCCACCAGTGGAAAGATACCCCTTCGCGTGGCCTATTTTCAAAAGAGTCTCTGGACTTTTCTAAGTCCTAACCCGCAATCCATAGCGTATTTCCCCGAATGCGCAATCCCGTTTGGAAAGCGTAAACTTCACGGCTTAAGTCAAAAATACGTTTTCAGTATTTACAGAAATGCCATTTGAACTGTTTCGCTTATAAAATTGTTAGTTTAGCTCCGAATTGATCCATTCAAATCGCGTTAGCTTCGTAATTTCATAAGCTACATGTTGGAGCTACTATGAGTCAAGTTTGGAACTTTTTAATTTAATGATTAGATTTAATTAAATATATGGCTATAGGAAAACCCATTTAAATCATAACTTTCGCATTTTAGCTCTGTTTTTCGTGAACTTCGCGTTGACGTGATCGTAGCGAGACGTAGATTAGTTTTACAAACATTTTATCTTGATTTCAATACTGTTGGTGTACTGTTCTAATGATATGAATGTTTGCTTTGCATGAATGCTTTTGGAATGTTGTATGTTGCTGTGTTGGTCGCGTTCAGACGATGAGGAAAACGTTGGAGACCAAGAACTCTTCGACGACCAGCAGGACCAGCACGAGTTTGTGAACCAAGGCAAGTATAGCATGGGCCTTCCTTGATGTCCTATTTCACTTTAATCAAATACTCATTTGCATGTGTCTAATTTTGATACCCATAAGGACAACCTAGTGATTGTTTATCCTGTTCCTTGTCTCCTATGGGTTAAATGCATATGGGTAGAATGCTAGTGCTCTAACTGAACTTGATATACATGTTAATGATTGATACTATGGAACAAAGTGAGTAATATGATTTATAACAACTGTTCCATAGGGCAAAAGTGCAAATGACCTTTGTTCATGTTGCTCCCGGCCCTCCATAAGGACTTATCTGTCAGCAAAAGCTGGGACTAACAATACAACCGGGAGAGTCATATGGCTCTGACTTTAGCTCAGTAATAGGATCTTTTCTAGCTAGTTAGAGGTTACCTTTTTAGCGCAAATGGGGCTTGCCACGTTGGGTATAGGGTTGCCTCTGTTCCTATGAGTATAGCCACGATGGATATGTGCCATAGGGAAGGGGGGTTCCTACATCTGCCTGCCAAGGAAACCTAACAGCCTTAACTTGTTAGGGAAACCTATGAAATGGCTTCATAGTGTACCCTGCCCGCTCACCTTGGTAGTGACATGGAAGTAATTAACCCGGGCATATGGGGATCACGACTCGCGGTGAATGTGCACCACCTCTGTAGAGGGTAACAAACTGTTATAGCAGCCGTGCTCACGGTTACGAGCGGCCCGGAAAACTCATAGAATAACTGGTTACCTGTTGATGATCATTTAAAGTTGTTCAATGATGATATATGGTACACTTGACCCCGATATATGTTCTTATGGGAATTAAATGGGAGCTTAAGCATAACTTGATAATACTTGAGAATAAAAGCTTGACCTATTAAAAATGCTAACTGCAGTAAACCAGAGTCCATCCTTTTTGAGCTTCATAACCTCATGTTAGCTTGCTAAGTACGGAATGTACTTACACTTGTTTATTTTCTTTACTTGGATAAAAATCCCAGATGGATAACAGATGACAACGGGTATGAGGATTTCCTGGAGGATTATTAGGCTTATGGTCAACCAGTTGACCTTCCCTGTGATGACGTCCACGAGAGTTTTATTATCTTTTTATTTTTCTGCTGTGATGTATAAGACTAAGTTTTATTATAACTCTGGTGTATGAGACACCGTGATGATACTTTATGTAATTTGTCAGCTTGTGTGTGTGATTGATTCCTGGGCACACACGAGTTTTGTGCATTCAATTTTATCCTTAAAATTGGGTGTGACAAATTGGTATCAGAGCCATGTTGACTGTAGGACGCAAGCCTAGTTAGAAAATGGTCGTTTTAGCATCTTTGCTCCTCTTGTTTCTTGCTTACTGTCTTATTCTTGTTATTTTATTAAAATATTTATGCTTTTCATACCTTAATCTATTATTTAAAATTGTTGATTCTAATTCTATCTTACTTTAAATCTATAGATGTCTCATAATCCGAAGACTGCTCGACTCAGCACCGCCGGCTATCGTGCCATGTTCACCCCGCGTGCCCCACCGGCGGAGAGGGAGATTGTGATCATCTCCGACGACGAGGAGATGGCTACACCGACACCTACACTTGCTCCTACACCAGTTGCCGTGACCGTCTATCCTGTGGTAGCTACACCTGAGGAGTCGATGGCTACTTCCCCTACACCTGCACCCTCCCCAGCTGTTCCCGTGGAGGACAAGGAGATTGGCTGGAAGTGCAAGTACTACTTCAAGCCAGCTCCAGAGATAGCCTACTACCACACTCTCCTCACTCACGTGCTGGACGACTACTACCCCCGACTTGCACGCCTCCATCAGCTACCACTGCGCTGAGTACCAGCATCCATTGGAGGCTACCTTCTGGAAGGTAGAGCTAGTGGTCACCACTTGGAACGATATCAAGAATGGACATGAGGTGGAGACTATCCACTGTGCCCCTGCTAGGAGAGCCCATGCTTTGGATGGCATGGAGGATGCAGCACAGAATACCTACATCCA
Source organism: Miscanthus floridulus (assembly GCF_019320115.1). Lineage (NCBI taxonomy): Eukaryota > Viridiplantae > Streptophyta > Magnoliopsida > Poales > Poaceae > Miscanthus > Miscanthus floridulus. The sequence continues at coordinate 8,799,351 of NC_089587.1, forward strand.
CTACCATGGTCATCGCTTTGAGGCCATGAGGATCACTTTAGATTCCTTCCTCAAAATGATCATGAGGGTGTTTGGTAGTTTTTGGCTCCACCAGAGAATGACCCAACTCTGGAGGCAACGGTGCAGCATGTCCATGCTATGCAGGGAGTAGATGATGAAGTCAAAGGAGAACTGCGTGCATCTCAAAGGGCGCAGAGACATCTTTAGAAACAAGTGGATGAACTTCGAGCACAACTTGGATAGCCTTCCATCTACAAGAAGAAGCGCCAGTCCTTCACCATGATTGACACCGCTCCATAGGTGTTAGGTGCCTTGATCTAGATTATCACGTCGTTAGTTCATGTTCTTATTTAGTCTTGTTGGTCTTGTGAACTTGGTTGATTAGATGTTTAATTTGTGAACTTGGTTGATTTGGCATTTTGCTTGATTGCTAGAAGTTTGTGGGCATGTCCACAACTTCCTTAGATGGGAACTTTAAGTTAGAATGAAATCTTAATGCAGATGTTTCGCTTTATCTTATCTCTGCTGTGCTGATTTCTAGAGCAGCCTGTGTTCTTTATCTGGTATCTCGAAATCTGGGATGATAAAAATTCTGAAATTTTTGTGGAGATAACTAGACCTCTGTATCTTTCAAATGTTTCTAGAATCACATCAATAGTTGTTCAGGTTTGGGAGATCTAGCTATCACAAGTTGATGTTCCTGCGCTGTCTGGAACTCAGAACAATTTCTGTTTAGCTCTACTTTTGACCATGTGCGTGTCAGAATCTATAAAAGTGGTCTAAATGAAAGTTGTAGCTGATGTCCTAAGCTTTCTAACAAATCTTGGTGCACCTCTGTTGGATCTCTGAAACTCGAGTTATAACAGTTTTACTGAACTACTGAATTTGAATCTTGTTCAGAAAATTCTCAGCATTGTTTCTTATCTTTTGTAAGCTCTCTATAATTGGAAAAATCTCTAAATTTTGCACATTTATTGGAAAACAGATGGCTGCAAGAGGAGGAAGAGGCAGAGGCCATGGTCGTGGGCAGATGCTCTCATAAATCCACCACCGCCACCTGTGACCATGGAACATATATTGGGAATACAAGCGCAGCTGATGCAAGCTATGATGCAGCGCTTAGACAATGAACCTGCAAGAGGGCCACTGCCTGTCCAGGTTAGAGATAAGTGTGGAGAGTTTATGAAAGGTCATCCACCGGTGTTCACCCATGCCTCAGACCCTATGGAGGCCGATGATTGGTTGCGTGTTGTGGAGAAACAACTGAATATAGCACAATGCAACGACCTTGAGAAGGTGTTGTACGCTTTCGGGCAACTCCAAGGAGCTGCTCAGGATTGGTGGGAATCATTCCAGTTTGGACGTCCCAACAATGCTCCTGCTATCACTTGGCAGGAATTTAAGGACAGTTTCTGGTCATACCATATTCCTGATGGACTAGTGGAACTGAAGCAGGAAGAATTTAGATCTCTCAAGCAAGGATCAATGACTGTGGCGGAGTATCGGGACAAGTTCACACAACTATCACGCTACGCTCCTAATGATGTAGCGGATGACAAGGATAAGCAACACTATTTCCTCAAGGGACTCTATGATGGACTGCAGCTCTAGCTGATGTCTAATATTTATCCTAACTTCTAGTCTTTGGTGAATCGCGCAATCGTAATTGATGATAAGCGCAAGGAGATGGAAGCTAAGAAGAGAAGGCTCCAAGGGCAAGCTTCTGGAAGCAACACTCGCCCACGTGCTTATCCCCAGCAAGGTTTCCAGCAGAGGAATCAAGGACCAACTCACCAGGGAAACCGTGGTCAGTATCCCCAGCGGAACCAGTTCCAGCAATGCCCTCAGTATCAGCAACAGTTTGGAAATCAGTGTCCCCCGCAACAGACCAGCAATCCTGCAACACGCTAGGGAGTGCCTAACAATGCTCCTGTGAAGAGTGGTGCACCCAACAATCCCAATGCATGTTACCGATGTGGAGAAGTAGGTCACTATGCTCATCAGTGTCCTAAGAAGCAGAACCAACAAGCACCTCAGAACCAGGCCAACAATTAGAAGTTCAACGCCCGACCACCTCTCACAGCGAAGGTGAATTATGTGTCATCTGATGCAGCTCAAGAGACGCCTGAGGTCATGTTGGGTATGTTCAGCGTCAACTCTATTTCTGCTACCGTATTTTTTGATTCTAGTGCTTCGCATTCTTTTATCTCCCAAGCTTTTGTTAGAATGCATAGCATACCTTTGTGTGCCATGAAAAACCCCATACTAGTGAATTCCCTGGGAGGTAGTATGCCCGCTTCTTATTGGAGCCCCTCAACTAGCATTTCCTTAAGGGGGTAGACTTCAAAGTGAAGCCTATTGTGTTGAGAACAGTGGGAATTGATCTTATCCTGGGAATGGATTGGATGAAACAACACCGGGCAGTGATTTAGTGTCAGGAGAAATCTGTGGTTGTGACATCACTCAATGGAGATAGAATCTATATAGAAGTGGTAGTGCAAGCTTAGCCTACAGCCACAGTGAACCAGCTAGATGGTGAAGTCAATGAACAAGATCGTGTCGTGGAGGAGTTCCCGGATGTCTTCCCCGATGACTTGCCAGGTATGCCACCTGACCGAGACATTGAATTCATTATTGAATTATTACCTAGAACTGCACCAATAGCTAAACATCCATATAGAATGGGAGTTAATGAATTAGAAGAGCTTAAAAAACAACTAAAAGAGTTGCAAGAAAAAGGTTTCATACGCCCCAGTTCTTCTCCATGGGGTGCCCCTGTGATCTTTGTGGATAAGAAGGATGGTAGTCAACGGATGTATGTGGATTACCGCTCACTTAATGAGGTTACCATCAAGAATAAATACCCTTTGCCTAGGATTGATGATTTGTTTGATTAGTTGAGAGGAGCCCATATGTTCTCTAAGATTGATCTCCGATTTGGGTATCATCAACTTAAGATTCAGAACTCAGACATACCCAAGACTACATTCACTACATGGTATGGATTATATGAGTACACCGTTATGTCTTTTGGATTGACCAATGCACCCGCATACTTCATGTATCTGATGAATAAGGTGTTCATGGAGTTTCTGGATAAATTTGTGGTAGTATTCATAGATGACATACTAATATTCTCCAAGAATGAAGAAGAACATGAGGAACACATAAGGTTGGTTTTGCAAAAGCTTAGAGAACATAAGTTGTACGCTAAGTGGAGCAAGTGTGAGTTTTGGTTAAAGGAAGTCTCTTTTCTGGGTCATGTTGTCTCCAATGGTGGAATAGCAGTGGATCCAGACAAAGTGCAAGATGTACTGAATTGGAAACCACCAGCAACTGTAAGTGAGATTCGTAGCTTTTTGGGATAAGTTGGATATTACCGAAGGTTCATTGAAGGCTTTTCCAAGCTAGCCAAGCCTATGACAGCTTTGTTGGAAAAGAATGCTAAGTATGTATGGTCGGATAAATGCCAGGCAAACTTTGAAGAGCTAAAGAAGAGGTTGACTACAGCTCCAGTATTAATCTTGCTCGATTTAAACAAGAACTTCTCTATATATTGTGATGCATCTCGTTTGGGTCTTAGATGTGTGCTTATGCAAGAAGGAAGAGTGGTTGCATATGCATCTAGACAACTAAGGAAGCATGAGTTGAATTATCCTACTCATGACTTGGAATTGGCAGCTGTGGTTCATGCTTTGAAGATCTGGAGACATTATCTGATTGGACATAAGAGTGATATCTATACTGATCATAAGAGTTTGAAGTATATCTTCACCCAATCAGATCTGAATCTAAGACAACGTCGTTGGTTGGAATTGATCAAAGACTATGATTTGGAAGTGCATTATCACCCAGGAAAGGCAAACGTCATAGCTGATGCACTTAGCAGAAAGAGCTATGCCAATGGGCTTTAGATAACATCTATGTCAGCAGAGTTGTGTGCTGAAATGAAGTATCTCAACTTGGGCCTGGTCACTAATGCAATGGAATTGGTGATAGAGCCTACTTTGGAAAAAGAGATACGCAAAGGTCAATTGGAGGATGAAAAACTTAAAGAGATAGCAGAGAATGTAGTGCTTGGAAAGGCACCCGGATTCAGAATGGATGAGAATGGTACTCTTTAGTTCGGAAAAAGGATATGTGTACCGGAAGTGAAAGCTATCCGAGATGCAATTCTGCAAGAGGCCCATGAGTCTGCTTATTCTATACATCCCGAAAGTACCAAGATGTACTTGGATCTCAGGGAGAAGTATTGGTGGTATGGTTTGAAGAGAGATGTGGCAGAATATGTGGCTTTGTGTGACACTTGTCAAAGAGTGAAAGCTAAGCATCAAAGACCTGCAGGGTTACTACAACCAATGAAGATTCCTGAATAGAAATGGGAATAAGTTGGTATGGATTTTATTGTAGGATTACCCCGCACTCAAAGAGGTTATGATACAATATGGGTAATAGTGGATCAACTCACCAATGTTGCTCACTTTTTACCAGTCAAGACTACCTATAATGGTGCAAGATTAGCAGAGTTGTACATGGAAAGAATAGTGTGCTTACATAGTGTTCCCAAGAAAATTGTGTCGGATAGAGGCACCCAATTTATATCGCAATTCTGGCATAAAGTACATAGATCTTTGGGAACAAAATTGAATTTCAGTTCTGCTTACCACCCGCAAACTGATGGACAGACTAAAAGGATCAACCAGATTTTGGAAGATATGTTGAGAGCCTGTGCACTTCAGTATGGTGATAGTTGGGATAAGAGTTTGTCTTACGCAGAGTTCTCATACAACAACAGTTATCAAAAGAGCCTCAAGATGGCACCTTTTGAGGCGTTGTATGGACGTAAGTGTAGAACGCCTTTGTTCTGGAATCAGACTAGAGAAACTCAAGTGTTTGGACCCGATGTCCTTAGAGATGTGGAAGAACAAGTGAGAATGATTAGAGATAATTTGAGAGTAGCTCAGTCCCGACAGAAGAGTTACGCTGATACCCGCAGAAGAGAGCTGACTTTCGAGATTGGTGATTATGTGTACTTAAAAGTGTCACAAATAAGAAGTGTGAGAAGATTCAATATGAAGGGAAAGTTAGCACCAAGGTATATAGGACCTTTTAAGATCCTAGAGAGACGTAGAGAAGTAGCTTATCAGTTGGAACTACCTGAGAGCTTGTCCGGTGTGCACGACATGTTCCATGTTTCCTAGTTGAAAAAGTGTCTGAGGGTACTAGAAGAACAAATTCCTTTGGATGAACTTGCTTTCAAGGAAGATCTCACTTATGAAGAGTATCCGATAAAGATCTTGGAAACTGCCAAAAGAGTTACGAGAAGCCGAACAGTAAAGATGTGCAAGGTGCAGTGGAATCGTTATACAGAGGATGAGGCTACTTGGGAAAGAGAAGAGGATCTGAGAAAGACTTATCCCCAACTGTTTGAGTAAGCAATCACCCGAATCTCGAGGACGAGATTCATCTTAAGGGGGGTAGAATTGTAACACCCAAATTTTTTCATTCTTTTAAAATAAGTAAATTTGATTTAATTATGTTATTAAGTGTGCATTCAATTATAGGAAATTAATAATTTTTGGGGAATTAAAATCAATTATAAGATTAGAAACTTTTGATGCATACATGCTGCTGCAATATTTATTCATGTGATGATTGTTCTTGAATTAGAGTTCAAATGAATTCAAAAATTATTTGAAAATGCTTTTGGAAAATTTGTTTGGAAAATAAAAAGGAAAAAGGATTTATTCTTTTCTCCTCTCCTTCCTCACTTTTGGCCCACATGGCCTTTTTCCTTTCCCGCGGCCCGTTCGCCCTTCCCTCTCCCCTTTCCCCGCTCGGCATGGCACCGCTGGCCCAGCCGCGCGCTTTGCTCGGCCCAGCAAGCACCGCCGGCCCACTCAGGCGCCAGCCGTTGCCGTGCGCCTGCGCCCCGCACCCAGCCACTGACCGCTTGGCCCCACCTATTGGCGCCGTCTCCCTCCTTCCGAAACTGCCGCGCCAGTCAAGCCGCAAGTTGCAACCGCCGCCCGCGCCCACGTCGCGCGTCGTGGGAGCGCCCTCCCCGCGCCCCGGCCTCTTTTTAAGCGAAGCCGAGCCCCCACATGTCTCTCTCTCACTCCCCGCTCCAATTTCTCCCTCGCTCACGCTTCGGAGGCCGCCACCATCGCACAGAAAAGCCCCGCCGTCCGCCGAGATCGGAACCGCCGTGACCCGCCTTCCCCGAGCCATCTCCGACCCATTTCTTCCCCGCGGTGAGACCCCCATGCTCTCCTCTCTCTCCCCGACTTTCTCCTTTGGCGTTTGTTGGCTTGTGTGGCCATTTTGAGTGTGGCCAGGAAGCTCTTGGCCGTCAGCCATGGCGGCCGCCGCTTCAACCTTCCCCTCCGATCACCTTTTTGGCCTAGCCGTGATCCCCTGCTCCTCTGCATCTTCCCGGTGCTTTCAGATATGCTTTACATGGACCGTGGCCCCCCTAACCGAGCTCACCGGTGAGACTTCGCCATCGGCCATGGCGCCTGGCCACCTAGAGCACTGTTCCGGCCAGCCCCCCCCTTGTTCTCCCTCCTCGGTTTAATCTCAACCGCCCATCGCAAGATCAACGGCCACCAGTGGAAGATACCCCTTCGCGTGGCCGTTATGCAAAAGAGTCCCTGGACTTTTCTAAGTCCTAACCCGTAGTCCAAGGCGTATTTCCCCGAACGCGCAATCCCGTTTGGAAAGCGTAAACTCCACAGCTTAAGTCAAAAATACGTTTTCAGTATTTACAGAAATGCCATTTGAACTGTTTCGCTTATAAAATTATCGTTTTAGCTCCAAATTGATCCATTCAAATCGTGTTAGCTTTGTAATTTCATAAGCTACATGTTGGAGCTACTGTGAGTCAAGTTTGGAACTTTTTTAATTTTATGATTAGATTTAATTAAATATATGGCTATAGGAAAAACCCGTTTAAATCATAACTTTCGCATTTTAGCTCCGTTTTTCGTGAACTTCGCGTTGACGTGATCATAGCGAGACGTAGATTAGTTTTACAAACATTTTATCTTGATTTCAATACTGTTGGTGTACTATTCTAATGATAGGAATGTTTGTTTTGCATGAATGCTTTTGGAATGTTGTATGTTGCTGTGTTGGTCGCGTTCAGACGGTGAGGAAAACGTTGGAGACCAAGAACTCTTCGACGACCAGCAGGACCAGCACGAGTTTGTGAACCAAGGCAAGTATAGCATGGGCCTTCCTTGATGTCCTATTTCACTTTAATCAAATACTCATTTGCATGTGTCTAATTTTGATACCCATAAGGACAACCTAGTGATTGTTTATCCTGTTCCTTGTCTCCTATGGGTTAAATGCATATGGGTAGAATGCTAGTGCTCTAACTGAACTTGATATACATGTTGATGATTGATACTATGGAACAAAGTGAGTAATATGATTTATAACAACTGTTCCATAGGGCAAAAGTGCAAATGACCTTTGTTCATGTTGCTCCCGACCCTCCATAAGGACTTATCTGTCAGCAAAAGCTGGGACTGACAGTGCAACCAGGAGAGTCATATGGCTCTGACTTTAGCTCAGTAATAGGATCTTTTCTAGCTAGTTAGAGGTTACCTTTTTAGCGCAAATGGGGCTTGCCACGTTGGGTATAGGGTTGCCTCTGTTCCTATCAGTATAGCCGCGATGGATATGTGCCATAGGAAAGGGGGGTTCCTACATCTGCCTGCCAAGGAAACCTAGCAGCCCTAACTTGTTAGGGAAACCTATAAAATGGCTTCATAGTGTACCCTGCCCGCTCACCTTGGTAGTGACATGGGAGTAATTAACCTGGGCATATGGGGATCATGACTCGCGGTGAATGTGCACCACCTCTGCAGAGGGTAACAAATTGTTATAACAGTTGTGCTCACGGTTACGAGCGGCCCGAAAAACTCACAGAATAACTGGTTACCTGTTGATGATCATTTAAAGTTGTTCAATGATGATATATGGTACACTTGACCTCGATATATGTTCTTATGGGAATTAAATGGGAGCTTAAGCATAACTTGATAATACTTGAGAATAAAAGCTTGACCTATTAAAAATGCTAACTGCAGTAAACCAGAGTCCATCCTTTTTGAGCTTCATAACCTCATGTTAGCTTGCTAAGTACGGAATGTATTTACACTTGTTTATTTTCTTTACTTGGATAAAAATCCCAGATGGGTAACAGATGACAACGGGTATGAGGATTTCCTGGAGGATTATTAGGCTTGTGGTCAACCAGTTGACCTTCCCTGTGATGACGTCCACGAGAGTTTTATTATCTTTTTATTTTTCCACTGTGATGTATAAGACTAAGTTTTATTATAACTCTGATGTATGAAACACTGTGATGATACTTTATGTAATTTATCAGCTTATGTGTGTGATTGATTCCTGGGCACACATGAGTTTTGTGCATTCAATTTTATCCTTAAAATTGGGTGTGACAGCCATCCAGCAGCAAAAGCACCAAAGAAAGAAAAAAATCGGGATATTTAACTTTTTATCATTATTACCAATGGTGACTCCTGAGATAGCATCTTTAGATTTGGCGCTACGTTTTTAGCATCGGAGAGAGAAAAACGATACACATTTGCCACTTTTGCTCGCGTGGCACACCAGGTCCGCTGTCTAGCTCGGATCCGAGTCAGCAGGCCGATGTAAAATGACCGCCCTACCCCTGGCGTCTGTGTTACCCTGCGGCCCACTCCACTCTCTCCCATCCGCTCCCCTTTCTCCTTTCTCTAGTCCGCGCGTGATGCCCGCCAGCCACCGCCGTGCACAACGCCACCCCCACCGTGAGACATGTCTCTGTCCCATTACGCCGAATCATCTACAAGGGCGAGGAGTTAGGTCCAAGGTGCCTAAAGCTCCCGCATCGCCTCCGTCTGTGTGGATCCAATAGGTGAGTTGAGCGGCTTCCCATTGATCTCTTGCTCGGACTATGGGCTTGCTCGGGTGATGGAGGGGCGAACCAAGAAGGATGGTGATAACCATGGGAATCTGTACTTCAAGTGTGCGAGGAACGGGGTGAGTTCTGTGTACTGCCATCCCCCATTGTCACAGTTAGGGTTCTAACTTTGGGGGGTTTTGAAGTTTCCCAAGCTGTGTGGGTACTATAGATTTGAGAAGCAGTACTTCGAGCAGCTGAAGGAGAAGGGCATCATCTAGGTTCGCCCCTCCAACTGAGCAGAGTTGGTGGATCATGAAGATGTTTCAGTTGATAGTCCAAATGGTCCCAACAACAATAGGAAAGACCTGGAGCACAAGATGGAGACATTGATTTGGAAGATGAACATGTTTATTGTGTGTGTTATATCTGTTGTTTTTGGATCTGTTGGGATGTATGTTGTAATAAAGTGACAATGTATGGAAAATGAAAGTTATGTTTCAATGTGACAATGTATGGAAATGAAAATTATGTTTCAATGTGACAATGTGTAAATTGTGTTTCAATCTGTCTTTTGGCAGTGCCTAACTCGGTAACAAACACAAGACAGATCAACTAAAACAATTATACTTGTTAACAACAAACACAAGATAGATCAAGCACATGTTAACCATGATAGATTCAACATAACAGATCACACATACCAGATGGAACACATTAACCATAAATCAACCAGCAGTGCTACATTCAGGCCACATCAAACAAAGTTGTTGTTCAGAGGAGTTGCCACAAGTTTTGGCCACATACAATAGTTCAGGCCACTTACATAGTTCTAGCCACTTACATAAACATGTCTGGCCAAGACAAGGCCTCAATTACATAAAAGAAGTCATTTTGATGGCATTTTACAACCAAAATGAATGTCCTCCCTGCTGTTTTTCCACTCCATTCACTCACTTCTTCCCCTTCTTGGCTGGACTCTTCTTGGTCTTGGTTGCTAGCTGCTTCTTCCTTGGAGTGAACTTCTTAGGAGGTGGGTCAACAGTTACTGTTGTAGTTTCATCTAGCTCAATCACAACTTGGAGTTCACAGCATAGGTTCCTATTTGTGAAGAAATTACATCAGAATGGCCTCAATTACACAAGTTGTAATGCTTTTTAAGTATGGCATACCTCCTAGTGCTTGTAGAGGGTGGTGATGGCGATGGAGGCTCAACCTCAAGTGGTGGCACATCTAGGACATCCCTCTCAGCAGTAGCTGCAGCTTCTACTACTGCAGATGCCTTGGCTGTAGCTTCTTGGGCCTCCTTTGCTGCCCTAGCTACTGCTTCTCTAGCCACTACTGCCCTTGTCCTAGGTGTGTTTGCTCCACTTGGTGTATGGTCTATCTTGTTCTTCTTCCTCCCAGGTCTAGGTGCCAACTTCTTGGTTCTTTTCCTATAATGCTAGTGTTAGGTATCATGGTTTGAAGGCAATAATAATAGAAATCAGTTAGTGTGCAAATTACCTTTTCTTTATGCCAGTTAGAGGATACCTCTAGCTTCCACTCATGTGGCCATACTCACCACAGTTAGGATATTTCACTTGTCTTGTTGCTTTGCCACTTCTCTCACCTAGAGCAAGATGCATTTTCTTCTTCTGCCTTTCTGGTGGTCTAGTCTTCTTCGTAACTAGTGGGAACAACTTGAAGCCCTTGTCAACCTCTGGCCATTGTCCTCTATCTGTTATGCTGGGAATGATCCCATGGTATACAGCTTGGAACTTCTCAATTGAGTAGTACTTGTCCACATACCAATCCATATTGGGTTGCCTCATGGTTGTGATGACAGCCAATGCATGTGAGCAAGGCTTTCCAGTCAGCTGCCACTCTACATGTGCAGACATGTTGTGGCAGGTAGACAATATGCCTTCTAACCTCTTCATCCTTGTAAATCTCAGTCACTTATGCTTCCTCTAGATGCCCTTTAGTCACCTTGAGATGGCCTAAACCCCTAGAGCCTGCATTGAGCTAATGTATAACTGCAGGCAGTATCCCAGGAGACAGTGCATTTGCTATCTTCCTCCTCTTAGCAAAAAGAGTGAGGGCCTTCTCTCTAATAGCATCAGCCAAGCAGTGAACAGGTAGGTCCTTGTGCTCCTTGATCTAGGCATTCTGACTCTCAGCCAAATTATTATTGATGTAGTCACACTTGATCTATGTGGTAAACTTGCTCCTTGCCCACGGCAGGTTGTGATGTTCTTTGAGCCAATTAAGCACATCTAGACTAGCATCTACTACCTTATCAAAGAAGTACTTAAATTTGAGGGGTGTATATGCCTTTGCTGTAGGCCACATGTTCTTGGCATAAACATCTCTTGAGTAGTACTTCTTCATGTTGTCCATCAAATGCCTGAAGCACTCCCTCTGTTCACTGTTAGAAAAAACCTTGGCCACTACAGCTTCAAGGCCCTTGCAAGCATCAGTGTAGACAGCTAGGTTCTCTATAGGGCCTATGGACTTGCTAAGTGGCTCCATGCACCAGGTCCAGTTCTCCTTGGTCTCTGAGTCAAAAAAAAACCAAATACCAAGGGGTACATCTAGTTATGGCCATTCAAAGCTTGAGCTATAGGCAGGTGGCCATTCCAAAGCCCATTCAGGGCTGTAGAGTCTATACTGATGTATGGCATGCAGCCATTCCTGAAACCATCAATAATAGCTTTGAAACAGCAAAAAAATATCTTGAAGTGAACCTTATCATCCAGTCTCTGTGTCTATCTCTAATATACTACCTGGTGATCTCATCTTTACCTCTGCCTTGAATCTATACAACCAATCAAATGAATCATCCCATTTTCCAAACAACTTGTTGGCTGCCCTTTGTCTGCCATAGACAACAGTCTGATATGGGATCTATATTTTGTACTTGTCTTGAAGCTCTTCCTACACTGCCTTTGGACCCATACTTGGCTTCTTCTTTAGTAAGGGTATGGCCCTCTCTGTCACCTAAGCCTGTGATGCCATTTTCCCAAGAACTCTAGCTCTAGAAGCACAATTGTGTATTCCTTCATTTATTTGAACCTACAAATTCACACCACACAATATCATAAGTAATCAATTGATAAAACAATGATCAATTAGAGAATCAAACAATGAATAACATAGCCAAAAAAATGTACCCTGACACTCCCATCATGTTGTGTCCGAGCTCTAATAATCCAGGGGTAGCCAAAGAGACCCACAGTGACCCCTAAACCTCTAAGTGTCTGAATGAGCAGTAGCAAGTTCAAACTCCTTTACTATGGCATGCTGCCTCACTGCTAGCCTAAAATCATCCATACTAGGGTAACAAACACCAATAGACATGTCAAGATTGTCCCTGTCCCACTGAAACATTGGCTCCTCAGGCACATTGTCATCAACTGGAACAATAGATTCACCCATATCCTTTTGCATCTCAGCTGTCATGGTAGGGATAGGCACTGCTTCCCTAGCTGCTTCCTCTACCCTCTCATCTATAGCCTTAAATCCCATTGCCTCATACACTTTATCCTCATCAGCAGCTGCATTGGCACAACCATCATCATTGGCATCTGGTAGTATGGTTAGATTGGCCCAATCAACTGGCTCAGCTACATCAGCAGCCACAGAGGGAGGAGGAGGAGTACTGTAGGTATCACCAGTGCCCTCTACATTCTCCGGGGCAGCATTAGAAGCTCTGCCACCTCCATTACCATGAATTCCACTGTCTTCACCAGTTGTCACACCAGAAACACATCTTCTACCAGAACTAACATTAACAGACTCTCCATGTTTGCTGACCACATCAACTATAAGAAAAGCAACCCTGTTAGCCCATCTGTCCTTTATCAGCTGCTGAAAATGCTCATCCCACTTTCCATTCAGAACCACTGTCAGTGTCAAGAACCCAGACTGCTAGAGTTTGTGATGGACCCCAAATGATCTTTGTGGCCATCTCCTCGTGAAATTTCTCTAGACTATACTGCAAGCTTCTATCCAACCACAGTTCATGCTCTTGATCAGCCATTTCTACTAGCCCATACTCCCCATCGGCGACAAACTTATAAATCTTAACAACTAATCTAAACGTGTTGCTAGGATCAACCCTGACAGAATGCAGCCACAAAAAATAAATCAACGAGTTAGACAACATCCTACATGCCATGGTTCGTACACAACCGTTTTGTTCGCTTGGCTGATAAGCCATGGCTGAAAGTACTGTTGGCTGATTTGTTATGAGAGAAAAATACTGTTCGTTGGCTGAAAAGTACGGCTTATAAGCCAAGCAAACATGACGAACATCTACCATTTTGAATGCAATGAGATGGAGTGATTGATCTTACCAAACGGACAGCTGGTGCTATCCATTGTTCGGAGACTGGGAATAGATCACCGGCCTAAGCAGAGATGGACAAAAACCGAATCAAATCGACGAACCCTAACCCTAATCCCCAAATCAAGGCAACAATACAGACCGCGGATAGGGTTCCAAGCAGACACATACCTTTACACCATCGTCAAAGTGTTCGGGGAGGACATGTCTCGTGGTGGGGGCGACGTTGTGCACGGCGGCGGCGGTGGCTGGTGGGCATCGCGTGTGGACCAGAGAAAAGAGAAAGGGAAGCTGATGGGAGAGAGTGGAGTGGGCCGCGGGGTAATACAGACACTAGGGGCAAGGCGGTCATTTTACATTGGCCTGCTGACTCAGATCCAAGCTAGACAGCGGACCTGACGTGCCACGCGAGCAAAAGTAGTAAATGTGTATCATTTTTCTCTCTCCGATGCTAAAAATATAATGCCAAACCTAAATATACTCTCAGGAGTCGTCGTCGGTAATAATGGTAAAAAGTTAAATATATATAAAAAAATCCGAGCCAAGAGTAATCAGAACATAAGCAACCGCCAAACGGCCAAAAAGCCTGAAAGCCCCCTGCTCCCCGCTCGCCGCTCAAACCCCTAAACCCTAGCCGCACCAACGCCTTCCCTAATCCCTCCTTCCCCGGCGGCTCCGTCTGCGGGCGGCCACCAGCAACCAGCATCGTACGGCGGAGAAGCGCCTTTTAAGCCCGTCTGGCGGAGATGCCGCTGGGGCAGCGCCCGGGGGACAAGAGCGACTCCCGCTACTGCGGGGTGGAGGTGCTCGACTTCCCGGCCGGCGAGGGCCTCCCCGCCGTCCTCAGCCACTCCCTCGCCTCCGCCTTCGACTTCATCCTCTCCCCTCTGGTGGGCACACTACCGCTCTTTTGCCGCCGTATGCCTTCTCCAACGCCCCCTCCTCTGATATGCTCTGCTCTGCTGCTTGCCGCAGGTTGACCCCAACTACCGGCCGGCGCCCGGCGCCGTTCTGCCCGTGTCGGCGTCGGACCTCGTCCTCGGCCCGGCCCAGTGGAGCAACCACGTCGTCGGGAAGATCAGCGAGTGGATCGATTTGGACGCGGAGGACGAGCGGCTCCGCCTGGACTCCGAGCTCACGCTGAAGCAGGAGATCGCGTGGGCGTCTCACGTCTCGCTGCAGGTCCAGTGGTCTCATTGCACCGTTCATTATCCGTTCACCCGTTAGTTTGGAACATACCGCTGATTGTTGCGAAATTGAAGACTTAATTGGGCAATACATTGCCTTCAGGATTTGAAAAACCATTGTATAAGGATAAAATTTTCCTAATTTTGCTGGGAGCCGGTAACCGTTGGCTGCCGGTCCGTTCACATTTGAAATCCCCTTCACAATCTTAACAGTTTTCAACTTCCAAGAGCATTCGATTGGCAATTGTATTCTGTTACGAGCAAAAACAGCTCACAGTGGAATATTCCCACTGCCGTCAGTTTCTCCCGGTGAGCCTGGGATTTCTAGTTCTAGATAACCTGTGGGTTGCCCTGGAATTTGAAACCCCGATTGACATAGCATAAGAATTCTTCTCTGGTAATTCTGTGTGTGTGAATCATCTCAGTTTTTCATCATCTCGCAAGTTCTAGAAACAAGGGCAATTCCATTCCAATACAAAATCTTAGGATTTTGATGGTAGCTGAAAACTTTGCTAGCTTGATTGTCTCATGCAGCACTGTCCTTTTCGAAGAAAAAAAATTGAATTTTGGTGCACGTCCTTGCAGGCATGTGTTCTTCCTGCCCCCAGGAGATCTTTTTGTGGCAATTATGCCAGAGTTGTGAATCAAATTCTGCAAGGCCTGACCAATATGCATGTATGCCCTCCATCTCCCACCCCTCATTCTGTCTGTTTTATCTATGTTCTAGATATGCTTATATCTGAATGATATTTTTTCTTCTGCTTCTTTCTCAAGTTGTGGCTTAGGTTGCCTCTGGAGAAGTCCGAGCCTATGGATGTCAATCTTGATAAAATAAAGAATAACAGCCACACGGTAATTTTTTGACAGTTGAGTGTGCCTGGAACACGGTGTAGAAGTATTTTAGCATTATATATAATGCGCATGTTTATTTGTTTTCTTTAACTACAGAGTGAAATAGTAGACTCGTGGGAATTATGGAATTCGTTCAGATTGCTATGTGACCATAGTAGCCAACTATGTGTGGCACTTGATATTTCGTAAGTGTCATACCTGCCCATTCCAGTACTTTTGAAACTATTTAATTATTTTAATCTATAATGCTATAGTTTTGGTATTCACAAAGATTCATTCTTTTACCAGGAGCACACTGCCATCAATAAACTCATTAGGGCGGTGGTTTGGGGAGCCTGTAAAGGCTGCTATTCTGCAAACCAATGTAATCACAAATTTTTGATCTAACAAATTAATGTTGATGCGCTGTCAGGCAATGAAAACTGAGGTCACCGTTTGATTTTTGCATCGCAGGCTTTTCTTACAAATTCAAGAGGATATCCTTGTTTATCAAAGCGGCACCAGAGGCTGCTAACTGGATTTTTTAACCATTCTGTTCAGGTTTATTATTTTTATGCTTTTACGATCACACCTAGTCAACCTTTCTATTTTCATATCTTCCGAGTCAACAAACCAATGTTACATGCTTCTAGTTTTCAACTTGCCTTTTTTATCTTTTGTATATATATGTCATTTTGTGTTTTAATTGAGGTAACTGTGGCGGACATCATTCTTGAGTTAGTTTTTGTTCTATTTAGGTGATAATCTCTGGGAGATCAAATCTCAATGTTTTCCCAGCATCTGGAGTGCTCTCAGGTGATGAGAGCTACACTGAAGGTTAGCCATGCATACTGTGTGACATATTATTCCGTGGTATGCTTTAACCACACATGATTGTTCATAAACAGAGTGATTCGTATTGGCACCAACAAATATAGGCCGCTCCCCCCCCCCCCCCCCCCCCCCCCCACACCCCACACCCACACCACACCCACATTTGGATGGAGATAGTTCACTGGCCATGCTACATTTCAGAATTTTTAGTACTCTTGTCGACTCCTGGGGAAAAAAATACAAGAGTTCTTAACTTCAAATGTTTAAATCTAAGCTCCACTTCATTATGATAGCAACATGAGCATTCCTATGATTATACTGTCTTATGTATTAGCTAATCACCTAATTCTAGGTCGCACTATAAACTTACTTTCATTTCTTAGCATGACTCAGTACTTGCCTAATAAATTGTTAATTACCATTGAAATAAGCTGTTCTTTTAGATTCCCCTGTTCGACATGCATTAACTCCGTACCTGGAGTACATTGCGTGCCTATATCAGAGGATGGATCCACTTCCTGAGCAGGAACGCTTTGAGGTATTCATTCTAGCAGACACACTTTGGTGCAGGATTTAACTGCTTGACTGGGATATTCATTGACTTTGTGTTATTTGACTTGATTCAGATTAATTACAGGGATTTTTTGCAGTCTCCTCTCCAGGTAAGTCCTGTTGTATTTGCCATTGATTCTATGGTACCTAAAACTAATTATTTATTGGGTCATGGGTTAGGGTTATTTATACTGCCCCCAAAACCATTATCAGGGGTTGAGTATTGATGAGTTCACTGAATTTCACAAAAGTCGGATATTTTAGTCACAAATGTAAAAGTGTGTTTTTGGTCATTAAGATTGATTTTTATGCCTCCATAATATAATAAACCAAGTCCGTAGGCTAGCATCTCGTGTGTCTAGAGGATGTCCAGGTTAAACTTATGTTCAGCCAGCTTTTTCAAAATTTACTTTCGCTGGCCGGCAGGCCTCACTAATTCAAGGAAGACAACTGAAGTTGTAATGGACTTGGGGTTTGAACCCATGATCTCATCCTTGTGCTGCTACAGCCTTGCAATAGGTTAAATGCATTCGTAGGCTAAGGCAGATGATGCTCACTTTATCCTACTTTAAGGTTTAACAATTCAAATTTCTTCAAACAATCTTTATGGGAAGGAATTTCTCCTAGTTCGCAAGGTTATTCACTTATTCTGCTGACAACCTGACATCCCCGAGTTTTTTTTTTCCTACGAAACCAGTACAGAAATACTTTGCCCTCCATTACTCTTCGTATACTTATGGGACATGACTTTCCTTTCGGTGCAGCCTCTAATGGATAATTTGGAAGCTCAGACTTATGAGACATTTGAGAAGGATGTTGTGAAGTATACTCAGGTTCATGCTATATGATGTGAATATGCCCTTTGTTTTATATATTATAGCTTGTGAAGTAGCTACTATCTTGTTCATATTTATTTTGAATAACATGAATGCAAAATTTGAAATTCGAATAAAACTTCTTATCTGTTTCCACCACGATTTCAAGCATCACATTATATGGCTGCTATTGAAATAATAGTTTACTTGAACTGCTGATGAACCTGGTTTGGCAAAAGAAAACAAATAGTCAAATATTATATGACCAGAATGTTGACCTTTTCTTTTCCCTGTGACTTCATGTCTGCTTATTATTAACTCCAATACTGGTTTTTGTTGATTCTTTGTTTTACATCATGTGAGCAGTATCGAAGAGCAGTTGCTAAGGCCTTGGTTGATAGGGTTGCAGATGATGCAGTCTCCACAACTAGTACGGTAAGATTGAGCCTTAAACTTTGATGTGTTTTGTCCTCCTAAATTTGATGCATGTAAACCATACTTTCAGTAAATTTTAGGATACCGAAAAATTTAGGAGATGAAGTAATGCTATAGCTCTAAATAAGATTAGAGGCTTTATTTTCTGCTGAGATGGCATAAATTCGAATATTGTTTTTCCTATATGTTTCTGGACCATGGCCAATTGAATGATTCTTTTTTTTCTTCTGCCTTTTAATTTCCTGCATCCTGTAAATAAATCTACTCCCTGTCTCATTGGGTTCATTCCATGTTTCTGTATTTTTTCTTGAGTCTAATTATGTATTCACTATTCAAAAAACATAGGTTCTGATGGTTGTGGGAGCAGGCCGAGGACCTCTAGTACGAGCATCATTGCAGGTTAGCGTCACTTCGCTTGAAGCTTATGAGCTTCAAAGAAAAAAAGAGGATCTTGATTAATTTGCTGTCATAAGGATACAAGTGGAACACCCTCTTCGAAAAATGTCGTACAACTGTATCTCTCTTCAATTGAGCTAAATGAAACTTTGACATTGCAGGCCGCTGAAGAAACTGGCCGCAAGTTAAAAGTATATGCTGTTGAAAAAAATCCTAACGCTGTTATTACTCTTCATGTAAGTTATTGAGTGGCTATTCTGTCTCTTATTTATTCAATCATGTCCATTAGGCTGGTACTAAACTACTAAAGTTTGTCAATGCAATAATTGCTGATACAATCATTTTACTTGTTGTATTGCTATATCTACTGTTGCCTTCTTGTATTCCATTAGCATATTTTGATTTGATCTATTTTGGGTGCTGAAACAGAGTTTGATCAAATTGGAGGGTTGGGAAAGCCTGGTTACTGTAATTTCTAGTGACATGCGGTGTTGGGATGCCCCTGAAAAGGCAGATATTCTGGTATGGTGATATTTCATTTTTGGAAGTGGTCATGTTAAACCTTTCCAACCTGTTAATTTTAAAAACCTCTTACATACCTACATGAATCAGGTCAGTGAATTGCTTGGGTCCTTTGGTGACAATGAACTATCCCCTGAGTGTCTTGATGGTGCTCAGCGATTCTTGAAGCCTGATGGGATTTCCATTCCTTCATCGTACTGGACCCTTTCTTATACATATATTTCCTTAATTCCTGATGTAAAAAATATGTTAAATATCATTTGATTGTCTGCTTATGTTTCTTTGCAGATACACCAGTTTCATCCAACCAATAACAGCATCAAAATTGCACAACGACGTAGGTGTCTACAAATTGTAGTTAAGCTTTTGACATTTCTATAGAAACCTGAGTGACATGATTTCTGCAGATCAAAGCACACAAAGATATTGCACATTTTGAAACTGCATATGTTGTCAAACTACACCGCATAGCGACACTTGCACCTCCGCAGCAGGTAAGAGATCACATCTGTGTATGCTTCATCGGTTCTGATCAAATCACAGTTTGACACATTGCCATATTTTTTCTGTTTATGCCATGAAATTTGGTGATCACCTTTACTTTACATCTTTACATAGGTTTTTACTTTCACCCATCCAAATTTCTCACCAAATGCTAGCAACCAAAGGTACACCAAGTTGCAATTTGAAATGCTACCAGATATGGGTTCATGCCTTGTGCACGGTATGCAACCATAACCATTGTTTGGATTTTGTTATTCATGTAAACTAGTACCATAGATACAGAAGTTGGCCCCTCCCTAACTCAAGTTTCCCCCATCATTTTGGCAGGATTTGCGGGCTACTTTGACTCTGTTCTTTATAAGGATGTTCATCTTGGAATCGAGCCAAACACCGCTACACCAAACATGTTTAGCTGGTAACCTGCAACCTGATCTTTACAAAAGCGAACAATCGAATCTCTCAAATCTTGCCATCAATAACTGTATCTTCATGACGAAACATTGCCAGGTTCCCCATCTTCTTCCCATTGAGAAAGCCCATCTACGTGCCGGAAGGGTCTCCTATAGAAGTGCACTTCTGGCGGTGCTGTGCCCCCACAAAGGTAAGCATATGTCATGGCCTGTCGATTCTGGGATGCTGGAATTTCTACCATCTCACCCTCATCTTCCCCTTTGCTGCTGCAGGTGTGGTACGAGTGGGCTGTGACTACGCCGACTCCATCGCCGATCCACAACAGCAATGGCCGGTCGTATTGGGTTGGTCTATAATAAGCCAATCAAGATCATCGCTTTGTGTTGTAACAGAGAAGAAAAAAGAACAGCGAGATGATAGGGTTTAGTTCTATTTGAGTTGAGTCGGGTGCTACTGGTTTTTCTGCCCCGGAGGAGCAGATCAAAGGATCTGTAACGTGTTGTCATCTGAAAGGGGTTTCTTGACTTCCAACGTTGCCTACTCGATTTTGATAGTGTGGTAGTAGTATTTCTTGGCTTGCAAATGTTCTTGTTTCGTCAAATCTTAATCTCTTATAAAACAAAACCCCACTAGCCTATTTCTCAGCTTCCACGTTGTGCCACATCATCAACATTGGTCCAGCCGTCAGATCTTAAGTAGTCATCTCTATCCTCACTGTTGATTGTTTGAGCCACCCTTTTAGCTTCCAAGCCATTGGTAAAAGGTAACTGATCATCATTGCTGCAAATGAAAATTAATGGGCAACCACTAGGCCATCAGCACCTTTTTTCTAAGGCCAGTCTCAGTGGGGGGTTTCATCTCACAGTTTCTAACATATCCATATTTTGGAAACAGTGCAGAAGAGTTTCATCCCCATGAAACTTTCTCTACTCCTATGAAACTTTTATCTTCTCTTTCTTCATCAAGACAGTGCTATGTCAGCATATTTAATATCCATAAAACTATATGAAATCTTCATTAAGACTGGCCTAACGCCAGACACCCCTCTTTCCATTCCTCTCCCTGCCCCACCCATTTCCTGTATCGTGACAATAAAGGATATAATAGGGGGCTGCAGCTACTTTTAACAACCCTCCCTCCTCACGAGTGAATCCTCATCCATGGAAGCTTCTTAATCACCATGATCATTGCCGTAACTATCTCGATCTGAAGCTTCTTAATCACCATGATCATTGCCGTAACTATCTCGATCTGCAAATCCTGAACCAGAGTGCTTCTTCCTTCTTGCCCATGACTCCACGAGGTATCTGCTATAGGCTCTGAAGCTAGCAGGGATAGTGTCATGCTTCTTGGCACCTGCAGTGTTTCTGTACACATTATTATTTCTCATATACATTACTTCTGTTTCTAGAACTTGGTTTGCAGCATTGATTAGATTTTATTTGTTTCTTATTCTTATCTCCAATAGCTGCAGTCCAGATGCACGTCAGTGAGCCATCATTTTATTCTACTAAATGGCTGCATGTTTGTCTAGATCTCAAGATCGTCTATTCAGTTCATATAAGTAACAATGTTTCTCTTATAATCCATCTTTTTCAGCTTGTTTTTTTCAGTCAGGAACAGTATTTTTCTCTGACAACAAATCAGTCGGAACAAGTGTTTCAAGCTTGTTTTTTCAGCGAAGCGAACGGGCCCATTAGGTTTTCCTTTGACATTTTTCATATTATCTATCTTCTAAAGTCAATAGAGGAGTTATTCAACTCCTACTGAATTTTTTTATTCCAACTCAAACATGTTGTTTGCAATCATTCAAGGATGAATAATGAATGCTACTTGAATCTTTTAGCTCCTCCTACCAACTTCAGATCTTTGATTACCAATCATAATAAATCACACCACAATTTCCTGCAGCAACGCGCGGGGAATCATCTAATTTTAAAACGTCTGCATCCTTTTTCGATCTTTGTGGCTCTTTTGACTGGAGATTGGTTTGCTTCCCTAGAACATGGAAATGGTCGGATATTCTGAAAGAAAAAGAAAAACAGAACATATAATTGTTTTATCTTAGGGCTGCAAAAAAAAACATTTTTGAAGCCTGACGATCGTTTTCCACGCGACTGAATGGCACCCGTCGCTGTGCGTGCGTGTTCTGTGTCTGACGTGTGTGCCAACCGTGGAACCCACACATTGCCCGCAAGGTATACAGATGTCCATGCAGCCTGTGGCACGGTGGCCCGACACGAAGCCCGTAATTTTGGCCCAACACGAGCACAGTCCAACCTAGTGACATGCGGGCCCGAGCTGGCACTGGCCGGGGGTAGCAGGCTGTGCCTAGGCGTTACCCCAGGCACGACGTGCCAGCCCGGCCCGGCCCGGCCCGGCCTACAATGGCAGGCCCGGTAGCGGCCCAACTTCCCCCACGGCCTGCTAAGAGTAAGAGCCCACTCTAATCCTTAATCCCCGCCACACTCATTTCCCCCTCCCCCACCCACGCGCCCCACCCCCGCAGCCCCGCCGCACTCCCTCTTGCTCTATCTCGCGACTCACGGAGTCGCAGTCGTGCTCGCCTCCTGGCCCTCCCGCTCGGTCGCGCTCACCTTCTCGCCTCTTCCTCCCGCTCGTGGCCTTACACCACCGGCCGCCTTCTCCACGCCTCCCTCGTGCAGCCGCATCACCCGCGCCGGCTTCCAGCGACGGATCCAGCGGCGGCGGCGGATCCAGCGGCGGCAGCTTCGAGCGCGGTGGCCGATCTCGAGCAGCTCCATTCCTCGACGGCCAGCACGCCGGCGGTTGCCACCACCTCTCCTGCTTCCCCTTCCCTCTCTCTGTCGGCGGTCAGTGGGCCTCGGGTTGGCCTAGCCCATTGGGCGTGGCGTGCTTTTCAGGCCAGCCCGACACGAAAAGCGGCACGACAGGTCGTGCTTGGACCGTCCGCCATGCACGAAGCCTAGTTCGGCAAGGCCCGAGAGGCACGGCGTGCAGTGCCAGCCCGACCCTCATCAGGTCGGGCCTGTCACGGGCCCAGGCCATGCCGGCCCGGGCCGGCCCGTTGGCAAGGTTCACTCTTTAGTGAGCGTGTACTGCCGGGAAGGCTCCGGAAGCATCTGGAACACGCGGGCACGCCACTGGGCGTGGGCTGACCCTGACGAGTGACGACACACAAAAGGAGAAAGAGGAAGCAAGCCCCCGAAAAAGCGGTC
The DNA here is from genome assembly GCF_019320115.1 of Miscanthus floridulus. Lineage (NCBI taxonomy): Eukaryota > Viridiplantae > Streptophyta > Magnoliopsida > Poales > Poaceae > Miscanthus > Miscanthus floridulus. The sequence continues at coordinate 8,822,285 of NC_089587.1, forward strand.
AGAATTGGAGTGCAAGCGACGCGTCGAGCTCGAGCCCCCATCCCGTTCCCGCCCCGCGCCTAGCCGAGAGATCTGCGCCGGCGTCGGCACCGATCCGTCCGTCCGTCCGTCCGTCATCGGCGCCGGAGAACGAGTAGAGAATTAGAGATGGAGGAGACGGCGGCGGCGGCGGCGACGGCGACGGCGACGGCTGAGAAGGCGTCGTCGTACAGGTACTGGGTGCGGGAGGCCACCGGCGACGCCGCGCCGCTCCCCGTCCCGCGCAAGCTCGACCCCGCCGCCAACGGGAACGGGAACGGTAACCCGCCGCCCCTCGGCTCCGTTTGGAATCAGGTGAGCTCCGCCCCTCATCTCGTTTCGTATCATCATCTCCACGACTCCACCCTTCCGTCCATCTGTGTTGGATTGGAGAAGGAATCGTGTAAGTAGTTGCATTGTGACAAGCTTGACGACTAAAAGGGCCACGAATTTGTGATGTCCGTTGTGTCCTTAGTGTTCATCCGTGCGTGGAGTCTGATGGGGTAGCTGACGAATGCTAGATCTGATCTGTATTTCAACTTCCTTTGTGATTACGTATTGTTTATCTGACCGCTGGGAGTCCGTTAGTGACAACCAAATATGATACCTTGGCATGATGCCAGTATACAAATTTAGTCACCTTTTGTCAGCAAATACCCTCAGCGAAAAAGCAATCCAATCGACAGAGCTTATTTGCCATGAATTTGTTGCTTGGTTGGCTGATTGGCGCAGGATTATTGTTTCTTAAACATGTCGCTTGTGTTAATGTGCTGCTCCATTCTGTTCTTGTGGAATACTGGATGCATTCACCCTTGTACTTGCAAGAAATGTTTCTTATCTTGGTTGAATGAGTGTTCCTGCTGCTTATGGAGAGTTGATTCAATCCACAGACATTGGGCTGACCGCATCCAGTTTGGGGAATATTATATTTTTATGCTAGATTCCTAAGGGCATAAACCCTGATTACCCCTGGAACTGGAAGTGAGAGATAGAAAAAGGACGATAGGTGCATGAATAGGGGAAATGCATGTGAAGGGTGAATAGGTTTATAACTTTGAACTAATGGGTAAAATGTATGATATGTGTAAACTAATTGGTACGGGTCTTTTTATTCTAAATGATTTGACACCACATGAATTCATTTCACCCTTACAATTTGGTTTATTTATGTTCACATTGAGTAATCTTATGGCATTGCTCCTATCTTGTAATATGATAAGTCCAGCTGTTTTTTTTTTTGGCACTTATGCTTCTTTGAAGTTGATAATAAGAAGAAATGACAGGAAAATGTCTATGCTTAATTTTGCTCAAGACGCTGATCCATACCATCTTACGAATGTTGCAGCTTTAGACAGAATAAATCTCCTTGTACATGTCTTCAAATTTATGGCTATTCGTATTCAAGTTTTCTGATGCGTTTTTTTACTCTTTGCAGGCTGGAACCTGGGAGGAAAAGAACCTCAACTCATGGGCCAATACTAGGATAAAGGTGAATATTTTAGTAACCAGCTGTTGGCAAAAAATACTTGGCTTATTTTTCTCGAAAAGCGCAGGAGAGCTGCGCTTCATTATATTAAGAAGAAAGATGGGTTAAGAACCCTTTACACCACACACCACACACCATACTTTTTGACTGATTACATTCGCGCCCGTGAACTAGCTGTCGAGGTGACCGAACCATACATGCTAACCATCAGGGAGTGGGGGCAGTCAGGAAGGACAGCTCCCGAGCACCTGCCATGCACCATAACCGGCGCTCCTCCCCTGCAGCGACCAAAAAATACTTGGCTTATGATACTCCTAGTACAATGATGTTTCTGTTTAAAAAAATTCTGACATTTGCTGGCTACTTTGTGCTACAGGATTTGCTGGGCTCTTTAGGTTCATTGGAGTTCCCTACAGGGAAGGCATCCGTTGATGAAGTGTCCAAGTGCTCAGGCGATGTAAGTATATTTTTAATAAAATCATTCAATTCTATTATTCGGTCATCAATTTGTGCTTGAAAGAAACAGTCTGATTATGCATGTTGCTTCCTTGCCATTGTACACCTGATGCGATTGATTTCTCTCTACATCACCCTTCTGTAGTATGAAACTGTCTGTCTTTCCTGATAGCTGAATGACGCTTGTACTAAAGCATAATGCATTAGTGTCTAGACTAACATGTATTGATTTATGTTTTGGGAACCTGTGCTGGATTTAGTTATATAATAATATTATTATTATTAGACAGCAGGCAGTGTAGGATCACTTAGATCTTGGCCTAAAAAAAAAAAAAACTGTGAAGGATTCACATGCACTTTGCTCAGCTCGGTGTCCATTGAAACTTGATTGCTAAGGTCAACAGTTGTGAGCTTCGTCTTAAAAAGAACAATGCGATTAAATGGATTAACAAAATGTTTTGAATTGAAAATCCTTCAGGGTACATTAGCACATAACAGCGGAAACTATACTGTTTCCTGTGTTACCTTGGATGGAATCTGTTGTGGTGCCTTGTGAATTGTGATAGCCATTTGTTTCTTTGAAGTATCTCTGTAACTCTGTATTGTGATATAATTTAACTTCTGAATATAAACCACTGGTTCCTTTGCAGGCATTTCAGGTCACTGTCCGCAACAAGAAGAGAGTAGGATATAATTATGAACTAAGCTTGAGATTTAAAGGTAGACATCACATCATATCACTCACTCAAGACTGTTGGTCCTTTTTTTATTGCTATTACTGCAGTGTAACTCATGGTAGCCCTTGTCAGGTGAATGGTTAATTAAAGAAGAAAACAAGAAGATCAAAGGACATTTAGACATTCCTGAGTTTTCGTTTGGTGAGATTGATGACTTGGAGGTAAAGCTGTCATTATTATGTACTGAGATATCAGTACCAACACAATACTGGAAGGCATGACATACATGGCATATTTATTTTCTGCCTCTGGTTTCAGGTACAAGTAAGGTTCAGTGATGACAAGGGCCTCACATCCGATGACAAAACACGGATTTGCAAGGATCTCAAGTCCTTCCTGGCGCCGATTCAGGAGAAAATGCGCATGTTTGAAGAAGAGCTCAAAGGTAGATAGCGAGTATTAGCAAGAGTAGGCAGTGCTAGTTAAGTAAATTGGCGCTGCCGTGCTAGATTTGAGTAAAACATATCAAATTGAGGTGTTGTCAGTCTTGTGGTGTCGCCACGTTCTGAAGTCGTCTTTGGATGACTGGAACTGTATGTGTACTAATGTTATGTTGTGCACTTGCTGAGATGACCACGTACGAACTGTCTAAACCATCTCTTGATCCTCCTCATTTTCGGCATATGATAGTAAAGAAATTTAATATATTTCTGCATGAATGCTGTGAATATATTTAGATTTATTCGGAGCTCAGAACGTTGACGCCCGAATCATGATCTGAAGCAACAGCAAAAAAAACTTTATTTGCCAAAACCCAACGAAAAGGGAAAAAAGAAAATAAAAGCGTTTGACTAGGAGGGTTTTATGCTTCAATTGTGCTCTGTTGAAACAGCATAGGCGGAGGTCAAATCATGATGATCTGGATGAATGCTATGGATGTATTGGATTTTTTAAATACACACTAGACAATAATACAAATTAGTATTTAAACTTAGAACTTTACTGAGATGTGGACTCATCTGGCGGAGGTAGCAATCATGCAGAGCCCAAGTTGGAATTGGATCTCTTGTCTCCAATAAATTTGGCACACCTTGGGTTTGCCTCATCTCATGGAGTGTGGTTCACCTCAGCCACAAACCCTGCAATCACCATTTCTCTCACCATCCAGCAGTCTCCGTCAAAACAAATTAACCATTTCATCGCCTCCATTTTTCTCACAGCTTTCCATCAACCTTGCACAGAGTGAAAGAGATATGAGGATACATGCCCAGGCCCCAGTCTTCCAAATCCTAGCAATTTCCCCGTTCAATCATAGCTCTTGAGTGACACTTTTGGACTATCCTATGCCCTAACTCACCATCCTGTTATTGAGTGGGCAAACATGATTGGCTAGGAATGGGTTGCCTGCTTATGCAGCAAGTGAGCATATTTACTTGGCCAGGGATCTCATGAGGGGCAGACACCTGTTTCTTGGACTTGGCAGTTACTGATTTGGGCACACCCAGCTTTTGGTTTCAACATGATGGCTCAACTATACTACTAGTGATAGTTTTTCAAAGGAAGTGCTTATCTAGATTAGTAGAGAATTTGGACAGGCAAGGCAACCTTAGTCAGTTGCCTTATCATCCACGCTCATAATCATTAGTCTTCATTTTTTTTTACTAAATCATGTAAACAAGTTAGTACATGGTTGTCAAAAGTGATTTCCTACATGATGAATGCTCGATGTGGATGTCCTTTATTAACATGTCCAAATCGGATTAAATAGTGGTGTGACATCAAGTAGCATAAATATTCTTGTTTGTCACCGGTCTTGCTAATGAGGGCAAACTAACACCACCACCATTTATATAGTAAATTATTTTATAAACCACTTATGTACATAACAGTTTTAGTAGACATAAGACCTCGTTTAGGTGTTCAGCTAATAAATACTAGAACACTTGTATATGACATTTATGATAAAGTAATTAGTTTCCAAACAAACTAATAGTTAGTTTGTTTTAAATACTAATTTTAAAGAGAGGGTATAACTTGTTTGTCTAGTCCAACCATTTGCTAATTTGGTTTCAACATTCCACATATTCTTCGTTTGGTTGATGGTCTACGGACCTACGGTCTTTTTTGTTTTGTTTACGAGAAACAAGATGAGGGGAGGGCGTGAGGCAGGCGTGGAAGTGGAAGAGGACTGAAGTGGCAGCTCCAGCTCTGTCGTCTAGTCGATCTGCACCAGCCAATCCTAAGTCCTAGGACGACCTTCCCGGGGCCCACCACAGGAGCAGCCACTCGGGTGGGGCCGGGACAAGTTGACAGTTGTGACTCGTGAGTTGTCTCGGTCGCACTGAAGTGGCAGCTCCAGCTCTGTCGTCTAGTCGATCTGCACCAGCCAATCCTAAGTCCTAGGACGACCTTCCCGGGGCCCACCACAGGAGCAGCCACTCGGGTGGGGCCGGGACAAGTTGACAGTTGTGACTCGTGAGTTGTCTCGGTCGCTTACCAGATACCACCGGTGCAAATACAATTTTCACGTCACACTTAGACTGTGTTTAGTTCACGAAATTTAGGAATTTGGCTACTGTAGCACTTTTGTTTTTATTTGGCAATTAGTATTCAATCATGGACTAATTAGGCTCAAAACGTTCGTCTCGCGATTTCCAACCAAACTGTGCAATTAGTTTTTTTTTCGTCTACATTTAATGCTCCATGCACGTATCGTAAGATTTAATGTGATGGCTACTATAGCACTTTTTGAAAAACTTTTTAAAAACTAAACACAGCCTTATTAGTGCTGTAGCCAATAGGCCGTATAGACAATGAGAATCGTCGATATCATTCAAACATTATTACACGCCACTAATGATTCATTGTGACGGAACCGGTTCACTTGGGTTTAAATCCTCAACTTACACGGTGCTTGTATTTTTTTGGATTTATTTTAAGATTTAACGGTGCTATTCTTTCGGTGGTAGTCGACGTGCCCGTCGACACTGAGACGTCTATGGTGACTTCGTCAATTTCGAGATTTGTCGGTCCAACTCAGCTCTTCGGAGGTGCTCATAGGGTTAGGGTGTGCGTACGTGAGTTCATAGGGGTAAGTGTGTGCTCATATATGTGAGTGTCTGCGTCTGTAACTAGGTCTCGCAAAAAAAAAGGTACTGACCCTGTTCGCTTGGAGGAATTTATGAGAGAGCGAACAGTGATTTTTAAGCCATGAACAGTGAATTCTGACTGAAATTCACACCAGCCGAACGGCCCCACTACCAAAGTAAATCTCTGAGTAATCAATTGTCATGCCTTTTGCATTTTATCCAGGCCTAACAATTAACTAAGCATTAAAGGGGAGCATGCCCAGTGTCGGAGGCTCCCACATGAGTGGAGTCTAGAGAAAGAAAAAATCGAGACAAGCGTTTTTACCGTAAAATCTACGGAGATGCTGCTTCGAACCCGCGATCTGATGACTCAGTAAGAGAGCTCTCACCGCTGCACCAGACCTGTCCTTCAACTAAGCACTAAACTCAACTAAAAAGAAACAGAGAGAACACTCTGCATCTTAACTTCTTAATTAAAGATCACGGATCACATCTTGCAACTGGCCAGTGTCCTCTCACAGCACAAGATGCTGCTGCCAAGATTCAGTAGACACCCGTGTCTCAATTGATTGCTTATGCAGTCGTTAGTCCCTGAGCTAAGCAACGTGCTTATGTAGTTACAGTACGTCCAAAATAATTGCAAATCTTATTTCCGAGGAGTCATAATTTTTAACTTTAACTTTAACAGGTTTATTATAAAAATATATTCTATTATTAATCTAATAATATTTATTATGCATCATAAATATTACTACTATTTTTATACGTATATTTACTTAAATTTTTTAAAAAGACTTCTCTGAAAGTGAGATGTACAGTTATTTCATGACAAACGGAGTATATGGTAAGATATGTTCGCGAAATAATAAAATTGCATATGCAGACTAACCCTACATGGCTTGATGAATAAACACGCAGGGCATCGCCGCATCGCGCTGGTCAACTACTGGTGACGGCTTCATTTGCTTTCACCCTAATTTCTTCTTCCCCCACGGCTGTGCACTGTATCAGTCCAGTAGATTTCAGATATTTTCTTAGTCATTTTTCCCGTCCGGCCAGGGTGGGACCAATCCTACTATACTAGTAATCCTTCCGTCCATCAACGTATGCGTGTTTGATTTGGGAAAAAAGCCAATTTTTGTAAGTTCTGGTATGACCAAGGTTAACCAAATGTAGACGGGTGTTGTACGAGTTAGCTTAAACGAAAGGGAAATACATACGTGCGGCAGCGAAACACATGAAAATTCCTACATGTAATGGCACAAAACTGCTCGAATGGTTGGTTGGTGACCCTTGCTTGTCATTTTGGGAGATGTAATGCTGTATTGCTGTGTTCCCTGAATTAGACCGCCTCCAACAGGGCATGCAAACCGTGATCCAAACGCAAAATATGTTATTCACAGTGTTTTGCCTAAAAAAAAACAACGCTCCAACAGAATACCAAAACACCTCACCCATTTTGCATAGGTTGCTTGCCGAAACGCAAATCTGCGTCGTCGAGAGAGACCGACGCAAATCTCTGGCGTCGTAGTGGTGGGCCCGTAGGAGCGGGCGCGGCCGCCGGATCCGGGAGGGAGGGGTGCTGCAGCCGTCGTGGTCTGGCCCATGTGCTGGCAAGGCCAGTCACGGATCAGATCCGGCACCAAGGGAGAGGAAGAGTCGGCGCGCGGAGCGGATCTGGCAGCAGGGCCGGCCGCGGAGCAGCGGAGTGCGTCGCAAGATGGAGCCGGAGAGGGTGGGGGCGGGCTCGCGGCGCCGGCGGCCTCACGGCTACCAGCGGCGGCATGGCAACCTCGTGGAGGGAGCGTCTGTGCCGGGAGGCAGCCACCGGCGGGGCACCACCGAGGGGCTGCGCCGCGCAGCCTGGGAGCCACCGGGCCGGCCGTGCGAAGCGTGCGGAGGTGGCCGTGCTCTGGGCCTCCCGTAGCGCCACCACGTCGGTAGAGAGGGAGAAGGGAGGCTGCAGCGCGGATGCTAGCGGAGGAGAGGCAGTGTCGGGGACCGGCGGGGGGTTTGCCGCGGCGTTGGTGCGTAGGCAACGAGGGAGGAAGCGCCGGGATGGGGAGGATGGAGCGTTTTTTTTTCGTGCGGCGCGGGGGAGAGAGTGAGGAGAGAGGGACGGGCTTCTGAGTAGATTGTTAGAGAATACGAGTTTTGGATGCGTGATTCTTTTACTGTGCGTGACTCAAAATATGGAATGGATCTTCGATTTGTGTCTGTGCTGTCAGAGAAGAAGCAAGTAGAGACAAAATACATAGCATAATAGCAGAGAGGCAGATGTTGACCAGTAGTGTAGTTGCAGCTGCAGGTCACCACACCAATCATGTGCCACAAGCCCACAAGAGTAGACTCGTTAAAAGCCAGAGGGAGAGAGAGAGAGAGAGAGTCTGGAATGGATAGGAGGGAGAGAGGATAGGCAACTCCTTGCTTCTGAATCTCTCACGCTCTAGCACTCTTCATCTTGAGAGTTTTTCATTTTCAGGTAAGGGGTTTGGATCTTCCCTCATCATTCCCTTCCATGAATCATGAATGGGTTCCTTCTTGGTTTCTCCTCAGACTCAGAGTTAGTTGCAGTCCCAGACTCTTAGTTGTGTTGTTGTTCTTGTTCTTTTTCCTCCACGAATGGGTTTTCTCCTTCATATCGTCAAATGAAACTTTAGTGGCATCTGGAACTATCTGAGTTTTCTAGCCTTGCTAATCTGTGGTTTGCTTTGGAACCATCATAATTCTGCATGGTCTTTATATCGTTTTTCCCCTCCCGTTTTGTGTTTCCTCCATGTGATGTGGCTTAGTGCTTCTAATCACAAGTCTGCTATGAGATTTTTTTTTCTTCTGCTGTTAAGACATTGCTGCTCTGATGATTCAAGAACAGGCTGCAGTTGCATCCACTGAAAGGCCATTACTGCTGAAGGCCAGGGTCCAAATCATATATATTTGCAGCTCCTCTTTTATCCAGTTTGGTATCCAGTTATTTTAGAATTTGCATAGCAAAAAAAATAGGCTCCAACAGATGTCTATCTAATTTTGTAAAATAGAAAGCTGGCTATCCCTTATTTCGATGGCCATATATAGCCAACCATGGGCGCTAGCTATATGTCTTTGTAAAATAGCAAGCCCTGCTATAGATCTCTTTTTTTTTTTTGAGAAGTTTTCTATTTTATAAAATAACTAAACAATAAACTATGACAACTAATTTTAGCAATTTATTGGAGTTGCTTAGATTATGAGTTTTGGCTCTTCTGATAGACTATTCTAAACATCTTTTTATTTAGGCATAAAGGCATAAATATAGGCCCCGCTGGTCCGAAACTGGCTTAAAAACACTGTTCTGACTAAAAAAAGAAGTCGAATAAATCGAATATAGGGAAGCTGAACAGGGCCTAGTATATTTGACTAGATTGGTCTTGTGCATCCATATTCCCGGACTTCATTTTTTGGATCTCCATGTTCTTACTCTGATATTTCACTATGCAGGCTTGGAGCAAGCAGTTCTACCAAGGCTGGTTGGTTTAGTGGTGAATAACCAAAGAGACCAAAATAGTCTGAAGGCATCATGAGCACACAGAGCATCATCGCTGTGAAGCAATTCACTGGCCCTGCCAGAACGGCTCACACATGCACTGCTCCCCAGCCTTCAGCTCACCAGCTGCTCAGTGCCAAATACGATCACTGTGGTGCATCTCAAGCTAAATTATCGGATCCGATATCACCATCTAGTTCTTCCACATTCTGCACAAGCATGTACTCATCGTCATTGTTGACGAATTCCAAGTCGTGCCGGCAAGCAGACGCTCTGCCTTTCCTGCCCCATCCTCCTAAAAGTGAGCAGCAGCAAACATCAGGTGGTCAGTCATCCAGCTCTTCATCGCTGCTCTTTGGTACTGACCTCAACAGTGGTGGTCAAAGTGAGGCTGAACATTCAGCTGATCTCAAGGACTTTCTTAACCTTTCTGGAGATGCTTCAGAAGACAGTTTCCACGGTGAAAGCTAACGGCATGGCTTTCAGAGAGCAGATGGAGTTTCAGTTCTTGTCTGAACAGCTCGGAATTGCCATCACCAACAACGAAGAGAGCCCTCAATTAGATGTGAGTCCATAGTTCCATCAGTTACCATATTAAGCACTTGCAAATTAAAGAATTCCTTTTTTCACTTGTGATGATGAGTCTTTTTTGTCATGACTAAATTGTGACACTAACTAGTCCCTTCCCTACACCTTGTTCTTGATCAATCAGGATATATATGACAGACCGCCGCAAACCTCTTCCTGTCCGGTGTTGTCTTACTCTGACCAAGACGGCCTCCAGAGGACAGGATCTCCTGTTAAAGTTCAGCTGAGTTCATCTCGAGCTGCATCATGTAACAAGCCAAGACTGAGATGGACACTGGAGCTCCATGAGCTTTTTGTAAAGGCTGTCAACAAGCTTGGGGGACCAGAAAGTAGGGTGATCATTCTTTCTAGTTAAATTTAAATAAATTCACAGTTTTGATATTCAAGTGATTGTTTAAATTTGTAGAGGCAACTCCTAAGGGTGTGTTGAAGCTTATGAAGGTAGAAGGCTTGACCATCTATCATGTGAAGAGCCATTTGCAGGTATCTGGGTGGAATTTCTTCCCGTGCTTAGTCACTTTCTCCTGTAAACAGCCATCATTTCTGATGTACTACTCGTTCATTTTGTCCGGAAATGCAGAAATATCGTTTTGCCAAGTATCTTCCAGAGACAAAAGAAGGTAATTTTTCAGAAACTTAAAGTTGCAATTCAAGCCTATGTCTTTAAGTGCTGGTAATTGCTTTGTGTTGAAAATTTACCCTGATGAATTTATTGGTTCTTTTGCATGCTCAATGAAGACATGAAGTCCTCTTCAGAAGACAAGATACCTAAATCAGAAATACCAGGAAACAATGCTGGCATAAAGACGTAAGCATCCCACCCCCACCCCTAGTACAAACACATTACAGTGTGAATGAACAAATTCAAAACCATTTGAATTCACATCGCTTTTTACGTTTGTCAGGAGTTTACAACTAGCAGAAGCTCTTCGGATGCAAATGGAGGTTCAGAAACAACTTCATGAACAATTAGAGGTAAGTACCGAGCTCAGTGATTTTTTAGTCTAGTGGTGGATGAATAATTTGAGCTGATACTGTATAATACAATTATCTTTAGAAGTCCTGTATAAATTTCAGATTTACATGGCTAGCAATGAAACAAATTTTTCTTTGTCATCAGGTGCAAAGGCAGCTACAGGTGCGCATAGAAGAACATGCAAAGTATTTGCAGAAGATATTAGAACAACAGAAGGCAAGGAATTCCTTATCAGCTATGACAAGTTCAATAGAAAGAGAGCCTTCTGAATCTACAGAGGAAGAGAAACCCGAGACGCAAGCGGACAACTTCTTCAGCTCCATTGCCAAATTAAAAAGAAATCAGATACTGACATGGAATGACTCACAAGTCACAAGTGAATAACCAAGAAAAAAAAGCAAAGCCTCAGGTTGATCTTGAGAGGAGCCACTATGTTCATAGCCGTTATGAACAGTTGAATATGTTGACTCGCCTACGTTAAAAAAAATGTTGACTCGACAAGCACTTACCTGCTCTAACCTTGTAGAATATTAGCACTTCTGCCTAGATGCTTCTCTCTTGTATCATATAATCCCTAGTACTTGAAAGAGTTCAAGCCAATGTATATGATTACTTTTCAGATGAAAATGCAACAGAAAAGGACCATTGATCTGTTTCTTTTTTCTTTTTTTTTTGAAACGGCCCATTGATCTGTTTCATGTGTCACTAAATTTATTACTGCCTGTAAATCACGATAGCTGTTCATAAAAAAAGATTGATTCTGATTTCTACAATTTCTGCGTGTATCACAAGAACAAAACTGTTGCCTACACAAACTGGAGATTTATGTAGAACTTCCTGTATAATTTTCTGCATATCTACAACAGTGGGTGTGCTTGAATGACCTTTTCATGTGAGGAACACTGAATAGGTCAGTCAATTCTTTTTTTTTCTTAAGTGAATCTCAGGAGCTCCTTGCCCTTGAGGAGGTTTCTTCGGAAAACTGGAAGTAGTCCCATCATCGACATCAAGGTACTAGTTCCGCAGAGGCTAAACACCTGCAGCACAGAATTCCCAATGGACATTATACAAATTCATCGTATTGTTGAGCTTTCTCACTTCAGATGTGGCATTTAATTAGAGATTTAAGAAAAAGATAGAAGCGCATAGCTTGTTGTCGCAGAAATAACAATTTAGATAGGAGAGAAACCTACCATCAATATTTGGATCAGCATATACATAAAAACTGGCAGCTACTATCAGGTAGCAGAGAATTAGCATCAGCCCTTTGAAACAATTCGAAGTCCCATCCTATAATGTTAACAAGAAAAATTAAACAAACAAATCTTGCAAGAGTGGAACACTGTTCCTCAACTGTGTTTATTCAGTACCTGCAACAGAAGTGCTACAACCAGTACGGTTATCAAGAGGCTGGCGGTTTCAAACAGATGGAAATTCAAGTCCATTGGCTGGCCCATCATCCATCCTGCCACTACACTAAATGGTATCTAAAAAATCAAGATGATTAGGTCCTTTATGAGCAGCACTTGAGAACTAATAGCTAAACAATGACAGGTGAAGCACAGCCCAATCTACTTCTAAATGATTTAGACGAATGGTAGTAAGCAGCACATAGTTGAACAACCCACCACAAACATGGATATCTGTGTCGAAGACCCGATGGCGACTCCAAGGGAAAGGTCCTATAAAAGACAAATGAGAGTCTCAAAAAATTACAGTAAAAGAAGTCATTAAAGATATTAACAATGTCAAGCTACTGCTTACTAATTTGTCTTTCATTGCAAACATAACAGCACTGGCATGTTCTGCAGCATTCCCTACAATTGGAAGCAAAACAGTACTGATGAACGCAACTGGTATTTTCCAAGCCTTGGAAGCTCCCTGCAAACAGCTTGCAGTGTCAGTTCACACAAAATCTCTTCCCCGACAAAACAAAGTGTTTGCTAAAAATTGTGACAGATAAAATAAGTGCCATAAAAATCATCCATCACATCAGTGAGATATAATACCTCGATTGCATCAACTAAAAAGTCAGAGAAAACTGAGATCCAAGCAGTAAAAATTGCAAGCCAAGCAATGGCTTCCCACATAGAAATTTCAGGAAACGCGTATTCGCAATCGTCGTCCCCTTGATCCCCACCTCCTCCCTGGTGGTACAAATGCAGACAAGCACCTCAGAAACTTGCAAAGGGATCAATAACAATAAAACAGTGAATTTAAGAGAACGAACTCATCCTGCTTGCCTCACTAGATTCGTCTCTGCGGCGACTGTTGGACAGCTCGAAGAAAATGAAAGCAGCATAAGCAAAAAGCATTATGCAGCTGCTGAATCTTGACAATGCCAGTGCTGACTTGCCCAAGTTAACCTCGGTGTGAGTATAGTACAGCATAGCAGGAGAGACCAGCCCCATCACAGCCATCAAGAGCAGCCCAGAGTTCAGCACTGCATCTTCCTGTCAATGCAACAACGGATCAGTATCTATCTGTACCATGTAAACCTGCGAACTGATAAGGACGACGGGCACCTTTCTGAAAATCTGCTCTGATTTGCCGCAGGTGAGCCCCCCACCAAAGAACGCACAGCCAAGAACCAGCAGCGTGTTTGACAGGATTGATCCGAGGAGAGATTGCTGAACCACCTGTAGCTTTCCGCTCCGAAGCGCATGAATCGATATGACCAGCTCGGTGGCATTGCCAAATGTAGCATTCAGGAGGCCCCCAGCTGCGATAAGAAGTGGTCACAGTCAACCAAAGTTTGCAAATGCAATGCATTTCAGTTCAGAATTCTTCAGAAGAAGAGGAACTGAATGAGACCTGTTCGGCCAGTGAAGAGTCCTAGCTGCCTGCATCAAGAAGTAAATAGTCAAACTTGACCAAGAAGATTACACCAAGTATGAAGGAAAATTATGAGAACAGATTACTCGGTAGCAAAACCCAATCGCTCAGCCAAAGGAATGATACCCAACAGGCTCAGAGGAAATACCCAGGCCTTCAGAGAAACAAAGTAACAAAATCAGTAAAAGACCAAAAAAAAAACAAAAGTACAAGTATTCAAGTAGTAGTAGTAGTAGGAGAAGATTTGTGTATGAAATAACCTTATTTTGGCTGAGATAATTGATCAGGATTGCAAAGAATCCACATGGTATAAGCAAATTGAGCTTAGATTTCAGCAGCACAATCTTCAGGCTTCCGAATACACCCGAGTTTGTAGAGCTTGGATTCCTTTGGAAACTTGCTCCGATATTGTGGGACAAAGGTTCTGGTGCAGCAAGATTGTTGTCCTCGAACTCATCTGCTCCATCAGCCTGTTCTATAGGAAAACCAGTGGAGATAAATCTAGTGAATAAGTGTGGAGATATACCAAGCAAAAAATTGGACTCTCTAGAGTCCAATTTTTGATAAGGCCATAGCCCATAAGGGCATATATAAGGCCAATTATGTCAATAAAGAAAAACAATTCATTATTCAGATCCATGATCTCCTGTAATTCAGAAAAATATATATGATTGATTGATGATGCAATATTGAAATTGTACTAATTGCTTATCAGGCACGTAGTGATGATGCAAGCAATAGGGCCAACACGATGATGACATGATTGTGGTCAAAGAATTTACACAGAGATACACATCATTAGAACCTGATGTGAGTTTTGACGCCCAAGCAAGAGCCTCTGGGAATCGGCACTGTCCGTAGCCATCTCCTGATCCAAAGATTGAAACCCAATTAGAACAATAGTATAAGATTACTTAATAATCTCTTTATTCAATGGTGAAAAACAGAATGATTACCTCTTTGAAATGCAGATCTAGAATTTAATCGGAATTAAGCTGCAGTATCACGGGGATGAATGAATGGGAGGCCGAGAGATCACGTCCATAACTAGAGGTCAGAAATGTACACGGCATTTCATCTACTCAGCTTGTGGTTGAGAGAGAGATGGTACTTTTAACGGCCCCCCCGCATGATCCCGCGAGAAATTATCGCCCAGTGCAACTACCTTTACAAAGCAGCCCTTCGACCCTGTTTAATAGGACTGTCGGGGGAAAAAAGTATATCGTTTAGCTTCTAATTTCAGCTTATTTTGGACTAAAATTTTTGCTTATTTTGGCCCAATCTGTCATTTGGCCTCAAGTTTCAGCTTATTTTGGTCATAAACAGCTTATAAGCTATACCAAAAAATCCCAAACCCTTCCTACTATATAGACACACACAAAAAAAAAAAACCCGGAAACAATGGGGTGGTGCCCAGGACACTGAATTTATGACATTAGCAGAATTATATCAATCATATCATAGAAATTTAATAGTCCTCGAGTTTAGAGGTCCATCGTGTTGCAAGGAAGTGTTCACAACACGCAGAGAAATAAGAAATTTTGATTGCTCTTATACACACACACAAACCAAAAAAAAAACGCCATTGCTATGTAATAGTCATCGTAATACAACAGCTATGGTTATGATTTTGATAGTATTGAAATGTTGATCAATGAGTTACAGCCCAGAAAACAACAGTTTTATTGCTTATTCGATGGCTTTCCCTTTCCGGCGCTGCTCTCGTTTCCCTTCTTCGCAAACCCACTTATAACTTTCTTTGCCTTTGACCATTGCTTTTGTGACTCTGTGCTTCTCATGAAAGGGCAAACTTCACTAATGGTGATCTTTGGGACCACCCGCACCTTTTGCGGCTTATTGCTCTCCTTAGGCTCACCACCAATGGCATCGCCTGTTGACTCATCTGTAGTGCCGGTAGACAGCATTCCCATGGAACTCGGCAACCTCTGCTCAGATGAGAGCTGTGTTGTAGCTTCCAAGGATTTTGAAGATCTCTCACTACCAGTAACATTTGAAAGTACTGCTGGTGCTGAATTGTTGTTCGGTAACACCTGTGATAGGCTGAAAGATGTGCTCCCCATGCCCCCTACAAGATCTCTCCAGGCTGATTTCTGAGTCCATGAATAACCTTTTTTAGGTTCAGTAGAACCAATATTTTGTGCACTTTCATTTTTGGTAGAAGAACTTGCTAGAGCCATAATGCCTTGAGAACCTGTAGAGCTTTTATCTTTGGGGAGTGCTGAAGAGAACTCATATGTTCCTTTTCCTTTCAAACCCAGAGACTTTTGTTCATTTTGGCTGGCTTCTGATTTTGCAGGCAAAGTCTTGCCTGCAGTTCTAGTGTCTGAAATAACCGAAACATGTTCTCCATTCCTTTTTATAGGTTCAGATGAGGCTTCAGATTTCTGCCTCTTTTTCGGCAGGGAAGGCTCTTCAATCCTCGGACGCTTTTGTAACTGTGAGTCCTGCGTATAAATGAAATTATGATGATCATGATTATGCATATAATTGCTCATAGATTTGGAAACCATGTGCAAATTGCTCAATAAGTACTTGCAATATGCTTACCTTATTCACTTCCTGCTTTTCCATGTTCGCTCGAACTGCTGATTTATTGGACTTGCGGGGAGCAATGTTAATCACAAGGTCATCATCTAAATCTTCGTCTGAAGACTCTTCTGTTTCTTCCATTGGCAAGTCATCCAGATCCACCTCTGGAGCCTCTTCCGTTTCTTCAATTTGCATGTCATTCACAGCATCAGAGGGTTCAATGGTGTCAGTATGACCATCAAATTTCTCCACTTCACATGAATCAAGATGTTCATTTTCCTTCTCAAAAAGCTTGTTCATCACAGAATTCATAATGTTACGTTCCTTCTCATATGCAGCAGCATTAAGAACAGAAGCATATTCATTATTAGCTTCCTCAGGAGGTCCACAATGCTCCTCACAGTCACAGAAATGAATAGGATAAGAAGGAACTTCAATATGTCGGAAACTGTATTTATGCTTTCCTGTGCCTTTCAATGGCAAAGCTTTCACCTGTAAAAGCGTATAACCGATTAAAGAGAACTCACGCCATTTTTTAGCATACTGAATAACCATTTAAATAGAAAATGGGTGCCCTCCGCCCGTCTTGATCTATGTATTACACAATGCAGTCATAACATTTATTCGGATTTAGGCAACTTATACTTTCTGTTACTATTTTTGTCGCAGTCCTGGTGCAAAGATCTATTCAGTATTTAAGCAACACCCACTCTATAAGTTAGACCTGCCTATATTTTCACACATTTGAAGAAGAAAAAAAGCAGTGCTAGAGAATCAGTTCACACCCTACAAAACGATACAGGTAAGATAACCTGGTGTTAATATGAAATGCAACCAAGACTGTCTGTATAATCTAAAATTTGTGCTTTTCCACTTCTTGGAAGAGTGTATAACTAGAAGCACAACTCAAAAATCAAAAATCAAACCGATATAGAAAACTCCGTGCAACTGAGCAATTCAAATATCAAGCCATATTGAGGAGCATTATACAAATCAATAGTCTAACACTACTTGGATCCATGTACTGACTAAACAACTGACACAGCAGACCAAACCTAGCACATGACGCAAACAACTGCTCACCTTCCTCAGTTTTGGGAAGTAGATGTTAATCTTCATGCCCTCCAAAGCAGCCTTGTCTAGTTTTGGCTCCTGGTTCTCTGCATTATCTTTCAGCAGCAGCTTCCTTTGACGCCGCTGCAGCCGCATCCTGCTCCCATTCTCGTTTAAGGCGAGTGAGGTAGTGCTCTTTTGCCTTCTCCAGCTTGAGCTTCCCTCCTTTCCATTTGCACCCATTGTACTGCACACAAAATGTCATAAGCCTCAGACAGCCTCAGAGCAACAAACAGGTAGCAGACACCAAAATCTCCGACTATCTATTCTCTGCTGAACTTGTCTAATTTTATTTCTAAAGAAAACGTGCATTCATCTGAACATAGGCGTATTAGTTACGAGGGAAGGGTATAAGAATTAGAGGTAAGAGGGTAAGAGGTAGTGGGGCTGAGTACGGTGGAGAAGAGCTTGGCGAGCGCCTTGTCGTTGGGGCAGTGGAAGTCGACGTAGGCGAAGCTGCGTCCGTTTGTGCGCACGAACTCGACGCCGGCGACGCGCCCGGCGGAGGCGAACAGGGCCTCTAGGTCGGCCGCGCCCACGCTCTCCGCCAGCCCACCCACGAAGATGCGCAACAGGACGCCCGCGCTGTTGTCTCCTCCTACTACTCCCTCCCCGGCCGCCGCCGCCGCCGCCATGAGAAAGGGTTCTTCCTTGCGGCGGTGGCTGGAGATTCTGGAGAAGCGAAAGCGAGACTGGATGGAGATGGAAAAGGAGACGACACGAGGCTGTGAGATTCGTGCTGTGGTTGGTGTCCACGGCAGGTGCGACCCACAACCTGTGTGTTGGAGGCCCGATGCCTCACGTGGGCCGTCCAGGGTACAATTTGTTCCCCGTGTAGGCCTGCATTTGGCCCGACTTGGCGGGTGTGCTGGGTACAAAATATTATTCGGAAATGCTTGCTTCTGAGCGCGCCCTCCCGACGCTTGGCGCGCACACCCGCGTGGCTGTCCCACGTGCGCGGGGAAAGAAGGAAGCCCGTCCAATGTGTGCGGACGCCGAGGCCGGTGAAGAAGGCACTACTCGCGCTCGCCGCCACCGCTGGAGAAGGCACCGCCAACGCCCGATTTGCTCGCCTGCGCCTGCCCTCTCTCTTCCCCAACTCCGGTGGCGGTGGGTTCGGGCAGGAGACGGAGGTCGCCGGAGAGGGAGAAGAAACAACTCCGGTGGGTATAGAATGACCGACCGGCCGGGGGAGACAGGTAGGCCTGGCGGTGGGGATGGTCGACGGGCGGTTTAGGGGAGCTGGTGGCGGTCGTGGCGGCCGAGCCAGGTAGGGGCGGGGCGCTGCCCACTCTACACGTTGAATGAACCACACCTGCTAATTAACTCTCTTGCGCTTTCGTCCTCGTTTCACGCAAAAGGATCGATCCGAAGTTAACAGCCTCCCAGGTTGGCCCAGCCTTTTAAGCTGGCTCAGCTCTCCTCCAACTTCCAGTATGGTACTAAACTTCGCCGCTATAGTTTTTCCATGGCTACAGTACTCGGTGCTGCAGTACCCCGAATTCGGTCCGGCCCAACTTGGGCCAATGGGCTGGGCCTCACAGGCGCCATGGCCGGACTTCGTGGAGCTCGCCGGAGTTCGCCATGGCCGCTGCGGGAGGGGCGAGGGGAGGAGGAAGGGGAAGAAGGCGGTCTCCACCGACGGTAGGGGACCCTACCACTGGAGGCGGGGCGGTGGGCGCCGGCCGTGGGAGGTGATGGAGGTGGGGGCGAGGGCGCCGAGACGGATCCGGAGGCGCGTGGGAGGAGGCGGCGGGGGCGAGCGCGAGAGGAAACTTGGTCGCCAGAGCCGGGTGGGGCGAGGAGGTGGCGGTTGCGCACGTGTGCTGTAGTAGAAAGAAGATAAGGCGAGGAAGGAGGTGTGCGGACGTAATTTGTGGAGCATGCGCGGGCAGAGACTAGTAAAGTCCAATATTATTTGGTACCTAGATATTGGCCAATATAGTAATACTCTATATTATAATACCGTCATATTAGTATATAAAATAAATATAACCACGCTCTATGTATACTTGCATACATGACATACATTGGAGTAAGTACACCCTACACTTCGTTGGCCCATATACGACCTAAATCTTGAAATTCACACATTGGAGTAACTACACCCTACACGCATGCACGCGCACGCGCGCGCACAGAGACACATATACAAATATACACATACATATTATTCTTTGGCATTTGAGTAAAAAAATTTGAGAAACAACACCCATATGGATCTGTATTATTCTTTCTTCAATGACATGACGATGGTGGTGAACTTGGTCTTCTCCTTTTCAAGGTGCTCAGCAACAAGGCTCCTGAACTCAGTAATTAAACCATGCGTCAATTATGGTTTCTCCGAAATGGCGAACAATTAAAGACTTTAGTGCGGGTCTCGTGAACTTAGCAATATTCATGCTACTGCGGGCACTATCCTCAACATCATCACCTTCTGAATCATCGAAAGGATCCCAGTTCATCTCAAATTGTTTGATTAGATCCATGTTGAATAAATGGCTTTGCATGACAAGTTCTTTCACTTCTCCAACTGACGGCCCGTAGACTGGTAGATTGAAAGATTGTAGCTTTTCCTTGTCCACAAGGCCCTGTTATGATCAAAATTCTTTTAACTTCATGACTTCCTCCACAAAGAGAAAATAAGTAAAAAATACAACAATGCAATAATTTACAATATACAATTACCTTCAAAACAAGAGACTGTAACGATCTTGCAACCAATCCTAAAAGTTGATTGAGATCACCATTGTATACATCCTCATTCTTCCTCCCAAGAAATATAAGGACCATTTGCCCTCCATGCACAAGTTCTTCATGGCGCAGCTTCAAGAAGAGGGAGAAGTCCTTATGGAACTGCTTTTGGAATTGTTTCACCACAAAAGGTGTCGTGGTCTTTGTAATGTAAATGTTGTCTTCATTTAGATAAGTTTTTCTCCACGCCTCTAGTCCCTCAGGTTCCTACATAGATATCATTTCATAACATTATGATAGACATGTTAAGAGAACAGCAAAAAGATGGATACATCATGGAAGATATGTAAATAACTAAGGGGGTTGCTACAATATTGTCGATACGGGACCCACAGGATACCCCGCAAGGGAGAGAGAAGATATAGTTCAACTAGGATTCTTCCCATGTAAATCTTAGTAGTAGAACTATCAAGTAATCCTACTAGGAAATCTCATTGTAAACCGACTAGGACTCTGGCCTCCTGACTATATAAAGGAGGGCAATGCTCCTGTCAAAAGAGAGAACAGAGCAGATCATAATCAATTCAACGCAAAGGCTAAGGCCGACTGGACGTAAGGTTATTACTCGATCTACGATCGAGGGCCTGAACCAGGATAAATCGGCTGTCTCTTGCGTAAACCATCGAGTTCGGCATACGCCGAAGCCCGAACATACTGCCCCGGGTACCCCCGTGGCAGGCTATCGGTGGTAAAACATCGACAGCTGGCGCGCCAGGTAGGGGATTTCGGCGATTTTGCTTCCGAGAGCTCAATGGACCTCGACAACATAATTTTCCCGATGGGATCAACTTTCATCTTCGGCTCATGGATCTGCGAGGCAGACAACAACGGCAAGCTTCAAAGCCATCTCCTCGAAGATCCAGATCATCTAAAAGAAGTTCCTATTTCAACAACTGCAACGGATCAGCTCACCAGAAGATTCGCGCAGCTCATAGTATCCGAGTCAAATCGGATTTCACGACCACTCGTATCCGATTCGAATTCAAGCTCCAAGGCGAAGTTTTATCCGAGTGCTTTCAAGAAACCGAGTTTTTTTTGGCAAGATTCCAGAGCACAACCCAAAACAACTCGGATTACCCCCAGAATTCTCTCAAGAAGTCGAGTTCTTTTCCATTTAGGCTCGACAACATGACAAAATCCTATCAGGGACAGGTCAAAAGATTTTTCAATCCAAGATTCGGGATACCACTGACAGGAGCTCAGGAGGGTCTCGTGCTAACGATAACATCGCAGGACTGTATCATCCACTGGCCGGATTCCGTTCCCGAGGGTAGCGGAACCCAACTAGTCGGCACAACAACAACAACTATTTTACCTTACCAAGAAGGAGACTCGATCTATGACACCGAGGCATCCACTAAAGTTATCAGCGACTCCGACAGCATAAAAACTAACGCCAATAACAGAACGACTCATGCACGAGAAGTGCTCATGGTTCGATGACCGCGGTCACCATTAAATCCCCTGGAAGCACCCGATGTCAGATCATCAGATGAATCAGAATCCAACATATCACCCTTTGCCCAGGGCTACGACGAAGAAACAGATAGTCAGAAACAAGCTAGAGAAAGAAAAAACAAGTTGAAGCAAGGGCGCCAACACCGTGCTAGGCAGCGCAGGGAAGCTTGGATCAGATATGAGTCAGAATTGGTTGAGTACGACAAAAGAAAATCGCAACGAGAAGTCGAAGGAAGACGCACGGCGAATACGCCTTACAATAAGATTCGAGAAGCATTAGAAGAACTCGGAGCAACTTCGCATCCTGGTGAGAAGTATGAACAGCTCCAGGACTTGCTCCAATCGACAATCCTGAGAACGCATGAAGAGAAAGCTCGATCAAGACTACCCGCCAGATCAACAACCCACCGGCACGAAGATCAAAATCAAAGGAAATCCGCTTTCGAAAGACTTGGGCCGGGTGGAAGCCATGACGGAGGAAGTAGGAAGGAACATAATCAAGGCCACCGATTTGAACAACTAAGGAAGACTAGGAGCAGGGTACCTACCCAGACAACCTCGCAAGATTGTTCCCATCAGAACAACAGTTGGCCAGAGGAAGGCGCCGAATCTGAATTCAAAGAAACCAAGGCACACGACAGGTTCCCCTGCTTCGCGAACAGGCTCGTATTGGTGCGATTACCTCATAAATTCAAACCGTCTAATCACTCCAAGTATGATGGCAAAACTGAACCAAAGCAATGGCTCAGAATATATTCACAATCAATTGAACTAGCCGGAGGAGACGACGATATCAAAACCCTTTTCTTCCCCATGGCACTGGAGGCCATGCCCCTCCAATGGTTCGATAAACTAAATCCAGGATCTATCAGAAATTGGGAGGATTTGCAAAGAGCTTTTTGTGAGAATTTCGCAGGAATCATTACACACCCAATCACTCATGCAGAACTAAAAGGACTCAAGCAAAAGGGAGGTGAAAGTCTTAGAAACTACTATCGACGATTCAGCGAACTATGAGTTCAAGTGCATGACATAACCGAACGAGAAGTAATTGAAGCTTTCTCTCACGGAATCATGGCTAGATGGCAATTTCAAGACTTTTGCAAAGAAAATCCGAGAAATAATGAAGAATTCAGATATACAGTAGAAAAGATGATTACTGCAGAAGAAAAAACACGAGAGAGGTTCCCGGACAGAAGCAACCAAGACAACCCGGACAAGCAAAATCACCAAAATAGCAGACATCAAGAAAGAAAACGTAGACCAGACAATACTGTGGCAATGGCCGACAAATCAAAGAAGTTTCCCAGACCCAGAAGATACGATGACATTGAAAACATACGTTGCCCATTGCACCCTAGTGGGAGCCACACCATCGGAAATTGCTACACTTTCAATGATCGATACACAAGAAAAGATAGTAAGGAAAACACCAAAGAGGACAATCAGAAAAGAGAAGAAGACAACCATGAGGACAAAGGATTCCAAAAACCCAGGGGAACGGTAGCAGTGATTTTCTCAGGGGCTCCAGATTGCAGAAGCAAACATCAAGAAAAACTAGCACTACGGACCATTATGACAACAGAACCGGTCACACCAAGATACCTCAATCGGTCACAGTATCCTATCCAATTTACCAGAGAAGACCAATGGACTAGCGTGGGAAACGCAGGCCATTATCCATTGGTTCTAGATCCGACTATTGCTGGTATGACCGTCACCAAAGTACTAATCGATGGAGGAGCTGGACTTAACATCATCTTTTCAGAAACTCTAAGGAAAATCGGACTACAACTCGCCGAGATGATTATGCCAACAAGCACACCTTTTTACGGAATAGTACCTGGCAAAGCAGCCATGCCACTTGGACAAATTACTTTACCTGTTACCTTTGGAACTCCTTCAAACTACCGAACAGAGTTTATCAAATTTGAAGTTGCCGACTTCGATTCATCATATCATGCAATCCTCGGACGTCCAGCACTGGCCAAATTCATGGCAATACCACATTATCCGTACTTACTGCTTAAGATGCCAGGACCCAACGGTATCCTTTCTCTTCGAAGCAATTTAAAGCGTGCTTTTGACTGCGACGTTCAGGCGATCCAAATTGCAGCTAAAGCGCAAGCCGACAATGGAAGAAAAGAAATAGCCGCAATCGCCGCAGAAACAAGCCAAGAAGAATTAGAAATACCGGCTAAAAAGCCCAGCATCATCGCACCACCAAAAGAAGCCAACGTCAAGCAAATCGACTTAGGCACAGGCGATACCTCCAAGACAGCAACTATCAGTGCTCATCTCTCGGCAAAATAGGAACTCGCGCTCACTAACTTTCTTCGGGACAACAAAGATATCTTCGCTTGGAAGCCAGCCGACATGCCAGGAGTCCCAATGGAGTTGGCTGAGCACAGAATTGATGTTAACAAAAGCTCCAAACCTGTAAAACAACGGCTACGACGATTCTCACCCGACAAGAAGGCAGCAATTAAAAAGGAAATAACAAAACTGATGGTAGCCGGATTCATCAAGGAGATCCTTCATCCAGATTAGCTAGCAAACCCGGTCCTTGTATAGAAGAAAAACATAGACGAGTGGCGTATGTGCGTCGATTACACAGATCTCAACAAACATTGCCCAAAAGATCCGTTCGGGCTACCACGCATTGACCAGATAGTTGACTCGACAGCAGGATCTGCGCTATTATCTTTTCTCGATTGCTATTCAGGATATCACCAGATTGCACTAAAAGAAGAAGACCAGAGCAAGACATCTTTCATCACCCCGTTTGGTGCCTACTGCTACAAGACCATGTCGTTTGGACTAAAGAACGCTGGCGCCACGTACCAAAGAGCTATCCAGACTTGCCTTGGGAATCAAATCGGTGAAAATGTGGAGGCATACGTGGACGATGTGGTGGTGAAAACAAAGAACCCAGACACTCTAATTGAAGATTTAAAGCAAACATTCGAAAACTTGAAGAAATGGAGATGGAAATTGAACCCAAATAAATGTGTATTTGGAGTCCCCTCAGGACAACTACTCGGATTTTTGGTCAGTCAGCGCGGGATCGAAGCCAGCACCAAGCAAATTCGAGCTATAACAGAAATGGGCCCACCTAGAAGTGTCAAAGATGTGCAGAAACTAACAGGATGCATGGCGGCCCTCAACCATTTCATATCAAGACTCGGCGAAAAGGGGTTACCTTTCTTTAAACTACTAAAGAAGACAGACAAGTTCGAGTGGACAATACAGGCCGACGAAGCTTTCAAAAAACTTAAAGAATACCTCACTTCATCGCCTATCCTGACACCTCCAAAGAAAGATGAAGATATGATGCTATATATTGCGGCAACTCCTACCGTAATCAGCACAGCAATAGTCATAGAAAGAGAAGAACAAGGGCGCGTGTATAAAGTGCAACGTCCTGTATACTACATCAGCGAAGTACTGTCAGAATCCAAAATCCGATACCCGCATGTACAAAAACTACTCTACGCTCTACTCATTACCTCACGGAAGCTTCGCCACTATTTCGAAAGCCACAAGATTACCGTGGTGACAGATTTTCCACTCGGAGACATCCTACACAATAAAGATGCCATGGGGCGCATATCCAAGTGGGCAGTTGAAATTGGAGCTCTTGACATCAATTTCACCCCACGGAAAGCAATCAAATCTCAAGCCCTCACCGATTTCATGGCTGAATGGACAGAGATTCAACAGCCTTTATCAGATACAATCCTTGACCACTAGAGGATGTACTTTGACGGATCACTCAAACTAGGCGGGGCCAGTGTAGGCGTTCTCCTCATTTCTCCAGAAGGAAAACAACTCAAGTACATCCTTCAGATATTATGGCAAGCTACAAATAACAAAGCAGAATATGAAGCCCTCATCCACGGGCTACGAGTGGCGATTACCCTCGGAATAAAAAGATTACTCGTATACGGCGATTCAGCAGTGGTCATCAACCAAGTCAACAAAGATTGGGATTGCACCAAAGAAAACATGGGTACTTATTGTGCTGAAATACGGAAACTTGAAAAACATTTCCAAGGATTAGAAATTTTACATGTCCTACACGATTCCAACATTGCAGCAGATGTCCTTGCCAAGCTCGGATCAGACAGAGCAAAAGTTCCACCCGGCGTATTCATAGAAGAGCTATCAGTTCCCTCTATCAAACAACCCGGTGAAACAACACATGAAATTCAGGCTAAAGGCATTCAGATCTTGATAATCAACACTTCATGGACCCAAGTTTTCATTGACTATATCAAAGAAAATAAACCGCCAGCAGATAAAGCAGAGGCCACACAAGTTGTTCGCAGAAGCAAAAACTACGTTCTAGTAGGGGATAAACTCTACAGAAGAGCAGCATCATTAGGAGTACTACTAAAATGTGTCTCATTTGAAGAAGGCAAAGAAATCCTAGATGAAATACACTCAGGTTGCTGTGGAAACCATGCCGCTTCAAGGACACTGGTTGGCAAAGCATTTCGCACTGGATTCTACTGGCCAACCGCTTTGAAAGACGCAGAAGAGCTTGTTAAAAAATGCAAAGGTTGCCAAATGTTTGCAAGACAAGCCCACGTACCAGCTCACAATCTTATCTGCATCCCACCCGCTTGGCCTTTTTCCTACTGGGGGCTAGATCAAGTAGGACCCCTGAAAAAAGCAAAAGGCGGCTTCGAGTACATCTTCGTAGCAATCGACAAATTCACCAAGTGGATTGAATACAAACCACTCGCGAAGTACAGCGCAACCAAAGCAGTCGAGTTCATCCAAGACATTATGCACCGCTTCGGCATGCCCAATCGAATCATCACAGATCTAGGCTCCCCTTTCACAGCTACAGAATTCAAGGGCTGGGCACAAGACTGTGGTTTCAGTATAGACTATGCATCTGTTGCACATCCAGAGGCCAACAGACAAGTAGAAAGGGCCAATGGACTCATACTAGCCGGATTAAAGCCAAGATTATACGAAGAACTAGTGGACTATGGGTCCAAATGGATTGAAGAATTACCGAAAGTAGTATGGGGACTACGGACTCAAATAAGCAGAGCAACAGGCTACTCACCTTTCTTCCTAGTTTACGGGTCAGAGGCCGTACTGCCCGCCGACTTGATCTGGACATCCCCAAAGATAGAGCAATACGATGAAGGAGAAGCAGAACACATAATAAGATTAGAACTCGACAGCTCAGAAGAAATCAGAGTAAACGCTACCCTCCAATCAGCCAGATACCTACAAGGTTTAAGACGGCATTACAACAAGAGTACCCAACCTCGATCACTACAAGTCGGAGACTTAGTACTAAGAAGGATACAGAAGACTGACGGACGACATAAGCTACTCAGTCCATGGGAAGGTCCCTTCATTGTCACAAAAGTCACTGGACCAGGCACATACAAGTTAATAACCGAAGATAGAAAAGAAGTCAGCAATACATGGCACATCAGCCAGCTAAGAAGATTCTACACGTAGAAACAACTCAAGAAAAAACAGATATGCAAGCCACAAGGGACCAACGTTCACAATCGACGAAAAGCAATACTCTTCAACAACATATGTAGTAGTTTATACTCATGATCAATAAAGATGGCATTCATCCACAGCATGTCTTGTCATGACCTTCAACGAGTTGTTTTCATGAAACAAAAAGCTAAATGGCTAAAAACATGCCTGAGCATCCCGGCCGAGAGCAAAATAGCTGAAAAAATGCTTGAGCCCGCCGATGAGGGTAGCTAAAAGCTAACACCCGAAACAAAAAAGCAAAATGGCTGAAAACATGCCTGAGCATCCCGGCCGAGAGCAAAATAGCTGAAAAAACGCTTGAGCCCGCCGATGAGGGTAGCTAAAAGCTAACACCCGAAACAAAAAAGCAAAATGCCTGAAAACATGCCTGAGCATCCCGGCCGAGAGCAAAATAGCTGAAAAAATGCTTGAGCCCGCCGATGAGGGTAGCTAAAAGCTAACACCCGAAACAAAAAAGCAAAATGGCTGAAAACATGCCTGAGCATTCCCGGCCGAGAGCAAAATAGCTGAAAAAACGCTTGAGCCCGCCGATGAGGGTAGCTAAAAGCTAACACCCGAAACAAAAAAGCAAAATAGCTGAAAATATGCCTGAGCATCCCGGCCGAGAGCAAAATAGCTGAAAAAACGCTTGAGCCCACCGATGAGGGTAGCTAAAAGCTAACACCCAAAACAAAAAAAGCAAAATGGCTGAAACATGCCTGAGCATCCCGGCCGAGAGCAAAATAGCTGAAAAAATGCTTGAGCTCGCCGATGAGGGTAGCTAAAAGCTAACACCCGAAACAAAAAGCAAAATGGCTGAGTCGACCGAAATTTAACTTCAAAGACCCTCCAGCACTTCGTTCCGAAAAGCAAGAGGCTCGGGGGCTACATACAGATAGGAATACTTTTTCCTCAGAAAAGCACAAGCGCCATTCAAGAAAGCACTCGGATGCCGAAGTTTGTCAAGGCAACATTCTATACCGAGTCGTTTTACATAGCGCAGGCGAAAGGTTGTTAACACAAAGATCTACATCTAACAAGTCATAGCACGAACAAAGCACTCGACGGATCACAAAGGAGGAAGAAAAGAAAAGTACTCGACAAATCGAGGGGTCTCATCAGAATAACGCACAGAGTTGTTTTGCGGAGCAGAGACGGGAACAGGACAAAGTACTCAGCAAGTCAAGTAACTTCAACCGCACCCAGGCAAAGAATACATCAACAAAAATAAAGAATCTTCATTTAAAAAGGAGTGTAATATTACAAGGGGATGCTCAATCGAGTCAGGCGTTGTCATCAGAAAGGGAAATGTCAATATTTAGACTGTCTACAACCCTACTGGCTAGACCTTCGACCTCAGACTCCATCCTCTCAACGGCGTCAAGATATTCTTGGCTTTTAGCTTCTTCTGCTATCTTGGAGAGAGGCGCCTCTAGAGCAAGAACCCGGACCTAGGCCAGCACATTCTTGGTACATACTTGGGCACACCTCTTTGCGAACTCTTAGAAACAAGTCAGAATCCAGGGAATGAACTGCGCCCAAGATTGCCCGTCATCCGCTGGAGTCCGGAGGACATCGGCTACTGAACGAAAAGATTTCCACAAAACATTCCAATTCTCAGTAGCCGTCGCCAGCTTCCCGGACAAGCCTTCAATAGTTTTTTTGGGCCTGCACAAGATCTCTGTCAGCTCCGCGCCTAATCAGCTTAGCAAGGGCGAGTTCTTCCTCAGCATAAGTAATTACCTCCTCAGCTCTATTATGACTAGAACGGACAAGGGCCCTCATTTCATCAATACTCTCTGAGAGCTTCTGCTTCTCATCTCGGAGAGCTAGACAGGACACCCAAGAACAAGTCAACGGAAAAAAGAAGTCAAAATACAAGAAGAAACAGGCAGAACCCGCGGCACCTTTGCATTCATTCTTCGCAGACTCCACCGCAGCATCTCTCTGTTTCTCCATCTCCACTACCCGGGCGCGAAGGGCTTTCTCCTCCTTTTGGTGCATTTGACGCTCCGTCTCCAACTCAGCCCAGAGGAGGTCAAGATCGGCTTTCCGAGCATCCACCTCCGAAGACAACTTCCTCTCATTTTCAGATGAGAAAAAGAAGCCAGAATGATCACGAGAGAAAGACTGAGCAAAAAGAGGCAAAGAGAAACAAGGCGTAAGGATAGAAGAAAAACAAGCATGCAAAAGAGGAGTGGCAGTAAAACCTACCTGGAGCTTTTCACCAAAAGAAGTCACGAGGGTCGACAAGCTCCCCTAGGCTACGGTCAGCTCCGATAACCGATGAGTGGCATCGAACTGTTGCCACCACGTCACCGGAAAAGGAGGGGCCACTGGAAGCAAGAGAAGGGGAAGGAGAGGCCGGCTGGGGCAAAGAAGGAATGACCAAAGCAACCTCCAGGGAAGCTAGAGCCAAACCCTCAGAAGGACCCGGCACAACGGCCACAGTTACCTCCGGAGTGACCAAATCCGCAACTCCGCCAGGTAGCTCTGAAGCCCCCGCAGCGACTTCATCAACAGAATGTTGTGAGTCTCGATGCTTGGAACTCGTTGGCACGGCGGGAGGCAGAGAAGAAGTCAATGAAGAAATTAGAGAAGACGAAACACTAAAAAGTGATAAAGGAAGCACCAATAAAAACCAGAGGAAGGAAGATAAAAGCCAAAAAGATAAAGCTAGAATCTACTCACCCGACTACTTTTTTCTTCGCGAAGCCAAGAGAAAGCCTCGCAGGGGGAACCACGACGGCGAAGACGTCCCCCGCCACCCGGCGATGGGAGCGGGACAGCCGACAACGGAGCCACGGAAGAAGCCGGGGCTGGAGCCGTGGAAGAACTCCGCACCGGAGAAGCGGTACAGCTCGGGACAGAGGCAACCAAAGAACTCGACACCGGAGCTTCAGAAGAAGTCGGCGCGGGAGCCTCGGAAGAACTCACACCCGACCTCGATTACTTCAAAAAGTTCAAGACTAAAATTCAAAACAAAGAGGAGAAATTCAATGCAACAAGAATATAAAAAACAACTCACCGCCGCATGATGAGGGGGACTTCATCATCCTCTTCTTCCTCAGCCAACGAAACCAGAGCACCTGCTGAAAAGGAGATGAAAAGTACTCGGTTCAAGAGAGAAACATGAAAATAAAAGAACAAAGAGTATTAAATGTGCTCACCTAATAGCATGCTAGCAACAACTGGAGTACCTGAGGGAGTACTTGGTTTGCGAGGCTTCTTGGAGACAGGCAAGCCAGATGAAGACCCGTCCATTCGCCCCCTCTTCAGGACACTGCGAGGACCGCGAGGGACTAGACGAGGAACATATTCTTCATATACATCAACAAATCTGAAAGAAACCCCAGGAAGGGCTGTAAAGGTTTGAGACTTACTAATTGCAGAAGTACCAGCTAGACGATCCCCAGTCTCCGCCACGGTAGGGAGAACATCAAGGGGGATCAGATCGACAAAGTTCCACCCAAGCTCCTGCGAAAAAAGATAAAACACCGAGACAAGGAAAAGCTAAGCAAGAACGGATGCAGCAAGAGTACATAAAGAACTCAAACAAAAAGATAGACAACTCACAGCTGGGGGCGGGTTGATGGCCGAGAACTCAGAGACGGCAAGAGGAATGACGCTCACTCCTTTCAGCATCTTCTAGAGGCGCTCGAGTACCTCCTCACTAGTCAGCTCAAGAGCTGGGACCATGCGTGAAGGATCCTCGGCCCCAGAATACTCAAAGCCGAGATGCTCCCGCTCTTTCAAAGGCTGAACCCAACGACGAAGGAAGCTTGAAACAATACCAAAGCTGGTCAAACCCTACTGTTTCAGCATGCTAATCCTATCAAGGAGTGGCTGGATCGCTTGAATCTCAGCAGGTGACTCAAGTTTCTTGTCCCATCGGTCATTCACCACAGGACCAGATCTGGAGTGAACGACAAGAGAAGGGATCAAATTGGCAGCGTAGAACCACTTGGCACGCCAATCTTTGATAGAATCAACCAGGTCATAATAAAAAAACTTAATTTTGAGACCCTGGCGAAACTGAATCCCGCAACCGCCGAGGGCGCTGGTTTCTTCACGGCGGGGTTGAGGTTTCAGACGAAAGAAAAAGCGAAAAAGAGATAGAGAAGGAGGGATCCTAAGGAAGGCTTCACAAAGGTGAACAAAAACAGAAAGATGGAGAACAGCATTGGGGGTTAGATGGTTCAGACTAACCCCGAAATAACCAAGAAACTGATGAAGGAAGGCGGAAGCAGGAAGACAAAGTCCAGCGTGGACAAAGGAAACAAAAAGGACAATCTCACCAGGACCCGAAGCCGGAACCCGATGCTCGCCCGGAACTCTCCATTCAGCGATGACTTTGCTTTGGATCAAGCCGTCGCTAACGAGCTCGCGCAGCTGGTCTTCGCTTGTTGTTGGAGCCGGCCAAACCTTCTGAGCTACCCTCATGGCCATGAACTCCTGGTTTTCAATCAAAGACAGGGATGACTCCTCGTCCACGAAGGTCGCCTGAGATTTGCTTGCGGTTTTCTTCTTTCCCATGAACTGGTAGAAGCAAAAAAGGCACTAAGGAAGATGAAGCTAGAATGATGGTGCTCGGGTGATGGCGACAATGACGGCGGCGGATTTCTGAGAGCTAGGGTTTAAAGGCAAGAGCTGGGCGACAAGGGAAAGGAAGATAAAAGGTCTTTAAATAGATTTTTCAGTGATACAAACGGCCCATAAAGCCCGTTAAAACACAATGTGGGAACGCAACGGTCCATTTACCGACGTAGCTAAAACGACGGAGGGCACGAATCCTCACAACGGTACAAACCAATGGGCAGATTTTAGACTTATCCGTCCAACGCCACGGCAGGGTTATCAGATTGATACAAGAACAACCCGTCAAACCAAGAAGAAAGAAAGGGCTACCTCACGAGGAACAAAAGAACCCGGTTATGTAAGAAAGAACTCGGTAGTCTCATGAATGACAGGGATCACAACAGAAAAGTCAAAGACAACTCAGAAGACAAGATTCGTTACATTACAAGCGACTTCAAAAATAGAAGATTACAAATCTTATAAGACCCAATGAACTCGGCACCATGAAAAGCAAAGTAGCAAAGAGGAACACAGACACGACTAGGCTCTGGAACGACTACGTGTCCCAAATTGCTACTCGGAAGGACAAACCGCCATCAGTTACATTGTTTTCTTCAAAGGACGGACGCAGTGCATCCAAGGCGGAAATCGACAGCACGACAGGGCAACATGGAGCATAGAAGGCTGGCAGGCATCTATCTACCCAAGACCGATGTGATGCTAGATATGGTGTTGATCTGCACCGGACGGTCTCAAGACAGGCAACGAGGATCAACACAGAACTGCCGGATGAAGGAACAAAGCCCACATCACAAGACTTCCTCCAACTACCACCACGTACATCCTGGCACAATGCTATCATGGGATTAGCCTACCTCTAATCCCTATCACAAGACTTCCTCCAGCTATGACAAGACACACAGGAACTACAAAACATGCCCGGGGGCTGCTCTACTTCACAAACTACCATGTTCATGACCACCAAGGTTTCAACAGAATATCCAATGAATGAAAACAAGCACTCCAGGATAGTATTTATAGACCAAAGGATTGGCGCACATGGACTAGGAGTACCAACGAAATAAGCCTAACAAAGGACACAGTGAAAAGACAAGACTCAATAATAGATGACTCAGGCGAGAGGAAGCAGTACTCGAAGACGGGCATATTCGGAAGAATATACCAGCACAGTACAACCCGTGAACAAAAGGCATTTACACTCAACCACCACCATACAACTACATCTGGCAACAGCAGACCATCAAAGAATACGCCAGGACCTCGCATCCGATTTCTTCCTGAACAAAACAACACGGATATACGCTCGGAGACTCGACCAGCACCATAGCCTAATCAACACTAAGCTAGGGAACCCGGTTTTCATTTCAACTACTTCCGGAGGCTCGGAACCAAAGACAAAGGACCAAGAATACAAGAAACTCAAGACTACAATGACGATGATACATCAAGACTCTTCATCCGACTTCTTTTCTAAAGAGAAGAACTCAGAGAAAGCGCGGAGCTGCGGGATAAACCCAAAAGCACGAGGCTCGTACACTCAGTGAGTGCAATTTCACCAAAAAGGAACCCGGACATAAGTTCGGAGGCTGCATGCCGCAAAACTACTCGGATGATGGTTTAATCCAAGACTAAAAGGCCGCTTCGGAAGGATGCCGCGAGACTACTCGGACGATGGTTTAATCCAAGTCTTGGGGACTACTTCAGAACACAAATTTTCAAACAACATAAAGGATCAAGACCCTCCAACTTTTTGTTCCAAATAGCAAGAGGCTTGGGGGCTACACTTAGTGAGTGCGCTTTTTCGACACAGACCATTTCAAGACATTACGACAAAAAGAACCCGGAACGAGCCATATTCGAGTTCTTTTTGATAAAACTTCAACGAACAATCGGAACAACTTCAAGACAAGATCCTCCAGCTCCTTGTTCCAAATAGCAAGAGGCTCGGGGGCTATAACCAGATGGATGTATTTTTTCTTCAGAAAAGCACTCACCACTCAAAGATCCTAAGAAGCGCTACAAGGTTTCACTCCAGAAAGCACTTGGATGACATCTTATTCCTACTCAACAAGACTTGAAGGGGCAAAGCGAGACTTTCAGAGCTCAACCATGAAGTGCTCGGGGGCTTGTCGATACGGGACCCACAGGATACCCCGCAAGGGAGAGAGAAGATCTAGTTCAACTAGGATTCTTCCCATGTAAATCTTAGTAGTAGAACTATCAAGTAATCCTACTAGGAAATCTCATTGTAAACCGACTAGGACTCTGGCCTCCTGACTATATAAAGGAGGGCAATGCTCCTATCAAAAGAGAGAACAAAGCAGATCATAATCAATCCAACGCAAAGGCTAAGGCCGACTGGACGTAAGGTTATTACTCGATCTACGATCGAGGGCCTGAACCAGGATAAATCGGCTATCTCTTGCGTAAACCATCGAGTTCGGCATACGCCGAAGCCCGAACATACTGCCCCGAGTACCCCCGTGGCAGGCTATCGGTGGTAAAACATCGACAAATATTCCCAAGTAACTTTGAACCGTTTATTTAAATGTTGGTTACTACATATTACCTTGGAGGTAATAAAATAAATATATAAATTATTTCCTAATCCTAGGGAATAGTTGCTCTCATGTGTATATCTCTAAATTTAGGACGTATAAGGCCCAACGAAGGGTACTTAGATGGAGTATATGATCATACTAGACCATCTAGGATAGTATATTTGTAAAGTATGTAAGTATACATAAAGTATGTGGTTATACCCCTTTTATATACTACTGTAATAGTACTATAATAATATATTAAAAAATATGGGCTCTATTAGAAAAATTTCACGTATTAAGATTTGGAGTATCTTGAAATAAGTATATAAACATACTCACACTGACAAATGAGTATGCACACATACACAATGTGATTTATTGAAGATGGGAGTAACTTCTCCTGGGAGTAGAAAAAATACACCCGATATATATATATATATATATATATATATATATATATATATATATATATATATATATATATATATATATATATATATATATA
The DNA here is from genome assembly GCF_019320115.1 of Miscanthus floridulus. Classification (NCBI taxonomy): domain Eukaryota; kingdom Viridiplantae; phylum Streptophyta; class Magnoliopsida; order Poales; family Poaceae; genus Miscanthus; species Miscanthus floridulus. Next base: position 8,856,972 of record NC_089587.1, read on the forward strand.
AAAGGAAGTAGGCATATGTGATAGAAAACGATCGACCAAATACATAATTAGATCTATTGATAGATGTAAGGTCTCATACGTGATTGTTTGAACATGTAATTATTTAGTGGATTGAACATGACTTTATTTTCGAATTCAATTCATTTTGCATGGTAATTACAAAAGTATACCTTGTATGCGCCCGAATAAACAAAATATACAACGTCTTCCCATGATTGAGCTACTTTAAAACATAATTCTTCTGGAGAAAAAAGACTTCTGCTAAAGTCGTGCACTTGTAATATAATTTTATCTTAATAAAAGAAAATTAAGAATTTTCATAAATCATTCTATAGCTGTTTTCATTTTTTGGTTGACTTGTTTGGCCTAAAAAATGTTTCTCATAAGTCCAAAAAACCATCCAAATTCATGGTTCGGGAAGTATTTTGTCATATAATTTTTTCGCATACATGCTCGAGTAAAACTCCATTTTTTCTTAACAAAACACATGTTCAAAATTAGGCTCTATTTTGGAATTAATAGACATTTGTCATAAAATTTGGGCTTGTTTCCAATGTTTAAATTTATTTTCAAAATAAAACTTAATTTTGAGATTGCCATTTATTAAGGAAACTTGGATTTCACTTTATCACATATGACAAAATACTAATTTTTGAACCATGCATAGATATGATTTTTCCTGTTTTTTTTTTTGGGGGGGGGGGGGGGGGGGGGAGGGATTTGGGTCTAAATAGCTTAAACTCAAATATAGAATTATAGGAAGAATTTCAGTTTTAAATCTGTACAACCTATGATGCCAGGTATAATAAATCTATAAATCTCAACCTATAACAAAACCAAAGTTTATCGGGTACAGTAGGTACGTCCGGTGTTTCTGCTTGCCTTCCATGCGAGACAGATAGCCAGATAGGTAAGGAAGTAAATCGTTGGCTTAAGTTAGATAGTTTCCTTTTTTTGGGGTTTTTTTTATTCAGGCCATTACAATTCTCTAAGTTTTGAGAAACACCATTACAATTCGTCTATTTGGAGATCTGCCATTATAATTTCATGTCTCCTCCATTCATGCCATTTTCTACACCTTTTATGTATATGGACCCACTGGCACCCGCGTATGCGTACAAGAACGTCTACTCGCGTTAAGTCTCTGCCTCCTCCGTTACACTGAGGCCACGCCGCCGTCGCTCTCTGTTTCTCCCGTCCCCATTCCCCTTCTTCCCTCTGCGACGATTGAATGCGGCGGCACCTCGGCCTTGGGCCGCATCCAGGACACCAACGAGCAAACGCAGGACAGGGCGGCAGGCCATCTCTGGCAATGCGGTGAGCAGCGTGGCCGGCAGTGCTCGCGAACTGCGGCAATGGCGAGCGCACGGTGCACTACGGCAATAGCGAGAGCACGACGGGCTACGGGTCGACGAGCACAGCCTGCGCAGCCAGCAGCACGACTGCCGACACGACGTGGGAGTCCGCGTGCGAGACGGACGCAGGTGGGAGGCCTGAGGCCGCGTGCAAGATGGACGGACGTGGCCGCCGGACTCGCTGACGGGCGCCAGGTGCGTCCTCCATTCGTCCCTGGCGGCACGGCCCAGGATACGACCCCACTTATTGGTCATGTGGTGCTCCCCGTGGTGGTCGAGCTGCCGCTGCCGTAGCTCGCGAGCGTCGCCGGCCACGCTGCTAGCCGCGTCCCTACAGGAGCTGCCTACCGGAGGTGCTCGCCCCACAGCCTGTGCGCTCGCCCCTGCCTTGCCACGTCCGCTGGCACAAACTCGCCGCCGCCATTGAGCCACCAGACGGAACTCGTGTATGAGCCACCGCTCGGGATGGAACTCGAGGTCACGCTCCGCGGGGTCGCAGGTGACGCGTACGCGAGCGCCGACCGCGTTGACACCGCCGGGGCGGAGGAGGGCGCGGCGGAGGGCGTCTTCTTCACCTAGCCGTGGTGAGAAGGCCGACGACAAGGCATAGGGCCCACACGCCCATCTCCATCGCCCACCTCACCGTCTCCATCTCAACCTGCTGCGTACATCCACGCTGCTCTACGAGACCGTCACGCAGCGCCTCTTCCCCAACGGCTCCGCGCTTGAGCTCGCCGCGGACCTCGAGGTCTTCATCTCGGTGCGCGCGTGGGAGACGGTCGTGTACACCCGCATCGTCTCCGTGGCCATGAAGAACTACAAGGAGCTCTTCCTCGAGCTCGACGCCGACTGCTTGAACGCCTACGTCGCCGACGTCAAGTCTGGAAAGAAGTGGATTGCCATGGGCGCGCTGCTCCCACACGAGAATGGCGGCGACGTGGCCGACCTGCAGTGGCAGCAAATGGTCACGACATGCGGGCGCTCGGCAAGCTGAGCAACTATGTCACAGTGTGTTTAGGAGCATGTCCGCCCTACCCATGGACGTGTGCATGGCCCTAGGCGTTTGGAGATCCTGACGCTGCCGATGAGCACGCTGCCTCCGATCTTGGGGTGTCGGTCGCCGGCGGTGCCGCCTAGCGTCACGTGGTGGAGGATGGAGATGTTGTTGCCCACGACGGTTGTCTCCCTGATGACAACACCCGTGGCGTGGTCGAGCAGGATCCCCTTGCCGACGGTGGCGTTCGAGTGGATGTCTGACGGCGAAGACGTGGGACTGGAGCGCCAGCGCCAGCGCGCGGCAGATTTACGCCCAGAGCACGTGCATGATGCGGTGCACCTGCACGGTGACCCAGGCGAGCACGCGGGGTATGGTGACGAGCGCATGGGGCCAGCAAGCGCGAGGGCCGATGGCAATAGCTGCGACCGTGTCGGCATCGCCACATCTACATGGAGGCCAGCAGCCGGGGCCTTGGCAGGCTCCTCCGTGCGTGTCTGAGGCGTCCACAAACGGGACCGGCTGAGCCAGTGTAGCTGTTCCACGAACAAGCTAACCCAGCTGCTCCATGTCCTAAGGCATGGCCTCCGCGGCGACCTGCAACAGTGCCCCACTAGTGGCCACTCAGCGCTCGCGCTTGCTGGCGTGGATGGCAGTGGCTACAGCCTACGAAGCCAGTGCTTACGTTCCGTTCGCACGCGCAGGCCGCCAAGGGCGAGCGCTGCCGCTCTGGCTCGCGCGCTGGCCGCGTGGGCAAGTGCTCCTCCACCGCAGGCGAGCTCGTTCTAACGGAGCAGCCGGATCCTTAACGCCTATACGCGTCTGTGTATGCATATACGTCTGACAGTGGACCTATATACGTGGCTGGTGTAGGAAATGACATGAATGAAGGAGAGATGAAATTATAATGGCAAATCTCCGAATAGGCGAATTGTAATGGCGTTTCTCAAAACTTCTAGAATTGTAATGGCCTGAATAAAAAAAACCCTTTTTTGTATGCTAATTATTTTAATTACATAATTATTACGTCTACCAAAAAAATCAAGGGTTGTGATTTGGAGCTCTTACCATACTGTAGCAAACCCTTTCTTAACATTGATAAATAACCAATTTAATCAGTGATTCAAATACCTGTGAGCGCCAATGAAGGCCGTATGAAGAGTGGAATAGGTGGACACTTTCACGAGGAAAAAGCCTGTTGTAATAGGATTCTGGTAACCCTTGAATATAGTACGTAGATGCGCCCTTTCACCTGTTATATTTGGCCTTTTGAACTTCTCAATTGACCGAAATAATTCATTAAAGTCGTTGCCGGGAAGGTCATTTAAAGAGTAAATTTGTTGTGGCCACGGCGCGGCCTCAAGGTGGCCACGTCGTTCAAAATTTTCCTAAGCGTCAGATCCTCAATCCAACGGTGCTGCTGCTCTTCCCATGCCAAATATATACCGACTGAAACCCTAGCTCCACATTCCAAATCCACTTCTCCTCCCTCTCGCTCCTCTCTCAGCGGCGGCTGGGGCTGGGGAGGCCCGACTCCCGAGCCAGGGCTCGAGCGGCGGCGCTGGTGGCCCCAGCGCAGTGGCCTCCACGCGTGCGGCTTCCAGTGCAGCTGGCGCGGCGGCACAGGAGGGCCCTAGGCGCGGCGGCTCTGGCACCGTGGCCTCCGGGCCCCGTGTGGAGCTGGCGCGGCGTCGGCGGCTCTGGCGCCGTGGCCTGCGACGCAGTGGCACACTCGCACGGCTCCAGGCACCGTGGCCTCCGAGCCCCGTGTGGAGCTGCCACGGCGTCGGCGGCTCTGGCACCGTGGCCTGTGGCGCAGTGGCACAGTCGCACGACATCCCTAGCACGGCGGCGCCCCGGCCCAGACAGTTCCAGCGAGAGAACCCTAGCGCATCGGCGCCCTGTAGCGGGTGGCGACCAGCGCGGGAGGCCTCCGGCGCGGTGCCGCACTGGCCCTGAGCGGATCTGTTCTCCAACGTGGGAGGCCTCCAGCGCGAGGGCGATGTTGCCTTGTTGGGACCCTAGCGCTGGTGGCGCACCAGCGCGGACAGCCTCGGCTCGAGCGGCCCCTCCGTTCCGTCTTCCTTGCCGTTCTGCTGGCTGCGCCAGGTGAGCCGCCCGGCCTCTCTCCATCCTTACTTTTCCATTCGTTTCCCGCCTATCTGCTGCAGCTCACTGGTGGCCTGCTTCTCCGTGGGGCGTCTGTAGCTGTTGGGGGTAAGGAGGACGCCAGATCTGTATTGTGCGGCCAAGACCCGGCGAGGCACCCCCTGGCCCGGCGGAGCACCGGGGCGGCGGTCGGCCTCCGGCGGTCTTCCATGGTCGACTAGGGCCTAGGGCGCCCCCCGTGCAGCGGTGGGCACACCCAGGCTGTGAGGTTTGCTAATCCAAGATTCGAGCTGTGGGGTTGTACGCGATCTGGCCCCAGTTGGTGAGTAGCTAGCTGTGGAGGCACGCTTGCAGGCCATGGCAAGGAAGAAGCTAGGCAGACGAATTGATGGACGCTGCCTGCGTAGCAGTGCTGTTGCCATATCAAGGTATTTTGATTTTACTTTTTTTCATGTATACGGCTAAAGCTTCTTTGCCCTGATGCATAGGCAGAAAGGCTTCGCCTGCAATTTGGCTACAGGCTGTGTGCCATGCTTCGTGGACTGGTATGGTTTATGCTAATGATGCTTTTGGGAGCAATTATTAATTTGGACCACGCTTGATTTCTTACCAGCCTAATCTCATGCTTGTTGCATCCATTTTTTTTTGCATTGACTGGGCACCTATGGAAGAAAAGCCTCTGTGCATGACCATAGTGGATTTCTTACTAGCTTTTTGTTGGTCGCTCTTTAGGAGTTGGCTTGCTGGTTTGTCAATTTATGAAATTACTTTCCATTTCTAAATAATATTTATAACCATAGGTGAATGACAGCAATGAAGCAATACAGAAAAAACAGGCGATGAGACTTCCAGCTAACACTGTTCCTCTAAATTTGAAGAGATTAGGTGACTGCTAATATCACCTCTTTCTTTTTGTTTCAATTTTGCAGCCTAATGAGCTAAAGGGAGGAACTTTATTCCCTTTTGTTGGTTTAGAAGTGTGAATCCGTAGGATGAACTTTATTGTTTTGTCTGAACAAGGATTAGCTTTAGTTTCTTGCTGTGAAAAGGTGAATTCAAATTCAAACTTTAATTCTCTTGCAGAAGCATATCTAGACATTATTTTAGAAATGTTGCCTACCTGCCAATAAAGTTATTCTATGTCATATAACATATGTTTTCCTTACTAAAATAAAGATACATTGCGATTTCTTTTCTCTTGGATTGTTCAAATGGATGGAAACTGTGGTTTGCCTTGCCACCAGTTTTGTCCCATCAAATGTTACATTGACTGTTGCGTTCCTCACACGAAATCCGAGTTGTACAGATGTAGGCAATTTTCAGTTTGTTTGTTCCAAGCTTCGCTTTATATAACACAGAAAGGCTGTAAGATTAATTGATTGCTCTCCTTTGATAGATAAAAAAAATCTTTTATTGATTTCTAATCTTTATGCATGGAGGAACTATGTAATACCAATACCAATCACTCCAGTGCCTATGCGACCCGGCATCGAAAGTGGTGACTTGCAGTCGACCACCATTTGCAGCTCAAGGTACCACCTGTGCCTCTCCCCTATAAGTTATCTTGCCTTAGCAAGAATGTGTTCCTGACCCAAAGGTAGCATATGCTATTTCCTAGACAATTTGTCATCAAACAGTTTAGATTCGTTGAACTGTTTGATGAAATGTCAGTATAGTGTGTTCCACTGTTTTCAGTTACATTTAAATTGTTGCTGCGTGCTCGAAACCAATTTTTCTTAATATAAGTTTGCTAAGTTCTTTCGTTGTTTCAAAATGGAGCTACAGTTGTAAAGTAGTTCAACCGAGGAATCCAGGTATCTGTTAAGCCTTGGTTAGTAATTTTAAAGTTTGTACGGATGTCCTTCAACACATGCTACAAATGCAGTTCTGTTTCGAATTTGTTGACAAATTTTTATAGTCCTTTAGCTGTATACATGAAGGCTAAAAAGTTCGCTTTTGGTGGTTGCAGATCCTAGAGAAGGAGGTGTTATGGACCTTGAAGTTGATGGAGGACAGTCTCCACGAGGTGATCGTTGTTCTCAAATTATCCTCTATTGCATTCCATGCTTTTTTTACTTTAGCAACTATTCTGTTCAGTATTTCTCGGAGAGTAGCATTAGATTGGCCAGTATGTCTGGTTGCCTGTTGCACCTTCTGCTTTGTACAAAACATTTATTTTTAGCTTCCATTCAAATAATACAAATGAAAATGGGTCCGAGAGATGTCTGGTGCATCATGCAACCAAAATTAACCTGTGGCCTTAAAGTGATAAGAGGAAATCTTTCCTACAACATTTTTCAGTGTTATTTAGCTGCTCCTATGTTTGTGCATAATGGGCTAATGACTGCGTTGATGTCTTATTTAACTGCTCCCGTGTTCACCTCTGCTTATATGATTTCCCCCCAATACTGCAGTGTTGGCTAGATTATCCCGTTTAATAGACTTGTGGCTGGGGAAAACTATGGACCCTGCGGTTCAGATGGTCTTGTAAGAAATACACTTGCGGCTGACATTATGTATGGTGGGAAAACAATGAATCTTCCTGCGATTCAGCGACTGGCTTCTATTTTTTTGGTCATTTTTCCTTGGTTTGTGATTGCGTTCTGTGCTATATTTTTGTGGCGATCTTTTTATATACTGTTTGGGTTGCCAGATAAAATAATTTGTTATCTCAGCATTATTTCATTTCTCAAACAAAATCGCAAAGATGTTATCACGCGCGCATGGGCGCGCGCAAATTACTAGTTCAAGAAGAATTGAAGTTCCACGTAATCATCTCCACTAGATTAACACAGCTCAACAATGGTGCTTATAACACGAGATGAAGAGCAATGTGTTTGGTCCTGCAGCGCATCCTAGGTCGCCAATGATCATAGTTTTGGAGTGAAGAGTTGTGTACACTTCTTTTATGGCATTCTCAACCACCGGCCTGGTCTCACTAAAAAATATTTCCTAATAAAATCCACAAAGAAGAAGAAATCATTAGGTGATATAGGTTTTTTTTATATTTTTTATATTTTTTTATTAAATATTTTAATAATAACCACGTCTAATTTTTTTTTTTTGCGGATCTAACCCTTTTGGTCGTCCCAGTCCGGCTGGCGTGACCAAAAAAATGCTGTCTGCGCCACAGGTGACGCATGTGGCGTGACAGCGTTATTTGGTCACATGACTAAAAGGGTTAGATCTACAGTTTTTTTAACGCGGTTATTATTAAAATATTTAATAAAAAGATTAAATATAAAAAAAATCCCCGTGATATATGGGTCTCCCATCCTTCCATCGGAAGAAGAACAATGAAACCAAATTGATATTTGCAGTAAGTTATTGGATAAGGTCAATGGATGGTACTTAACTGGCATCAAGAATCACACCAGATTAATACGATTTCACATTATCAAAGGCATAGCAGCAATCACAACAAAACATGGACTTAACTAATGTTCTATATGCTTTTAAGAAAAGACTAATTTTATATACGTTTCAAATACGTAAAAGACAATAAACTATGGTTGCAATGGTTATTAACACTAACATTACCAACATATCAATTGCTTACAAACTTGGTGCATGCAAAACATGAGAAATGCATGTTACATAAAACATAGTTGTGTCCTAGAAAAAGGGATAGAATAATCACTTGACGCCTAGAATTGTTGGAGTAGCTCCATTCTCCTTCCCCTTCAGCCATATGAAAATATGTATTCATTTCTATGAGGACGAGCTTGGGATTATATTCACGCCCTAACTTGCTTCGGTAGCAATATCGAATCAGTTGTCTGAATACCATCTCTGTGAGGTACTATTTATACTACTCTAGGCAGGGGACCATTGCATGATGAAGCCGTTTAGTCAAATGATCTTGTGGCGGTGGTGTGGTTAACGAGTCCTGGAGCGTTGGATCGCTCGCCAACACAAACAGTGTCTCCTTTTCATTGTCCTGCAGCCTAGCTAGGATTGATGAGCCCTGTAGCAACTTTTCTTTGTCGAGCAACTATTGGCCAAGCAGTACTCTTGTCTCCATATGTCTTCTTTATATCTTATTTGTCTCCGTGTGTCTTCTTTATATCTTATTCAGTTATATGCTACTATGTGATCCTATATCAATAAATGTAACAATTAACTAAATTTTCTTAATTTTATAAGTAAACATGTTATTAATATTCGCATATGCTCTAAAAAGTTGAGTATTTTTAATATTAGGCTATTGAAACTTAGGCTGTCCCTAACGGGATGAATGAAATCGCCAGCGTCCGGAGCTTAGCGCGCTGCTCTTTTCTCCTCCTGTCCAATAAGAATCCTCGATTTAGCAACTGTTGGGGACGCCCTTAGCATCTCCTATAGCAGCCCGCTATCTGCTACGCAGACACTAATCCACTATTGTCAATTGTTGGATAGCTGGTCAATACTAAGGCTGTGTTTAGTTGGGTGAAATTTAGAAATTTGGTTATTGTAGCACTTTCGTTTTTATTTGGCAATTAGTATTCTATCATGGACTAATTAGGCTCAAAACGTTCGTCTCGCGATTTCCAACCAAACTGTGCAATTAGTTTTTTTTCGTCTACATTTAATGCTTCATGCACGTATCGCAAGATTCGATGTGATGGCTAATGTAGCACTTTTTTAGAAAACTTTTTGAAACTAAATGAGGCCTAAGTCACCAATAGTGTTGGTTCTGAAGTTTACATGTCCTTTTGTCCTGGAGCCTTGGGTTGATGAGCTCTCCGTAGCCTCTTTCTGTTGTCGAGCTAGCCGAACACCCTTGCAGGACAACAAATTCAACGCTCCTCCCTTGTCGTTGTCGACCAGCAATTGGCCGAGGAGCCGGGCGTGGCCCCCTCGCCGCTAGCCGGCGCACGGGCATTGCACGCGTATAAGATGGCCATAAGGCCCATGGCCATTCGGCACAGTCCATGGCCCGGCTCTAGGGCCGTGCCTGGGCTCCTATCCAGGCATGGCGTGTCGGACCGGCCCGGCCCGGCCCGATATATATATTCGGCTCCCGTGCTCCTGATTCGACTCCACTAAGGGCGTTGTCCTGTGCTTCCCTCCAAGCGTGACTCCAAGTAGGCCGACGCCAGCCCTTCCCATCCCTTCCCTTCTCCAACGCTGGCGCCGCAGTTCCACCCGACGGCCTGTGCTTCTATCCCTTCTCCAACGAACACCGGCGAGGCCGCTTCTCCACCAGAGTGGGCGGCGATGACGGCTCTGCGTGCGGTGATGGAGTAGCGTGCGCAGGCGGCGGCGACGGCTCTGCGCATGGTGGCCAATGCGCCACGGCGGGCAGCCTCGGGCACATCAGGCCCACCGTGCCGATGGGCCGGCACGGCACGGCTCGAGTTCTAAAGGGCAGTGCCTGAGCAGTTGGTGGACATCGTGGGTGGTCACGACACGGCCCGATGAGCCTGCCATGCCGTGCCGGCCCGACCTCCAGCGGACCGTGCCCTCACCGGGCCGGGCGGCCCGTTTGGCGCGCGCCAGCATTTCTCCGCGGACCCAGACGCAGCTCTCCATGCTCGCGGGTCGCGGCGTGCGCGAGTCGCCGCGTGGTCTCTTCCCCGATGTCCCAAGGCACACATGCACGCTACATGGCCCACAGACCAGCGACCGAAGGGAGAGGGTGCTATATCGACCTGCGTCGACGGATGGAAGGAGAGCGACTAAGTTGAGCTCGTGTTGTGACGGGGATTCGATGGGAGGGGAGTCCCACAGACAGAGAGGGATGTGGGATGGGCGCTCGATCGCCGGCCACGCACGCGAGCAGCGGTGGCGAGGTGGAAGGTCACTGCCTCCGTGAGCTCGTCGGCTCTAGGGGCGGATCCAGCAATATGGCAAGGTCTGGCGGCCATGCCAGGGCTCACCGCCGGCGAGTGTGTGGAGGTGCGAATTGCCATAACCCAGCTCTGACTCGTGGTAGACGACGTAGAACTAAAAAGCCGACATGGCAATGTTTGGACTCGAGGTGCGAACAGTCGCAGTTGCCAATACATGCCGGCCGCACTCACCAATCAACCGTGTGTTGCTCAAAATAAATAAATTAATTAATAAAATTAAATTAAAAAAATCAACCGTGTGATACTATGGCGCCAGTGACGTTGACGCCATGGCCTCATGCTCTCTGACTTCGTAGTTTCTCTACACGCCGGCGCCAGCACTGCTAGCGTACTGAAGAGAGGGGGGCAAACTAGAAAATGTTAGTGCAGATCATGTAATTGTATGTTTCATTTCATTCTTTGATCAGTAGTTATGAGCACTTTTTATTTCATCGATCAGTTCTGTTATGATTAATTATATGACTAGACTAGAAAGTCCATATTGGTGTATTTGGAAAATGATTTATGACATATATATCCATAAGGGCTATATATATCTCTTATTTTCTACTACTCCGTATATGGCATATGGCTTGGACTTGGAGTGACCTTGCGTCGGTTCGCTGGTTAATTTGGTTGGCAGAATCGCTTCCCTTTTATGTGGCCTGGCTGGAGTAAATTAAAACTTCTTGCCGTCTTGGACATTCACGGGTTGATGGCTTGATGCTCGCAGCAGTCGTCAGTGCTACCTCTGCTCTGTAGCTCCGTTTGCCTTTGGGTTGTGCGCATTTTCGTGTTTCAGACGGAAGAACGGAAGGTGACCTCCAACTATCAATGGCTAGCAGCTCGAAACGTTGGAATGCCTCGAGCGCGACTGAAATACAGAATATATGAAACCAAACGATGGAGAAGGGAAGCTTCATCTCTCGATTCATGCGTGGTCAGCGTAAATTTCTCACGAATACGCGCGCCTTGTGAACTACTTAGGGCTCGTTCGGTTGTTGTGAAATGAGTCCACGAATCGTTCCTGTTGATGATGCTTATTCAAATTAACAAAAGCAATCCAGCGGGAATCTATCCAGGAGGTCATTCCCCGCCTTGTGAACTACTTAGGGCTCGTTCGGTTGTTGTGAAACGAGTCCACAAATCGTTCCTGTTGATGATGCTTATTCAAATTAACAGAAGCAATCCAGCGGGAATCTATCCGGGAGGTCATTCCGTAGCAACCAAACGTGCCCTTAGGGAGTGCATGCAGGAATAATGGATATGATTGAGTTGAGCAGCGGATCGGTCGATCCTTGGGCACGGCAGCGGCAACAGGAGGGAGTGTTTCTGTATTTGTCTAGCTCTGCAGCCTGTTCGCTTGCTCGTAAACGATCGTAAATTTCCAGCCGGGAACCGTATTTTTCTCACACCAAATCAGCCAGCAGTAAATAATCCACGATCGTTTACGGCCTCCCGAACAGGCTGCTGGTTTGAAGGTTGGCGTTGGAGATGATTGGCATTTTTTTTTGTTGATAATGGTACGCTATAAGCGTACACATACCTGTATTAAACAAGGAAAATGTACATAGACATGTCCAAATACAGGCACCTACTAGAAGGATACACAAAGGATAGCTGTCCAACCCAACTTGCACAAAGGACCCTTAATAAAAAAGAAATTACAAATACGTCCTTCAGCCCCTCTGTGCTTGCCAGAACTACTGCTTGCTGTCCATCTCCGTCGACTCCGGATCCACCACCAGAGCAAAGAAGAGAGCAAAACACACACCGAGATCTGAAGAAGCACCATCGCACAGTGGCTTTGAAGAGAGCCGCAGTAGCATCCCACCCCAAGGGATGAGAACAAACAACCTGTTGAAATGCATCGATCGGGCGGGGACGCACCCCATGCTTCTTAGATCCTGGACCTGCACAAGCTGCTGGACAGCAGCCAGGAAGGAGAGCAAGCCCACACAACGTAGCTCCACCAACCCACCAGCCACCTTTCTGTACCACACCGCCGACACCACCGCCATACCTGGCTGAAGCGCCGGACAGCCTGAGCCTCGCGACCAGGAGTCGTCAAGATCCCGACAGAACCCACCATCAGTGAGTACTCCAGAACCCGCGAACTCCTCCTTCACAGGCATCTCGTCGGCGTCGGAGGACACGCCGCCGAGACGAGGACGATGCCGGAAGGACTTATTCCACAGCGACGACGTCTTCCATCTTCACTGAGCTCCTAACAATGATAAACCATTCTAACTATTTGTATGCCTATGTGTTAGCAAACCTCACCCTGGGGATCTGTTGGCGGCACCAAGGCCCAAGAGGAAGAGAGTCAGCAACGTCAAATTAGCTGGGCCGGAGTGGGCTTGCACATCTTGCATCGAGAAGCCCGAGTCGGCCTAAAGACCACTCCGTCGGCCCACTGGCTTGAGGCTGAGAAGAGTGAATCGAAGCTGGTATATCTGTGCCGCAGGGAGAGGGAGAGGGCATGAAAAGAATTCTGTATTTTCTTCCTTGTAGCGAACAAGTTCTTCTATCAATACATATCGTTATCGTAAATTCTGTAATCTCCTTCCTGAGTCCGTCCGCCTGCTATCGGCGACACTAACATTGGTATCAGAGCCGTCGACCCCCGACCACCGCGCGTGCTGGAGATCCTCCCACCCGCCCATCCCCACTTCACCCGCCTTCAACGCTCCCGCGGCGCCATGGATCCCGTCGTCCGCCAGATGTTCGACGATTTGATTCACCGCTTCGACACCTTCCGCTCCGAGTTCGACGGCCTCGGTGCCCGTCTGGACCGACGCTTCACCGAGTCGGAGGCCTTCCGCTCCGAGCACGACTCCGCTGTCGACAGCCGCCTCGACTCCTTGGAGCAGTTCGCCTCCGCCCAGTACACCGCCGCCATCGTCGCTGACAACTGGGGCGGCCATTTCTCCGAACGCGTCAGCGAGCTGGAGGGGCGCGTCCATGATCTGGAGATGGTGCGCTACGTCGAGATCCAGGACGAGCGCGACGAACGGGTTGCCGCACTGGAATCCGCCTCGGAAGCATTCACCGCCTGGCGTCCCCGGATCGAGAGCTCCCTCTTCACCATTCGTTCCGAGGTGGATCGGTTGTCCAAGCTCTGGGATCGATCCAGCGTTGCTCCTAATGGTGGATCTCCCGAGCACAAGGGTATTATGGAGTTGGTCGCCGGGCGCGCAGCTGCCGGATCAACGACCGACTGGCCCAGTGGGCACGGCGTCGCCTCACCACCACGGGATGCGGGGTATGGCTCGGTCACGACCATAGCCCCGTGCCCGGCCAATGGTACGTTACCCGCACCTAATCCTCTTCCGCCGCCGTTACAGTTTCATCCTCCTCCTCCTCCACCACCGACGAACCCATACCCATCACCATACTACCAGTCGTCTCCGTTTCCACCTACGCAATATGCTCCTCACCACAGTTCCCAACAGCCTAATTATTTTCCCCATCAAGCCAATCCCACTTTAGGCCAACTCCCTAAGATGTTGTTTCCTTAATTCGATATGGATAATCCTAAGCTGTGGCTCTCCCGTGCTCGTGCTCACTTCGAAATGTACTCAGTTCATCCAGCGCTCTGGGTTTGCGTCGCCACTCACCATTTCACCCATGCCGCAGCCCGTTGGCTTCAGTCCGTCGAGTCTGAAGTTCAGAACATATCCTGGGAATCTTTCTCTATCCTCATCCATGAGCGATTTAGCCGTGATCAGCACGAGCTGCTCTTACGACAGCTTTTCCACATTAAACACACCTCCACCGTGTCTGATTATATTGAAAAATTCACTGACCTTTTTGAACAACTCAAAGCCTACAATCCTCACCCTGATAAACTCTACTTTACAACTCGCTTTGTTGATGGTTTACGCGATGATATTCGCTCTGTTGTTATGGTTGCTCGACCCCAAAACCTCGATACTGCTTGTACTCTCGCCTTGTTACAGGAAGAGGCGCTGGACCAAGGTGTCCGCAAGGAATTCAAGTGCTCGGAAGCGTCCCCGTTCGCTCGTACGGCAACCATCAAGGGTGCTCTTCCCCTGCCTCTTCCACCCCGGCGTCCCCAAGCTGTGCCAGATCCAGTCCCTAAGAAGCGAGTTCCACCCAAGGCTACTTCTATCGACGACAAGCTGTCCACTCTCCGAAATTACCGGCGAGCACGTGGCCTCTGTGTTCGCTGCGGCGACAAGTGGGCTACAGGCCATAGGTGTGCCCCAGTTCCACAAGTTCATGCTCTTCAAGAAGTCTGGGACCTGTGCTCCGAGGCCTTCCAGGAAGCTGTCGATAGTCCAATCCAAGATGCTGATCAGCCCACCGATGTTTAGGCTTTCATGATGCTCTCCTCCGCTGCGGCTTCTGGTTCAGCTGCTCCCAGAACAATGCAATTCAAGGGATCGTTGCTTGGCCGTGATGTCGTCATTTTGGTGGATTCCGGCAGCAGCCATTCCTTCTTGAGTTCCTGCATTGCAACCGGTCTGCCCAATCTGAGTCCTCTTCCTAAACCAATGACAGTTCGTGTGGCTGATGGGGGCTCTCTTCTCTGTGCCGAAGAACTCCGCTGTGCTGAATGGTCAGTTCAAGGCTACTCTTTCCACTCTACCCTGCGCATCCTGCAGTTGGGCTCTTATGACATGATTGTCGGTATGGATTGGTTAGAAGCCTTCTCGCCTATGAGGGTTGATTGGCAACACAAATGGATGAGCATTCCTTATGGCCAGCGCCATGTCACTCTTCAGGGCCTGTTGCCGGATTCTGATCAGCACGATCTCATGCAACTCTGTCACATTGCTGCTCCTGCTACTTCATCGGACACTCCTGTGCTTCCTCCAACCATCCAGCATCTCATTGACGAATTTGCTGAGCTATTCCAAGAACCTTCTGATCTGCCACCTCGCCGTCAATGCGATCATCATATTCCATTAGTTCCTGGTGCTCCACCAGTGGCTCTCCGTTAGTACCGTTACAAGCCAGCGCTCAAGGATGAAATTGAAAAACAAGTTGCTGAGATGCTACAGACAGGCATGATACAGCCCAGTTCTAGTGCTTTCTCTTCCTCGGTGCTTTTGGTCCGCAAGAAAGATGGATCATG
This sequence comes from Miscanthus floridulus, assembly GCF_019320115.1. Lineage (NCBI taxonomy): Eukaryota > Viridiplantae > Streptophyta > Magnoliopsida > Poales > Poaceae > Miscanthus > Miscanthus floridulus. Next base: position 8,872,347 of record NC_089587.1, read on the forward strand.
GCGGTTCTGCGTTGACTACAGGATGCTCAACGCCTTGACCATCAAGAGCAAATTCCCTATCCTAGTGGTGGATGAGCTGTTGGATGAGTTGGCCCACGCCCGCTGGTTTTCTTGCTTGGATCTCTGGGCTGGCTTTAATCAGATTCGTCTGGCACCCGGAGAAGAACATAAAACCGCCTTCCAAACACATTGGGGTCAGTTTGAGTTTACTGTCATGGCCTTCGGATTGACCGGCGCACCAAATACATTCCAAGGCGCCATGAACACCACTCTCTACCCTTTATTGCGCAAGTGTTCCCTGGTTTTCTTTGATGATATTCTTGTGTACAGCCGTACTCTCGAAGACCACATTCAGCACCTTCGCCAGGTTTTTACCTTGTTAGCAAGCGACTAATGGAAAGTTAAGCTATCCAAATGTCGTTTTGCACAACAGTCCATTTCATACCTAGGACACATTGTCAGCCATAATGGTGTTTCCACTGACCCCAGCAAAATTGACTCTGTCCAGCAGTGGCCTCCACCCCAGAATATCAAAGAGCTCCGCAGCTTCTTGGGGTTAGCCGGCTACTACCGCAAGTTTGTCCAGTACTTTGCTACATTGGCCAGACCTCTGACTGATCTACTCAAGAAGGGGTCTATATTCATTTGGACCCCCATCTCACCAAGCTGCTATGGATGCTTTGAAGTCTGCCCTGGTTTCAGCTTCGGTGCTCGCCCTGTCGGACTTCAGTAGGCCATTTCAACTTCAGACCGATGCCAGTGACTTGGGTGTTGGAGCAGTCCTGTTACAAGATGGCCACCCACTTGCTTTTGTCAGCAAAGCACTTGGCCCCCGATCTAGAGCTTTGTCTACTTATGAAAAGGAGTTCCTGGCAATCATAGTGGCAGTCGAGCAGTGGCGTTCTTATCTCCAACACAGCGAGTTTACTATCTTTACTGACCAACGTAGCCTCATGCACTTCACCGATCAGTGTCTGCAGACCTAGTGGCAGCTCAAGATGCACACCAAACTGGTCGGTCTTCAGTACAAGGTAGTCTACAAGCCCAGCAAGTCCAATTCTGCAGCCGATGCTCTGTCCCGTCATCCAGACCCACCATATCAACTACAAGCTCTATCCATTTCCACTCCGGCTTGGCTTGCCGAGGTTACCGCCGGTTATGCTTCTGACCCTAAGTCTTCCAGGTTGCTCCAGGAGCTGTCTATTAACTCTCACAGCCATCCACCCTTCACCTTGCATCAGGGTGTCATTCGCCACTCAGGCCGCATCTAGGTTGGCCACAACCATCATCTGCAGCAACAAATTATCTCAGCCCTTCATGACAGCGCGCTGGGAGGCCATTCTGGGTTTCCAGTCACTTACAGCCGCATTAAGAAGCTCTTTTTCTGGCGCGGTATGAAGCAGTCCATCAAAGCTTTCGTTGCTGCTTGCTCAGTTTGCCACCAGGCCAAACCCGATCGAGCCCGCTACCCGGGTCTTCTTTCTCCTCTGCCAGTTCCTGCCAAAGCCTGGCAAATGGTTTCTATGGACTTCATCGATGGCTTACCACCTTCTGGCCACGCTAACTGCATCATGGTGGTTGTGGATAAGCTAAGTAAATTTGCACATTTCATTCCATTACATCATCCTTATACAGCCCACAGAGTAGCTCAAGCTTTCCTCGACAACATCTTCAAAATTCATGGCTTGCCTACTCATATCATCTCCGATCGTGATCCCATCTTTACCAGCCAGTTTTGGCGTGAGCTCTTTCGCCTTGCCCACGTCACTTTGGCTATGAGTTCAGCGTACCATCCTCAGTCTGACGGCCAGACCGAACGTGTCAACCAATGCCTCGAAACTTATCTGCGGTGTTTTGTTCATTCTTGCCCACGACAGTGGTTGAAGTGGCTGCCACTTGCCGAGTACTGGTACAATACCAGTTCACACTCAGCTTTGGGAAAATCTCCATTTGAGGTACTGTTCGGTCGTTCTCCTCGTCATTTTGGTATTTCTGAACTTGCTGCTTCGCCTGTGCCGGACGTCGCCTCCATGCTGGCGGAGCGCACCACCATGCTGGCCTCTGTTCGTCAGCATCTCCTTCGAGCCCAGCAGCGCATGAAGCACCAGGCGGACAAGAAACGCTCCGAGCGTTCGTTCCAGGCTGGCGACTTCGTCTACCTCCGTCTACAGCCTTACGTACAGTCCTCGTTGGCGCCGCGCTCCCACCACAAGCTGTGCTTCAAGTACTTTGGTCCTTTCAAGGTGCTGTCCAAGATCGGAGCAGTGGCGTACAAGCTGGAGCTGCCACCGACGTCTTCCATCCACCCGGTGTTCCACGTCTCGCTGTTGAAGCCGGCGTCGTCCGCTGCTCCAGCTGTCTCCGCCAGACTCCCCGACCTCGACAACAACATGCAAGTCCCGGAGCGCGTGCTGCAGTCCAGACTTCATCAACGTGGATCCCACTCCGTCAAGCAGTTGCTGATCAAGTGGTCCGGCCTCGACGACGACCTTGCTACCTGGGAGGACGCCGACGCTGTTATGCAGCGTTTCCCTGGTGCTCCGGCATGGGGACATGCCGGCACTCAAGGGGGGAGGGATGTTAGCAAACCTCACCCTGGGGATCCGTTGGCGGCACCAAGGCCCAAGAGGAAGAGAGTCAGCAACGTCAAATTAGCTGGGCCAGAGTGGGCTTGCACATCTTGCATCGAGAAGCCCGAGTCGGCCTAAAGACCACTCCGTCGGCCCACTGGCTTGAGGCTGAGAAGAGTGAATCGAAGTTGGTATATCTGTGCCGCAGGGAGAGGGAGAGGGCATGAAAAGAATTCTGTATTTTCTTCCTTGTAGCGAACAAGTTCTTCTATCAATACATATCGTTATCGTAAATTCTGTAATCTCCTTCCTGAGTCCGGCCGCCTGCTATCGGCGACACTGACACTATGGCTACTAATTTTGCAGGATTTTAATGGAATCTTAGAAATGCCCTGCAACCAGCTCAGAATATGCAGGTCGAAGGAGCAAGATGCCTGCATATGATGAAGAGGGCAGCGAAGAATAAACAAATTTTAGAATCAACTTGAATTGCTTCATGCCCCTTTATACCTGTACAACAATTTACACTTTTTCACATCTTTTTGTGCGTTTTTAAATTTGCTAAAACAGGCAGAACGCGGAATAAATCGTGCCAAATTACTGATGCATCTCCTAGCAATGGTTGGCAATTGTGGCGCCATCCCTAACGTAATGATGGACATACTGGACCTTTAGCATGTTCCATGTAATCACTAGCCAGTAGCAGTTTTGGTGCCTTGATAAATTGTAATTTGGTGTGCCTAAAAAATGCATGCTAGGCCATATATGTTTTGGTTGTAATCATGTTGTCTTGATAGACCTCTCAGAGTTTTTTATGAACATGTTACCTTGATGGAAATGGATTGCTCCAAGAACATATTATCCTGTTTCACTATTCTATTTTGCTCACCGATCCATGCATTTATGTAGGTGACCTTTTCATTTGTGCAGTGCTCTCTTGAGTATATAGCATCACATGTATTTCTTAGTTATACTCCCTCTGTACTATATTATGAGTCACTTTGATTTTTTCAGTACATCAGTTTTGCTATGTATCTAGACATATTGTTATATCTAGATACATAGCAAAGTGGATGTACCAAAAAAATCAAAGTGACTTATAATTTGGAATGAATGGAGTATTAGTTAATTTTATGTTTACCATATTACCATTATCTATTGTTTTGCTTATTTATATTAATTAATTTTATAGTAGCATTTGTTTCTAGACTATTCTAGAAATGCACTTATTTTTGGAACGGAGGAGTAATGCTTTACAATAATCTACTCCCTCCGAGCCAATTTGTTGGCAATAGATGCTTGTTCCATTGTCAACAAATTATCCAAATAAGAACAAGTTCTAGTAGTTGTACAATTATAATCATATTTATATTTAGGTAATGTACCTCTTCTCGCCTATTGGCTTATTACATGTGCAATGGATGCTTGTTACAATAATGTACCTCTTTTGACTTATTGGCCTTTTATTTGTCAACAAATTGGGACGGAGGGAGTAGATTATTGTAAAGCATTACTCTTCTTGTCCCAAAATAAGTGCAGTTCTAGGATAGAGTTGAGAAACCAATGCTAATATAAATATATATCCTTATTAAAAAAATATAGCACCATTAATAATTACACCTTGTAAATAGATAAAGTAGCAAAAAGTACTAGTACGTGTTGGTCCATGGTCTAGAAATGTACTTATTGTGTGACAAATTTAGAATGCTAGGGGTGTACTTATTTTGGGACGAAATGAGCATGGGATGTTTGATTAAAAGATTACATGCATTGTGGGCAGGACATCGCTTGAGGCATGGGATTCACTTAGTACAAAAAGTATGTCTCTATGGCTAATTAAAAGCAATATTGAATTAAGTGAATCGTTGCCTTAGTCGATGGATCAATTATGTATACTCCCTCTGTCCATGATTAAATAGATTCTTATAGTTGTCTTAAGTCAAACTTTTTAAACTTTGACCGGATTTGTAGGAAAAAAACATTAAAATTTATGATACCAAACTAGCATCATTAGATATACCATAAAATATATTTTCATAATGTGCTCATTTTATATCGTAGATGTTGTTACTCATTTCTATATAGTTAATCAAACTTGAAAAAAGTTTGACTGGCATAAATTCTAGGAATTGATTTATTTGGGGACAGAGACAGCCCGATTATAATTATGTTTCCAAATTATCCTCACATGTATTTCCTTCATTGCATGTCCCTCCTTCTACCTAGTTGCATTAACTTAATTCCCCAAGTTTATTGAGCCCCCTCTTCCAAAAAGGTTTTTAGGTTGCGCTGGTCATGTATTCTGTAAAAAAAGTATCATAAATGTTTATTTAAAGGATTAAGTCTATTTTTGGCCTCTCAACTATTGGGTTCGTCTAATTTTGACCCTCAACTACAAAACCGTCTAATGCTGATACCTCAACTGTCAAAACCGTTTACTTTTAGCACCTGGACGCGGGCAGGGCTGTTTTGTTCAACGTGGAGCGGGTTTGACCATGACACACTGGCCCTCTCTTTCCTCCCATTCCTGCGTGCGTGAAGGAGACAACGGCGGCGAGCTGGCTACGGCGATGGCACGCCATAAGGCTGCTGCGGCGGCGCATGAGCAGGCTACAGTGACAGTCGCCTCCCTGTGCCAGACCAAGCTCACCATGGAGCTCCGGCGAGGACAGGGGCTGTCGCCGCCGGGTTGCTGCTCGACGACCACGCCAAGCCGCTCGGCGCCGGTGGCGCTCTGCCGTCGGTCAGCTCCTGCACCGCGGCCGCCGCGCCTTTCTCTTCTCCCTCAGGCGTGCGTCTGAGCCTCTCTCTTCTCCCTCACCTCGCACAAGCGGCTCGGCCATGGTAGCTTGGAGCTCTAGCGAGGACAGGGGCTGCCGCGCGCTGAGTTGCTGCTCGACAACCATGCCAAGCTGCTCGGTGCCGGCGGCGCTCTGGCGTCGGTTAGCTCCTTGTCCAGCGACTCCTGCGCCCGCGCCACCGCCGCGCTCGCCTCGGCTGCGGAGTGTGCACGCCTTCTCCAGCGACTCGGCCTCCGTTCACGCCGCCAGTAGGTCCGCGAGCGCGGCTGCGCGGCGTTCCCTGACGTCATCGAGTTCCACCTTCACCTTCGTTGCGACCCTCTCACTGGTGGTGCGCCGTGACTCCTCGAGGCGCAGCTCGGCGAGCTCTGCCTGCTCCCGCGCCTGGGTCTGCTCGGCCCACGCCATCTCTAGGTCCAGCCTGAGCTCGTTGCCTCCAGGAAGGTGGAGGAGGCGCCACGCTGTGGCCGCGCGGGCGAGACACGATGGCCGCATGGGCGGGACACGGTGGTCGAGCAGCGAGTGGGACGAGCAGGACATAGAGGACGAGCTTCGAGCAGGACGCGGTGGCCCTACTCACGTGGTGTTGCGGGACGTGGTGGCGGCATAGGTGCAGCGTTGCCGTGGGGGACATCGCCGGTGATGCTCGGGCCAGAGGCAGCGTGGGGGCGCTACCGTGAGGATGGAGAGGGAGGGGATGGGTGGTTGACGTGTGTGCCCCACATGTCACTAGATGGAGGCCAACGTCCTACGTGGTGGTCAACGCCAGCGTGGTGTGGTCAAACCCTCTCCACGTTGGACAAAACAACCCTAGCCGCGTCTAGGTGCTAAAAGTGAACGGTTTTGACAATTGGGGTACCAGCATTAGATGGTTTTGTAGTTGAGGGTCAAAATTAGACGAACTCAATAGTTGAGGGGCCAAAAGTGGAATTAATCCTTATTTAAATTAATTGATGTCTTTTTTTAATAAATGCCTATTCTAGTGTTAACTCCGCCTATGTTGTCTCAACATAGCAGGCCCCAAGCCCTGGTAAAGGAGGAGGGTTGTGATAGGCGTGGCGAGCCAACGTTAAATCTAGCCATTCTAATGGAGATGAAACCTGAAAGAAAACCATTGGGGTGTAACCCTCTTAGCACCACGCCATATCGGAACCCGGGTATGGTGTTAAATGGGCAAGGGCCGGGTCGGCACCCCCATGGTGACACGCTGTGTCGTGATCTGGGCATGGTGTCAAGTGAGAAAGGATCGGATCATCGCTTCCTTAGTGGCGCGCTACATCGGCGCCCGGGTACAGTGAAAAATGAGCAAGGGTCTTCACATCTGAGTCGATAGGTGCGAAGGGTAAGGAAGCTAGTCGAACCAACTGGGATCCATTTAGGTAGTTAGAATATAGGGTCGCTTACAGGTAAGTTAAGAGAATTAGTTGATACCACGACTAGGAGGCGTGTAAATATATTATGCGTTCAAGAGACTAAATGGAAGGGTCAGAAGGTGAAGGAGGTGGACAATACAGGTTTCAAGTTTTGGTACACAGGGACAGTCGTGAATAGAAATGGAGTAGGAGTTTTGATTGATAAGAGCCTCAAGAATGGTGTGGTGGGAGTGAGAAGGCAAGGAGATAGGATTATCTTAGTCAAGCTTGTCATTGGTGATATGGTCTTGAATGTAATTAGTGCGTATGCCCCCCAAGTAGGCCTCGATGAGAGTGCTAAGAGACAGTTCTGGGAAGACTTAGATGGCCTGATTAGAGCTGTACCTAACAGTGAGAAGCTTTTTATAGGAGAAGATCTTAATGGGCATGTAGGTACTACAAGCGCGGGTTTCGAAGCAGTTCGTGGAGGTTTTGGGTATGGTAGTAGGAATCAGGAGGGGGAGGAAGTTCTGGACTTCGCGGTAGCTTTTGACCTGATGATAGCCAACACTTTCTTTAGAAAGAGAGAATCTCATCTAGTGACCTTCAGTAGCGGACAACACTCTAGCCAGATTGACTTGTCATCGTAAGAAGAAAGGACAAACGAGTATGCTTGGGTTGCAAGGTGATACCAGGGGAGTGTGTTGTTTCTCAACATAAGCTTTTGGTGGCAGACTTTCGTTTCAGGTGCGTGCCCGTAGGGATAAACAAGCTAAGATTGAAAGAACAAAGTGGTGAAAATTGAAAGGGGAGACGTCAGAGGTATTTAGGGAAAGGGATATCAAATAGGGCTCTTGGAAGAAAGAAGAGGACATAAACAACACGTGGGAGAAGATGGTAACCAACATTCGGAAGGTGGCCTCAGAGGTGTGTGGAGTAACCAAAGGACGACGATTAGACCTGCTATATTGTATGGTGTAGAATGTTGGCCTACGAAAAGACGACATGTTCAATAGACAGATAAGTGTCTCGAAAATGCGTCTGTTGTGTTGGATTTGCGGTCATACAAGAAGGGATCGAGTTCGGAACGATGATATACGTGATAGATTAGGGGTAGCACCAATTGAAGATAAGCTTGTCCAACACTGGTTGAGATGGTTTGGACATGTCCAACGGAGACCTCCAGAGGCACCGGTGCGTAGTGGAATCCTAAGCCAGGATAGTAACATGAAGAGAGGCAGAGGAAGACCGAAGTTGACTTGGGTAGAGACAATAAAAGGAGACTTGAAAGGATGGAGTATACCCAAAGACTTAGCCTTAGATAGGAGTGCTTAGAAAATAGTTATTCACGTGCTTGAACCTTGATTGCTTCTGCTGAATTTCAACTCTAGCCTACCCCAACTTGTTTGGGACTTAAAGGCTTTGTTATTGCTGTTATTGCTGCCTATTCTAGTGTTGCTGAGTTATTATATACTTTACCCCATTTTTCTAAAGATATGCCTAGCACCTTGTTGCTTCCTACTTTATGCACAAAGTATGAATTTGGATAAGTAGTTATCCAGATTGGTACACAAAATTGCATTATTTTTGGAACATAGAGAGTATGTTGTCTTAAGTTGCTTTACGCCATTGTATTAATGTATTTTTATGATGCATAAATATTTACTTGAATTTAACCCCTCGCCACGTGCCTATGTACTTATTGCCTCTATACCTGTTGTAGATGCATTTTGTCAATAATTTGATATTACCCATCTACCCATGATATTAACTTTATTAGTTCACCACTTCTATTAATCCACAATTGTGTAGTAATTTGTAGCATCTTAGCTATCACTCATGCCAACTGCTAATATTTCTATAATTTTTTTTTCTCAATTCATATGTAAATTGTTATTATCAATTAAATAGTCAACACTTTTGGATAATTTTATTTAATCTACGTATTGTTATCAGTTATAATTATGTTTACCATATTACCCTTACCACCTTGTTTTTCCTTGTTCTTAATTTAATTTCTCAAGTTATCAAAGCTCATAAGTTCTCTAAAAAATGGAGGACATACAATCCAAGCACAAGAGCTCCATGCTATAGAAGAACTGAAATACATATATTTTTTAATTCAGACAAATAGGACTTGCACCTCTTCTTTTTCTATAAAATGCCTCAAATTTGTTGCAAAAAAGAAAATTGCACATATATATGCACATGTTAAAGAATTTTTGTCTATTTCACCAAAACGTCATGAACAATACACTAAAATATCCTATCTATCTACTAGCGACATAATTCTCAAATCCAATAGTTTTTACATCCATCGGAACCCGACACAATTCAATTATATATCAAACACGAGCAACACTAATCCTTCCACTGTCGAAGGCTGGATCCTCCACCAATAGAGTTCGCTGCTATAACTTAGGAGCCGTCAAGATTTACATGAAATTTTGTAGAGACCAAGACAAGCACAAGAAGTAATTTTGTAGTAAGCATTCATTCTGGCATCCACAAGACGTTCTGATGTACACTCACGGCACACTCTCTAGCACCATGTTTTCAACCGGTAAAGCCTGTGAAAGAAAAATAAAGCTTCAGGACATCTTATCGATACTTTTAAAGTTTGTGATGAATGAACTAGAACAAAACAGCCTAATTGACAAGGAAAAGCACAGCAGCATGCACACTTTGATGATAATAATGTTGTGTCGATGCAAGGTCATGACAATAACATCAACACTTCCATAGATCATGGAAATTTTGGAGCCACCTGCTTCCTGAAATGAAAGAAACCAGAACAACCAGTCAGGCTCATCATTAACAAAGAAGCAATTTATGAATGACTCAATCAGTAAGCTAGAGCGATTTTAATGATATAACTTAACAAGAAGCTCCCTGTTTTAACTCACTTCGAATCTCAAGCTACCATTAGCTCCACCGCACTTGGGCCACTAAGTAATGTTCTTCTCATAGGCACCAGTGTCATGCCAACCTAATCGAACCTGAATGAAAATGTAACTCATTACATAAGTAAGCTTTCCTGGGCTTTCACTGAAGCTTTCTCCAAGAATACCTGAAAAGATAACAGAAATAACCTCATGAGACTAAAATCAGTTCAAAAAATTGATATATTCCTAACTTATGTACAGGGCAAATCCTGTTTATGTGAATGAACTGCCAAGGTACATGAAAAATCTGAAGTAGAAAACTAGTTCTGTACCATATAACTAGTAAAAGGAGTCACATGCATTCATTTTTGTACCATATAAGTCTCCGAGGGATTTATGCTGTTTGGTGTCCCAAAGCCTGAACAACTTAACATTAACAGGAAGTCCTTTTGATGCATAAGTTGATCTTCTTCCCTTGGTTGTCATTGAAAGCAAACCTTCCTCACCCTGCACTGGCAACATATAATTGTTTTATGCTCTTTGCAAGGGTAATAATCTATAAAGCTGAGAACACAATAGTATTTATTGATTGCATTGCAGTACGACAAAAAGACAAAGGGAAGTGAAATGGTATTTTAACAGAAAAATCAGAACTTTCTATCCAATAGAATTCAAACTCAAAATATTTTCATTTTATTCAAGGACACATTAACGAGTTCTCAAAGCAGGCAACAAAACAGTACCATTGAACTTACTTTTACAACTATTCCAGCATGAACAGTCTCCTTCTCATCAGTGTAAGCAGAGGATCTTCATAGCCTCCATCAAGTTACAAACACTTTTTAAATATTAGTACTTTTTATTTGAGATATGGAACACAATGACAGTGAGATAACACATTGTTTGCCACCTCATTTTTCAACAATTTAATCCAAAGAACTAAAAATGGAAAAATCTAAGCCTCAGGAAGCATAAATCTAGATTATTTTCACATGATATTGTGCAATAAAGTAAAATAATCAATGGCAAAATCAAAGTTGCAGGATCAAGTATTCCATGAAATTTTTTTAAAACACTAACCTTGGACATGTATCATCTTCCCAAGAAGAGTATTCGCCTGCTATTGCTCAAATGACTGGTTCTCAGGAATAACATCAGATTCATCGCCGGAGTAGTCCTTGCTAAAACTGGTGAACATACATACTCCGTATATACTGCTCATAAATTTACTGCTGAATATATATTATTAACACAATTGAATTTCATTAAATAAGTAGTACATAATTTGCATGTTGGTAAACCATTAGCCGGATAGGTTTTACCATCCCATTTGAATGAAACATCTCAAAATGCATTCATTTTTTTTTAAAAAAAATGCATGGCTGGCAGCTCTCTGCCTTGTCTGTTATGATCTAGTTCAATTCAAATTCACAAGGAACGTTTGACTATTAGCTTGCCTAGCCAGTTGTCTCCACGCTGGAACTGATGTACAGTCTAGTTGTGGAATACTAGACAATATCAGGCTGAATTTTGGTTAGAGCTCAATCTCTCCCACGCCAGGAAAACATTGTTTCTTGCTTTAGGACAATTTTTGTATAGTTGGTACTAAGCTCTAGTTGTGTCTCACTTTAACGATCTTTCCAGAAATTAGTATAGTGAGGTACACGTTGACCCTCAACTGATACACATATTTTGATTGAAGCCTTCTTTTTCCTGACAGAGAGAGGTGGAAGCAAGTCAGGTTGGAGACAACAGAAAGAGGCTGAAAGTTCGCCGGGGTAGTTTTCGCCAAAGCTGGTAACACTTCTGTGAGGGTTTGATTCTCTTTTTATTCTAGGACCCATTAAGTTGCTTATACAACGTGAGTTGAACACAAGACTATGATCAGCTAAAACATTTTTTTACCACATCAATTTGCAAAGGCATCATTTTTTTTACCAAGCAAGCAAGATGCTGCACCTGATTTATATTATAGATATCAGTATTAATGCAGCTGCAACTATAAGCAGCGAAGCAAAAAGGAGAACAAAACAAATGGTACAACAGGGAAGCTATTGGATAAATCATACCACGTAAAGGCTCTTGACGAGGCCTTACTGAAGAAATAACAGAGCACCAACAGATGATTCATTCTAAGTGTACGAGCATGACACAAATAGGACAGAAATTTTGGAACAAAAAACACAAACTCTCAAAACATCTGAATCAAGAAAATGCAAAGTCAAAGAGAAATCGAATTTTGAACAAACCCAGTACCTGTGAGCGGATCTGGGCGAGAGCAGTAGTGAAAAGGGATTTAGCAACAACACCAGCAGTAGAGTAACCCAGTGGCATCTAGTAGGGACAATGAATCCGGCGGCAGCGGCGACCGTAAAGCTATCATGGTAGCGGCAGCCTGCGATTAGATGAGAGGGAGAAGAGATGTGAACTTGCGATTTGGTTCGAAAAGAAAGGGAGAGGAATAGGATTGGGCGGACGGACCATGATAGTCAACGACGAGGACCCAATGTTAGATGTTCGCCGCACCTTTGCTCCATCGGGCTTGCCTCTCCTGCCACCGGTGCGGCGGAGCGGCTGCCCTAGGTCACCGCCGGCGCGCCGCCCTGTGCTGATGCTGCGACGCAGTGAGGTAGAGGGACGAATGCGACTTGGCTGCGAGCTGGAGGTGGCTGCTATGGCGTGCCGGCGAGCTGGAGGCGGCCGACACGGCGGCGGAGAAACAAAAAAGAAATAAAAAACAAATGCAGAGAGGAGAGATAAGACCAGCCCAGGTCGCATCGCTCAGCTCCAATAATGCGTGTGGAACATACGTACGTATGTCGCAGTGTGTTTGAAATTTATTTCATTTGTATTGGAGCTGGAGTAAAGTGGCACGTATCACGAGGTGATGCATCCAACGGCTGCATGTGTAAGGGCATGTGCTCTTGTGAGCAGATTTAACTTTCTCCAGAATCTCGTAGCTCGTCGGGACTCGAGAACCGTTTAGTTACACTTCAAATTTTTTAAGATTCTCTATTACATCGAATATTTGAACGCATGTATAAAATATTAAATATAAATAAAAAATAAAATTAATTACACAGTTTAAATAAAATTCACGAGATAAATCTTTTAAGCCTAATTAGATTATGATTAAACACTAATTATCAAATAACAATGAAAATGCTATAATACTATTTCCTAAAAATTTTCGTCAACTAATCAAGGGCAAGTGAAGATGGAGCGGCTGGCCACTGAGGCATCAAACGAGCAAGGTTGGTGGCTACCATTGCAATGCAAGAAAGATGCCAAGGCCTCGAATGGACATGTGTCGGACGAGACGTTGGAGCTGCACAAAAGTGGTGACCACGAACTCACCAACACCGGGCTCCGACGTAAAGCATTCCAAAGGAACACCCTGTACTCACCAACACCGGGCTCCGACGTCAAGCATTCCATGTAGGCTCGTTGGGTTTAGCTAGACTTATTCAATCAGTCAAAAACTAATACCAGCCAATCTAAACCAACACTAGCACCGACCAGCGAACATGGTGGAAATTTCTTGACCAAACAGGAACCGGAATCACACTGTTTTCATGTGCTAGCTGGGCAAGCACCCATTTTGTTGCAACAGTACTTGGGTACATTGGTTACTCGATCGAGGGCACTACATATCACTTTCCCTCTTCTTTGATATAGTTTTGATGAATCTCTATCACTGCAACTAAAAAGCCTCTGGTTCCTGTGCTAGCTACTTTTTGATGGAATGTATAACTTATATTGTCTGCGAAACATTGAAAAAGAATAAGCTATTTATATATTTTCTTTAATTTTTGAAGTGCTAAGTAATTGAAGCTTAACATATTTTCCTGCATATTATGAGTTAACATATTTTCCTGCTTACCCGTGGAACGTAGACTATTTTGACGTTAGCCAATTAAAACTATATAAGTTACGACATATATAGAAATTTCTATATTCTGTGGCTCCCGTTGCAACACACGAAACAAAAAAAAATCACGGCTTAAGTTTAAAGAAAGGGCTCTCCATCAAAGCATCATAACCTTTGTGCATGGTCGACACCACCTTGTGTCCTATCCTCGAGTGCAGAGGGCCTGCAGAACTCGCTCTGCCATAGCCGTCGAGAAGCCAACTTCTGTCGATCTGTGCCTCCGTCACTCTGTCATTCTCTTCTCGTGAAGGCCGGCCAATGGCCAACCAACAATTTATCGTTGAATGATGCCACATACAACCATTTTCCTTTTCCACCATCAGAGAGCATAGTATATTATTCTTATTTTGGACGTGTTTGTTTATCTGGACCAGCTTAGCCCGTTCGAATAAGTAGGCGGCTTAGGCCAGGGAAAGTCTGGCTGAACAACTGCAACTGCATGTGTTTGTTTTTATTTGTGTGTAGAGTCTGGTTTCCAAAGATCATTAGCCTGTTCGCTTGGTCGTAAACGATCGTAAATTTCTAGCCAGAACAGTATTTTTCTCTCACACCAAACCAGTCAACAGTAATAATCCACGATCATATACGATCGTTTCAGCCCCAGCCAAACAGGCTGCATAATTATTTAGCTGCATAAGGTTGGACCAAACATAACTAACTCCCAACTACCACTTTGAGATATTCTTTGTTTCCCTACATGGTTGCCGGTCTGGTGACCCATGAACTAGATAGGGTGGAGTTACCACTTACCACCACCTATCACATCGGTTGAGCAACACAGGAATAAACATTGGTTCAGCAACACATTACAAAGGTTCCAACCACAGTTTAGTCACTAATACCATTACAACATTAATAAAGATTGCGGTCACAGGCCCCATAATTGCTAAGCCTCGTCCACAAACTAGGACAGAAAACACGATAATTGCTAGACATGTCAAAGGCACACTTGGTCTAGGAGCATGAGTTGTTTTTGTAATGAAAGAACTTGCAGCAGTAGAGACACTGTTTGAGTTGAAATCTCGAATAGCTTCTTCATAGCTCATGTACTTGCGATGCAGAGCACTAGGATAGCCGACGACTTGTTCATGGCATTAATGCCAACTTAGGGTACGTACACACCAGGCCGCCGTTTCCTGATCAATATGTAAGATTTTTTTTATTCTCTCTCTCTCTCTCTCTCACACACACATATGCGTGCACACACACATATAATTCTTTAGTATTTGAGTACAAGAGATTTGATAAACAGCACCCATGCGGATCTATATTATTCTTTCTTCAAGGACATGGCGATGATGGTGAACTTGGTCTTCTCCTTTTCAAGGTGCTTAGCGACAAGGCACCTGAACTCGGCAAACCATGCGTCAAGTATGGTTTCTCCAAAATGGCAAACAATTAAAGACTTTAGTATGGATCTGATGCACTTAGCAATGTTCATGCTACTGCAGGCACTATCCTCAACATTATCACCTTCAGAATCATCTAAAGGATCCCAGTTTGCCTCAAATTGTTTAATTAGGTCCATGTTGAACAAATGGCTTTGCATGACTAGTTCCTTCACTTCTCCAACTGACGGCTCATAGACTGGTAGATTGAAAGATTGTAGCTTTTCCTTGTCCACAAGGCCCTGTTATGATCATAATTCTTTTAACTTCATGACTTCCTCCACAAAGTGAAAATAAGTAAAAAAAATACAGCAATGCAATAATTTACATATACAACTACCTTCAAAACAAGAGACTGTAACGATCTTGGAACCAATCCAAAAAGTTGATTGAGATCACCACTGTATACATCCTCATTCTTCCTCCCAAGAAATATAAGGACCATTTGCCCTCCATGCACAAGTTCTTCATGGCGCAGCTTCAAGAAGAGGGAGAAGTCCTTATGGAACTGCTTTTGGAATTGTTTCACCACAAAAGGTGTCGTGGTCTTTGTAATGTAAATGTTGTCTTCATTTAGATAAGTTTTTCTCCACGCCTCTAGTCCCTCAGGTCCCTACATAGATATAATATCAGAACATTATGATACACATGTTAAGAGAATTGCAAGAAGATGGACACATCATGGAAGATATGTAACTAAGGGTTGCTACAGTACTCCCAATCAACGATTAACTGTTGATCTAAGTGCCGATAACTACATAAATATATATTTTATATTTATATTTGTAACTTTAGGAAATAGGCAAAATATCTTGTAATTGGATATATTAGCTCCAATGTGATAGATAATGATCTATCACATACATAATTAGATCTATTAATAGATGTAAGATCTCATACATTATTGTCTAATATTTTAGTGGATTGAAAGTGAAATTGTAATGAACTTTTTAGTTTTTTTTAAATTCACTTTTGTATGCTAATTACAAAAGTATACCTTGTATACGTGAAATAAACAAAATATACAATATCTTCTCGTGAGTGAACAACATTCAAAAGTCATTACTCGGTGAAGTCGTACATTTGTAATACAATTTTATCTTCACAGAAGAAAAGTAAGATTTTTTATAAGTCATTCTATAGATAGTTTTCAGTTTTTAGTTAACTTGTTTGGCCTAAAAAATGTTTCTCAGAAGTCCAAAAAAAAACCATCCAAAATTCATAGTTCGGGAAGTATTGTGTCATATATCTTTTTAGCATACATGCTCAAGTAAAATTTAATTTTTCTTAACAAAGCACATGCTAAAAATTAGGCTCTATTTTAAAATTAATAGACATGTGTCATAAAATTTTAGCTTGTTTCCAATGCTTTAAAACATAATTTTGAGCTTGCCGTTTATTAAGGAAATTTGGGTTTCACTTGACCACATATGAAAAAAATACTAATTTTGTAACCATGCATTTAGATGATTTTTCCTAGTTTTTTGGTGAAAAAATTGGGGCTAACTAGCCTAAACGAAAACTCAAATATAGAATTATAGGAAGAATTTCAATTTTATATATGTAAAAGCTATGATGGGTATAAATAAAACTGTCATACGCATTGATTTTAGCATCTATGAAAAAGAACTACTAGAATATTTTTAGGCCCCATATATGCTCTTCGTTTCAGGTCGACAAAAGATATCCAACTATATGGCACATGTGGTTATATACGTAATTTTTTCATGAATTGAATAATGTGACCGTAGACGGTGGTGGACGTAGGATTTGAATCCAAGGTATGCCCAAGTAAATTTGTTTGATCTAATATGGTATAATCAAATATAAATTTGACAAATGGTTCGGTAAAAAAATATTATATACCTAATAGATCTCATAATATCTTAAATTTAACAAATAAGTTCGAACGTAAATGCCAATATTATAAACAATTTTTATAACTTTTTTATATAAATAAGTTGTATTTCTCGTGAGCAAACTTGTGAATAGTTGAACAATCATATTTTTACCCTTGAGTTTAGCTAGACAACTCCCTGCCAACACATGAAGAAAATAAGTAAAAAAAACGCATTAGGTAAATCCGGTGTTCCATGTGAGAGAGAAATAGGTAAGGAAGTAAATCGCTGGCTCACACGTTAGATAGTTTTCTCTTTTTTCTTGTATGTTAATTATTTTAATTACATAATTATTACGTCTATCAAAAAATCAAGGGTTGTGATCTGTTTGAGCTCTTACCTTTTTGGACATAACTAGAGTACCGTAGCAAAACCCCTGATTAACATTGATAAATAAGTAATTTTAATCATTGATCCAAATACCTGGGAGCGCCAATGAAGACAGTATGAAGAGTGAAATAGATGGACACTTTCACGAGGAAAAAGCCTGTTGTAATAGGATTCTGTTAACCCCATAATATAGTACAAAGGCGGTAGATGTGCCATTTCACCCGTTGTATTTGGCTTTTTGAACTTCTCAATTGACCGAAATAGTTTGTTAAAGTCGTTGCTGGGAAGGTCATTCAAGAAGAATTGAAGTTCCACAGAATCATCTCCACCAGATTTACATTGTTCAACAATGATGCTTATAATACTAGAAATGAAGAGCAATGTGTTTGGTCCTGCAGAGCATCCTAGGTCGGCAATAGTCATAGTTTTGGGGAGAAGAGCTGTGTACACTTCTTTGATGGCATTCTCAACCATTGGCCTGGTCTCACAAATAACTATTTCCTAATAGAATTCACAACAAAGACGAAATTACTGGGTGATATATGGGTCTCCCATCCTTCCATCGTAAGAAGAACAATGAAACTAACTTAATATTTGCGGTAATTCGTTGGATAAGGTCAATGGATGGTACTTAACTGGCATCGATAATTGCACAAGATTAATATGATTTGACAATATCAAGGGATAGCAACAATTGCAAACAAAGCATGTACTTAACCAATGTTCTATATGCTTTAAGAAAAGACTAATTTTATATACATTTCAAATCCGTAGAAGACAATAAACTGTTGTTGCAATAATTATTAACAATAACATTATCAACATATGAATTGCTTACAAACTTGGTGCATGCAACATGAGAAATGCATGTTACAATAAAACATAGTTCTGTCGTAGGAAAAGGGATAGAATAATCACTTGACGCCTAGAATTTTTGGAGTAGCTCCATTCTCCTTCCCCTTCAGCCATATGAAAATCTGTATTCATTTCTATGAGGATCTTGGGATTATATTCACTCCCTAACTTGCTTCAGTAGCAATATCGAATTAGTTGTCTCAATACCATCTCTGTGAGGTACTATTTATACTGCTCTAGGTAGGGGACCATTGCATGATGAAGTCGTTTCGTCAAAGGGAAAATTTGGTTGTGTAGCATCGAAAGATCGTGATCTACGTAAAATACCACCGAAAGATTGTGTCTCCGTAAAATAGCATCGAAAGGTTGGACCATGAACTGGAAGTACCATTCCGTTAGTTTTCATGTTCAGGAACGTTAATTTGGCACTAGGACCAAATGCGAGAAGACTTATTTGCCCTTGCCTTAATCCTATCTGGCATAGGAGAGAGGGGCGCAGCCGCGCAGGAGAGCAGTTTCCGCTGCGCAGCCTGGGCCCAGGCTCGCTTCCACCCCTACACCGCCGCGCGTGCACCTCTGCAACGCCACCACCACGCGCCGCCGCACAAGGGGATTGCTCCGGGGGCCCGGCCGACCGTCGTGCATCACAATCCGTGTCACGGGACGCAGGCTTCCTTGGGTTCTGTGCCATGTAAGATTGGGAGATTCGAGAATGCATGATTAATCGATTAATCACAAGTGTGCATGTAATATAGATGTGCCGGAGCACTGTTGCCCGATGGTTCCCATTCACCAGCCTAGAAGCAAGAGGAGAGGAGTAAACTAATGTCTAACAATAGTCTATCTATTTTGGGCACTAAGACCAGGTCGATATACTCACCCCCTCCCACAGTCACAGCGGGAGCGCCGTAGGCGGAGACTGGAGAAGAAGTTAACTGACATCCCCCGCGGTCACAACTTGGCACGGTGCGTACGCTGCGACTAGACTCATGCAGATGATAACTCTTTGTGTCGATGTTGAGGTAGCCGAGTTGAAGGCCCTTGTTGCCGTGTTCAAAGAAATAGTGCTAAAGTTAGCCGAGGTCAATGTAGTTGTGGTCCGATTGCCATGCTGATGGAGCTGCAGGCGCATAAGGGACACCATGGTGACAACGGAGACGCGTTGAGGCAGTCGTCGTCGAAGGGGCGATGCTGAAGTCGACGCAATCAAGGCCATCGTGGACGTAAAAGAAAGGTGATGACACAATCGAGGCAGACGGGGTGGGAACAGGAGGTTCGATGTCGAAATCAATGCAGTCAAGCCACCTGAGCTGAGGCGTGGGCTAGGTTTGCCAGACCTAGCAACGTGTTGGGAATGAACGCGTGCACTGGTGTTACCAATACCGGACGTACAAGGTAGAGGGCCTCAACCATGCATCAGCGTTTAAGGGACCGACAAAGAAGGTCTCGATGACGGTTGCGGTGCACAGAGCAGTGGGCTAGATGGCGTAGTGCATGATTGTCAGAGTAGATGAAGTAGGTGGTGATGAGATGGCGACACTACAGAGTGGTTGTTTTGGATGAAGAAGAAGCAGTGTGGGAGCAGACGCGTCGGTGAGCAGGGCTCAGCGACGACGCGAGGGGGCAGCCGACGAGCATGTCTTAGCGATGGCTCGATGACTCAATCAGCATGTCGAAGACCTTGTGTAGATGGATGTCACAACAAAGATTGCGCAGCACAGTCGCCGATGCATAGTGAATGACGATGTAGATGCAACGGTGAAGCGGACATGGGCGGCGGTGCTGTGGCCCGATGAGGTGATACGACAGCAGCCCTGTTGCTCGGATAAGATGCACGTAGTACTCAGCGGTGGACGTCATGAGAACCATGTGGATCGGGCATAACCAATTGTACGGACCAAGTACGTGCGAGTTGCAACGACGATGGAAGAAGTCGGTGGAGATGTCCTAATTTGTGGTGGCGATGATGAACCAACGATGTAGACGTGTGGGTTGAACGACTGAGGAGCGACACGGGAATATGTCCTCTCGGCATCGCAAGCCCTAGCCCAGCCACACAGTCGAAGATGCATGGAGATGCTAGTGAAGTCTATGCCGATGCTGGAGTAGTACGAGCGAGGTCGATAGGCGGTGGGCAACGCAAACCTGATCTCTGATCAAGAAAAATAGAAAAGATATTGCAGCAACATCTCATGTAGAAGTCCTAGGTGCGCTTAGCAAAGGCCCCCCGAAGGGTAGCACCTCAGGGTGGCACCGATGCTGCAGTGTTGCGGGCATGATGTAGAGGACAAGGCCCGATGGGGCGGAGGGGCCACCAGCGATAGACCGTCGTGGCACGGACGGACGAGGTGGAGAGGAGCACCGGCAGCGGTAGGGGGTCAAGGCCTGACAACGAGAGGGGACACGGTGGACCGAGTAGCATGCGGGGCAATGCCGATGGGTGAGACAATGTTGACGGTAGTTAACAAAATTTATAAACCATCAATATAACATGCATAAGGGCATAAATATGATCACCAACAAAGGTCTTTGTGTTTAAACTAAAAATTCTATGAGTTTTGGTGAATCTGTGATTTTCTGCAGGGTTTATTCAGAAAACCATCAAGGTGGACCTAGATGTCAGAGTTAATCACGCTTATCCGCAGCGAAACTGACACTAGAAGACTCTAGAAGACTCGAGAGGACTCCACACCGAGGCGGAGCCTGAGGGGCTGCTAGGTGGGGTTGGGCCCACCTGTAGGCCGCACGGACCCCCCATGGCCCACATGTCATCCTCCATTGTTATGTCGGTTCTCCACCGCCTCCTAGGTTGCATCTATGACGTTCTTTAAGTTAGTTTGATCCAAGGGCTCACGATGGACGCTCCGGCCTATATATAACAGCCCCTGCCACCCCTACCGAGGCATCAAGTCATTTGAGAAGATAAAAACCCTAATCATCCTTAGAGATCCATCATATTATAGGGCATAGCTAGTTAGGCTAGGTCTAGAGAGAGGCAAGCAGGCTTCGCTTGGATTTCCGATCGTGTCAAGAGCTTGTTTCATTATAATCTTTGTACCCCCTCTCTCTTTTGTATCTCCATTACTTTTATATGCTTGCTACAATTGTTATGACAATATTAGTATTTATCTTATTTATGTTTTTCGTTATAATGTTCATCGTCTATTTTGATTATATACCTAGTATAGTTGGATTATCATCATATCCATGCATATGTTCGTATAGCGCTCACCCTAAGGATTCATGTGTCGGTGGTCGACATTGTGTAAGTGTGGTGCTTATACGTTGTTTACCTGCGGATACACCATATATTTTGGGTCATATGGTAGATCGCGGACGTGACACTCCCGTTGAGTCCTTTGTAGTCCACTCCCCGATGTAGGTAGCACGTAGGATATGGTTACGAAGGGGGACAAGCTTTGTTCTTAATCTCCCTTAGTAATATCCCTTATGTGTAGATATGATGATGATCTTAGCAATGACTATTAGGTGTAATTGCACTAATCAATGTATGCTTTGACTTATAATTAAGAATGACTTAGGAATTATTCCTCTAATATTCTACCTGACCATGCTAATGCCATAGAAATGAATACTCTGAGTGATTTATCATTATCATTGATCAATACTTATCATATATATATCTATATATACATACATACATACATACATACATACATACATACATACATACATACATACATACATACATACATATATATATATATATATATATATATATATATATATATATATATATATATTATCCTATGACTTACTCCTATTATGAGTAGAATATTAGTTATGGTTTACTTCTCCATCAATAGTATAAGTTATCAATACTTATCCATGCTTGACCTTCCCCGTGGTAAAAATATAAATAACGATACCTGGAATACTTTCGGGTGAAGTGCTACAATGGTATAATTATCTGTGCGCTTATAGATTCCTTTCATATATATATATACTCATATCTATTCCTTCTAGTCACATAAATTAATAAAGAACTATTTAGTATTATTCTAGTGGTAATGCTACGTAGTACCAACAAACATTTCTAACATCATCACTAGGGATGACAACCCGGTAAGTAATGTTAAGAGATGTAGGTATATATTAGGTGACTACTAAAACAAGTGACAAGTTAATAAATACCAACAGACAGGGCCCGACCAAACGAGGTGGAGGCTGGGCGGCTCGGCACGCGGGGCAAGCGGCCACGGGCAAGCGACTGCGGAGGAGGAGCAGGCTTGGATGCACACGAGCCCTGATGCAAGTGTGAGGCAGGAGGCGCAGCCAAGATGAATCCGCGCGGGTGCGGATCCATGCGGACACGAGCACGGGAGGCTTCGCGAGCTGGAGGAACCGCCATCTATGAGCCATGGCAGCGCATGAGCTGGAGGAGCCGCCATCGACGATCCATGACGGCGAGGTGTAGAAAGACAATGCATGGGAGATAGCCAACCGACGGACGGTGACACCCAGGTGAGATCCATCACGATCTGGTGCTGCTTGATGGTGGCTGCCAGATTGATAAGATCGGACGCCTAAACATTGACGCTGCCCCCGGCAGAGATTGATCTCCCCGAGGTGCGCGGAAGCTGGCGGTGGAGGATGTAAACCTAGGCGGATGGTACCATGTAAGATTGGGTGATTGGAGAATGCATGATTGATTCATCTCAATGTGCAGGTACATATAGATGTGCCGGAGCGCTGTTGGCCGATGGTGCCCATTCACCATGCCTATAAGCAAGGGGAGAGGAGTAAACTAATGGCTGACAATAGCCTATCTATTTTGGGCACTAAGACCAGGTCTATATACTCTAACACGCTGGTGCACCTCCATTGGGTGCTGAGTCGGGCCGCTCCACCTCTGCACTAAGCAAGGGCGTACGAGAGAAGCCACGGCGGCGTTGGACCAGTAGCTAGCTCGCCCTGGCCGAGATGCCGGCAGCCATGTCTGACATTCTGATCGAGCAATGCTTATCAGGTATGGTAAAGTATTTTTTTCACACAACAAAACAGCATGCCGAGTCATCTGCCCTGCTTACAAAACAGCATTAGCCCAATTGCACTGTATGTTTATGCACGTACATGCATACAACATACTCTAGTCTTTTCCGCTTGCTTGCTACTGTCAGTTTTTCTGCTAACAAAGAGTCATCTGCCCGGGTTACTGCGTGCTGGGATCAGCGTCAGACCGGAAGGATGGTGTGCACTACCGGAAACTCGGTGTTTACCGAGTGCAAGAACGTTTATCGAGTGTATTATATCGGACACTCGGCAAAAAAGATCTTTACCGAGTGCTTTAAAAAACATTCGGCAAAAAAGGTAAAACACTCGGCAAAGTTTGGCACTCGACAAACCAGAAAAAAACACTCGGCAAAAGCTAGGCACTCGGCAAAGAACCACCACGTGAACAACCGTTAGTCCATGTGCCGTCCTTTAGTACGTTTGCCGAGTGTTTGTTGGTGGAAACACTCGGCAAACAAATACACTCGGTAAAGAAATATGTTTACCAAGCGTAATTATTTGGTAAGATTTAGAGTCAAAGTGACGGTCGAATTGGAATTTGGCTTCAAAACTTTTTGTATAGGCAATAGAGAACATAAATTGTTTTATGTGAAATTTTGACAATTTTTTGGATCCGTTTGATCATTTTAATTTATTAAGTGCAATTATAGAATTTTAATTGATATAAATTAAATTTGAGCTATAACTGCATAGAATAATGGAATAATATTCCTAGAAAAATCAAATATATATTGTTGAGTCAATTTGACAAGGTATTTTCAAAGTACATCGGAACAAATTGAGAAAAAACATGTCCCGGAAAAGAAGGAAAATGAAAAAAAATAGGTTTGTCGAGTGCCCATTATCTGGCACTCCGCAAATTTAGCGTTTGCCGAGTGCCAAACGTGGGACACTCGGCAAACCCCCTCACCCGGCCCCACACACAGTAGTTTAGGGTTTGAAAATAATAAAAAAAACAAAATGTGTTTGTCGAGTGCCCGTGATCTAGCAGACGACGTTGTGAATGACGCGTAACTCCTGGGCCAGCCCAAATACCTAAACGATAGGTCAAAAGGGTGATCCAATCTCCGACCGGAAGGCCTCGCTAAGGAGGAACAACGCTCGCTTCTGACTCCAGCCTGCCTCTCCGACCGGAAGGCTTGGCCAAAGAGGAACAAGCGCTCACTTCTGACTCTGGCCCACCTCTGGATGGCCTCTCCGACCGGAAGGTTTGGACAAACACCACTTCTGACTTCGACCCGCGCCTCCAACCAGGGATGTGCTGAACCCCTGCTTATAGCTTCTCTCCGACTGGCGCAATCAGAGCCGACTGGGACCAACCAACCAAGGACGCATGCTCGGTGACGACCAGGAAACGGACGGAGAAAGTAAGGCAGGGCACCCAAGTCAACCGCAATACCGAGGACCGTATCCTGTACACCTGCAGGACAGTACCAACAGGGCATGTAAGATGGGTACCATGCAACCTTCCTAGCATATTAGAACCCAAGCAGTGTTGTGGGCGCCGACATTTGCCCTACAGTGTTGTAGGCGCCATCAACTCTCGTACTAGACAAACATGGTAATGCTCTCCCACATGCCTCTAGACATCAACAGTGTTGTGGACACCGTCATCTACCATACATGGCGAATACGGTAAAACCTCCCACACGCGTCTAACAACAACAATGTTATGGGCGCCTACCATCATCTTGTACCCGATGGCGTGGGCAATAAGACTTAGTAGCATGCGTACTCTCTCTCTTACTTGTAAAGCCGTCCCCTTCATCTATAAAAGGGGATGCGCTCTCTCCCAACAGATAGACTCCTTAGTTCACTTATATTGATTCACCCTCTGTAGCTTTAGACACTCTAAAGCTACACAGAGCACACGCTCGAACACTTAGCACATAGCGGAGCTCCCATCACTCTCGGGCCTTCAGACTAGAGTCCAACCGGACCTCTTGTACCCCCCATCTTTTTCCCTTCCGTTTGTAACCCCACAGCAAACTTCGAGCACCTGGGCTAAGGAATAAAGTCACTGACCAACTCAAACTGGACGTAGGGCATATTGCCTGAACCAGTATAAACCCTGTGTCATTGAGTGCTAGGCCACCTCCGATCACAACGTACATCAAAACTATAAATATTTACGTGTTGGTCACTCTTTGCACCAACAGTTGGCGCCGTCCGTGGAGAAGACGTTGTACGTTCACACTTTTGGTCATCGGATGGCCCACTTTTCTGCCATCTTTGCCATGGCGGGCTCGAGCGATACGACTAGCTTCGGCTGGCTGGATTTTCCTACACTCCCACCTATTGGGATGTGGGCTCCACCCATCTTTAAGCCGTCCCAGGCCTTCCTCTTCGGAAGCCTGGACTTCATCGCCGACTGGCTCGGCGTACTACACCTCCACGAGGAGGCATCCATTCTGGCGCCTGTCGGAGGGGCGCCCTCCGTCGGCTCCAGGACACCCAATGACTTCGACGACAAGGCGCCTACGCTTCATTCCGAGCAAACGCTCTGCTCAAACCCCACTATGAGTTATGTATGTACTGTTATTTACTCACTCTTTACTGTCTTTCCTCGATTCTCCAGAGGGACCCTGTTGTCCCTGCCGTGATCGCAATGCGATCGGTTCCCCTATGGCCTTGCATCCCCCGCGGACGCGTACGCCCGGGGGCTCTGAAGTATGCTGGCGCCGTCCCCTCTCACATCCGAATTCGTGGGGATGGCGAGCTATGCTCCCACCTATTTCCTCGACCTCATGGATGACGATATCGAGAGCGACGGCTCCAGCATCGGCGACGTGGCACCTAGCCACCGCCCGTCCCAGGAGTGCATAATGGCGGATGCTCCGAGACAGTCGCCGGTGGTAGCAGAGTCCTTGCAGACTCACACCCTCTGGACCCTCGTGCGGGGGCCCTCGCGCCCGCACAAAAGCATGGCGAGGAGCTACAACAACGGTGGCAGAACCAGCCGCCACCTACGTTGGCGCACTCGGCGCACCACGCTGTGCCCCATGCGCATAACCCAGCGGGCGGCGCCCGGGGTCACGCCCGCCAGGTCCAGTGCAACATCATTGACGAGGGGACAATCCCTAAGAGTTCACTCGGGCTGGCTAGAACATCCCCGCAGTGGCAATGCTTCTGCCGGTTCAATAGGCGATCCACCAGAACCTGCAGACACTGGTGGAAACCGCCGCCGTTCAACAGGCGGAGAGCTCCATATCGCGACACCAACTCATGGCCTCTCTCCCCACCAGGGGAGTGGGGACACACCAGACGAATCGCTCCATCCGCTCACCGCTACGGCCACCAAGCGCGGCGCAGGAGGCCACAACTGCACCATAGTCTGACCTGGCGCCCGCTCCGCATCGACTGCCTGTGCGTGAGCGGCTTAGGCCAAACCAAGATGCTCACAGCGTCATCAACAACCGGCGTCGGTCCCAGCATGATGATGATGTCCATTGAGTGGCAGTGAGGGCAGGCGACACAGACCTTGGCCGGACCATCGTGGGGAGTGGTGAAACATGCCCTAGGCGCGGTCGCTGGCCGGACAACTAGAGTCCTAGCCCGGATGGCCTAGGACCATGGGCCTTTGGCCGACACATCTAGAGAGCACCGTTTCCACAGTGCTTCCAACCGCCTACCAACATCACCAAGTATACCAGGGAGATGAACCCCGGTATATGGCTTAAAGACTTTTGGCTCGCCTACCGGGCTGGTGGAGGGGATGATGACCACTTCATCATTCAGTACCTCCCTATCTACGTAGGGGAACATGTTCGAGCTTGGCTCAAATTCCTCCCGCGCGACAGCATCCGCAACTAGGCAGACCTCAAGAGGGTCTTCGTTGGGAACTTCTAGGGGACGTATGTCCGCCCTGAGAACTCCTAGGATCTCAAGAGCTGCCAGTAGGAGCCCAGCGAGCCCTTGTGGGATTACATCCGCAGGTTCTCCAAAAGATGCAACTCCCTCCCTAATGTCGTCAACGCGGACGTCATCAGCGCATTCCTCTCTGGGACAACCTACGAGTCCCTAATCCACAAGCTCGGCTGCCTGAAGCCCCGTACCACCCATGACCTGCTTGACGTCGCCACAAACCACGCCTCCGGTGAGGAGGTGGTCGGAGCGGTCTTCAACGGAGGCCGGAACCAAGGCAAGGTCAAGTGCGAGGATCAGAACGAGGGCCCCTCCATGTAGAGGGGCAAAAAGAGCAAGAAAGATCGTCGCCCACTAGTCAACTCCGCGTTGGTCGCCGTGGCTGATCACACAGGCAAGCAGCCCCAGTAGGGCCTCCTGGACCACTTCAACAAGCTCATGGAGAGCCTGTGCACCAACCATGCCTACCCCGTCAAACACCTCTACAAGGACTGCGAGCTCCTCAAGCGCTTTCTGCTACAGGCAAGGAGGCAGCAGCCAAGAAAGGGGACGTGGTGTGCAAGGATATGGATGACTAAAATTCAACCGAGTGCCTACCGACTGAAGGACGACAATGGTGACGTTCTCACCAACACTTGGAACAGCAAACAACTACGTCGTTTCTTCCCCTAAAATTCAGTCTTACCATTTTTTACTTAACGTTTGCTCCTATAAAGCACCCTTACCCAAACACTTTTGGCTTGGGTCGCTCGGGGGCTCCACAGGGGTGCAATGCCACCTCTCTTTTTACTATCATATGATAAATACACTTTTTCCTGAATGAAAGAGTAGTCCATTCATTTAATTACCTCACGTAACTTTGCTTTAAGTATTCCGACTGGTCGCACCCCGCCTCTACCTACGGTTACGAGCAGTTGAGCCTCATGGGCCATGCCTAGGCTCTTAAGGTTGCAGCCTATGGTGCGAACGGGCAGGTGTGAAAAAGAAAAGAATAAAAAACAAAGTTATGCTAAGGTAAAAATAAGGAACGGACGAGACAAGCTTCCCCAGATGAAGTAGTTCCATCACAAAAAATAAAGTTATTGTATTCATGAATACACAAAAGCACTTCACACAGGGGGGCTCCCCCACTACATTATCTTTTACATCTGCTAAAGTATTTCTACTCTAAAAACTCTACTGCGGCTCCCCGGCGGCATCGGCTACCGGCTCAACCGATAAGGGTAGGGCTGCTCGTCCTTCGACTGGGCAACGTTCGACTCAGTCAAAGGTGGGGCGACGTCTGCTTCCATCCCAAGCTCCATGCCATCTGTAGGCTAGGCAATGTCCTCCTGACGCGCGCCTTCGGCCATGTCCACACATCGAGCATCCATCACCCACTACGCGGAGACTTGCTCGGCCACCAACTTTGCATGTGGCAACAAGCTCTCCCTGAGCGAGTGGATGTCCTCCGCGCTCTAGCCGTTGGCATACCTGCTGCAGATGGTGGCAAAGTCCAGGTCTAGGTGGTATGTTGCCACCGAAGTCAACACCCCCGACGTCCTGTACAACAGCCCATCGGTGATGAGGGCCCAAACCTCATCCGGAACCTCCGCCAGCCGAATGGCGGGCGCGCTGGTACTTGGCGCCGACTTGAAGACCTCCAAGATGACGAGCTAGGCAACATTACGTATCTAGTCAAGTTCCCCCTCCAGAGCACGTCGCTCTTCAAGGGACTTGGCCAGCGCCTCTGCATTCTAGCCAATTGTCGCCTTGGCCGTCTCTAGGTCCCGCTCCAATGACTCCACCTTTCCACCTAGATCTAGAAAGAGGGCGACAAGCTCAATAGCAAGCTAAAGGAAGAAACCAACATGTCGAAAAAATAGAAAAGGTATGAACCAAGGCGGGTGTTCTCGAGGATGGAGAATCCCTCCTTCTACCGAGTCACATGCTCGCATAGCCGGGCGTTTGCCTCCTCCATCCCCATCACCTGGCCCCAAAGCACGAGCACTTCCTAGTCGGCCTCCGACCAAGCCTTTCGCTCTATCTCTAGGGTCTCTAGGGAACTTTGGAGAGCCACCTCAGTGTCTACCAGGGACTTCTATAGCATTGCCTCATTCTCCATCTGGCGGACCTTCGCCGCCTCAAGCCCTCACTCGGTAGCGGTCGCCCGCTCCACAGTGAGCAACTTCGCCACCACACCCTAGTCACCTCCGCTGCCTAGTCTTGGGACTCATGGTGGGCGGACTCTAGCTCACACTCGAGCTCAGCGACCCAGGCATGCTCTATCCAGAGGAAATGAGACTTATGGCTCGACATCTCCTCCAGACCCTACAGAAATGAGAAGCAAGCATGCTAAGGCAACCAACGAAAGACCAAGGGGTCAAGGACGAACATAGAAAACTCACCTCTACGACGCGGGGCAGGTCGACCGTCACCACCCGCTGGATGAACCTAACCTGCTCCTGGGCCTCCTCAAGCTTCACCGATAGTTGGGTGAGATCGGACTCCATGGCGAATCCTCTCCCTCTAAGCATGTCCCAAAGCTGATCCTCCTGCTCACCCTGAAGGATGAACCAAACCTTCCTCAGGTCCTTGGGGTAGGACCACACCAGGTCGATGGCTCCAAGCCCACTGGAAGGCCCAGCTGACGATTCGACCACCGCCAGCTCCCACGATGGTGTCGACGGCTCCACCTCATCATCTGCTTCACCGTCAGAAGGGATCTCCACTACCTCAATTTCACGGGCCACCGGTAGGCGTTCTGGCTCTGGCTCGACCGCGTCTCCCCTCGGCACCTCCAGCTTCGACCGGGAGGGTGAGCCGTGTGGCCCTCCATCTAGCGAGGCAGGGAGCCTGGTCTCCCTCTCCTCTTCTACCGCAGTCGGTAGAGGAGGGGCTGCAAGTGTTACCTTCGACATGGCCACCACCATCACCACCGGGATCACTACCAACACCATCGCTGCAACTACCACTGTACTGGCGACCGACTCAGGGGGCGCTACCCTCGAAAGGGGAGGACCCACCGCCACCACCCTACTCACCCCACAGCTCGCCACAGCGCGCTGCAAGGTGGGCCTCCAATCCTCCCACATGGGAGTTGGGGCGATACTCAGCCCCGTCAGCATCCGACCGCTGTAAAAAAAGTATAGGTCAGCCACACTCCAAAAAACTCAACAGCGAGATCGAAAAGAAACAAAGAAGGCATACTGGGACGGAAGCGGTAGGGCTCTGAAGCCCCAATCTGACATCAATGGGCCCACCGAGCGAGGACCACTCCCGGGCTACGACCCACGCCCCCTCACTTCAACCGGGGGGAGTCGACCCAATCGGCTCCTGCTCAGCCTGCAAATCATCATGACCTTTGGCTCAGGGCATGCCGACTAGAGCAGCTGGCGGGGCATCCTCCCATTGTGGGTCGCACGCTGGCGTCGACCCCGACGACGCGCGGGTGCAAACCCTATCCTCTGACCACCTGGCTTGCTCTGCCATGCCTACAGTAGGTGGGGACAAGGCCGGAGATGCCTCAGAAGGGCGTGGTGACCACGTCCGCTTCACCTCCCATTCACTGATGGCATCTACGCTTGCAACACGCTTCCTCGATGTAGGAACATCGCCGCGCCTCTCTGCCTCCTACTCACCGCCAGCGAACGCGGCCACAGGATCATGATGCTCCACCGAGGTCGCAACGACCTCCCAGCCTTCCTCCTCCTCCTTGGAGAAGATCATGTCATCCCCCACCTCTATGGGGTCCTCCAACTCGAGCTTTAACTCGACGTTGCTCCTATTTCCCCTAGCCTGCACACACCGGGCGATCTCCATCTCCTTCTTATGCTTCCGCTAAGCCTCCTCAGCTTTCTTCTTATTCCTCTCAACCACCGCCTCCTTTAGGGTGGCTTGCCAAGCCGCGCCCTCTGGCCCCTTCGAAATGTGCGACCGAGACTTGTAAACCCCAAGTCCCTACGGAACGGACGACTCAAAGTCAGGACAAGAGAGAAGCAAAAGGGGAAAAGAACATGGAGTAAGGAGAGGGGAGCATACCAGTTTAGACACCATCATGGTATTGAGCGGTCCGGGCTTTCCATCGAGGGTCTCTTTAGGCCTCAGCTGCAGCACCCGGTCAATGCAACTCTAGGCCTCGTTGTTCGACAGCTCCTCTGGCGTTGCACGATCGGGGTCCATTGGGTCGTTGTACTTCCACATCGGCCGTGTTCTCTCCGCCAGCAGAGCGACCCGACGATGGAAGAGGGTGTGGAACACCCGCACCCCATCAAGGCCGCGCTGCATGAGCTTCTAGAGCTCCACCTCGATAATCTCCACCTTCTTCTTCTACCGGCTGGCGGGGCCCCACGATCAGCTATCCTGCCTCTCTGGCCTCCTGCCAGTGAAAGGCAGGAACGATGCCTGCACCAGGTTCCTAATGTAGAACCATTCCCCGTGCCACCCCCGATTGGAATCATAGGGGGTGTACATGGGGTATGAGCCCGACACGCTCGGTTTCTTCTGCAGTGCGAAACCCCCCACCGACGCAATCATGTGTGGCTTTCCCTCTAACAAAGCTCGCCCGAAGAACATCCACCGGAAGAAGTCCACGTGTGGCTCCATCTCAAGGAAGGCCTCGCACATAGTGACGAAGCCGGTGATATGCAGCACCCCAGTCGGATTGAGGTGCTATAGCTCTAGGCCCCACTCATTGAGGAGCCCACACAGGAACTAGTGCGTAGGGTATCCTAACCAACGCTCATGAAAGGCGATGAAGGAAACAACCTCGCTGGCCCGAGGTTGTGGGAAATCCTCCCCCACAGGAGCCCTCTAGTGCGCCACCTCCTTCGGCGATAGAAACCCCTTCTCGGCAAAGGCAGTCAGCACTAACTCCCTCATGACGGATGACCTCTAGCTCGACATTATGCTCTAGGTTCACGAATGGATCTGTGAATTTTCTCCTCTCCCTCGCTCTCCCCTTTTCTCTTCTAGGAACCGCCACGGCACTTAAACGCTCTTAGAGAGAAGGAAGAAGAAGAAGAGACGGTAGATGAGGAATAGGCGAAGGAACGGAACAGAAGCCCTCTCCCTTCCCCTACTTAAAGAAAGAGACACAGTGGTTGGGAAAGGCGCAACAATTGGGGAAATGCGAAATGATGGAGGGCAAAAAACCCTCTCTTCCCCCATTCAATGCGGATGGGACGCGCCCTGACCGATGAGATGCACCCTGCCTGATAGAACAGCGCCTGGTCAGAGGGGACGTGGCCTAGGTATGGTCCACCACTACCACATGCCAGGCGCAAGAAAGAAGGCGCCACTGTGCGCAGGCGGCCCTCCGCCTTCCTAGGCGGGACTTGGAAAGGCCCAAATGATAGGATCTCCGCCAGGAGAGACCAACGGGCTTCCTGAGTCGATCAGACGGCTCAGGCGAACGCCAAGAGATAGGTAAGGAGTAGAGAGACGCCCCATGTGGGCCATGCTGACTCTGTCACAAACAACGAGCGTGGATCCTGGTCGGACATATCCGATAGGAGCTCCTCGAACCCCGTCACTTGAGTCATCAAGGTAACATTACCAAACCCCCACTCTTTCTTTATATGAACATTCATTCATCCATGCACGCATTCATTCATTCCATACATCCAAAAGCATCACATATGCAGTTAAATGCATCACAATACTCCGTGTTGCGTCACGAAGTGGTAGTTGCCTCATTCAACATGAGCAATGACTGAATGGGGTTCGAAGGCCGGCCCACGAAGGGCTCGAGGCCGCCTCGTGTCAAATAAAGCCAGGGAAGAAAACACAGATGAGCCCCGAGCGGCCCTCACCCAGTCTGCCCCAAAGTAGACAGGGTCGTCTCAACCTTCTCATTCGATCCTAACCTCCTACCAAACCCACAGAATCACCATCAAGGGGAGGCCAGCGGGCCACCCGGGTCAGTCTCCAGAACAACCCAGGCATCTGTCGGGTTGCAGGTTAAGGAGCAGTGGAGTGCGACATGAGGGCTATGCCGACCCTATCATGAACAATGGACCCGAACTTCACTCAAACATGCCCATTAGCGAGCTCACCGAGCGCGTCACTCGAGCCATCGAGGCAAGCGATGTTAGCTCAGACCCTCCGGTTGCGAGAAACCGTGGATGGGGTAATGCATAAAACTCAACTGGCCCCTACCAAAGCCCAATGAGGCTCAGGGGCTCAAGACACCCAAACACCTCGACTATGCCTGGGTCTGTGACTCCGACTCGCCTGGTCCCATGGTACGCCCGATGCCTAGATCCGCGACTCCGACTCTCCTGATCCCCCGGCACGCCCGATGCCTAGATCCACAAGTCCGTCTCACCCAATCCCTCAGCACGCCTGATGCCTTGGTTAGCGACTCCGACTCACCAGATCCCTAGATCCATGACCTTGATTCACCCAAAACCGTCGGCACGCTCGACGCCATGGTTAGCGACTCCGACTCGCCTGATCCCTATATCTGTGACTCTGATTCACCCAAAACCCTCAACACGCCCGACGCCCTGGTAGACAAAACTCCGTCTCGCCTAGTCCCTCGGCCACAACCAAATGCCTGGGACCACGCTCCTAGAAACGATGGGCCAGAAACTAGAAAAGGGAGGCTACGCCCACCAAAATGCACACACTCACGCCCGCTGACAAAAACCCCTAGGCGATTCTGTTAGAATCACCCGGGGGCTCAGGGGCTACACCCGCGGGTGCGCTCACGTGCACCCGCTGACGAAACAAAACTTCCCCCGCTGGCAACACAAAAAACCCCCTAGACGATTACACCCGAATCGCCCGGGGGCTCGGGGGCTCCTGTCGGGTTCATAAACCCGAGGTCCCTCATGGACTGGCTTCCCAGCAATGGCTTGGCCTAGCAGATGACATTGCAAATGACACGCAACTCTAGGGCCAGCCCAAATACCTAAACGACAGGCCAGAAGGGCGATCCAATCTTCGATTGGAAGGCCTCGCTAAGGAGGAACAACGCTCCCTTCCGACTCTAGCCCGCCTCTCCGACCGAAAGGCCTGGCCAAAGAGGAACAAGCACTCGCTTCCGACTCTGGCCCACCTTCGAACAGCCTCTCCGATCGGAAGGCCTGGCCAAACATCACTTCTGACTCCAACCTGCGTCTCCAACCAGGGTTGCGCTAAACCCCTGCTTATAGCTCCTCTCTGACTGGCGCAATCAGAGCCGACTAGGAGCAACCGACCGGGGACGCCCGCTCAGTGAGGACCAGGAAATGGACGGAGAAAGTAAGGCAGGGCACTCAAGTCAACAGCAATACCGAGGACCGTACCCTGTACATCTGTAGGACAGTACCAACAGGGCATGTCAGAAGGGTACCATACAACCTTCCTGCCATGTCAGAACCCAAGCAGTGTTGTAGGCACTGATATTTGCCTTACAGTGTTGTAGGCGCCATCAACTCCCGTACCAAACAAACACGGTGATGCTCCCCCACATGCCTATGGACATCAACAGTGTTGTGGGCACCGTCATCTACCATAATGGTGAATACGGTAAAACCTCCCACATGCGTCTGACAACAACAGTGTTATGGGCGCCTACCATCATCTTGTACCCAACGGCGTGGGCAACAAGACTTATTAGCATGCGTACTCTCTCTCTCTCTTGCTTGTAAAGTCGTCCCCTTCATCTATAAAAGGGGATGCGCTCTCTCCCAACAGATAGACTCCTCAGTTCACTTATATTGATTCACCCTCTGTAGCTTTAGACACTCTAAAGCTACACAGAGCACACGCTCGAACACTTAGCACATAGCGAAGCTCCCATCACTCTCGGCCCTTTAGACCAGAGTCCGACTAGACCTCTTGTACCCCCCATCTTTCTCCCTTCCGTTTGTAACCCACAACAAACTTCGAGCACCTGGGCTCAGGAATAAAGTCACTGACCGACTCAAACTGGACGTAGGGCACGTTGCCTAAACCAGTATAAACCCTGTGTCATTGAGTGCTAGGCCACCTCCGATCACAATGTACAGCAAAACTATAAATATTTATGTGTTGGTCACTTTCTGCATCGACAGTGAGGCTCCCTAAAAGTGCAGCAAGAACCATAAGGTTGACCCCGGAACAATACCTAATGGTAAATATAGAACTTTAATACTTATTTTTTCTGAGATTAATTACGCTTAATTTCATCTTCTTATATGTCATATACTTGATGATGTAGGTGCCTCCGTGGTGGTGCGCCTACGATCTGTAGTGCTGGGCCTGGATGGTAGACAGGTGGTGCGACCCTGCGTGGGAGAAGAATCACAATGCTTGTCGGGAGCAGCGTTTGCTGATGTCGGGTGCACCACACCATCAAGGCAACCTCAACCTCTCAGAATACACGGCTAGATGGGTTCGTGAATTCATTTGTTTATTCTAACGCTCAATTCTACATAATTTCTAATCAAATTGCTTTTTTTTGCAGTCGGTGGCACATGGTGGCGAGCCTTGCTCCTAGTTCATGGCATATGCTTTGGCCCACAAGGGCAAGGCGACAACCGACGTCGCCGACAACCCGGAGGACCCACCCTCGGCGTACAGCAACGAGTCCATCCACAGCCGCCTCAATGGATACACATCGATGGTAAGGACGGTCCATGGCCCAGAGTACGATCCGAGCACCCATGACCTTGATAGAGAAGTGGTCATGAGGGCGGGAGGAGGCAAGAAGCATCGCCAGTTCTGGATTGGCGATGGCACAATCGACACGGCCAGTACTCCCACTCTCTCCCAGATTCGAGCATGGAGCATGAGTTCCAGCCTAGCGATATGCCCACGGCTGGACTCTACACGGTTCCAGATGAACGCACTCTAGGTTATTTCTATTTTATTCATCGTTCATTGATTTTTATATACTTTTGCATTGCATTGTAACATTGGGATGAAATATTATAGGCTTAGCTGGAACAAGAAATGAGGCGCTGGGAGGAGCTAGAGGCGAAGATGGAGGCAGAGCGGTAGAGGATGGAGGCAGAGCGGCTGTAGATGTTTGAATATATGATGGGTGTTTACACTGCAATCGGTCAACCTCCGCCACCGATGCCAGTCCCTCCTCCTCAACCTGCTCTAAATACTATTTCAGGCAATGTGAGTCACTTCACAACCTTATAATCACCGTTTCTAGTTTATGCAGAATCAATCTTTTCTCCTTTGTGATGTGCGTATGTTTATAGTTTCTAATTTCTAGTTTATTTCTAGTTTGTAGTTAACCTTGTAATCACTGTTTCGTTCTCAATCACTGTAACTTAGCTACTTTTAGTTTCCGCAGAATTAAACACTTTTTCTAGTTGCTAGTTTATTTCTAATACTTGTATGTTTCGTTCTCAATCACTGTTAATGATTTATCTCTTCTCCTTTGTGTAGAATCAATCCACGGCATCTAATGAGCCTTATGACCGACAGTGGTCACAGTGGTCATAGTTTATTTGCATTCTTGATGAGCTTGGAGAGCGACTGGGAACTATGTACTTGTGATTCTGAAGTTTATCTGCATTTGTGATTGTGAAGTTTATTTGCATCTGTGATGTGGTCCATATATCTATATGAACTGCCTGTGATGCCTATTGTGAACTATCTATGATGGATGTGATGTTTATTTGAATGTGATATGTGGCTGTGACCGAACCAAATAAACTAGTTATATGTGGTAGCTTTGCTGAGTGTTACACCCGGCAAAAGGGCTATTTATCGAGTGCCATGAAAAATACACTTGACAAAGTGGACACGTGGCAAAAATCTGTGCATTCTGGGGCTAAAATGGCTTCTTTGTCGAGTTTCTGTGCTGTGACACTCGGCAAAGAGACCAAAAGCTAGGTCTGGAATGGCTAGTCTTTGCCGAGTGTCTGGGATGTGACACTCGGCAAACATGGTTTATTTGCCGAGTGTCTGGGCCAGGACACTCGGCAAACATGCATTATTTGCCGAGTGTCAGGGCTGGGGCACTCGGTAAACAAGGTCATGTTTGCCGAGTGCCGAGGCCATTAGACACTCGGCAAACACGCCGTGACCGTCTCCACGCTGTCACGTTACTTTTTTTTGCCGAGCGTCGGTTTCAGCACTCGGCAACGTCCTTGTCGAATGCCGATAAAAAACACTCGGTAAATAAATTTTTACCGTCACTATGTACGCCGTGTGCTGTTTGCCGAGTGTTACATTCGGCAAATCCTTTGCCGAGTGTTTTTTGGCTTTGCCATGTTGCTATAGCTACTGTTTCTGGTAGTGGTGCCAGCATATGAGGTGAGCAAAGATGAAGACGAGGATGACGAGAAGAAGAGGCATCAATCATCATCTCGACATTGTGCGTCTCGAGCCAGGAAGAAGCCAACAATGGTTGGATGAGACACGGGTAAGTTTCATTCAGCGACTGGTTGTACTGCTATAGCTATTGTTTCTGGTAGTGGTGCCAGCATATGAGGTGAGCAAAGACGAAGACGAGGATGACGAGAAGAAGAGGCATCAATCATCATCTCGACATTGTGCGTCTCGAGCCAGAAAGAAGCCAACAATGGTTGGATGAGACACGGGTAAGTTTCATTCAGCGACTGGTTGTACTGCATGCCGATCCCTCCTTGTATCAGCGGCGGATCCAAGAAAAATTTTAGGGAGGACTGAACAAAAGTGTGACAGCAACATAGTCGTCTTCTACCTCCGACTGCTGCTCGATCTTAAGTCTCAGTCCCACCTACACGATAGAACTTTGCCTAAAAATTCAGGTGGCTCCAGAGGGCTCCAGGGCTCCGGTATCGATAGGGGGGCTTGAGCCCCCCTCCCCCCCCCCCCGCCCCACCGTTGAATCCGCCACTGCGCACTGTCGTCCCCATCAATCGAGCTGCTTGTGTATGTGTTCGAACAAACGATCACTTGTTGCATTGCCTGCCTTGCCTGATAGGGGGATGTCATGGGTCGTGGGACACCTCGCCCCCTCTAGCAAGGCGAGCAGGGAGGCCGTGGCTAATGTCGATGCCGGCATGGTAGGTAGCAACGTGGCGAGGCGGAGAAATGCGGTCGTGGCTGCCAAAACGCGTTGTAGCAGACGCACAGCTAACGCGGCGCGAAGGATACCTTACCTGGACATGGTCGTCAATGGGGCCGCTATCTAATCTTGTTGCTGCTGGAGATCCTGTTCGCTTGATCGTATCAGCCATAATACAGTATTTTTCTCTCATAATAAAACAGCATAAGCCGGCTTATAAGCCACAAAAATGATCAAGCGAACATGCCGATGCGGTACTTTCAGTGGGCTATGGCTTTGGTTTCATCAGAGAGGAAGCAGCAGGTTGTTGGTGATGAGTAGAAGCAGCAGATGAGAAACACACTACGCCTGGGAGTACTATTGTCCAGCATAACAGCTCCGTCGTCCTATTTCAACGGAATGGTACTTTCAATTTACAGTTCAATCTTTCGATGGTATTTTACCTTAACGTAATCTTTTAATGCTACACAACCAATTTTTTCCCTTGGCACGATCTTGTGGCGGTGGTATACGGTTAACTGAGGGTGTTTGGTTTGGGCTGCTAAAGTTTAGCTAGCTAATTTTAGTCTCATTTAGTCATATTTTACCCAAACACTATGACTAAATAGGACTAAATGAGCATTTAGCCAACTAGTCACCCAGGAATTGCTAATTGGGACTAAACCTCACCTTTTAGTCAGGCTGCCTCACATTTTAGTTACTTTGGAGTCAAATACCCGGACGGACTAAAAGGCCTCTTTAGTCACCCAAACTAAATACCCAGTGACTAAAGTTTAATCCATGGTTTAGCTACTAAAGCTTAGCGAGGGAAAACCAAACAGCCTGAGTCCTGGACCGTTGGATCGCTCGCCAACGCTAACACCAACAGTGTCTCGTTTTCATTCAGCGACTGGTTGTACTGCATGCCGATCCCTCCTTGTATTAGCGGCGGATCCAGAAAAATTTTCAGGGAGGGCTGAACAAAAGTGCGACAGCAACATAGTCGTCTTCTACTTCTGACTGCTGCTCGATCTTAAGTCTCAGCCCCACCTACACGATAGAACTTTGTCTAAAAATTCAGCTACTTGTGTATGTGATCAAACAAACGATCACTTGTTGCTTTGCCTGCCTTGCCTGATAGAGGGATGTCTTGGGTCATGGGACACCTCGCCCCCTCTAGCAAGGCGAGCAGGGAGGCCGTGGCTAATGTCGACGCCGATTGTAATATTAGTGCCGGTGTGGTAGGCAGCAACGTGGCGAGGCAGAGAAATGTGGTCATGGCTGCCAAAACGCGTTGTAGCAGACGCACAACTAACGTGCCGCGAAGGAAACCTTACCTGGACATGGTCGTCGATGGGGCCGCTATCTAATCTTGTTGCTGCTGGCCCGATCCTATTCGCTTGATCGTATCAGCCATGCTTATCAGCCATGATATAGTGTTTTTCTCTCATAATAAAACAACATCAGCTGGCTTATAAGCCATAGAAACGATCAAGCGAACAGGCCGATGCGGTACTTTCAGTGGGCTATGGCCTTGGTTTCATCAGAGAGGAAGCAGCATGTTGTTGGTGATGAGTACAAGCAGTAGATGAGAAACACACTACGTTTGGGAGTACAATTGTCCAGCATAACAACTCCGTCATCCTATTTCAATGAAACGGTACTTTCAGTTTACAGTCCAATCTTTCGATGGTATTTTACAAGGACGTAATCTTTTAATGCTACACAACTGATTTTCTCCTTGGCACGATCTTGTGGCAGTGGTGTACGGTTAACTGAGGGTGTTTGGTTTGGGCTGCTAAAGTTTAGCTGGCTAATTTTTATCCCATTTAGTTATATTTTACCCAAACACTATGACTAAATAGGATTAAATGGGTATTTAGCCAACTAGTCACCAAGGAATTGCTAATTGGGACTAAACCTCACATTTTAGTCAGGCTACCTCAACTTTTAGTTACTTTGGAGTCAAATACCCTGACGGACTAAAAAGCCTCTTTAGTCACCCAAACCAAACACCCAATGTCTAAAGTTTAATCCATGCTTTAGCTACTAAAGCTTAGCGAGGGAAAACCAAACAGCCTGAGTCCTGGACCGTTGGATCGCTCGCCAACGCTAACACCAACAGTGTCTCGTTTTCATTGTCCTGCAGCCTTGGATTGATGAGCTCTGTAGCTTCTTTCCGTTGTCGAGCAGCTATTGGCGGAACACTCTTGCAGGATAACGAATGCAACGATCCTTTCTTTTCGTTGTCGACCAGCGATTAGCCGAGGAGCCGGGCGTGGCCCCCTCGCCGCTAGCAGGCGCGCGATGCGCGTTAGGGTTTCTCGATCCACGGGCCCGCCCAGACGCTGCTCTCCATGCTCGCGGCGCGCGCGAGTCGGCTCGAAGTCTCTTCCCTGCTCTCCTAGGTCACACATGCACGTACGCTACATGGCCCACAGACCAGCGGCCCAAGGGAGAAGGTGCTACACCGACCTGCGTCGATGGAAGAAAGGAGAGCGACTGCGTTCAGCTCCCGTTGATGTTGTCACACGGGGATTCGATGCAAGGGGAGTCCCACGGAGATGTGGGAGCCCGCCACGCACGCGAGCGGCGGTGGCGAG
This sequence comes from Miscanthus floridulus, assembly GCF_019320115.1. Lineage (NCBI taxonomy): Eukaryota > Viridiplantae > Streptophyta > Magnoliopsida > Poales > Poaceae > Miscanthus > Miscanthus floridulus. Next base: position 8,912,797 of record NC_089587.1, read on the forward strand.
GTGGAAGGTCACTTCCTCCCTGCGCTCGTCGGCACTAGGGCGGATCCAGCAATATGGCAAGGTCTGGCGGCCGTGTGCAGATCATGTAATTGTATGTAAGTATGTTTCATTTCATCCCTTGATCAGTAGTTATGAGCACTTCTTATTTCATTGATCAGTTCTGTTAAAGGTGCGGCTGGCGGTGTCTTCATCGTGGTTGAGGACGACGATGCGAAGCAGCGCGATGTGTCGGAGGGATGGGGAGTGGCACTGGTAGGGCGACGGGCGAGGGGGCAATGCCGGTGAGGTTAGGGACGGAGCATATGCCAAGCGGGCAAGATCTGAGTGGATTGGAATCAATAGAACTGCCAAAAAAACATGGGTGTAGGGAGCGGTGAGCCGGTGATACAGCTCCGAAGTCAGGTTGCTTGGCGCTCATCGAAAAAAAAAAAATTAGGCCGGGCCTAGGAGCCTGAACCGGAGGGGTGGGGCTGACTACGGGGACGATGGGTACTGAATATTGTTTAGTACGTAGATACTATATAGTAATAATGCTATATATATTACAATACAATTATTGTAGTATATAAAATAAGTATAACCACATACTCTATGTATACTTTCATATATTGCATACATACTATCCCAAATGGTCTAGTATAATCTTATATTGCGTGTACATACACTTTATTGGCTCATATACACCCTAAATATTGAGATACACAAATGGGAGTAGCTACACCCTAGGAGTACAAAGGATTATACATATACATATACATATACATATACATATACATATACATATACATATACATATACATATACATATACATATACATATACATATACATATACATATACATATACATATACATATACATATACATATACATATACTTGGTATTTGAGTAAAAGAAATTTGAGAAACAACACCCATATGGATCTATATTATTCTTTCTTCAAGGACATGATGATGGTGGTGAACTTGGTCTTCTCCTTTTCAAGGTGCTCAGCAACAAGAGACCTGAACTCGGTAAACCATGTGTCAATTATGGTTTCTCCGAAATGGCGAACAATTAAAGACTTTAGTGCGGGTCTGATCAACTTAGCAATATTCATGCTACTACGGGCAGTATCCTCAACATCATCACCTTCTGAATCATCGAAAGGATCCCAATTCATCTCAAATTGTTTGATTAGATCCATGTTGAATAAATGGCTTTGCATGACTAGTTCTTTCACTTCTCCAACTGACGGCCCGTAGACTGGTAGATTGAAAGATTCTAGCTTTTCCTTGTCCACGAGGCCCTGTTATGATCACAATTCTTTTAACTTCATGACTTCCTCCACAAAGTGAAAATGAGTCAAAATACAACAATGCAATAATTTACATAAATTAACAACTACCTTCAAAACAAGAGACTGTAACGCTCTTGCAACCAATGCAAAAAGTTGATTGAGATCACCATTGTATACATCCTCATTCTTCCTCCCAAGAAATATAAGGACCATTTGCCCTCCATGCACAAGTTCTTCATGGCGCAGCTTCAAGAAGAGGGAGAAGTCCTTATGGAACTGCTTTTGGAATTGTTTCACCACAAAAGGTGTCGTGGTCTTTGTAATGTAAATGTTGTCTTCATTTAGATAAGTTTTTCTCCACGCCTCTAGGCCCTCAGGTTCCTACATAGATATCATTTCAGAACATTATGATAGACATGTTAAGAGAACAGCAAGAAGATGGATACATCATGGAAGATATGTAATAACTAAGGGGTTGCTACAATACTCCCAAGTAGCTTTGAACCGTTGATTTAAATGTTGATTACTACGTATTACCCCCTAGGAGGTAATAATAGAATAAAAATATATATTTATGTATTTTTATTTTTGGAAGTAGGCATATGTGATAGAAAACGATCGACCACATACATAATTAGATCTATTAATAGATGTAAGGTCTCATACGTGATTGTCTGAACATATAATTTTTAGTGGACTGAACGTGACATTATTTTCGAATTCACTTTTGCATGATCAAACAAAAGGTATGCCTGGTATGCGCCGAATAAACAAAATATACAATGTAGCTACTTTCAAAAATCATTCTTCTGGAGAAAAAGACCTCTGGTAAAGTTGTGCACTTGTAATATAATTTTATCTTAATAAAAGAAAAGTAAGAATTTTCATAAATCACTATATAGCTGTTTTCAGTTTCTGGTTAACTTGTTTGGCCTAAAAAATGTTTCTCAGAAGTCCAAAAAACCATCCAAGTTCATGGTTTGGGAAATACTTTGTCATATCATTTTTTAGCATACATGCTCGAGTAAAACTCATTTTTTCTTAACAAAACGCATGCTAAAAATTAGGCTCTATTTTGGAATTAATAGACACGTGTCATCAAATTTGGGCTATGTTTCCAATGTTTTAAATTTATTTTCAGAATAAAACCTAATTTTGAGGCCATTTATTAAGGAAACTTGGATTTCACTTGACCACATATGACAAAATACTAGTTTTTGAGCCATGCATACATGGTTTTTTCTTTTTTTTTGGGTGGGGGGGGGGGGGGGGGGCGTTGGGTCTTAAATAGCTTAAGTGAAAACTCAAATATAGAATTATAGGAAGAATTTCAGTTTTAAATCGGTAATCTGTAAATCTCAACCTATAACAAAACTAAAGATTATCGGGTACAATAGGTATGTCTGGTGTTTCTGCTTGCCTTCCATGCGAGAGAGATATGTAAGGAAGTAAATCGCAGGCTTAAGTTAGATAGTTTTCTTTTTTTTCTTGTATTGTAATTATTTTAATTATATAATTATTACATCTACCAAAAAATCAAGGTTTGTGATTTATTTGAGCTCTTAACATCTCATAATAAGTAACTAGAGTACCATAGCAAAACCCTTTCTTAACATTGATAAATAACCAATTTAATCAGTGATCCAAATACCTGGGAGCGCCAATGAAGACCGTATGAAGAGTGGAATAGGTGGACACTTTCACGGGGAAAAAGCCTGTTGTAATAGGATTCCGGTGACCCGTGAATATAGTACAAAGGTGGTAGATGCGCCCTTTCACCCGTTATATTTGGCCTTTTGAACTTCTCAATTAACCGAAATAGTTCGTTAAAGTCGTTGCCAGGAAGGTCATTCAAGAAGAATTGAAGTTCCACATAATCATCTCCACTAGATTTACACAGCTCAACAATGGTGCTTATAACACTAGAGATGAAGAGCAATGTGTTTGGTCCTGCAGCGCATCCTAGGTCGCCAATGATCATAGTTTTGGAGTGAAGAGTTGTGTACACTTCTTTTATGGCATTCTCAACCACTGGCCTGGTCTCACGTAAATATATTTCCTAATAAAATCCACAAAGAAGAAGAAATCATTAGGTGATATATGGGTCTCCCATCCTTCCATCGTAAGAAGAACAATGAAACCAAATTGATATTTGCAGTAAGTTATTGGATAAGGTCAATGGATGGTATTTAACTTTCATCTAGAATCACACATGATTAATATGATAGATTTGACAATTATCAAAGGGATAGCAGCAATCGGAAACAAAACATGGACTTAACTAATGTTCTATATGCTTTAAGAAAAGAAGACTAATTTTATATACGTTTCAAATCCATAGAAGACAATATATGATTGTTGCAATGGTTAAAACTAACAATACCAGCATATCATTGCTTACAAACTTGGTGCATATGCAACATGAGAAATGCATGTTACATAAAATATAGTTGTATCTTAGGAAAAGGGATAGAATAATCACTGGACGCCTAGAATTCTTGGAGTAGCTCCATTCTCCTTCCCCTTCAGCCATATGAAAATCATATCTTATATCCATTTCTATTTCTATGAGGGGCTTGGGATTATACTAACTTGCTTCACTAGCAGTATCAAATTAGTTGTCCCAATACCATCTCTGCGAGGTACAATTTATAGTGCTCTAGGTAGTAGGGGACTTGTACATAATGAGGCCGTTTCGTCAAATGATCTTATCCTCTCATCAAAGATAAACATTGCAGAAAAAAAAAATACAAAAGTAGATATACTTTCCCATCAAAACACAGTGAAGTGTAGGAAAAACCAAAACTGCACACCGCCGGCCGGCCAGACGAGTCCCCGGTGGCCGTTCGTGTCACCCTCTCGTGCTGCGATGTGACCGCTTGTAGCTAGTAGGTGGTGCCGACGCGCATCACCCCCAATTTTTTTACAATTTGACTTTTTTTTTTTGAAAATTTTTTACATTTAGAGAGACATAAACTCATCTTTATCTAGGGATCGGCGCTAGAACTTATAACACCGAGGTAACACGTCTCGGCGCCACAGATCTTAACTTCGAGATGTCTGGTCGAGCACAGCATGGCATCGTAGGTGGTGTTGACGTGGCCGGTACCTCAACGCCAGAATAGATCGGCACCACAGATGTCGGGGTCGAGCTCAGCGCCACATATCTTGACATCGACGTCGGGGCCCGCACGGCAATGGCATTACTGTCTCTGCTTTACCGCGCATCGAGAACACACTGTCGTGTGCCGTCCTACTTCAGTAGCTGTGCGCTTTGCGACGTATAATGGGACGGTGCTGTCTCTGGCGATGTGTTGATATGGATTCAGTGCGGCTCCATCACGAGGGCCTCGTGGGTCTTCTGCCTGCGGGTACGGTGAGTCGGCTCCATCACGAGGGCCTCGTGCGCCGCGTGTGTGCTGCGGCTCCATCACGAGGGCCTCGTGCCGCTGCGGGGTCTTCTGCCTGCTGGTATGGTGAGTCACCATCAGGGGCTGATCCCGTCGTCGTCCGTGACATCATTATTAGGGGCTGATTATGTGCGTGCAACATGTGTGGAAGCGCTGCATGTGAGGTTAATCTGTTGTAGATATATATGTGTGTGGAAGCGTGTGTGTGTCTATATATATATATATATATATATATATATATATATATATATATATATATATATATATATATATATATATATATATATGAGTATATTCAGTAGCCAGCTACAAAATAAGTTCTGTAGCCACCCCTCCATTTACGATGATTTTACATACTAATTTACGATAATATCAATACATATTTACGATGGTTGAATTACTGTAACACTTGAGGATATTTACCGTAATGTTATAGTAAACCACTTAGTAAGGAGTTACTATAATCTCGTAAATTAACATAGTAATTATCGTAACTTAAAGTGGCTACAGAATAAGTTATTTTGTAGCCAGCTACAGGTGTGTGTGTGTGTGTGTATATATATATATATATATATATATATATATATATATATATATATATATATATATATATATATATATATATAGAACTACTATCCTATAGCTGGCTGCAGAATAACTTATTCTGTAGCCACTTTGAGTTACGATAATTACTATGTTAATTTACGAGATTTACAGTAACTCCTTACTAAGTGGTTTACTATAACGTTATGGTAAATATTCCCATGTGTTATAGTAACCCAACTATCGTAAATATGTATTGACATTATGGTAAATTAGTATATAAAATTATGGTAAATAGAGGTGGCTACAGAATAACTTATTTTGTAGCCAGCTGCTGAATAGCCTCTCCCTATATATATATATATATATATATATATATATATATATATATATATATATATATATATATATATATATATATATATATATATATATATATATATATATATATATATATATATATATACACACACACACACTCGCGTTGCGCCGTGTTATTTCTGACTGCGATTTCGATCCTCGTAAGTGCTTGGCCGTTGCTTGGTTGTTGCTTCCACACGTATGCATGTGCCGGTCAACGACTATATGGTGCGGTGTGGTGGTTATATATTCCATCAGCTTCACATTGCCAGTATAATCTCGTGCTTATCGGTAATAATAAACCGTATGCATGGCCGTGGCAAGTTTAGTCATCTATTCTTGGGTTTAGACAGCAGCTTGATGTGTTTTATTGTTGCTACTCGTGCAATCAAATGGAAGAGAATGTAACGGAAGGGGAAAAATGTTTTGCGACTTGTTTTTGCACTCATCAGTTTTTTTTTTTTTTTTTGCACATCAGTTGATGGTTCAGACAGCAGCTTGATGAGCTTTCGTTACCATGTTGCACGCACGTAATCAGCCCCTAATAATGATGTCACGGACGACGACGGGATCAGCCCCTGATGGTGACTCACCCTACCAGCAGGCAGAAGACCCGCACACACAGTGGCGGAGCCAGGATGAGCACCTCAGGGGGGGCTAATCAATAGAGATTTAGAACAAATGTCGAAGATTAACGATGAAATCACGTTTTTCTACAGTAATATCAAGGCAAAATGGCTGCAGCCCCCCTGGATCCGCCAATGCGCACACACGTGGCGCACAACTCGGCACGGGGCCCTCGTGATGGAGCCGCACTGAATCCATATCAACACATCGCCACAGACACAGCACCGTTCCATCATAGTCGCAAGGCACACAGTTAAGGATGAAAACGGTACGTAAATATCCCGTTATACATTTAATCCGATCGAATTCGTATTTTTGGATAAATTGGAGTTCGGTTCAAAATTTGGAACACTAAATTTGAAATCGGAATGAAAACGGTTTAGACATTTTTTGGTCGTTTTCTACTTTTAATTCGGAATATCCCGAATTCGAAATTGGGTTTCAAAATTCGGTTTAAACCAAATTTGGCCTACTACAAGTCCAACCTTAGAAAAATTATATCTTTTTCGTATGATCTCGGATGAAGATGATTTTTATATAAAAATTGTAGCTCTCGACGAGATCTACAACTTTCTAGTTCTTAGTTTTTTCATTTGATATCTTGAAGATGTTCAAACAAATTAAACAATGTCAGCGATATATTAATCGCGTACAAGCGCTTGTTGCCTTAAAAATCGTATCTTCCTTACATCGTGTCGAATGGAGATACTTTTTAAGAAAGTTATAGGACTTGTTAATTATTATGTACTTGTTAATTGTTATGCACTTGGTCCTACGGGTCAATATTCTGTATTGATTTTTTGTATACTGACCGTGTTCGACATAATTCCGCTCGAATTAGTTTGTTTTCAAAAATTTTGATATTCTGTAAGTTCGTGTTCGTTTTCGTGTCCGGCTTTATCGCTTTCGTTTTCGTATTCAAATGTAGAAGTAGAAAACGGTTGAGAGGTTTTTCGACCGTTTCCGACCTTTTTCATCCCTACGCACAGCTACAGGAGTAGGACGACACACGGCAGCGGGGGGCACACGGCAGTATGTGTTCTCGATGCGCGGTAAAGTAGAGACAGTAATAGCATTGCCCCGCGCGCCCGAGGTCGGTGCCAAGATCTGTGGCGTCGAGCTCGGCGCCAAGATCTGTGGCGCCGATCTCGGCGCCATGTATTCTGGCACCGAGGTACCGGCAACGTCAACGCCACCTAGGATGTCCTGCTGAGCTCGGTCAGGCACCTCGGAGCCAAGATCTGTAGCGCCGAGATGTGTTACCTCGGCGTCATGAGTCCTGATGCCGACCCTCAGAATTCAAAGATGAGTTTACGTCTCCCAGAAAGACCAAACGTAAATTTTCTTTAAAAAAAAAGCTAAATTGTAAAAAAAAATAGGCATCAGCCCCTTGTACACGCGTCTTGCTCCACTACTATTGGTTTGGGACCTGGTGGCACAACTTGACATGCCCCAATGCTACGGCAAGCATCGACGGCGACTGGAATCACGACGACAGGTGGTGGTGGTGTGTCATAGGCTGCTAGCCTGCGCTAATGCACATCGATACTGATGCCACTGCATGCCCCGGTCCCCTCTGCTCCAACGGCAGCGGCTACGGGAAACTGGGCCAATTATGGGATCCACGTTGGGATGGTAAATTATGAGCCTAAACGGCCCAATGAAGCAAACAAAAAAAAAAAAAAACAAATAGCAAGAGCAACAACGCATTTGAGCTGCTCTGGGCCGTGCTTAACCTTCAGTTTAGTCCCACCTCGACAGCTTTGAGCGAGCAAAGCCAAAAGAAGGGTATAAAATGAGACCCACGGCCTCAGTGCAACCCGTACCTTTCTCGGCCTTTTTGCCAATGATGAGTGAAAGTGTAGTATCTGTTCTTATTATTTTAATATCTAATATGTGGACCATGTGTCCACTTTGATATTAAATTTATATTTTTGGGGGGAGCAACCACCATAGTAGCTTGTCATTGGGCCCTTGAGCGTCGCCTAACCGTTGCACTGCTGGCCTGCTGGCAGGGCCAGCGCACCCCAACCAAATCACAATGAAAATTTTCTTTATGCCTAAACATGGAAGCCTATTATTCTCTCCGTCAAAATAAATTGATTTCTAAAACCATCCCAAAAATAAATTGATTTCTAGAGCCATTCTATATTTAACCATAATATCTTTGCATCGTCTAGTAGTATTGATTTGTGTTATAAATATTAATGCTCTTTTATAAAGTCAGTCAAATTTAAAATAGTTTAATCCAGGACAACTTTAGAGATCGATTTAATTTAGAACAGATGGAGTACATTGTTTATGGATGGGCTTCGTGCGTGACCAATAAATCGGGAATTCCTATTTGTTAGGCCTGTGACATGGAAACGGAAAGGCTAAGGTTTTAGATGGGCTTTGTACCGATAAAAAAGATATGTTGGGCCTATGACATGGAAGCCCCAATGCTGCATTTGGGATTGGGCTTTGCGTATATTCAGAGGTCACGTACACTGCTAAAATGTTGCGCTGGTCTGAACTTCTATCCGGCGAGAGCAAACACGTTCCTCAATGATGCAAAGCACACTGAACTCTTTGTTACTCGGTTTGTTCTTGTGTGTAGGGACATCGCGACTCTACTCAAGAAACACCCTTGAAATCACCAAGGAGCTGCGGTTTGAATTTCATATGCAAAAGAGCTTAATTCCTCTTGTTTTCTATACTCTATAAAAAAAAAATCTGAGGGTTCAGTTTTAGAAAACTCTCTTTATTGTTAATTGTAAGACATTCTAACTTTTCTAGATGACAGTAAAAGCTATGTATGTACAAAACACAGAACATTTTACAATTTGAAACAGAGAAAGTAAAAAAAAAGTACTAACTCTGATGCAAGTATCGTAGATTCACTTTTCCTAGACGACATCTTTGGTCCCCTTTTGAAAACACAAGACAACACACCTCTCAAGTTTCTCGTTTCCTGTTCTCCATCACTTGAGAAGATGATGGTGGCAGCATCTTAGTATTGTAGTGACACTACCTACTCCATTCACCATAATGAATAAGGAGTTCTTTGATGCATCCATGACTAGCAGCATCTATCTAGCATGCGGTTAAGGAAAGAGGGTGTTGCAAGGCCAACCCATTCGTATCTCCATGCATGCACTACATAGATGCTAACAGTACTTCCCTTCAGTAAAAAAAAACCTTATTATATTGGGGTAAAATGGTCTAAACCTGAAAAATTACATGCACGTTACAATTATATTTAGTTTAGAAACATGGAGGGAAAATGGCATGTGTAGATATATATTGAAGATGCTTACATTATCTCCTAACTTTGAAGGCTTCTAAGAATACATTCTACAAGAATCTACTGATCAAATATACGCATGGAAGACCATGGAAAGTCAAATGTGTGAGTGTTTTTGACCGGATAGAGTACTTTAGCTAAGCTAGCTCCTTTCGATTTAGATTTAGATAGAGAGAGTGAGAGAGAGAAGAGAGGGAAAACTCTGCCTCGCATGGCATGTTAAGGGTGCGCGAAGCGGGCAATCCGGAGCATATAAAACGGCCGGCCGGCCAAAGCCTCCGTTTCCGGCCATACCATGGAATGCAGGAGAGCTCGTCTTCTTGCATTATTGTGTCCACTTTCACTGGTCATCTTCGCCGTCCTTGAGTAGATTGCAGATGTCCGAGCACTCCACCAAGCTATTACAAATTATACACAGGCATGCATGCATATAAATAACTGGAGTATTGGACACTAGTAATCAAGACAAATCACTCGTCAGTAATAATGGATTGAAAAGGAGCCAATTTGCGTGCGTGCGTGCGTCGTTACCAGTACTGCCGGCTTCGGAAGGTGTCCTTGAAGACCACCAGGGGCCTGCACGCATCCATCCATCCATGATTCGATGCCAACGGCAAACGAGAGAGAATTAGTCATCAAAGCAGAGATTGATCAGACAGTCAAGTCGTACGCGCTTAATTTAATCATCATCACGAAGATGAGCAAGCAATGGAGCGACCGACGCGACGATGGATTGGAGCAGCGTGCGTACCTCCGGATGTTGAAGGGACCGGCGACGCCCGGCGCGCCGTAGCCGCCGAGGACGCAGGTGCTGACGCACTTGGACGTGCAGCGCGCCGCGCGGTCCGACTTGGGGTGCCGGATCCTGTTCGCCTCGCCTTGCCGCCCGCCGCCGTCCTCGCCGGACAGCGTCGGCGGGAGGTTGCATAGCGGCTCCGACGCCGGGGGCCCCAGCCCCGGCGACGACGACACCGCGAGCGCCGCCGCCAGCGCCACGACCGCCGGCGCCTGCAGCAGCCTCAGGACGGCGCCGCCGGGCCTCCTACTACTACGCCTGCTGCTGCCCTGGACCGCCCCGGCGCCGGCGCCGGCGGGCTTCGTCGGTGGCCCCGCCGGCCGCATCGGTCGGTGCGCCGGTGCCTAGCTAGCTAGTGCCGACTGCCGCCTATGCCGAGTCGTGCATGGCGGGCGTGGCCGGCGTACCGCGCGCTGCGTAACGGTCAGCGAGGCTGCGAGGGAGCTCAGCGGAGAGCAAAGGAGGCCACTGGTAGAACCGTAGAAGTAGAATCTTGGGTGGCGTGGGCGTGGCGCCGGACGTTCCCGCGGTGGAGAGGGGAGGAAGCCGATCGAGAGCCTCAGGACAGAAAGAGCGCGCTGACGCGGCCTCTGCACAGCCAACAATGTCATGCTGATCAGCTGATGCCTGATGGTATGGTTTAGTCTGCACAGCCAACTAAATATTGTAAATATTAGAATTTTTTCTAAAAAAAAGTGATAAAAATAAAGATGGCTTTGACTTACGGTAAAGCTTAGGGGCGGGCGTCCATCCAACCAGACACCGCCTTCTTGGGTCTGCGCGGTCCACCAAGCCTGCCTCATTCTCTTTATGTCTCTCACATCTCTCTTAAAAATAGAGAAATTTACCTACATGGCACTCTTAAAACTCAGGCTTCCTTTCTTGGCCCTGAAAATTTCCAACTTACCTATTTGGCCTCCAATCTGACTTTCGATTCCTTATCTGACCTTCCCGTCAATTTGACCCGGTAACGGTGTTAGATGAGAGACGAAAAGTCGATTCTACCCCTGGACGCGAAAGCATCGATTTTGATAGTTTAGAATTCAGTTTTTGATATTTTATAATTCAAATCCTGTACTGTATGTTTTGTAGATGCTTGTAAATTGCATATGTTTCATTTTGAGCATTATTTTCACTTCTTGCACATAATTTTAGAAGAAATCATAACTACAGCATTAGCACGCATTTTTTTCCAGACATGGAGCCAATTGCACATATAAATTTAGTTTGCACATTTTTGATATCTCAAATAAATTCAGTTCGCACATACTGGACATCTAAAATAAATAGAATGATCTAGCAATAAAACAAACTGACATGATTATGGCTACTTCATTTCATTCTGAAAGTCATGAGACAGTAGGAGCTCAAAGCAAAACAATCGCAGCTGCATAGGTCAAGCACAAGATACTCTGAAACAAAAAAAAACCCCCACATATGCAAACACATTAGCACTTCGACTGAATACTAGAACAAAAGACTTCAGAACAGCCTTGAGCTTTTAGTTTGCCGCATTAAGTTTCAGAAGCAAGTCAATCAACTGAAAACGCATAATCAAGCATCCCAGACATTCTATTAATAAACGCTCCAATGAAAATCTCATAAGTCAATTTCGACAAATACTGTCCAGTAGCTGAGAACCTTTTCTGAACGGTCATTAGCTGAGAACCTCCATCGATGCTTGTCCAGGACGCCCAACATTAGCTACACTTAGTTGTCACATACACAAGCTAGTGCTACACACATGAGAAATCATAGGCTGAGCCTTCTTTTACTTCTTGTACTCATCACCGGGCTAGCAGGCTGAGAAGTTTTGCTTCGTGTGCCCATTGTGGGGCTGTCGAGTATCACCTTTGGCTTGTTTACTGCCTCTTTGCCAAGCACTTTCTTTTTCGTTTTGAATGTGACCTTTTTAGCCTTGGCCTTCCTAGGTTGATCTGTGTGGGCAGGGAAATCAATGGAAAGTGCCTCGGGTTGATTGGAGCCACTCCTTGACCTGGACATGTGAATATAGGGCAGCAATGATTTTTAGCAAATAGAAATATGAACAATGAAAAAAATTCAGAGTTGGAAATAGTACCTTTTTGATGTGCCTGAGTTGGAGCTACCATATTTCCCCTTTTTCTTACTTGATATCTCCAAGGATTGGCTGTGGTGAGAGACAAGCAATCTATTTAGTATCTAAGACAAATAGTCATTCATGATGGCATAAATTCATATTTTCAGCACTAGTGATAAGTACCTTTTAGATGTGTTGGGAGTACAATCAACAGATTTTCTCTTTTTCTTAGCAGTAGTTTCCAAGCTTTGACTATGGTGAGACAGTAGGAACATAGAATCAATCATAAGTTTGAAGTGAACATGGGAGTAAGTTTGATATTGCAAGGGATATGAAATTGCAAACCTTGGTGGAAAAGACATGGATGCAGATGGTGCTTCTTCCAAAGGCATAATGGAACTTTCAGCAGATTTGTTGTTTTTTGCCCTCTTCTTTGGTTCTCCTCTGCAATGTCAAAAATAAGAAAGTCACTAATATGTCTTTTATTAAAAGCAGAGAAAGAGTAGACAAATTATTACTTGATAGCTTTCATAGCAGCAATATCTTCTGGTCTTCCTCGCTTGCAATTATGCCAATGATGTCCGTAGTCCATGCAAATAGGGCATTGGTGCTGGCCTTTACTCCTTTTCTTATCAGAGTTACCTTTGTGCCTCTCTGTTTTAGGCCTACCAGCTACTGGCTTTAATAGAGGTGGGTGCATGAAAAAATCATGAGTAGATTTCGGCCACTGAGTCTTGTCAGGCATAGCAGGGATAAGCTGACTATATGCAACTCTAAACTTTTCAATGCAGTAATACATGTCAACATATTGCTCTATTGGTGCATTGCTAAGTGATGTGATGAATGCGAGTGCATGCTTGCAAGGAATTCCAGAAACTTGCCACTATCGACAAGAACATGTCCTCTCAAGTAGGTTAACCACAAACCTGAAGCCACTACCACCCATTGCTGTTATTTCACCCACATGTTCTCCGCATTCTAGCACTTGCAAGTTTAATTCTCTACTGGCCTCATTCAATTTCTTTATTATGTGAGGTAGAATCAAGCCATCAAGTTTGTTTCCTATTTTTCTCCTTTGGTTCCACTTGGTCATAAGTAGTTGCCTAAACTTGTCCATGAAATCATCCAAGTTTAGGGACTTGTGATGCTTAATCCAATTGTTTACCTTATGGTGCTCTTTAATCTTCTTTTGCAAGTCCTTTGCTTTCAAAGTTGCATCCTCTATAAGGAAGTCCTTCACTTTTGCACATATCCAATGTCTGGTTGCATTTTTGTGGTTCTTTTTCCTTCTTGTACTAGAACAAGCATGGGCACAAGGATTTCTTTTCACCTACAAAAGAGAAACACAAAGTCAGAAAAAGATAGCATAAAAGTAAAAAAACAGCATAAAAGATTGTACAATTACCTGCACAGTGCGTTCGTCTTGAGTGGTAGATGCAAATATCCACCATGGACAATTATTTAAGTCCCTCCGCGAACAATATGCTCGAAACCGATTTGGTGCACTCTTTGCAATGTTGAACTCAAATTCATGTTTTATTGCATGCTGAGAAATAGCCAGTCTAAACTCTGGCATGCTATCATAAGTCGAGCCTACTCCCATCGGAGGATCCTCTGTATCATATTCTACATTTGGAGCATAGTTTTCCTCATCATATGGCAACTCCTCTTCACATGGTAACTCATCTGACACATCCTCACCCTCACTATCATCAAGGGACACATCTCCACCCTCACTATCATCAAGGACATAGGCCGAGTCTCTCTTTCCTTTATCAGAAGAAGGCACAACTGCTAGACCATTAACGGGTTCATTCTCCAAGTACATAATCTCCTCATCAACACCTACATGTTCGTTCTGTGGTAGTGGATTTTTAAGGTAATCATCCTCAACCAGATCTGTGTTGGTGTTAACTGGCTCTGTGTTGGTGTCCACTGCCTCTGTGTTGTTGTTAGGCTGCCTTTCATCATTAAAATCCCACTCAGAGATTGGCTCAAAAGCATCAGAAGGACCACAATATGCAATGAACATGATGATAATCTTGCTCTTAGAGTGCTTACTAAACATAGTCATCAATTGTTGGTCAGATGTTATTTCTGGGAAGCTTTTTAGAACTTCATCATAATATTGAACATGGGCAACTTCCAAATAACCTGGTGGATACCTTTCTACCACTGATTCAACAAGATCCTTATAATTTGTCAAGTCTGAATCCACAACCATTTCAAAGCTAAAACATTTAATATCCTTTCTGCACTTCTTTCTGTTGCCCAACAATTTAATTTTCAACAAGAAACTTGAATTTGGATCCAATCTGCTATTTCAACAAGAAACCTAAGTAATGCAAACAAGATCTACAAATGCATGTCTAGTACTGCAGTTGAACAAAAAAAGATGGACTCACCCGTCGAGCCAATCAGTCTCCACTACTTGTGGTTCATCGACAGCTGCACCATTGGTGACGGTTGCTGCAGAGCCCGAACCGGCGTCGCCTGAACCATGGGCAGCACCCGCCGCTTGGTGCCGAGCAGTTGGCCCCGCTGCCTCGACGCGCGCGGCTCGCCCTGCTGGCTAGGCACGGGCGGAAGGTCCAGCCGCCTGGGCGCACGCGAGAGCGCCCGCTGAAGGTCCGGCCACCTGGGCGCACGTGAGAGCGCCTGCTGCCTCGGTGCGCGCGGCTCGCCCTGCCGCCTCGGCCCGCGCGGCTGGCCCGGCCGCCTGGGCGCGCACGGGAGCATCGGCCACCTGGGCGTGCGTGGCTCGCCCCGCCACCTGGGAACGCCGCGTGGAGCAGGCCTAGGCGAGAGCCGGCACAACCCCTGCCAAGGAGCGTGACGCCGCTCCCGCCTCTGCCTGGGCGAGCGCCGGCCTAGCCACCACCGGGGAGCGCCGACCCTGCGCTGGCCCAGCCGCCGCCGCCGGGGGACGTGACCACGCTTGCGCGGTCCGCAGGGGCGAGCGCGGCCCGGTCCGCAGGGGCGCAGGGACGCACGGGATGGCCTCCGCCGCTGCCTTGCAAGCCGCTGGAGGCTCCTCCGCCTGCGCCGACTCCGCCTCCATCCGCATGGGCGCAGGAGCTGTCCGCCTCGAAGCTTTTTTCCAGATCCGGTCTGAGTCGTGCGTTACTGGAGAAAAAGAGATGTAGTGAAGGGTAATCATGTCATTTCGCATTAGTCTTCAGTGGGACTTCACGGTGCCCTCAAACAGAACTGACGGGAAGGCCATACAAGGAACCAAAAATTGGATTGGAGGCCAAATAGGTAAGTTGGAAATTTTTAAGGCCAAGAAAGGAAGACTGAGTTTTAAGAGGGCCATGTAGGTAATTTTCTCTTAAAAATATCTATCCACTTTTTCGCCCATCGTACGTTTCACAGCGTCGTGCGGCCGTGCGGCTGCCCTTCTCCGTATTTACCGCCGCAGCCATCTCCCCGCACGCACCCCACCCTGTGTTGTTCGCTTCTTGGTCCTGCCCGTCGCGCGTGCCCACCCGTGCCGCTCGCTCCTTGCTCCCACAGTCCCACCTGCCGCGCGCCCACCCGCGCCTCTCGCTCCCGTGCCGTCGGGCACGTCGTTTGCCTCTGTTGGTGATCGTGGTGCCGTCGCGCGCCTCAGATCGGTTCCCGGCAGAACCAAGGGCACCCATGAGCGCGGCCTGTGCTGGTGGTGCTCGCGCCTCGAGGCCGGAATCAACTGGCCCCGACCTCTCGCATATGTTGCAAATATATGTTTTAAGTGTTTTAAATGTTTCAGAGGTATGTTGTAGGTGTTTCGTATGGATTTTGCAAAAGTAGATCGGGATGTTGCATATGTTACAAGTGTTTCAGAGACATGTTGCAAGTGTTAGTTCAAAATGTTTCATCTGTTTTAGACATATGTTGCAAGCATTTTTTTATCTGAATGTTGCACATGTTTCACACCTATGTTGCAAGATTATGTTCAAAATGTTTCAGCTGTTTCAGTCTTATGTTGCACTAAGTGTTTTCATGTTACAATTTGTAAGTATTTTATCTGGATGTATTATATGTTTCACACATGTTGCAATTGTATATTCCGCCGTAGTTGGTAGAGGAGGGGTTGCAAGGGTTACCTTCGACGCGGCCTCTGCCATCACCACCAGGATCGCTGCCAACACCATCACTGCCACTGCCATCGTACTGGCGACCGACCCGGGGGGCGCTGCCCTCGGAAGGGGAGGACATGCCGCCACCACCCTGCTCACCCCACAGCTCGCCACGGCGTGCTGCAAGGTGGGCCTCCAATCCTCCCGCATGGGAGTTGGGCGATACTCAGCCCCGTCAGCATCCGACCGCTGTAAAAAAAGTACAGGTCAGCCGCACTCCAAAAAATTCAACAGCGAGATCGAAAAGAAACAAAGAAGGCATACTGGGATGGAAGCGGTAGGGCTCTGAAGCCCTACTCTGACATCAATGGGCCCACCAGGCGAGGACCACTCCTGGGCCGCGACCCACGCCCCCTCACTTCAACCGGGGGTGAGTCGACCCAACCGGCTCCTACTCAGCCCACGAATCATCATGACCTTTGGCTCAGGGCATGCCGACCAGAGCAGCTGGCGGGGCATCCTCCCGTTGTGGGTCGCACGCTGGCGTCGGCCTCGACGACGCGTGGGTGCAAACCCTCTCCTCTGACCGCCTGGCTTGCTCTACCACGCCTACAGCAGGTGGGGACAAGGCCGAAGATGCCTCAGAAGGGCACGGTGACCGCATCCGCTTTGCCTCCCATTCATCGATGGCGTCCGCGCTCGCAACACGCTTCCTCGGTGCAGGAACATCGCCGCGCCTCTCTGCCTCCTGCTCACTGCCAGCGGACGCGGCCATAGGATCACGATGCTCCGCCGAGGTCACAACGACCTCCCAGCCTTCCTCCTCCTCCTTGGAGAAGATCACGTCATCCCCCACCTCTATGGGGTCCTCCGACTCGAGCTTTGACTCGATGTTGCTCCTATTTCCCCTGGCCGGCACACACCGGGCGATGTCCATCTCCTTCTCATGCTTCCACCAAGCCTCCTAAGCTTTCTTCTTATTCCTCTCAACTGCCGCCTCCTTTAGGGCGGCTTGCCGAGCCGCGCCCTCTGGCCCCTTCGAAATGTGCAGCCAGGACTTGTAAACCCCAAGTCCCTACGGAACGGACGACTCAAAGTCAGGACATGAGAGAAGCAAAAGGGGAAAAGAACATGGAGTAAGGAGAGGGTAGCATACCAGTTTGGACACCGTCGCGGCGTTGAGCGGTCTAGGCTTTCCATTGAGGGTCTCTTTAGGCCTCAGCTACAGCACCCGGTCAACGCAACTCCAGACCTCGTCGCTCGGCAGCTCCTCCAGTGATGCACGATCAGGGTCCATCAGGCCGTTGTACTTCCACATCGGCCGCATCCTCTCCGCCAGCGGAGTGACTCGATGATGGAAGAGGGTGTGGAACAGCCGTACCCCATCAAGGCCGCACCGCATGAGCTTCTAGAGCTCCACCTTGATAATCTCCACCTTCTTCTTCTGCCGGCTGGTGGGGCCCCATGATTAGCTATCCTGCCTCTCTGGCCTCCTGCTAGTGAAAGGTGGGAACGATGCCTGCACCAGGTTCCTGATGTAGAACCATTCCCCGTGCCACCCCTAATTGGATCATAGGGGGTGTACACGGGGTATGAGCCCAACGCGCTCGGTTTCTTCTGCAGTGCGAAACCCCCCACCGGCGCGATCATGTGTGGCTTCCCCTCCGACAAAGCTCGCCCAAAGAACATCCGTTGGAAGAAGTACACGTGTGGCTCCATCTCAAGGAAGGCCTCCCACACAGTGACGAAGCCAGCGATATGCAGCACCCTAGTCGGATTAAAGTGCTATAGCTCCAGGCCCCACTCATTGAGGAGCCCACGTAGGAACCAGTGCGTGGGGTATCCTAACCAACGCTCATGAAAGGCGATGAAGGAAACAACCTCGCTGGCCCAAGGTTGTGGGAATCCTCCCCCGCAGGAGCCCTCCAGTGCGCCACCTCCTTCGGCGGCAGAAACCCCTTCTTGGCGAAGGTAGTTAGCACTGACAACCTCACAACGAATGACCTCTAGCTCGACATTGCGCTCTAGGTTCATGAATGGATCTATGAATTTTCTCCTCTCCCTCGCTCTCCCCTTTTCTCTCCTAGGAACCTCCGCGGCACTCAAACGCTCTTGGCGAGAATGAAGAAGAAGAAGAGACGGCAGATGAGGAATAGGCGAAGGAACAGAATAGAAGCCCTCTCCCTTCCCCTACTTAAAGAAAGAGACACAGCGGTTGGGAAAGGCGCAACGATTGGGGAAACACGAAACGATGGGGGCAAAAAACCCTCTCCCTTCCCCCATTCAATGCGGATGGGACACGCCTTGACCGATGGACGCACCCTGCTTGATGGAACAGCGCCTGGTCAGACGGGACATGGCCTGGGTATGGCCCACCACTACCGCACGCCAGGCGCAAGAGAGAAGGCGCCACTGCGCGTAGGCGGCCCTCTGCCTTCCTAGGCGGGACTTGGAAAGGCCCAAACGATAGGATCTCTACCAGGAGAGACCAACATGCTTCCTGAGTCGATTAGACGGCTCAAGTGAACGTCAAGAGATAGGTAAGGAGCAGAGGGACGCCCCATGTGGGCCATGCTGACTCTGTCACGAACAACGAGCACGGATCCTGGTCGCCTCGAACCCCGTCACTCGAGTCATCAAGGTAACATTACCAAACCCCCACTCTTTCTTTATATGAACATTCATTCATCCATGCACGCATTCATTCATTCCATGCTCTGTGTTATGTCACGAAGTGGTAGTTGCCTCATTCAACATGAGCAACGATCGACTAGGGTTCGAAGGCCGGCCCATGAAGGGCTCGAGGCCGCCTTGCGTCAAACAGAGCCAGGGGAGAAAATGCAGATGAGCCCTGGGCGGCCCTTGCCCAATCTGCCCCAAAGCAGATAGGGTTATCTCAACCTTCTCGTTCGATCCTAACCTCCCGCCAAACTCATAGAATCTCCATCGAGGGGAGGCCAGCGGGCCACCCGGGTCGGTCTCTAGAACAACCCAGGCATCTGCCGGGTTGTAGGTTAAGGAGCAGTGGAGTGCGACATGAGGGCTATGCCGACCCCGTCACAAACGACGGACCCAGACTTCACTCGAATGTGCCCATTAGCGAGCTCACCAAGCGTGTCACTCGAGCCATCGAGGCAAGCGATGTTAGCTCAGACCCTCCGGTTGCGAGAAACCACGGATGGGGTAACGCATAAAACTCAACCGATCCCTACCAAAGCCCAATGAGGCTCAGGGGCTCAAGACACCCAAACGCCTCGGCTATGCCTGGGTCTGTGACTCTGACTCGCCTGGTCCCATGGCACGCCCGATGCCCGAATCCATGACTCTGACTCGCCCGATCCCCCGACACGCCCGATGCCTGGATCCACGAGTCTATCTCGCTCGATCCCTCGGCACGCCTGATGCCTTGGTTAGCGACTCTGACTCACTAGATCCCCAGATCCATGACTCTGATTCACCCAAAACCCTCGGCACGCCCAACGCCATGGTTAGCGACTCCGACTCGCCTAATCCCTGGATCCATGACTCTGATTCACCCGAAACCCTCGGCACGCCCCACGCTCTGGTAGACAAAACTCTGTCTCACCTAGTCCCTCGGCCATGACCAAATGCCTAGGACCACGCTCCTAGAAACGATGGGCTAGAAACTAGAAAAGGGAGGCTATGCCCACCAAAATGCACACACTCACGCCCGCTGACAAAAACCCCTAGGCGATTCTACCAAAATCGCCCGGGGGCTCGAGGGCTACACCCGCGGGTGCGCTCACGCACACCCGCTGACGAAACAAAACTTCCCCCACTGGCGACACGAAACCCCCCCAGATGATTACACCCGAATCGCTCGAGGGCTTGGGGGCTCCTGTCGGGTTCATAAACCCAAGGTCCCTCATGGACTGGCTTCCTAGCAAAGGCTCGGCCTAGCAGACGATGTTGCGAATGACACGCAACTCTAGGGCCAGCCCAAATACCTAAACGACAGGCCAGAAGGGCGATCCAATCTTCAACCGGAAGGCCTCGCTAAGGAGGAACAACGCTTGCTTTTGACTCCGGCCCTCCTCTCCGACCGGAAGGCCTGACCAAAGAGGAATAAGCGCTCGCTTCCGACTCTGGCCCACCTTTGGACGTCCTCTCCGACCGAAAGGCCTGGCCAAACACCACTTCTGACTCCAACCCACGTCTCCGACCAGGGTTGCGCTGAACCCCTACTTATAGCTCCTCTCCGACTAGCGCAATCATAGCTGACTGGGACCAACCGACCGGGGATGCCCGCTCGGTGAGGACTAGGAAACAGATGGAGAAAGTAAGGCAGGGCACTCATGTCAACCACAATACTGAGGATCGTACCCTGTACACCTGTAGGACAGTACCAACAGGGCATGTCAGAAGGGTACCCTACGACCTTCCTACCATGTCAGAACCCAAGCAGTGTTGTGGGCACCAACATTTGCCTTATAGTGTTGTAGGCGCCATCAACTCCCGTACCAGACAAACACGATAATGCTCCCCCACATTCCTCCAGACATCAACAGTGTTGTGGGCACCATCATCTACCATACATGGTGAATACGGTAAAACCTCCCACATGTGTCTGACAACAACAGTGTTATGGGCGCCTACCATCATCTTGTACCCGACGGCGTGGGCAACAAGACTTAGTAGCATGCGTACTCTCTCTCTCGCTTGTAAAGTCGTCCCCTTCATCTATAAAAGGGGATGCACTCTCTCCCAACAGATAGACTCCTCAGTTCACTTATATTGATTCACCCTCTGTAGCTTTAGACACTCTAAAGCTACACAGAGCACACGCTCAAACACTTAGTACATAGCGGAGCTCTCGTCACTCTCGGCACTTCAGACCAGAGTCCGACCGGACCTCTTGTACCCCCCATCTTTCACCCTTCCGTTTGTAACCCACAGCAAACTTTGAGCACCTGGGCTCAGGAATAAAGTCACCGATCGACTCAAACTGGACATAGGGCATGTTGCCTAAACCAATATAAACCCTGTGTCATTGAGTGCTAGGCCACCTCCGATCACAATATACAGCAAAACTACAAATATTTACGTGTTGGTCACTTTCTGCATCGATAGTGAGGCTCCCTAAAAGTGCGGCAAGAACCATGAGGTTGACCCTAGAACAATACCTGATGGTAAATATAGAACTTTAATACTTATTTTTTCTAAGATTAATTATGCTTAATTTCATCTTCTTATATGTCATATACTTGATGATGTTGGTGCCTCCGTGGTGGTGCGCCTACGATTTGTAGTGCTGGGCCCGGATGGTGGACAAGTGGTGCGACCCCGCGTGGGAGAAGAATCACAATGCTTGTCGGGAGTGGCATTTGCTGATGTCGGGTGCACCACACCATCAAGGCAACTTCAACCTCTCAGAATACGCGGCTAGATGGGTTCGTGAATTCATTTCTTTATTCTAACGCTCAATTCTGCATAATTTCTAATCATATTGCTTTTTTTGCAGTCAACGACACATGGTGGCGAGCCTTGCTCCCAGTTCATGGCATATGCTTTGGCCCACAAGGGCAAGGCGACGGCCGACGTCGCCTACAACCCGGAGGACCCATCCTCGGTGTACAGCAACGAGTCCGTCCACAGCCACCTCAATGGATACACATCGATGGTAAGGACGGTCCATGGCCCAGAGTACGATCCGAGCGCCCATGACCTTGATAGAGAAGTGGTCATGAGGGCAAGAGGGAGCAAGAAGCATGGCTAGTTTCTAGATTGTCGATGGCACAATCGACACGGCCAGTACTCCCACTCTCTCCCAGATTCGAGCACGGAGCACGAGTTCTAGCCCGACGATATGCCCTTGGCCGAACTCTACACGGTTCCAGATGAACGCACTCTAGGTTATTTCTGTTTTATTCATTGTTCATTGATTTTTATATACTTTTGCATTGCATTGTAACATTAGGATGAAATATTATAGGCTTAGCTGGAACAAGAAATGAGGCGCTGGGAGGAGCTAGAGGCGAAGATGGAGGCAGAGCGGCAGAGGATGGAGGCAGAGCGGCAGAGGATGGAGGCAGAGCGGTTGTAGATGTTTGAATATATGAGGGGTGTTTACGCTGCAATCGGTCAACCTCCGCCACCGATGCCAGTCCCTCCTCCTCAACCAGCTCTAAATACTATTTCAGGCAATGTGAGTCACTTCACAACCTTATAATCACCGTTTCTAGTTTATGCAGAATCAATCTTTTCTCCTTTGTGATGTGCGTATGTTTATAGTTTCTAATTTCTAGTTTATTTCTAGTTTGTAGTTAACCTTGTAATCACTGTTTCGTTCTCAATCACTGTAACTTAGCTACTTTTAGTTTCCGCAGAATTAATCATTTTTCTAGTTGCTAGTTTATTTCTAATACTTGTATGTTTCGTTCTCAATCACTGTTAATGATTTATCTCTTCTCCTTTGTGTAGAATCAATCTGCGGCATCTAATGAGCCTTATGACCGATAGTGGTCACAGTGGTCATAGTTTATTTGCATTCCTGATGAGCCTGGAGAGCGACTGGGAACTATGTACTTGTGATTCTGAAGTTTATCTGCATTTGTGATTGTGAAGTTCATTTGCATCTGTGATGTGGTCCATATATCTATATGAACTGCTTGTGATGCCTATTGTGAACTATCTATGATGGATGTGATGTTTATTTGAATGTGGTACGTGGCTGTGACCGAACCAAATAAACTGGTTATATGTGGCAGCTTTGCCGAGTGTTACACTCGGCAAAAGGGCTATTTGCCGAGTGCCATGAAAAATACACTTGACAAAGCGGACACGTGGCAAAAATCTGTGCATTCTAGGGCTAAAATGGCTTCTTTGTCGAGTGTCTGTGCTGTGACACTCGGCAAAAAGACCAAAAGCTAGGTCTGGAATGGCCAGTCTTTGCCGAGTGTCCGGGATGTAACACTCGGCAAACATGGTTTATTTGCCGAGTGTCTGGGCCGGGACACTCGGCAAACATGCATTATTTGCCGAGTGTCAAGGCTGGGGCACTCGGTAAACAAGGTCATGTTTGCCGAGTGCCGAGGCCATTAGACACTCGGCAAACACGCCGTGACCGTCTCCACGCCGTCACGTTACTTTTTTTTGTCGAGCGTCGGTTTCAGCACTCGGCAACGTCTTTGCCGAGTGCCGATAAAAAACACTCGGTAAATAAATTTTTACCATCACTGTGTACGTCGTGTGCTGTTTACCGAGTGTTACATTCGGCAAATCCTTTGCCGAGTGTTTTTTGGCTTTGCCGTGTTGCTATAGCTACTGTTTCTGGTAGTGGTGCCAACATATGAGGTGAGCAAAGACGAAGACGAGGATGACAACAAGAAGAGGCATCAATCATCATCTCGACATTGTGCGTCTCGAGCCAGGAAGAAGCCAACAATGGTTGGATGAGACACGGGTCAGTTTCATTCAGCGACTGGTTGTACTGCATGTCGATCCCTCCTTGTATCAGCGGCGGATCCAGGAAAAATTTTAGGGAGGGCTGAACAAAAGTGCGACAGCAACATAGTCGTCTTCTACCTTCGACTGCTGCTCGATTTTAAGTCTCAGCCCCACCTACACGATAGAACTTTGCCTAAAAATTCAAGGGGCTCCAGAGGGCTCTAGGGCTCCGGTATCGGTAGGGGGGGCTCCCCCCTCCCCCCCCCCCCGCCCCACCGTTGAATCCGCCATTGTGCACTGTTGTCCCCATCAATCGAGCTGCTTGTGTATGTGTTCGAACAAACGATCACTTGTTGCATTGCCTGCCTTGCCTGATAGGGGG
The DNA here is from genome assembly GCF_019320115.1 of Miscanthus floridulus. NCBI lineage: Eukaryota > Viridiplantae > Streptophyta > Magnoliopsida > Poales > Poaceae > Miscanthus > Miscanthus floridulus. Next base: position 8,937,006 of record NC_089587.1, read on the forward strand.
ATGTCATGGGTCGTGGGACACCTCACCCCCTCTGGCAAGGCGAGCAGGGAGGCCGTGGCTAATGTCAACGCCAGCATGGTAGGCAGCAACGTGGCGAGGCAGAGAAATGTGGTCGTGGCTGCCAAAACGCGTTGTAGCAGACGCACAGCTAACGCGGTGCGAAGGATACCTTACCTGGACATGGTCGTCGATGGGGCCGCTATCTAATCTTGTTGCTGCTGGGGATCCTGTTCGCTTGATCGTATCAGCCATGTTTATCAGCCATGATACAATGTTTTTCTCTCATAATAAAACAGCATCAGCGACATATAAGCCACAGAAATGATCAAGCGAACAGGCCGATGCGGTACTTTCGGTGGGCTATGGCCTTGGTTTCATCAGAGAGGAAGCAGCACGTTGTTGGTGATGAGTAGAAGCAACAGATGAGAAACACACTACGCCTGGGAGTACTATTGTCCAGCATAACAACTCCGTCATCCTATTTCAACGAAATGGTACTTTCAGTTTACAGTCCAATCTTTCGATGGTATTTTACCTTAACGTAATCTTTTAATGCTACACAACCAATTTTTTTCCTTGGCACGATCTTGTGGCGGTGGTGTACGGTTAACTGAGGGTGTTTGGTTTGGGCTGCTAAAGTTTAGCCGGCTAATTTTAGTCTCATTTAGTCATATTTTATCCAAATACTATAACTAAATAGGACTAAATGGGCATTTAGCCAACTAGTCACCAAGGAATTGCTAATTGGGACTAAACCTCACATTTTAGTTACTTTGGAGTCAAATACCCTGACAGACTAAAAGGCCTCTTTAGTCACCCAAACTAAATACCCAGTGACTAAAGTTTAATCCAGGGTTTAGCTACTAAAGTTTAGCGAGGGAAAACCAAACAGCCTGAGTCCTGGACCGTTGGATCGCTCGCCAACGCTAACACCAACAGTGTCTCGTTTTCATTGTCCTGCAGCCTTGGATTGATGAGCTCTGTAGCTTCTTTCCGTTGTCGAGCAGCTATTGGCGGAACACTCTTGCAGGATAACGAATGCAACGATCCTTTCTTTTCGTTGTCGACCGGCGATTAGCCGAGGAGCCGGGCGTGGCCCCCTCGCCGCTAGCAGGCGCGCGATGCGCGTTAGGGTTTCTCGATCCACGGGCCCGCCCAGACGCTGCTCTCCATGCTCGCGGCGCGCGCGAGTCGCCTCGAAGTCTCTTCCCTGCTATCCCAGGGCACACATGCACGTACGCTACATGGCCCACAGACCAGCGGCCCAAGGGATCAGAAGGTGCTACACCGACCTGCGTCGATGGAAGAAAGGAGATTGACTGCGTTCAGCTCCCGTTGATGTTGTCACACGGGGATTCGATGCAAGGGGAGTCCCACGGAGATGTGGGATGGGCGCTCGCCCCGCCACGCACGCGAGCGGCGGTGGCGAGGTGGAAGGTCACTTCCTCCCTGCGCTCGTCGGCACTAGGGCGGATCCAGCAATATGGCAAGGTCTGGCGGCCGTGTGCAGATCATGTAATTGTATGTAAGTATGTTTCATTTCATCCCTTGATCAGTAGTTATGAGCACTTCTTATTTCATTGATCAGTTCTGTTAAAGGTGCGGCTGGCGGTGTCTTCATCGTGGTTGAGGACGACGATGCGAAGCAGCGCGATGTGTCGGAGGGATGGGGAGTGACACTGGTGGGGCGACGGGCGAGGGGGCAATGCCGGTGAGGTTAGGGACGGAGCATATGCCAAGCGGGCAAGATCTGAGTGGATTGGAATCAATAGAGCTGCCAAAAAAAACATGGGTGTGAGCGGTGAGCCGGTGATACAGCTCCGAAGTCAGGTTACTTGGCGCTCATCGAAAAAAAATTAGGCCGGGCCTAGGAGCCTGAACCGGAGGGTTGGGGCTGACTACGGGGACGATGGTTACTGAATATTGTTTAGTACGTAGATACTATATAGTAATAATGCTATATATATTACAATACAATTATTGTAGTATATAAAATAAGTATAACCACATACTCTATGTATACTTTCATATATTGCATACATACTATCCCAAATGGTCTAGTATAATCTTATATAGCGTGTACATACACTTTATTGGCTCATATACACCGTAAATATTGAGATACACACATGGGAGTAGCTACACCCTAGGAGTACATAGGATTATACATATACATATACATATACATATACATATACATATACATATACATATACATATACATATACATATACATATACATATACGTATGCATATACGTATGCGTATACGTATGCGTATACGTATGCGTATACATATACATATACATATACATATACATATACATATACATATACATATACATATACATATACATATACACACATATCTATATATTATATAATTCTTTGGTATTTGAGTAAAAGAAATTTGAGAAACAACACCCATATGGATATATATTATTCTTTCTTCAAGGACATGATGATGGTGGTGAACTTGGTCTTCTCCTTTTCAAGGTGCTCAGCAACAAGAGACCTGAACTCGGTAAACCATGCGTCAATTATGGTTTCTCCGAAATGGCGAACAATTAAAGGCTTTAGTACAGATCTGATCAACTTAGCAATATTCATGCTACTGCGGGCAGTATCCTCAACATCATCACCTTCTGAATCATCGAAAGGATCCCAATTCATCTCAAATTGTTTGATTAGATCCATGTTGAATAAATGCCTTTGCATGACTAGTTCTTTCACTTCTCCAACTGACGGCCCATAGACTGGTAGATTGAAAGATTCTAACTTTTCCTTGTCCACGAGGCCCTGTTATGATCACAATTCTTTTAACTTCATGACTTCCTCCACAAAGTCAAAATGAGTAAAAATACAACAATGCAATAATTTACATAAATTAACAACTACCTTCAAAACAAGAGACTGTAACGCTCTTGCAACCAATGCAAAAAGTTGATTGAGATCACCATTGTATACATCCTCATTCTTCCTCCCAAGAAATATAAGGACCATTTGACCTCCATGCACAAGTTCTTCATGGCGCAGCTTCAAGAAGAGGGAGAAGTCCTTATGGAACTGCTTTTGGAATTGTTTCACCACAAAAGGTGTCGTGGTCTTTGTAATGTAAATGTTGTCTTCATTTAGATAAGTTTTTCTCCACGCCTCTAGGCCCTCAGGTTCCTACATAGATATCATTTCAGAACATTATGATAGACATGCATGTTAAGAGAACAGCAAGAAGATGGATACATCATGGAAGATATGTAATAACTAAGGGGAGCTTTGAACCGTTGATTTAAATGTTGATTACTACGTATTACCTCCTAGGAGGTAATAGAATAAATAAATATATTTATGTATTTTTATTTTTGGAAGTAGGCATATGTGATAGAAAACGATCGACCACATACATAATTAGATCTATTAATAGATGTAAGGTCTCATACGTGATTGTCTGAACATGTAATTTTTAGTGGACTGAACGTGACATTATTTTCGAATTCACTTTTGCATGGTAAAACAAAAGGTATGCCTGGTATGCTCCGGATAAACAAAATATACAATGTCTTCTCATGATTGAGCTACTTTCAAAAATCATTCTTCTGGAGAAAAAGACCTCTGGTAAAGTTGTGCACTTGTAATATAATTTTATCTTAATAAAAGAAAAGTAAGAATTTTCATAAATCATTCTATAGCTGTTTTCAGTTTCTGGTTAACTTGTTTGGCCTAAAAAATGTTTCTCAAAAGTCCAAAAAACCATCCAAGTGCATGTTTTGGGAAATACTTTGTCATATAATTTTTTAGCATACATGCTCGAGTAAAATTCAATTTTTCTTAACAAAACGCATGCTGAAAATTAGGCTCTATTTTGGAATTAATAGACACGTGTCATAAATTTTGGGCTTTGTTTCCAATGTTTTAAATTTATTTTCAGAATAAAACCTAATTTTGAGGCCATTTATTAAGGAATACTAGTTTTTGAAGCATGCATACATGGTTTTTTCTTCTTTTTTCCCGGAGGGGGGGGGGGGGGTTGGGTCTTAAATAGCTTAAGTGAAAACTCAAATATAGAATTATAGGAAGAATTTCAGTTTTAAATCGGTAATCTGTAAATCTCAACCTATAACAAAACTAAAGATTATCGGGTACAATAGGTATGTCTGGTGTTTCTGCTTGCCTTCCATGCGAGAGAGATATGTAAGGAAGTAAATCGCAGGCTTAAGTTAGATAGTTTTTTTTTTCTTGTATTGTATTTATTTTAATTATATAATTATTACATCTACCAAAAAATCAAGGTTTGTGATTTATTTGAGCTCTTAACATCTCATAATAAGTAACTAGAGTACCGTAGCAAATTAAACCCTTTCTTAACATTGATAAATAACCATTTTAATCAGTGATCCAAATACCTGGGAGCGCCAATGAAGACCGTATGAAGAGTGGAATAGGTGGACACTTTCACGGGGAAAAAGCCTGTTGTAATAGGATTCCGGTGACCCGTGAATATAGTATAAAGGTGGTAGATGTGCCCTTTCACCCGTTATATTTGGCCTTTTGAACTTCTCAATTAACCGAAATAGTTCGTTAAAGTCGTTGCCAGGAAGGTCATTCAAGAAGAATTGAAGTTCCACATAATCATCTCCACTAGATTTACACAGCTCAACAATGGTGCTTATAACACTAGAGATGAAGAGCAATGTGTTTGGTCCTGCAGCGCATCCTAGGTCGCCAATGATCATAGTTTTGGAGTGAAGAGTTGTGTACACTTCTTTTATGGCATTCTCAACCACTGGCCTGGTCTCACGTAAATATATTTTCTAATAAAATCCACAAAGAAGAGGAAATCATTAGGTGATATATGGGTCTCCCATCCTTCCATCGTAAGAAGAACAATGAAACCAAATTGATATTTGCAGTAAGTTATTGGATAAGGTGAATGGATGGTATTTAACTGGCATCTAGAATCACACAAGATTAATATGATAGATTTGACAATTATCAAAGGGATAGCAGCAATCGGAAACAAAACATGGACTTAACTAATGTTCTATATGCTTTAAGAAAAGAAGACTAATTTTATATACGTTTCAAATCCATAGAAGACAATATATGATTGTTGCAATGGTTAAAACTAACAATACCAACATATCATTGCTTACAAACTTGGTGCATATGCAACATGAGAAATGCATGTTACATAAAATATAGTTGTATCTTAGGAAAAGGGATAGAATAATCACTGGACGCCTAGAATTCTTGGAGTAGCTCCATTCTCCTTCCCCTTCAGCCATATGAAAATCATATCTTATATTCATTTCTATTTCTATGAGGGGCTTGGGATTATACTAACTTGCTTCACTAGCAGTATCAAATTAGTTGTCCCAATACCATCTCTGCGAGGTACAATTTATAGTGCTCTAGGTAGTAGGGGACCTGTACATAATGAGGCCGTTTCGTCAAATGATCTTATCCTCTCATCAAAGATATGCATTGCAGAAAAAAATACAAAAGTAGATATACTTTCCCATCAAAACACAGTGAAGTGTAGGAAAAAGCAAAACTGCACACCGCCGGCCGGCCAGACGAGTCCCCGGTGGCCGTACGTTCGCCACCCTCTCGATCTGCGATGTGACCGCTTGTAGCTAGTTGGTGGTGCTACTGTCGTCCGTGCGTGAAGAACACGACGCCGCGCTGGCGAAGCGGAGCGGCACGCCGTCGACCTCGGCTGCCAGCATCGTCGCCTCGCCGCCGCCCGGGCCGACGCGCGTCATCCCCTTGTACGCGCGTCTTGCTCCACTATTATTGGTTTGGGACCTGGTGGCACAACTTGACTTGCCCTATTCGCTGGTCTGAAACTGACGGGTTCCGTGAGAGAAAACATTGTTTTACTGATTTAATGAACAGTAAATTTTGAGAGGGAGCAGCTGGTCGGCGACTGGAATCACGACGACAGGTGGTGGTGGTGTGTCATAGGCTGCTAGCCTGCGCTGATGCACATCGATACTGATGCCACTGCATGCCCCGGTCTCCTCTGCTCCAACGGCAGCGGCTACGGGAAACTGGGCCAATTATGGGATCCACGTTGGGATGGTAAATTATGAGCCCAAACGGCCCAATGAAACAAACAAACAAACAAAAACAAATAGCAAGAGCAAGAGCAACAACGCATTTGAGCTGCTCTGGGCCATGCTTAATCTTCAGTTTAGTCCCACCTCGACAGCTTTGAGCGAGCAAAGCCAAAAGAAGGGTATAAAACGAGACCCACGGCCTCAGTGCAACCCATACCTTTCTCGGCCTTTTCGTGTAAGTGTAGTATACTAGTACATCATGCGCGGTATCGCGCGTGCCGGCAAATCACCTGGTTAAGACGCAGGCAAAGAGGATGTTTAATATTTACATTAAAACAATATTAGGAGTTTAATGTAGATATGTCATGCACAAGAATAGAACGATTGGAGCTCTTTTTATATTTAACATGGTAAAACTATTGAGAATTGTAAACATGAAATGATTGATGTGGTAGATGACATTTCGTAGCAAAAAAAATAGAAGGCAATGCAATAAACTATTTGAGGTGTTCACACTGCATGAGCAATATTCTAAAGCTTCTGTTTTCACACCGACCATGAAGCATGAGTTTTTTTTCTTCTCTAGAGTCACATAGAGATTAGAAACTGGAAGAAGGACATGGCATTTACCTTACCCGTGTATTTGCGTCTTCGTGGCCTACACCCATGAATTCTGCACCTAAGCAATCAGCCATAAATTTATTGTTAAGTTTTGGTACAGCAGGTGTGGGACAAAACACTTTTTGAATAAAAGTAGCCGATTTGTGAATTGTGCTGAGGCATCTGAACTTGCTTGAATACTTTAAATGCATACAAAGGCAACTAATTAACTATTTCCAGATCTTAACATCCTACCTTCTTCATTTATACAGAACGCTTAATCTCTTGTTAAAATAAATACAACTGTTTCATAATCCACAAGATCGTGCTACCTTCCTGGTAGAAGCTTAGTAACTTCATAAATCAGGTCAACATACTATAAACAGCGCAAACCACCTTTCTGGCTTGGTTGAGAAGGAAAAAGGCTTGGAAAATTGGTTAATCTACTACAAAAATAAGCATGCTAAAATCCCTAAAAAATATAAATAAAGGCACATCATCTCTGTTGGAACCGTACTCTCTTGTACTGAATGACTTGTGTCATCTAGAATGTTTTTTCCTGTACTAAATGACTTCTATCATCTAATGCTATTTGAGTGGATTCATAAAAGATTGCAATTGGTATCACTCCAGTAAATTTGTTATACATAGGACTGTGGGGGTGTTTGGGTACAAAGAATGACTGACTGGCTGCTATAGAATACTACCAAAAAAACGAGGATTCAGCAATACTACACAAATGGTGCTACGTGACCATAGATCTTTATCGACTAAAACATCTTTTTTTTGTGACCTCCAATGCTCAGCGCCCAGATTAGGCCGCGAAAGAAGTTTTTTTTAGTCTGAAAACCAAGTAGGAGACAGCAAAACAAACAAGACAATGCACAACCTGAAATCGATAAGCTCATAATTTATCTCAACACAAGGTAAGAAATAGTGCTTATGTTGAAACATGGGTAGGAGTCATAATAATCTTAGCCTGTATTTGTGTCAATCAGGTACAAAGCAGGAACACAAATGTGCTTTGATCTGACTGTCTGTACCGAATGTGGAGGTAATGTTAAAATGCTTGTTTATTTCCAAATTTCTTACGCCTTATAGGTAACACCCAAAAATTTGTAATGTTTTGCACAATGATTATGAGAATAATGTTGTCCAGATATGCAGTTAATTAGGGGTTGAATATGGCATTGGAAGAGGTACGTATTCTTGGGTAGCAAGCATTTGACAGCAGGCTACGGAACCATACAGGAAACCAAAGACATCATTCTACCTGAAAATAATAACGATATGGGTGCTGAAAATAATAACCATGCAACCACGAAACTAACGATGCTCAGATTATTACCTTGCTGCAGGCAGCCTTGAAACTGAAGCATGACTGACCTGGTTTTTCAGCAAGCATGGTCTGATCATGCACCCAAAAGAAGAGTGTGTTTCTGAAGATTAGCTATCTGGGAAATTAATAGCTGTAGTGCATCAAACTATGTCGACAAGATTATTTAAAACACGGATAGATCGATAAGATTGTTTATTGCAGCTAAAAAAAACCGTTAAATATTTATGTCGCTCTGAAACGTATAAACTGAATATATATCATCAACGGGGGATGATGTATATGTAGAGGCAAAACGTCTTAAGGCACAGGTGGTGGTACCTTGTCATCAAATGTATGGTCCATGAGGCTTATGGTTTTGGCAGGCTGCACCATGTCACCAAAACATATGTACATGTACATGGCAGTCCTCCACGCATGCAGATGGCAGCCTGCAAAACAATAATAAATGCAATCGGTGATTAGCATGTAAAACCAAATTCGTGTACTCCGTCGCAGCAGGCCGATGGTAAGAAAATAAGCACAAAAGTAAGCCATGCACGTGTTCGAAAGCAAGACACCAAATTGCATAGTGTGTAAACCTTTAGAATCACATAGTGGGAAAAATTAAGGATGTAATTTATGCACTAAAAGTATGCAGCAGGAATGTTTCGATGCAGGATGATTGTTTGTCGAGATTGGGGATTAACCTAAACATGAGGGAGATTGAAAGGAACCTGCGAACTAACGGTATCATCATGCTAAAAGTATTTGTACCTGTAAAAATTATCGCCTCAAAAATTGAAGTAACTTTTGAGAAATTGTACTATCTCTGCATTATATATGGGAGACGTTGCCTATCAGGAGCAATCTAAATTTTAGATGCTGGTGCCTAATGTGTATATTTTAGGTGGCGGTATGTATAAGTTTAATAAATCAATTTATCACCTAAAGGAAATGAGATATGTGCTTATTTTGTCGATTTTAGATGGCACTTCATATTGGGCAAACCAAAAAATATCTTCTATGATCGGCTTGGCAATAGTTTAATTCTTTGTACTGTAAAGGTCATATGGTATTTTCAGCAAAGAACAATAAATCATTATATCACCAAAAGCATGAGATCAACTATCTCTGCCGGTGTACATTTCCTATGGGAGTTTATATTGGCCAAAGAAATAATATCTTATAAGCACATGTTTGTATGCTGTTTGTTGGCATACGATCATTGGGCCAGAGTGAGTGAACATCTATGTCTATATTGTGATTCGAAGAAAAGAAAGACATTAGTCTTGGTATTGTGGGCGTATCACCCCATTACCGAGATTTCCTCCAGAGTCATAACAACTAGGAAGGTAATGAGTAAGTCATACTAGGAAGGTACGCGCAGGGGAGGGGAAATGGGGAAAAGAAAAACAAAGGGAAAAATGGGAAGGAAAAAACAAAGAAATAAATATATTAAAATAATAAAAATAATTTAAAATTTAAAATTTTAAAAAATAAAAATAAACAGTGTTGAATAGTAGGTGGAGGCTTGAGAGGCCGGGAATTCCCGGAGCGTTAAAGAGAGCATATATAGTTATCTCAATAATCAAGAAGAGAAAAGAAAGAAAATGCATGCTGTAGCCGAACCAACTATGGCAATGCCCAAAAGCAAGGCCCTGATCCTGTCTACAGTAGGAAATCTGAGAGCAAATTAAACAACCAGGAACAATTTAACACAAAAACAAAAAGATGTACACAGTGTTTTGGGGAGACGATTGTTTTCTCTCTTAACTTTTTGAGGTCATGAGTGATATCTTTTTTGATCTATCATTCTCTCTCTTTGTCGTGCTGTGGTAGTGTGTAGAGCGAGGCCAATACGTCTGACAGGCCTGATGAGGTCCCTCGCATACATCCATTATGTTTGAAGCAAAATAGCAAATCTTATTATCCAAAGGAAAGAGTTGACAGAGATGAAGAAATACAAACACAACAGCTTCCTGCATTTGGGTTAATGTAATAGGACCAATGCAGGAAGCACATATGGGAAAATATAAAGCCATGTAGGTGTGTAAGCCAAAAAGAATGGATCATGTGGAAGCTTTTTTGAAGAAGAGATAATTAAGCCTATGGCAGGCCACATTGGCTCACGACAGTTTGCAGCAATTTAATACAGGACGTTGGAACAAAGATCATGATATTAGAAACCAAAAGCAGCACATTAAAATGTGAAAAAAGCAAGAACGAGAAAACAGGCAAGTGTGATGCTAACTCAATCGCAATAGAGGCAGAGGTGTGTACTGGTAGATTAAGCCCTAGGATAAACAAAGAACCTGGATGTTGAATTTTTTTTTTTAAAAAAATCTCCATGAAGGAAAAGAGGGAAAAAACTAAAATTAGATGGAAATAAAAAGGGAATGAGAGAGGGGGTGGATCAGCCTGTCTGACATATTTTGGTAAGGCAATAACTGTAATAAGTACATAGGTAAACACACGCTGTTATCATGTACCTTGGACAAACCATAGTAACCATACTCATTCATTTGATCTAATACTTTAGTATGGTATAAGGCATAGAAGCACAGTACATCAACATATAACCATATATGATTATTTAATCTTAACATTTATAAAGACAGCACCTCGCTGTAGTCCACAAGATGTATCAGCATTTAGAAACAAACCCAATAAAAATACATACAGAGGTAAGAGGTTACAAATCTGGTAGGAGATGACACTGTTTTGCTGATAGTGCACGTGGATCAGACAGGACCTTACATCATCATCATATCAAGCTGCCAGGAATAACAATAGACAAAAGGACTTCATGTCGTAATCATTGTAGCATGAAAAAAACTTATAAGCCAGGGAGCACTGTATTTTATTGCTTCCTAATCTATTAGCCACACGAAGATTTAGCATATATGGTGTCAATTGCATCCCGAGCCAGAATGCGTAAACATTGCTGACAAATATAATTAACGAAGCTAAGTATTTAGGCAGCGCTCAACCATTAAATATGCTTAATGTCTATACTAACTGCAAGTATATGACATATGTATCTATATATAAGTGGATCACAAAAAATATGGCACAAAACTGTATTTTGTAGCTGAAGGACACCTATCACCAGAGAAACAGTTGCAGTGCAAGATTAGAGATGGCATGTAATAATTGTAATAAAATCTGACATGATTTCCAATTGGGTCAACTACGAATAATCCCAATTATTTTTCTGGCAGGACAGTAAATTTGAACCAATAAAGTAAACTATATTTCACAAAATACCCGATGATAATAGGGATGGGAGTTTTACCATCAATTTAATATTTTCACTTGCTTTAGCACTCTCTTTGGCAAATTGAAAGGTGATATGGAAGTATTAGTTTTGACTATTTTATAAATTAGGGATTAAAGCGTATGGTTAAACATTGAAGTAGCTATCTCGAGAACACATGCTGAAGTTGGTCAGGGACCTGGACCAGAGAACCGACATATCTAGCATCTCTTCAAATTTGACTATGAGGATAGAACACCGAATTCTGAAACTATGACAAAGAGAAAACAAAGAGCACTTGTTTGTCTTGCTTAAGCAGAACAGTTGATGTGATATTTGTAAACTGAAGGACATTTTAGTACTCAAGCTTGATAATTGACATGATCCTAATTAGGCGAGATGGAGAGGAAATCGCAGCGCAAACCTAAAACTAATCAATGCACCATAGGATCAATGCACCACAGGTTATATTTTAGGGCTGAGTAAATTCAGGCAGCGCGGGAAGGAGGCTGAGAAAAAAAACCCCTTTATGTCCTTTCCTACCTTTCCTGGCATCGGTGGAGGCCATGTAGTCGGATGTAGTGGAGACGGGGAGGGTCCGCGCTTGATCCGCCTGCTGGCCGCAGATCCATCGTCTCCGCTGCCTGCGCGAGCTCCACGCCGTGCTCCAGCTTTAGATTCGCCGCCGGGATGGGACCCACGGGCGCCCGCTCCAGATCCACCGCCGATGTTGCTGACGTGACCTCCTCATCGTCATGCGTGGCCAGCACGGAGTTTCCTCCGCCGCCAGAGCCCTCCGGCGCGTCACGGCGTCCGCTGGCTGGCCGCGCGGTCGTGGGGAGGACCGGCGACGGAGATGCCAAACCCTAGGCCGCGCGACCCGCTGCTCTGCGCCACGACGAGGAAGTGGCGTGGGGGTGGTGGGGGTGGCGGAGGAGGAGGAGGAGGGCCGCCGCCGCCGCGCGGAGTTGGGGCCACCGTCGAGGTTGTCCCGCGCGTTCGCCTGAGCCGCTTCACGAGTGGGGAGCGAGGGAGGGAGAGAGAGAGAGAGAGAGCGAGAGAGCGGAGAGGAGGAGGGCGTCGGTGTCGGTGAGACCCACTGAGGTTTTCGTAGCTGGCCCTGGATCTGTAGCGAGTGGTGGAGAGAGCAAGGGCCGTCGATCGGAAGATCGAACGGGCCGGGGAAATCGGGGCGACGTGGATGGGCTGAGATGCGGCCGAAGCTCCCTGCTTTGATAGTAAGAAATGTCCAACCGTGTGTCCACTTTGATATTAAATTTATTATTTTTGTGGTGGAGGAACCACCATAGTGGCTTGCCATTGGGGCCCTTGAGCTTCGCCCGCACTGTTGGCAGGGCCAGCGCACCCCAACCAAATCACAAAGAAAATTTTCTTTATGCCTAAACATGGAAGCCTATTATTCTCTCCGTCAAAATAAATGGATTTCTAAAACCATCCCAAAATAAATTGATTTCTAGAGCCATTCTATATTTAACCATAATATCTTTGCATCATCTAGTAGTATTGATTTGTGTTATAAATATTAATGCTCTTTTATAAACTCAGTCAAATTTAAAATAGTTTAATCCAGGACAACTTTAGAGATCGATTTAATTTAGAACAGATGGAGTACATTGTTTATGGATGGGCTTCGTGCGTGACCAATAAATCGGGAATTCCTATTTGTTAGGCCTGTGACATGGAAACGGAAAGGCTAAGGTTTTAGATGGGCTTTGTACCGATAAAAAAGATATGTTGGGCCTATGACATGGAAGCCCCAATGCTGCATTTGGGATTGGGCTTTGCGTATATTCAGAGGTCACGTACACTGCTAAAATGTTGCGCTGGTCTGAACTTCTATCCGGCGAGAGCAAACACGTTCCTCAATGATGCAAAGCACACTGAACTCTTTGTTACTCGGTTTGTTCTTGTGTGTAGGGACATCGTGACTCTACTCAAGAAACACCCTTGAATTTCATATGCAAAAGAGCTTAATTCCTCTTGTTTTCTATACTCTATAAAAAAAATCTGAGGGTTCAGTTTTAGAAAACTCTGTTTATTGTTAATTGTAAGACATTCTAACATTTCTAGATGACAGTAAAAGCTATGTATGTACAAAACATAGAACGTTTTACAATTTGGAACAGAGAAAGTAAAAAAAAGTACTAACTCTGCTGCAAGTATCGTAGATTCACTTTTCCTAGACGATATCTTTGGTCCCCTTTTGAAAACACAAGACAACACACCTCTCAAGTTTCTTGTTTCCTGTTCTCCATGACTTGAGAAGATGATGGTGGCAGCATCTTAGTATTGTAGTGACACTACCTACTCCATTCACCATAATGAATAAGGAGTTCTTTGATGCATCCATGACTAGCAGCATCTGTCTAGCATGCGGTTAAGGAAAGAGGGTGTTGCAAGGCCAACCCATTCGCATCTCCATGCATGCACTACATAGATGCTAACAGTACTTCCCTTCTGTAAAAAAAAACCCTTATTATATTGGGAAAAATGGTCTAAACCTGAAAAATTACAAGCACGTTACAATTATATTTAGTTTAGAAACATGGAGGGAAAATGGCATGTGTAGATATATATTGAAGATGCTGACATTATCTCCTAACTTTGAAGGCTTCTAAGAATACATTCTACAAGAATCTACTGATCAAATATACGCATGGAAGACCATGGAACGTCAAATGTGTGTGTGTTTTTGACCGGATAGAGTACTTTAGTAGCTAAGCTAGCTCCTTTCGATTTAGATTTAGATAGAGAGTGTCGGCTTCATAAACCCGAGGTCTCCAATGAAACTACTTCCCTACAATACTTGGCCCAGCAGGCGGCGCAGCAACAATGCGCGTCTGGGCCGGCCCAGATACACAATAACAGGCCGAGACCACGATCCGGTCCCTGATCGGCACCTCCGGCCAGGAGACCTGGTCGGAGCCCCGATCGGAAGGCCTAGCTGAGGTGGGACCGCAGTCCGACTCCAACCCCGTTCCTCCGACCGGAGATATGTCGGACCTTTGCTCGCCTCTCTTTCCCGACCGACACGATCGGGGCCGACTAGGAACAACCAACCAGGACGCCTGCTCGGTGTGGGCTCGGGGAGCAAGCGGAGCAGATAAGGCAAGGCACTCAAGTCAACTGCAATAACGAGGACCGTACCCTGCCATGCCCTGCGCACCTGCAGGACGGTGCCGCCAGGCCATGTCAGACGGACACTATACAACCTTCCAGACACGTCAGAACACAAACAGTATTGTGGGCGTCGTCGTTTGCCGTCCCTAGCGAACACTGTGCAGCCTGCGAGGTCATGAACAGCAAGGTGGGCGAACACTGTGTAGCCTGTCAGATACAACATGTTATGAACAGTAAGGTGGGCGATGGCGTGTTGTACCCGACGGCGTGGGCAACAAGACTCGGTAGCACACGTACACATTCTCTCCCTTTCTGTCTTTGACTTGTAAGGCCATTCCATTTATCTATAAAAGGGGATGCGCTCTCTCATAAAAGAAGGACGGCTAAAAAATAGCTCAACAGCTCGATAGCTTGACGGTTCTAGAGCTCAACAGCTGATAAGCTCGGACACACGGAGCATACGCTCCAATACTTAGCCCAAGTTCGAGCATCCGTCACTCTTCCATTTTGGATCAGAGTCCAACTGGTCCTCTAACACCCCCTTCTTAGTCCTTACTCGTTTGTAACCCCACAGCAAACTCCGAACACCTGGGCTCAGGAATAAAGTCACCGACCGACTGAAACTGGATGTAGGGCACGTTGTCTGAACTAGTATAAATCCTGTGTCATCGTGTGCTAGGCCACATCCGATCACAACGCACGACAAAACTACAAATATTTACTTGTTAGCCACATTTCACGCCAATAGTTGGCACCGTCCGTGGGGAAGAGACGCCGTGTGTTCACACTTTTGGTTATCGGATGGCCCACCTTTCCACCATCTTTGACATGGCAGGCTCGAGCGATAGGATTTGCTTCGGCTCGCTGGAGTTTCCCACGCTCCCACTTGCTAGGATGTAGGCTCCTCCCGTCCTCGTGCCACTCCAGACCTTTCTCTTTGGGAGTCTAGGCTTCATCGCAGACCAACTCGGCGTACTCTGCCTCCGCGAGGAGGCGCTCGTCCCGACGTCCACTGGAGGAGGAGCGCCCTCCACCGGCCCTGGGCCACTCAATGACCTCAATGTCGAGACACCCACGGTTCGCCTCGAGCCCATGCTGGGCTCAAACCCCACGGTGAGTGATGTACATATTATTTTTTACTCACTGTTTAACACGTTCTGCCAACTCTTCAGAGGAACCCTGTTGTCCCCACCGCCACTACCGTGCAGCCGGTCCCCCTATGGCTTTGTGTCCCCGTGGACACGTGCGCACGGGGGCTCCGAAGGATGCTGACGTCGCCCCCTCTCATGTCCGAGTTTGTGGGGATGGTGGACTACGCTCTCGCCTCTTTCTATGACCTCGTCGATGATGAGGTCAAAAGCAGGAGAGACTATTATGTTCGTTTGTTGTAGGAGAGAGTATTGCAAAGATCATTCTCCACTGTCCTCGACTTGTCACTTTGTAGGACAGCAAGGTGAGGCATCATACACCCCTCTTTCCATATGATGTTCGTACATCACGTAACCTAGCTAGGCGTCTCCTGTTCGAAAGAGACATGGTTCAAAATATGCAGATCTTTGCATATCTATAACCATATCTATTTCAAATTGTCCATGTTTTTTGGACAGCCCAAGGATGTGTAGATGGGGTTAGTTTCCATGCTCTACTCCAATCCGAGATAGAGTTTCGACAGCATCTCCCTGTTGTTCTCCGAATACACAATCTCCCTACCAGGATGTGTATTTGGAGAACAACGGGGAGGTGCTGCCGAAATTCTATCTCGGATAGGAGTAGAGCATGGAAACTAACCCCATCTACACATCCTCGAGTGGGATTAGGACCTATCTTCACCTATTAGACCACCACGTAGGAACCTATAGATGCAATTGATTTTTATATTACTTGCTGATATGTTAGAGGATGGATGACCATGAGTGGATGTACACGGGCCGCTCTAGTCTTGGTTCGTTCATCGATGAATGGATTGAGAAGACCGATGCTTTCTTGGAACTAGCATTTGCAAGGGTTAAAGGAGCGCGTGCCACTTGGTGTCCCTATAGCATTTGTGCAAACACGCATCGATAAACAAAGGTGGTCATGGGTAAACATCTTTGCAAGAATGGATTTATGGTGAACTATACCCGGTGGATCTACCTTGGTGAATCTGATCGTGTGAGAGACGAGGTCGTGAGACAACGCATCGAGGATTATGATGCCGATGCCGGGGTAGGAGACATGTTAAATGACTTTCATGAAGCACACTTCGATGAAGGACGTAGGGAGGAGGAGCCAGAGGCAACCACAAAGGCGTATTACTTTATGTTGTCTGCGGTGCAACAACCCCTTCATGGGCATACCAAGGTTTCTCAACTGGATGCCATTGCACGTCTAATGGCTGTAAAGTCCCAATTTAGCTTGAGTCGAGAAGCCTTCGATGTTATGCTGATAGTTTTTGGTAGCCTGCTCCTAGATGGTCACATCCTGCCAAAGAGCATGTATGAGGCACAGAAACTCCTTCATGCACTTAAGATGCCATATGAGCAGATACATGCTTATCCGAAGGGATGCATCTTATTTAGGAAAGAACATGCGGAAGCAAAGTACTGTGTGAAGTGTAAATCCTCTGGGTTTCTAGAGGTAGACTCTGGTGATGGTTAGAAGAGGCAGCTCGCCGTCCCCATGAAGATCCTACGGTACCTTCCATTCATACCGAGGATCCAACGGCTTTATATGACTGAGGAATCCGCGAAACAGATGACATGGCACAAATACGGACGTCGATACAATCCTGAGAAGCTGGTGCATCCATCCGATGGTGAAGCATGGACAAGGTTTGATATGATTCATTGTGAGAAAGCTCTAGAGGCTCATAATGTATGTGTTGCGCTCTAGCAACAGATGGGTTCAATCCTTATGGAGTGGCGGCTGCCTCATACACTTGTTGGCCCATGTTCGTTATCCCTCTCAATCTCCCCCCTGGCGTCCTCTTTCAATGACAAAACATATTTTTGTCGTTGATAATTCCTGAACACCCGGGGAATAATATGAGTGTGTATATGGAGCCTCTGATTGATGATTTGGTTCGTGCTTGGGAGGAAGGGGTATGGACATACGACCCAGCTACAAAGGCAAACTTCAAAATGCATGTTTGGTACTAGTACTCCCTGCACGACTTTCTAACGTATGGGATATTATGCAGCTGGTGTGTTCATAGGAAGTTCTCATGCCCAGTATGCAAGGCATCTCTGATGTTCATTTGGTTGACAAAGGGTGGCAAGTATTCTTCATTCGACAAACATTGATAATTCCTACCCACTAGTATAGAAACGGGCTTTACTCCCGGTTGGGAAACCCCTTCAGTCCTGGTTTCCCAACCGGGAGCACGAATCCGGGACTAAAGGGCCCATCCTTTAGTCCCGGCTTCTCGCCCGGGACTAAAGGTGCACCTTTAGTCCCGGTTGGTAAGGCCAACCAGGACTAAAGAGGCCTCCCGGCCTAGCCACGTGGGGTGGCCATTTAGTCCCGGTTGGTATTATCAACCGGGACTAAAGGTTTCCTTTTTTTTGTTTCTATTTTCAATTGATGATTCGTTTTGGTTTTCGAATACGCATTCTACGGCGCTAGTAATATACGTATTCTACACGTTTATAATGTTCGAACATTTTGTACAAACTAAAGTATGAAACTAACATATATATTACATGCATATACATATATTGTACGTTATTTTATGTACATATAATATATATATATATATATATATATAACAAATAAAGCTTGCATTGTATATTCTATCATATCCTTGGGATAACAAATTCACTCCATCTGGTTTGGCTTCCATGTTTCGTTAACGTCATTGTAGAATTCGCCGGCGGGGTTGAGGACCTGGTCATTAAGAAATTCTGCTATGGTCTCTTGAATTGCTTTCAGTTGGTCACGTCGTATGACTTTTTCCTTCAACCATAGAGTCTTCAATAAAAGTTAAAGGAAAAGTATTAATATATATATATATGTGTGTGTTGGTCATGTGATTACTTATATATATGAGCAACAAAAGAAATTATGAATATATGAATATATTTATATAACGTACTTTGAGGATCTCTTCAGGAGTTCTTTTTGCATACGCCATGATGAACTCACAAACATAGTATCCGCAGTAGTTGTTTCCCTGTTCTTGCCTCAGAACCCACTTTTACAAGAAAAAAGATCCGGTGAATTAAAAGCATGCATGATGTTAATTGAATTATATATATATATATATAAATGTAGCTAGTACTTACTTTGTGTGCGATTACATCCAGTGGCGCTTTACAATGTTTCATGTGGTGTTCCTCAATGAAACTTTTTCAAACACTGCGCCTAATAAAATAAAAAATTAATTTGGCCTTTAATAATTGTTGCAGTTAAGAGATCGGGGTATATATAGTTGCTAGAGAGATCAAATTACCCTTGGATAATATCTATCATGTCTTGGTACTCTGTTTGCTCTTTTCTTAACGAGTCTAAGATGCTCAAGCGACTATTGGCCATATCGATGACCATCAATATCCAGTGATTGCTGCATATGTTTTTATACACAAATATGATCGACATTAACTAGAGTCAACATATATATATGGGAGATAGCTTAGCTAGTAAGCAAATAATTGAACAAATGTCCATATGATCGACATTAATTATTTAACACTCACTTGAAGTTGTAGGGGAAGAGTATGTTCTTGTTTTGTTGGTTCACTAAGAACCTCATGAGATTTTTCTCGAGTTTAGCTTTCCATTGAGGCAGGGGGTTAGGGTGTTTGAATACGACATTTGGATGAATGAAACCAACATCATTATCCTTTCTCTTTCTGAGTTCTATCATCTCATATTTGCATATATAAAAATATAGTGTGAGGATATATAATTTATATATATACATGTAGCTTTATATATATACACATTAATAGTAGAAAATAATCACACTTATAGACAATAGCAGCTAATGAGACTTTTGTCGAGAGAGTCCAGGTGGCATAGTTGGTGTAATTCTACAAACTCGACATATATAACGTCATCGCCACAGAAGTAATGTTGGTTTCTAACTCTGACAGGAACAAAGGTCTCTCCCCGTTCACACGCCGCCATGTACCACTTGTTTAGCAGGTACATTTGCGTACCCAGATCACCTAAGGCCTCAGGGTTGCATAGACTCTTTCCATGTTCAAATTTCTTCCAAGGATCCACTTTCGGAGCAGATGGTCCTTCAGCGAGCACTTGGGCAAGGTCCAAACCAGTTTCCTTGTAAAACCAAGCCAGCTCCTCAAAATCGACGTCTAAGTCTAAGTTCGAACCATATTCATTACGAATGACAAGAGGGTGGACTGATTGTTGCGATTGTTGTTCAAGTTGTGCAACACCTTTCCCTGGTATAGTCTTTTTCTGTGCCGCCTCAAATGACTTGGTGAGAGAGCGGTCGTAGTCCGATTTTGGCAGGGTATTTTTAGATTCCCGCTTTTTCTGGTCCACCTTCTTTCTTAGAAGATCTAGAGGTAGGTAGAAGTACGGTTTCTCTAGGTTCTCCCTCGCTTCTTGTTGCTTTTTCACTTTTTCAAAGAAACTATCCATATCTTTTTGTACTACAGCATTTAATTCCTTTTCACTTTTTTCATAAGACAGTTTTGGGGAATGACTGGATTAGATGTGGCTTTCTTCTTTGCCTGCTAGTGGGCCAACGACTTTGTTTGTGGGGCGGACCTCTTAGGAGCTGGCTTCTTCTTAGTCATCAAGGGAGGCGGGGAAGGTGTTGGAGACCTCTTTGGAGGCGTTGGAGACCTCCTTGGAGGTGTTGGAGACCTCCTTGGAGGTGTTGGGGACCTCCTTAGAGGTGGCGGCGGTGGCGGCGTTGCCACCTAATTTCCCGGAGCACTATGATGATCTGGAGATTGGATAATTAGACTTAGGTTGGCAGAGACCCTGCTGTGTGAGTACAAAAAAGAATAATTAGGTATAAGAAATTATTATTTTTAATCATGCATGTCAATAGAAAATTAGTGAATTTTTTTTTGTTCATTTATGTCCGCACCTATTGTCTGGCAATTAAGGAAGCGGTGGTGGACTAGAGACCCTGGGAATAATGATGTAGCGCTTGCGCCATAGTATGAATGTCTTCTCTGCTTCTCCTAGAGTCTTCACCCCATCACCTCCTGGAATGTCAAGAGCCAGATCACTAAAACCTTTGTTAACTCTATCCACTGAGACGCTAACATATCCAGGTGGTATTATTGCCCCATAGATTCTTGGTGTCTTGATAGGATCTGGAGGAGAAAAAACACCGAGAGCCACCATGATTGTGGCATTCTCTTTTGGAATATGTAGCTCACATGATGTAAACGGTGCAGTGATGTCATCCATAGGGAAATGTAGCATTGCGTCATCTTGATTTGGCAACTCTGTGGAAGCGTAGCTGCTTTTCAACTGATCAGGGAGGCTAATATTAATGTTGATTCCTGCATCTGATGCCTGCCTTTGGGCACTCATTGCTATTTGCACTTGCTTTATGATTTCGTCTTGCATTCTAGCTTGCATGTTTTTTTCGTGCTGTTGTGCTTGAAGCAATGCCTCCCGTGACTCATGAACATATTCCTCCAACCTGCTGGTCCACGCTACTTCCTCATCCTTCCTTCTCTATCGGCTTCTGTAGGTATCTCTGTCATTAGGGAAATCATGCTCCCAAGAAATGTTCTGTCCTAAACCTCTTGTTCGGCCACTGTGTTTAGCAGTCCTGATGGCATACGTCAGTTCATCCTTCTCTCTATTAGGCCTGAACACACCAATAGCTTTAGCTTGTAGAGCATAAGATATTCTTTGTGTTGCTCTTTCGAGTTTTGGGCCATGAACCAGCTTCCCGGTCTCTAGGTCCAGTCTTCCCCCATGAGCGAAAAACCAATTCTTCGCGTGTTTGGGCCAATTGAGTGATTCTGGTGTGATACCCTTGGTAAGAATGTCCGCTTCCATTTTTTCCCACTTGGGAATGGCAGTCGCGTAGCCACCAGATCCCATGCCATGGTGGTATACCTTCTGTCGAGCATTCCCTTGGTTCCTTCTGACCCGTTCCTCACCCTCTTCCGATGTCTTGTACTGTACAAAATCATTCCAGTAGGTCCTCAACTTCGCGAGCGGGCCACTAGTATTGAAATTGGGCATTAGATTCTTCATGACGTATTTCGTGTATAGGGATTTCTTCCAAGTCTAGAATTGTGTGGCCATCTTCTTCATAGCCCACTTTCGAACTAGCTCCTTCAATTTACAATCGTTGATATCATCATAATCATCCGCTTGCAACGTGAAATGTTGAACGATATCATCCCAAATTAAATTCTTATCAAGATCAGAGATAAAACTAACATGAGGCTCGTTGATCTTTTGCTTCCATTCATGGGCACTGATCGGAACTCTATCCCTTACAAGGTACCCACAGTGTTGCACGAATTTCCTTGCATGTGGACCAAGTAGTTCGCCTGTCTCGATATTGAATTCCGATATTATATAGTGCCCCTCCAATGGCTTTTTCGGGCCTCGAATATTTTTGCTTTTTACCGTTGTGGTCATCGATCCAGAGGGCTATGTATAAAAAAAGAATAAATAAATATCATATGTACACATAATAGATGATAGATATTCAAATATATATATATACAATATTCAAATATATATATAAATATATATATACATCGCCAGTATTTTCTTGCACAATATTTTCTTGGTTTTCTTCAAGAGCCAGGTATTGACTCCGATCATCTACATCCTGCTGGTCACCATCGGCAAATTGAGTGCCGGTGTTGATAATATTCATCATTTCTTCATCCATGTTGTCTCTCAGGGCAGCCATCTAGCTTGTACTCCACTAGATATATCTATAAAAAATAAAACATGTTTCAATAAATAACCATCCGTAGTAGTTGACCTTGCTTACGTGATCATCTCGATGAGCATTTCTCCATCGGACGGTACCATACTTGGTCAAGGAAGAGCTCCAATTCTGCGAGGAAGGGAACACGGTCTTCCACGACCGTTGCCGCTCTCCCTCGTAGAATCAAAGCTCCTCCTTGACGTCCGTTACCGCTCGGCAGAGAACATGCTCGCCAAGATGAACACGGTCCGCAAATTCAACTAGTACGGATTTTCTACAATTTTCTAACTATTTTCTAAGTTTTTTATTTCATGGAAAAATTAATTCTAAAAAATAAAAGGCATGATTTCTAAGTATTTCATTTCATGAAAAAAAATAATTCTAAGTGACCTGCTCGATATCAGCGAGCTCGCGGGCGTTTAGGTTGCCGAGGATAGTAACATTTGCAGATGACATTTGTAGGTCAAAAGTTATCAAATATCCATCAAATTATAGCTCAAAAACATGTTTCAATAAATAACCATCCGTACTAGTTGACCTTGCTGACGTGATCATCTCGGCGAGCATTTCTCCATCGGACGACACCGTACTTGGCCAAAGACGAGCTTCGATTCTACGAGGAAGGGAACACGGTCTTCCACGACCGTTGCCGCTCTCCCTCGTAGAATCAAAGCTCCTCCTTAACGTCCATTATCGCTCGGCAGAGAACATGCTCGCCGAGCTGATCACGGTCCGCAAGTTCAACTAGTATGGATTTTCTACAATTTTCTAAGGTTTTCTTTTCATGGAAAAATTAATTCTAAAAAATAAAAGGCATGATTTCTAAGTATTTCATTTTATGAAAAAATAATTCTAAGTGACCTGCTCGATATCGGCGAGCTCACGGGCGTTTAGGTTGCCGAGGATAGTAACATTTGCATATGACATTTGTAGGTCAAAAGTTATCAAATATCCATCAAATTATAACTCAAAAACATGTTTCAATAAATAACCATCCGTACTAGTTGACCTTGCTTACATGATCATCTCGGCGAGCATTTCTCCACCGGACGGCACCGTACGTGGCCAAGGAAGAGCTCCGATTCTACGAGGAAGGGAACACGGTCTTCCACGATCGTTGCTGCTCTCCCTCGTAGAATCAAAGCTCCTCCTTAATGTCCATTACCGCTCGGCAGAGAACATGCTCGCCGAGCTGATCATGGTCCGCAAGTTCAACTAGTACAGATTTTCTACAATTTTCTAACTATTTTCTAAGTTTTTTATTTCATAAAAAGTTAAAATAAAATATCTAGTCGCAGAGTCCATAGAAACGACCATATTTTGATCTAGCAACGCATTGTCAATTGTCATTGCATTGCATTGCACCCTGGACCGCAGCAACGAAACAAAAACTATCAGGCCGGCTGTTCGGGCTCCGATTCTACGAACGAAGTGCACAAGACAGCAACGCAACCGCGTGGAGTCGAAAACCATGACCGGCAGCACGAACGACGTGGAGTCGACAGAAACGAAAACCAAGACCGGCAGAGCTGAACGACGACGACTGACGCCTGCCTGGCACTACCGATGGAAACAAGCCGCACCGCTGGGCACCGCAACCGCGTGGAGTCGATCGGCAGCACGAGTTCTCCGCCGTCCCGCACGTCGCGTTTTACAGAAACTCAAACACGCTCAAACATACAATGCTACAGACAGACACATACAAGAGATCGAATCTAATTACAAGGCTCGGCCGGTGAGGCAGTGCACTCAGAGAAGGCTTGGGCGAGCTCCGGTGTGGCAGCACGGGGAAGACTTGGCCGCCCTCCGGTGAGGCAGTGCGTGCGGGGAAGGCTCGGGCGAGCTCCGGTGAGGCAGCGCGGTGAAGGCTCGACTCGCTCCGGTGAGCACGAGCGAGGTTGGGGCCGGGGATGAGGACGGCGCGCGCTCCAGCGAGGATGAGCGAGGCGCGCTGGCTGGTCGGAGAAGAAACGCGCTGGCCGGTCGGAGAAGAGGTGCGCTGACGAGGCGAGGGTAGGGTGGTCGCCTGGGAGCGGCGGCACTGCTGGATCGATCTGGTGGAGAAGATGAGGCGATGGCATGGCGGAGACAGAGAGGAAGAGAACTAGGGTGTGAGTTATAAAGGGATACCTTTAGTCCCGGTTGGAGCTACCAACCGGGACTAAAGAATCTTTAGTCCTGGGCTATTATTACAACCGGGACTAAAGGTCTGAGCTTTAGTCTCGGGTGTAGCCACGACCCGGGAGTAAAGGGCATTTGGGCGGGCTACGAAAACTGTAGCTCGACCTTTAGTCTCGGGTGGTTGATCCACCCGGGAGTAAAGGGAGATCTGTCCCGGCAAGTGTACACACCTGAGACTAAAGCACCACCTTTAGTCCCGGGTGGTTGATCCACCCGGGAGTAAAGTAAGTTTTTCCTTTTTTATATATTTCTTTTATATAAATATGCAGAGAGTTATTAATTGCCTAATAAATAAAATATTATCCAAAAAAATTATAAAAAAATTCTTTGACTTGGTTTTTGCATTATTATACGCAACAAAAATTTGTAAACTAAACTATTTTGTTTTACTGTATAAATATTTGACATAGTGTAAATAATAATTACAATTTACACCATGCAAAAATATACTACTTAATTAAAATCATTAAAACTATTATTTGTCGACAGGAAATTAGTTTTCACATCTTATTAACGTTCATCATTTGGTTTTTCATCACACATTCTCCACGGGAAATCCACCGTCTAGCAGAAAATTCATTTGAACCGTAGAAAATATGAAAACACGACAATAAAATCTGAAGTCACAATTATTACATAATAGGTCTAATACATCACTATATATATCAAGCGGGCATAGTAGTGAACTTTTTCTTAACATATATCCCTTGGTTATGATTGCGCCGTAACCATGGAGTGTCCTCATCATTTAGCAGGATGCTTGGGTCTTTAGTCACTGTGAAGGGTGGAATTCGGTCATCCTTTTCATAATCTTCTGATATGTCTGACTTGTCTTCAATTCCAACGATGTTTCTTCTCCCTGAAAGAACTATGTGGCGCTTTGGCTAATTGATTGGGTCGTTGTTGTTTTTCTCCTCTCTTCGGTTTTGTAGCCATGTCCTTGACATAGAACACCTGATTCACATCCTTGGCAAGGACAAATAGTTCGTCTTTGTACCCAATATTGTTGAGGTCTATGGTTGTCATTCCATACTAGTTGTCGACTGCTACCCCGCCTCCAGTCGCCTTTACCCATTGGCACTTGAACAAAGGTACCTTAAAAGTAGATGCATAGTTTAGTTCCCATATCTCCTCTATGCGGCCATAATATGTTTGCTTATTTCCATTAGGGTCGGTGGCATCTATGCGGACACCACTGTTTTGGTTGGTGCTCCTTTTATCTTGGGCTACTGTGTAAAATGTATTCCCATTTATCTCGTACCCTTTGTATGTGAGGATATGCCATGATGGCTGCCTAGCCAACAAATAAAGTTGCTCATCAATACTCTCATCACCCTAACATTCTTTTCACAACCAGTCGCTGAAAGTTTCCATGTGCTGACGCGTAATCCAAGCTTCAGACTTCCCTTGAAACTCGGATCGGAGCAACTCTTTATGTGTCTCGATATATGGATCCACCAAAGAGGATTTTTGCAGAACTGTGTAGTGTGCTTTATTAAAATAATTGTCCTGCATACCAATATATGGTTTCTTCCCTAGTGTCCCCTTTCCACTTAGTCTCCCCTCGTGTCATGATTCAGGAACACCAATCGGGTCAAGGTCGGGAATAAAGTCAACACAAAACTCAATGACCTCCTCTGTTCCATAGCCCTTGGCGATGCTTCCTTCTAGTCGAGTACGATTATGAACATATTTCTTTAGAACTCCCATGAACCTCTCAAAGGGGAACATGTTGTGTAGGAACACAGGACCGAGAATGCTAATCTCCTTGACCAGGTGAACTAAGAGGTGTGTCATGATATTAAAGAAGGAAGGAGGGAACACCAACTCAAAGCTGACAAGATATTGAACCACATCATTCTGTAGTTTAGCTAGATCCATTGGATCGATTACCTTCTAAGAAATTGCATTTTGGAATGCACATAGCTTCACAGTGGCTAGACGTACATTTGGAGGTAGAATTCCTCTTAATGCAATGGGAAGCAATTTTGTCATGAGCACATGGCAATCATGGGACTTTAAGTTTAGGAATTTCTTCTCTGGCACATTTATTATACCCTTTATATTCAAGGAGAATCCAGATGGTACCTTGATGCTTGCTAGGCATTCAAACATGCTTTCCTTCTCTTCTTTGCTAAGAGTGTAGCTAGCAGGACTTAAGTAATGGCGTCCATCATCTGTCTTCTCTGGATGCAGGTTGTCTCGTTCTTTCAAACACCTACAGGTCCTGTCATGCTTCAAGTGTGTCCTTAGGCTTCCCATACACACCCATGAAGCCTAACAGGTTCACACAAAGATTCTTCATCAGGTGCATCATGTCGATCGCGCTACGGACCTCTAGGACTTGCTAATAGCGTAGCTCCCAAAATATGGACTTCTTCTTCCACATGGGTGCATGACCGTCGGCGTCATTCGGAATAGGTTCGCTGCCATGTGCCTTTCCAAATACTACTTTCACATCCTTGACCATATTGAGTACATCCTCACCAGTTCGGTTGCCCGGCTTGGTCTGGAGGTCTACCTTACCTTTAAAATGCTTGCCTTTCTTTCTTAGGGGGTGATTCATAGGAAGAAATTGACGATGGCTAAGGTACATGACCTTTCGACATTTTTTCAAGAATATACCTTTAATGTCATCAAAATAGTGCGTGCATGCATTATATCCCTTGTTTGATTGTCCTGAAAGATTACTTAGAGCAGGCCAATCATTGATTGTTACAAACAACAATGCTCGTAGGTCAAAGTGCTCCTGTTTGTGCTCATCCCACACACGTACACCTGGTCTATTCCACAAAAGTAGATGTTCTTCAATTAGTGGCCTCAGGTACACATCAATGTCGTTGCCAGGTTGCCTTGGGCCTTGGATGAGCACTAGCATCATAATAAACTTACGCTTCATGCATAACCAGGGAGGAAGGTTGTAGATACATAGAGTAACAAGCCAAGTGCTATGACTACTGCTCTGCTCCCCGAAAGGATTCATACCATCCATACTTAAAGCAAACCTTAAGTTTCTTGCGTCATTTGCAAACTCCAGAAATTCTCTATCGATTGCTCTCCACTGGGACGCATCAGCAGGGTGTCTCAACATATTGTCTACCTTACGGTCTTCTTTGTGCCATTGCAACAACTTTGCATGGTCTTTGTTTCTGAACAGACATTTCAAGCATGGTATTATAGGAGCATACCACATAATCTTGGCATGGATTTTCTTTGTGGGACGTTCACCCTCAACATTACCAGGGTCATCTCGCCTGATCTTATACCACGATGCATGACATACCGGGCATGCATCTAACTTCTCATACTCCTTGCCACGGTAGAGGATGCAGTCATTAGGACATGCATGTATCTTTTGGATTTCTAATCCCAAAGGTCAAACTACCTGTTTTGCTTCGTACGTAGTGGCAGGCAATTCGTTATCCTTCGGAAGCATCTTCTTTTGGATTTTCAGTAACTCCCCAAATCCCTTGTTAGATACACCATTCTTTGCCTTCCATTGCAGCAATTCTAGTGTGGTACCCAACTTTTTCTGCCCCGCATCACAAGTTGGGTATAGCAATTTCTTGTGATCCTCTAGCATGTGCTCGAACTTGATCTTCTCCTTTTCACTTTTGCATTCTCTTTGTGCGTCATGAATGGCCTGGCCAAGATCATCAGCGGGCTCATCTTCTGCCCCTACCTCTTCTTCAGCTTCTCCCATTATAGTATCATTGAAGGCCCCATATTTAGCAATAAGGTCATCATCGTCCCATTGTTCTTCTTCACCTTCTTCCATTACAACTCTGGTTTCTCCGTGCTTCATCCAACAAATATAGTTTGGCATGAAACCCGACTTCAACAAGTGTGAATGAAGACTCCTTGAGCTAGCATATTCCTTCAAATTCTTACATATGGCACATGGGCAGCACATGAAACCATCGCGTTTGTTTGCCTCGGCCACACATAAGAAAGAATGCACACCCTCAATGAACTCTTGGGATCGGTGATCAGCATTGTACATCCAATGCTGGCTCATCTGCATTACATGACATACATACCATATTAAAACCTAGAACATAATTAGTTAATTATATGACATGCATGCCACCACACAAGGTATTAATTTATGAAAGTCTCGCTACAATGTAGACAATCCCAACTACCACTAAAAAACTAAAGCTAAAATGCACTTCAGCAGCATAAGGATTTCGCGACCAATCCCAACTAAAACAGACAGATCATGCATTTGTTCAACATCTATGGGCTTCTTCCGCAGGATCACTGTCTCATCAGCCGCCGTAGCCACCTGTGCAAGAGAGTTCTGCATGTGTTCAACATACTCTTCCTCCCAGTACCAGCCAGAACATCCAGTGCCATCCCACTAAAATTAAAACAAAAAATTAGAACTTTAATCACAATCATCATGAAAATAAGTATAAATTAACCATAATCATCAAATGCGACAAAATAACTCATATTACGATCCGGACACTTGTAGAAGATACGGCCCTTGTTGGGACACTCCTTTCTCACCCGGTACTCCATCACAATCTTCTCCTCACACTTGCCGCCTACAATGAGAGGGAGGTCCAGCCTCAGTCGCTTTGTAACCCGATGAGAGGCCGAGGACCCGGAAGTAGTTGCCATCTACTCTCTATACTCATTTTAATATAATATAAATTTCTCATTTTATAAACAAATAAAATTAAAAAAAACTCTAAAATTCTCTATATCTCTAAAGCATGAAGTGGGCTATGCATGCTAGAAATGAAAGCTCAATACTAGTTTTGAATAATTACTTTAACCTTCCTTCATCCAAATATGCAAACTTTAAAATGATTTTGAGCTTAAATGGCTTACAAATAAAAAAAATCTACCATAAAAAAACCACATATATCTAGTCCACAAAATGAAATAAGCTACTGATGAAACATGAGAGTATAAAGTTGGTAACCTTTAGAACCGAAGAATCGATGGAGGAATGAAAGAAATCTTGTGATCACCGGTGATGAGGAAGAAGAGAGGCCGGCGATGAAGTAAGAACACTGAGCTCGAAGTGGCTCGGGCTCGGGGAGGAACAAGAGGTATATAGGAGGGGACCTTTAGTCCCGGTTGTAGACAGAAACTGGGACTAAATGCCCCTTTCTAGTCCTGGACGGAACCTCCAGCCGGGAGTAGACTTTTACTCCCGGTTGGAGGTACAAACCAGGAATAAAAGTGAACCTTTAGTCCCGGTTGGAGGTACAAACCGGGACTAAAGGTCTACAGCAGCAAAAGCCTGCCGCAGTAGCCGTTGGGTAGGGACCTTTAGTCCCGATTGGAGCTACAAACCGGGACTAAAGGTCTCTCTAGTCCCGGCCGCGCAAAATACCGGGACTAAAGCCAAATTTCGAGGTGGGATCAAAGGTCATTTCTCTACTAGTGACCTCTTGACCATCTATTCAGACAAGACATCAAGAACTTTACGAAAGATGTAATAGTTGAAGGCCCTACACCCCAGATGATGATTGGTGCTGCGGTTCATGCTCAGTTAGATGCTCTTGAGTTCAATGACCAAGGAAGTCGTTTTCTGAGATATGATGAGCATCATGCCTGGACTCACAAGTCGTGCTTGTGGAACCTCCCCTATTTTGATGACCTTCTACTTCCACATAACATTGATGTAATGCACACTGAAAAGAATGTTGCCGAGGCAATTTTTGATATAATCATGGACATTCTTGATAAGACAAAGGATAATGTTAAGGCTAGAGTGGATCAAGAGAGGTTATGCAATAGACCAAAGCTAAACATGGTGCCTCCTAGAGGCAGGAAGTCATGGAGAAAGCCTAAGGCCGATTTCATTCTAACGAGGGCCCAAAGGAGGGAAGTACTAGAATGGTTCCAAATGTTAATGTTCCCGGATGGGTATGCAGCGAATCTGAAGAGGGGAGTGAACTTAGCTACTTTGCGAATCAACAGGCTTAAGAGTCATGACTATCACATATGGCTTGAGCGGCTACTACCGGTGATGGTTCGAGGCTATGTCCCTGAGCATGTCTAGATAGTGCTGGTGGAGTTGAGAATTTCTACTGCCAGCTTTGTGCTAAGGAGTTATCTCGTACCGTGGTTGCAGACATGGAAAGAATGGCGTCTGTGTTGCGTGCAGGTTGGAGAAGATCTTTCCACCTAGCTTCTTCAATCTGATGCAACATTTGATTTTGCACCTCCCGTATGAGGCATGAATGGGGGGCCTATGTAGGGCCGTTGGTGCTATTCAATTGAGAAATTTCAAAAGGTTCTTCGAACTAAATGTAAAAATAAATGCAAAATTGAAGCATCCATAGCAGAGGCATACATTCTGGAGGAGGTGTCAAACTTAACAACAAAATACTTTGCTGACAACCTTCCTATCATGCATAATCCACCCCCTCGTTACAATGCTGGTGAAGATGAATCAAACCTTAGCATTTTCTGAGGGCAACTAGGAAGTGCAAGTGGTGCGACTAATAAGACCTTGAAACATAAAGAGTGGCGCACTTATTATGCTATACGTGTTGACCAACCTATCCGAAGTGGAGCCGTACATGCTGTAAGTTCTCAACGAACCTTTTCTCAAGTAGTCACAATTCTGTGTCCAACTCCCTTGTTTCTTGTTGGTACAAGGAATTTCATGAACAATTCTGGCATGAATCAAGGGAACCTACCCCGCAGGAAACTTTGACCCTTCTTAGAGAGGGTGCAGGAAATGGAATGCCCAATTTCATTTCTTGGTTCAAACAGAAGGTACTGTCCAATTTGGCTCGTACTTAGTTTGACATTACAAGTTGCTCGTACGTGTGACTAATATAACGAACTACCCTGCTTTAACTTGTAGGGACAAACCAATGCATCTATGAGTGCTGAGTTGAGATAGGTTGCCGATGGTTGTGCCTATAGGGTCAGGTCATTTACCGGTTATGACATGAATGGATATCGCTTTCACACAACAAGCCATGAGCAGAGTCGGCCCAATCGAAGAACCACAAATACCGGAGTTTTTACGCAAGGCTTAGATGGGGTTGAGTATTACGGAAGAATTGAAGAAATATACGAACTCATATTTCATGGTTGCAAACCTCTTAATCTCGTTATATTTAAATACCATTGGTTTCATCTTGAAGTAGTGAGGTGGACCCCTAATCTTGGGCTAGTCGAAATTCGACAATCATCCGTCTTACCAGGAGACGATGTCTATATTGTGGCTCAATAGGCCATGCAAGTTTATTATCTCTCATACCCGTGCCAAATTGTAGACCGTCTTAAGGGTTGGGATGTTGTGTACAAGGTATCACCACATGATAAACTACCTGTCCCAAACAATAAAGATTACAACATAGACCCCAAAACATATGACGGAGAGTTCTTTCAACAAGATGGGCTCGAAGGGAGTTTTGAGATAGACTTAACTGAAGCTCAGGGTATGGAAGTAGATAATAAAAGTGGTGCTGACGAGGACGTCGAAGACGAGGTTCAGAATGTGAAGGACTTAGAATTACTTCAGCGATTACATCTAAGCAATGACGGTGATGATGACATTCCTCCTTTGGAGCATAGGGATGATTATATCGACATGCATGATAGTGATGATGAGACTTATGATCCAGCTAATCCTGATCATGATGATTATTTCTAATACATGTATGATCCATGCTAATTGATTTATTATTTATCATGCCATGTTATTCTCTAAGTATGTTTTGTTTATTTTGCATCTATTTTGATGTATTATCTGTGCTAATTGGTTTACTCTTTTTAATTGCAGGTGATTGAAAATCGTGGGCGGTATGAAGAGGATAACGTCGCTTTACTCAAAAGCGACAGCGACGCGTAAACGGTCCAATGCAGCTATAGGGTCTGATGCAGCTGAGGGGTTTGGGAAGAGACCTCAAGGTAGACCCAGTGGTCGAGGGAAGGGTGGGGGCAAGACGAGGCCGCCGTCACCTATACCTTCATCACCGTCTGAGTTACCTTCCGCTCACTCATCCTCTGAGGAGGAGGAGGTATAGATGGAGGATGAGGCAGGGGTGGAGGAGGAGATAGGGGGTACCTCTTCCTCTACTTCGTCGCATGTGTGGTTGCGAGGTCCCTCGACCCTCCCGAGGCGACCGATACCTCTTGAGAGACACCCGCTGATTTGACCCGATGGAGACAAGTAACTTTAGATGTTGTCACTAATTTTTCATTTGATATGTTCAAAATTATAGTAGAAACTAATAATTTATCTTAATCACTTGGGTAGGGGTCGGAGGAAGGTCGGTGGGGGTGATCACGCATGCCATGTGAACGGCATCCTTGGTTTTTTATCAAGAAAAAGTTCCCTGGTCTAGTGCAGTTTGGTGGAACTATCGAGCCGGCCTACATGTGGGCCCACTATGCCATCGTCCCTGACGCCCCTGATTGGGATGGTAGGGTATTCGCCGACAAGGTGCAGCATGTCAAGGCCAAGCTTTGGGTAAGTCTTTCTCGCACTACATTGCTCAATACATCACATTGATTGGACATTCTTGAAATAATAGCTGGATACATTGTGTCTATATGCAGGTTTTATTTAGATGCGAGGAGGGATACGAGGCCAAGGCGGATGCTGTGGCTGACAAAGCCACCAAGAAACTATCAAGGACATGCACTACAAGGCACGCATCCAGGTCGTGATCCAATACCACGTGGAAATTCTTAGAGTGAGGCTCCCTAAAAGTGCGGCAAGAACCATGAGGTTGACCCCGGAACAATACCTGAAGGTAAATATAGAACATTAATACTTATTTTTTCTAAGATTAATTAAGCTTAATTTCATCTTCTTATATGTCATATACTTGATGATGTAGGTGCCTCCGTGGTGGTGCGCATACGATCTGTAGTGCTGGGCCCGGATGGTGGACAGGTGGTCCGACCCCACGTGGGAGGAGAATCACAACACTTGCCAGGAGCAGCGTTTGCTGATGCTGGGTGCACCACACCATCAAGGCAACCTCAACCTCTCAGAATATGCGGCTAGATGGATTCATGAATTCATTTTTTTATTCTAATGCTCAATTCTGCATAATTTCTAATCATATTGCTTTTTTTTTGCAGTCGACGGCACATGGTGGCGAGCCTTGCTCCCAGTTCATGGCATATTCTTTGGCCCACAAGGGCAAGGCGACGGCCGACGTCGCCTACAACCCGGAGGACCCGCTCTCGGTGTACAGCAACGAGTCCATCCACAACCACCTCGATGGATACACATCGATGGTAAGGACGGTCCATGGCCCAGAGTACGATCCAAGCGCCCATGACCTTGATAAAGAAGTGGTCATGAGGGCGGGAGGAGGCAAGAAGCATGGCCGGTTCTGGATTGGTGATGGCACAATCGACACGGCCAGTACTCCCACTCTCTCCTAGATTCGAGCACGGGGCACGAGTTCTAGCCCGACGATACGCCCACGGTCGGACTCTACACGGTTCTAGATGAACGCACTCTAGGTTATTTCTGTTTTATTCATCGTTCATTGATTTTTACATACTTTTGCATTGCATTGTAACATTGGGATGAAAGTATTGTAGGCTCAGCTAGAACAAGAAACGAGGCGCCGGGAGGAGCTAGAGGCGAAGATGGAGGCAGAGCGGCAGAGGATGGAGGCAAAGCGACAAAGGATGGAGGTAGAGCGGCTGTAGATGTTTGAATATATGAGGGGTGTTTACGCTGCAATCGGTCAACCTCCACCACCGATGCCAGTCCCTCCTCCTCAACCTGCTCTAAATATTGTTTCAGGCACTGTGAGTTACTTCACAACCTTATAATCACCGTTTCTAGTTTATGCAGAATCAATCTTTTCTCCTTTGTGATGTGCGTATGTTTATAGTTTCTAATTTCTAGTTTATTTCTAGTTTGTAGTTAACCTTGTAATCACTGTTTTGTTCTCAATCACTGTAACTTAGCTACTTTTAGTTTCCGTAGAATTAATCACTTTTTTCTAGCTGCTAGTTTGTTTCTAATACTTGTATGTTTCGTTCTCAATCACTGTTAATGATTTATCTCTTCTTCTATGTAGAATCAATCTGCGGCATCTAATAAGCCTTATGACCGACATTGGTCACAGTGGTCATAGTTTATTTGCATTCCTGATGAGCCTAGAGAGCGGCTGCGAACTATGTACTTGTGATTCTGAAGTTTATTTACATTTGTGATTGTGAAGTTCATTTGCATCTGTGATGTGGTCGATATATCTATATGAACTGCCTGTGATGCCTATTGTGAACTATCTATGATGGATGTGATGTTTATTTGAATGTGGTACGTGGTTGTGACCGAACCAAATACACTAGTTATATGTGGCAGCTTTGCCGAGTGTTACACTCGGCAAAAGGGCTATTTGCCGTGTGCCATGAAAAATACACTCGACAAAGCTGACACGTGGCAAAAATCTGTACATTCTAGGGCTAAAATGGCTTCTTTGTCGATTGTCTGCGCTGTGACACTTGATAAAGAGACCAAAATCTAAGTCTGGAATGGCCAGTCTTTGCCGAGTGTCCGAGATGTGACACTCAGCAAATATGGTTTATTTGCCGATTGTCTGGGCCAGGACACTCAGCAAACATGCATTATTTGCCGAGTGTCAGGGCTGGGGCACTCGGCAAACAAGGTCATGTTTGCCGAATGCCGAGGCCGTTAGACATTCGGCAAACACACCGTGACTGTTTCCGCGCCGTCACATTACTTTTTTTTGCCGAGCATCGGTTTCAGCACTCGGCAACGTCTTTGCCGAGTGCTGATAAAAAACACTCGGTAAATAAATTTTTACCATCACTGTGTACGTCGTGTGCTGTTTGCCGAGTGTTATACTCGGTAAATCATTTGCCGAGTGTTTTTTGGCTTTGTCGTGTGCCTATAGCTACTATTTCTGATAGTGGTGCCAGCATATGAGGTGAGCAAAGACGAAGACGAGGATGACTAGAAGAAGAGGCATCAGTCATCATCTCGACACTGTGCGTCTCGAGCCAGGAAGAAACAAACAATGGTTGGATGAGACACGGGTACGTTTCATTCAGCGACTGGTTGTACTGCATGCCGATCCCTCCTTGTATTAGCGGCGGATCCAGAAAAATTTTCAGGGAGAGCTGAACAAAAGTGCGACAGCAACATAGTCGTCTTCTACTTCTGACTGCTGCTCGATCTTAAGTCTCAGCCCCACCTACACGATAGAACTTTGTCTAAAAATTCAGCTACTTGTGTATCTGATCAAACAAACAATCACTTGTTGCTTTGCCTGCCTTGCCTGATAGGGGGATGTCTTGGGTCATGGGACACCTCGCCCCCTCTAGCAAGGCGAGCAGGGAGGCCGTGGCTAATGTCGACGCCGATTGTAATATTAGTGCCGGTGTGGTAGGCAGCAACGTGGCGAGGCAGAGAAATGTGGTCATGGCTGCCAAAACGCGTTGTAGCAGACGCACAACTAACGTGCCGCGAAGGAAACCTTACCTGGACATGGTCGTCGATGGGGCCGCTATCTAATCTTGTTGCTGCTGGCCCGATCCTATTCGCTTGATCGTATCAGCCATGCTTATCAGCCATGATATAGTGTTTTTCTCTCATAATAAAACAACATCAGCTGGCTTATAAGCCATAGAAACGATCAAGCGAACAGGCCGATGCGGTACTTTCAGTGGGCTATGGCCTTGGTTTCATCAGAGAGGAAGCAGCAGGTTGTTGGTGATGAGTACAAGCAGTAGATGAGAAACACACTACGTTTGGGAGTACAATTGTCCAGCATAACAACTCCGTCATCCTATTTCAATGAAACGGTACTTTCAGTTTACAGTCCAATCTTTCGATGGTATTTTACAAGGACGTAATCTTTTAATGCTACACAACCGATTTTCTCCTTGGCACGATCTTGTGGCAGTGGTGTACGGTTAACTGAGGGTGTTTGGTTTGGGCTGCTAAAGTTTAGCTGGCTAATTTTTATCCCATTTAGTTATATTTTACCCAAACACTATGACTAAATAGGATTAAATGGGTATTTAGCCAACTAGTCACCAAGGAATTGCTAATTGGGACTAAACCTCACATTTTAGTCAGGCTACCTCAACTTTTAGTTACTTTGGAGTCAAATACCCTGACGGACTAAAAAGCCTCTTTAGTCACCCAAACCAAACACCCAATGTCTAAAGTTTAATCCATGCTTTAGCTACTAAAGCTTAGCGAGGGAAAACCAAACAGCCTGAGTCCTGGACCGTTGGATCGCTCGCCAACGCTAACACCAACAGTGTCTCATTTTCATTGTCCTGCAGCCTTGGATTGATGAGCTTTGTAGCTTCTTTCCGTTGTCGAGCAGCTATTGGCAGAACACTCTTGCAGGATAACGAATGCAACGATCCTTTCTTTTCGTTGTCGACCAGCGATTAGCCGAGGAGCCGGGCGTGGCCCCCTCGCCGCTAGCAGGCGCGCGATGCGTGTTAGGGTTTCTCGATCCACGGGCCCGCCCAGACGCTGCTCTCCATGCTCGCGGCGCGCGCGAGTCGGCTCGAAGTCTCTTCCCTGCTCTCCTAGGTCACACATGCACGTACGCTACATGGCCCACAGACCAGCGGCCCAAGGGAGAAGGTGCTACACCGACTTGCGTCGATGGAAGAAAGGAGAGCGACTGCGTTCAGCTCCCGTTGATGTTGTCACACGGGGATTCGATGCAAGGGGAGTCCCACGGAGATGTGGGAGCCCGCCACGCACGCGAGCGGCGGTGGCGAGGTGGAAGGTCACTTCCTCCCTGCGCTCGTCGGCACTAGGGCGGATCCAGCAATATGGCAAGGTCTGGCGGCCGTGTGCAGATCATGTAATTGTATGTAAGTATGTTTCATTTCATCCCTTGATCAGTAGTTATGAGCACTTCTTATTTCATTGATCAGTTCTGTTAAAGGTGCGGCTGGCGGTGTCTTCATCGTGGTTGAGGACGACGATGCGAAGCAGCGCGATGTGTCGGAGGGATGGGGAGTGGCACTGGTGGGGCGACGGGCGAGGGGGCAATGCCGGTGAGGTTAGGGACGGAGCATATGCCAAGCGGGCAAGATCTGAGTGGATTGGAATCAATAGAACTGCCAAAAAAACATGGGTGTAGGGAGCGGTGAGCCGGTGATACAGCTCCGAAGTCAGGTTGCTTGGCGCTCATCGAAAAAAAAAATTAGGCCGGGCCTAGGAGCCTGAACCGGAGGGGTGGGGCTGACTACGGGGACGATGGGTACTGAATATTGTTTAGTACGTAGATACTATATAGTAATAATGCTATATATATTACAATACAATTATTGTAGTATATAAAATAAGTATAACCACATACTCTATGTATACTTTCATATATTGCATACATACTATCCCAAATGGTCTAGTATAATCTTATATTGCGTGTACATACACTTTATTGGCTCATATACACCCTAAATATTGAGATACACACATGGGAGTAGCTACACCCTAGGAGTACAAAGGATTATACATATACATATACATATACATATACATATACATATACATATACATATACATATACATATACATATACATATACATATACATATACATATACATATACATATACATATATTATATAATTCTTTGGTATTTGAGTAAAAGAAATTTGAGAAACAACACCCATATGGATCTATATTATTCTTTCTTCAAGGACATGATGATGGTGGTGAACTTGGTCTTCTCCTTTTCAAGGTGCTCAGCAACAAGAGACCTGAACTCGGTAAACCATGTGTCAATTATGGTTTCTCCGAAATGGCGAACAATTAAAGACTTTAGTGCAGGTCTGATCAACTTAGCAATATTCATGCTACTACGGGCAGTATCCTCAACATCATCACCTTCTGAATCATCGAAAGGATCCCAATTCATCTCAAATTGTTTGATTAGATCCATGTTGAATAAATGGCTTTGCATGACTAGTTCTTTCACTTCTCCAACTGACGGCCCGTAGACTGGTAGATTGAAAGATTCTAGCTTTTCCTTGTCCACGAGGCCCTGTTATGATCACAATTCTTTTAACTTCATGACTTCCTCCACAAAGTGAAAATGAGTCAAAATACAACAATGCAATAATTTACATAAATTAACAACTACCTTCAAAACAAGAGACTGTAACGCTCTTGCAACCAATGCAAAAAGTTGATTGAGATCACCATTGTATACATCCTCATTCTTCCTCCCAAGAAATATAAGGACCATTTGCCCTCCATGCACAAGTTCTTCATGGCGCAGCTTCAAGAAGAGGGAGAAGTCCTTATGGAACTGCTTTTGGAATTGTTTCACCACAAAAGGTGTCGTGGTCTTTGTAATGTAAATGTTGTCTTCATTTAGATAAGTTTTTCTCCACGCCTCTAGGCCCTCAGGTTCCTACATAGATATCATTTCAGAACATTATGATAGACATGTTAAGAGAACAGCAAGAAGATGGATACATCATGGAAGATATGTAATAACTAAGGGGTTGCTACAATACTCCCAAGTAGCTTTGAACCGTTGATTTAAATGTTGATTACTACGTATTACCCCCTAGGAGGTAATAATAGAATAAAAATATATATTTATGTATTTTTATTTTTGGAAGTAGGCATATGTGATAGAAAACGATCGACCACATACATAATTAGATCTATTAATAGATGTAAGGTCTCATACGTGATTGTCTGAACATATAATTTTTAGTGGACTGAACGTGACATTATTTTCGAATTCACTTTTGCATGATCAAACAAAAGGTATGCCTGGTATGCGCCGAATAAACAAAATATACAATGTAGCTACTTTCAAAAATCATTCTTCTGGAGAAAAAGACCTCTGGTAAAGTTGTGCACTTGTAATATAATTTTATCTTAATAAAAGAAAAGTAAGAATTTTCATAAATCACTATATAGCTGTTTTCAGTTTCTGGTTAACTTGTTTGGCCTAAAAAATGTTTCTCAGAAGTCCAAAAAACCATCCAAGTTCATGGTTTGGGAAATACTTTGTCATATTATTTTTTAGCATACATGCTCGAGTAAAACTCATTTTTTCTTAACAAAACGCATGCTAAAAATTAGGCTCTATTTTGGAATTAATAGACACGTGTCATCAAATTTGGGCTATGTTTCCAATGTTTTAAATTTATTTTCAGAATAAAACCTAATTTTGAGGCCATTTACTAAGGAAACTTGGATTTCACTTGACCACATATGACAAAATACTAGTTTTTGAGCCATGCATACATGGTTTTTTCTTCTTTTTTTGGGTGGGGGGGGGGGGCGTTGGGTCTTAAATAGCTTAAGTGAAAACTCAAATATAGAATTATAGGAAGAATTTCAGTTTTAAATCGGTAATCTGTAAATCTCAACCTATAACAAAACTAAAGATTATCGGGTACAATAGGTATGTCTGGTGTTTCTGCTTGCCTTCCATGCGAGAGAGATATGTAAGGAAGTAAATCGCAGGCTTAAGTTAGATAGTTTTCTTTTTTTTCTTGTATTGTAATTATTTTAATTATATAATTATTACATCTACCAAAAAATCAAGGTTTGTGATTTATTTGAGCTCTTAACATCTCATAATAAGTAACTAGAGTACCATAGCAAAACCCTTTCTTAACATTGATAAATAACCAATTTAATCAGTGATCCAAATACCTGGGAGCGCCAATGAAGACCGTATGAAGAGTGGAATAGGTGGACACTTTCACGGGGAAAAAGCCTGTTGTAATAGGATTCCGGTGACCCGTGAATATAGTACAAAGGTGGTAGATGCGCCCTTTCACCCGTTATATTTGGCCTTTTGAACTTCTCAATTAACCGAAATAGTTCGTTAAAGTCGTTGCCAGGAAGGTCATTCAAGAAGAATTGAAGTTCCACATAATCATCTCCACTAGATTTACACAGCTCAACAATGGTGCTTATAACACTAGAGATGAAGAGCAATGTGTTTGGTCCTGCAGCGCATCCTAGGTCGCCAATGATCATAGTTTTGGAGTGAAGAGTTGTGTACACTTCTTTTATGGCATTCTCAACCACTGGCCTGGTCTCACGTAAATATATTTCCTAATAAAATCCACAAAGAAGAAGAAATCATTAGGTGATATATGGGTCTCCCATCCTTCCATCGTAAGAAGAACAATGAAACCAAATTGATATTTGCAGTAAGTTATTGGATAAGGTCAATGGATGGTATTTAACTTTCATCTAGAATCACACATGATTAATATGATAGATTTGACAATTATCAAAGGGATAGCAGCAATCGGAAACAAAACATGGACTTAACTAATGTTCTATATGCTTTAAGAAAAGAAGACTAATTTTATATACGTTTCAAATCCATAGAAGACAATATATGATTGTTGCAATGGTTAAAACTAACAATACCAGCATATCATTGCTTACAAACTTCGTGCATATGCAACATGAGAAATGCATGTTACATAAAATATAGTTGTATCTTAGGAAAAGGGATAGAATAATCACTGGACGCCTAGAATTCTTGGAGTAGCTCCATTCTCCTTCCCCTTCAGCCATATGAAAATCATATCTTATATTCATTTCTATTTCTATGAGGGGCGTGGGATTATACTAACTTGCTTCACTAGCAGTATCAAATTAGTTGTCCCAATACCATCTCTGCGAGGTACAATTTATAGTGCTCTAGGTAGTAGGGGACTTGTACATAATGAGGCCGTTTCGTCAAATGATCTTATCCTCTCATCAAAGATAAACATTGCAGAAAAAAAAATACAAAAGTAGATATACTTTCCCATCAAAACACAGTGAAGTGTAGGAAAAACCAAAACTGCACACCGCCGGCCGGCCAGACGAGTCCCCGGTGGCCGTTCGTGTCACCCTCTCGTGCTGCGATGTGGCCGCTTGTAGCTAGTAGGTGGTGCCGACGCGCATCACCCCCAATTTTTTTACAATTTGACTTTTTTTTTTGAAAATTTTTTACGTTTAGAGAGACATAAACTCATCTTTATCTAGGGATCGGCGCTAGAACTTATAACACCGAGGTAACACGTCTCGGCGCCACAGATCTTAACTCCGAGATGCCTGGTCGAGCACAGCATGGCATCGTAGGTGGTGTTGACGTGGCCGGTACCTCGATGCTAGAATAGATCGGCACCACTGATGTCGGGGTCGAGCTCAGCGCCACATATCTTGACATCGACGTCGGGGCCCGCACGGCAATGGCATTACTGTCTCTACTTTACCGCGCATCGAGAACACACTGTCGTGTGCCGTCCTACTTTAGTAGCTGTGCGCTTTGCGACGTACGATGGGACGGTGCTGTCTCTGGCGATGTGTTGATATGGATTCAGTGCGGCTCCATCACGAGGGCCTCGTGGGTCTTCTGCCTGCGGGTACGGTGAGTCGGCTCCATCACGAGGGCCTCGTGCGCCGCGTGTGTGCTGCGGCTCCATCACGAGGGCCTCGTGCCGCTGCGGGGTCTTCTGCCTGCTGGTATGGTGAGTCACCATCAGGGGCTGATCCCGTCGTCGTCCGTGACATCATTATTAGGGGCTGATTATGTGCGTGCAACATGTGTGGAAGCGCTGCATGTGAGGTTAATCTGTTGTAGATATATATGTGTGTGGAAGCGCGTGTGTGTGTCTATATATATATATATATATATATATATATATATATATATATATATATATATATATATATATATATATATATATATATATATGAGTATATTCAGTAGCCAGCTACAAAATAAGTTCTGTAGCCACCTCCATTTACGATGATTTTACATACTAATTTACGATAATATCAATACATATTTACGATGGTTGAGTTACTGTAACACTTGAGGATATTTACCGTAATGTTATAGTAAACCACTTAGTAAGGAGTTACTATAATCTCGTAAATTAACATAGTAATTATCGTAACTTAAAGTGGCTACAGAATAAGTTATTTTTGTAGCCGGCTACAGGGGTATATATATA
Organism: Miscanthus floridulus; assembly: GCF_019320115.1. Classification (NCBI taxonomy): domain Eukaryota; kingdom Viridiplantae; phylum Streptophyta; class Magnoliopsida; order Poales; family Poaceae; genus Miscanthus; species Miscanthus floridulus. The sequence continues at coordinate 8,979,378 of NC_089587.1, forward strand.
TATATATATATATATATATATATATATATATATATATATATATATATATATATATATATATACACACACACACACTCGCGTTGCGCCGTGTTATTTCTGACTGCGATTTCGATCCTCGTAAGTGCTTGGCCGTTGCTTGGTTGTTGCTTCCACACGTATGCATGTGCCGGTCAACGACTATATGGTGCGGTGTGGTGGTTATATATTCCATCAGCTTCACATTGCCAGTATAATCTCGTGCTTATCGGTAATAATAAACCGTATGCATGGCCGTGGCAAGTTTAGTCATCTATTCTTGGGTTTAGACAGCAGCTTGATGTGTTTTATTGTTGCTACTCGTGCAATCAAATGGAAGAGAATGTAACGGAAGGGGAAAAATGTTTTGCGACTTATTTTTGCACTCATCAGTTTTTTTTTTTTTTTGCACATCAGTTGATGGTTCAGACAGCAGCTTGATGAGCTTTCGTTACCATGTTGCACGCACGTAATCAGCCCCTAATAATGATGTCACGGACGACGACGGGATCAGCCCCTGATGGTGACTCACCCTACCAGCAGGCAGAAGACCCGCACACACAGTGGCGGAGCCAGGATGAGCACCTCAGGGGGGGGCTAATCAATAGAGATTTAGAACAAATGTCGAAGATTAACGATGAAATCATGTTTTTCTACAGTAATATCAAGGCAAAATCACTCTCCCGGGGGGGGGCTGCAGCCCCCCTGGATCCGCCAATGCGCACACACGTGGCGCACGACTCGGCACGGGGCCCTCGTGATGGAGCCGCACTGAATCCATATCAACACATCGCCACAGACACAGCACCGTTCCATCGTAGTCGCAAGGCACACAGTTAAGGATGAAAACGGTACGTAAATATCCCGTTATACATTTAATCCGTACTACAAGTCCAACCTTAGAAAAATTATATCTTTTTCGTATGATCTCGGATGAAGATGATTTTTATATAAAAATTATAGCTCTCGACGAGATCTACAACTTTCTAGTTCTTAGTTTTTTTCATTTGATATCTTGAAGATGTTCAAACAAATTAAACAATGTCAGCGATATATTAATCGCGTACAAGCGCTTGTTGCCTTAAAAAATCGTATCTTCCTTACATCGTGTCGAATGGAGATACTTTTTAAGAAAGTTGTAGGACTTGTTAATTATTATGTACTTGTTAATTGTTATGCACTTGGTCCTACGGGTCAATATTCTGTATTGATTTTTCGTATACTGACCGTGTTCGACATAATTCCGCTCGAATTAGTTCGTTTTCAAAATTTTTGATATTCTGTAAGTTCGTGTTCGTTTTCGTGTCCGGCTTTATCGCTTTCGTTTTCGTTTTCGTATTCAAATGTAGAAGTAGAAAACGGTTGAGAGGTTTTTCGACCGTTTCCGACCTTTTTCATCCCTACGCACAGCTACAGGAGTAGGACGGCACACGGCAGCGGGGGGCACACGGCAGTATGTGTTCTCGATGCGCGGTAAAGTAGAGACAGTAATAGCATTGCCCCCGCGCGCCCGAGGTCGGTGCCAAGATCTGTGGCGCCGATCTCGGCGCCATGTATTCTGGCACCGAGGGTACCGGCCACGTCAACGCCACCTAGGATGTCCTGCTGAGCTCGGTCAAGCACCTCGGAGCCAAAAGATCTGTGGCGCCGAGATGTGTTACCTCGGCGCCATGAGTCCTGATGCCGACCCTCAGAATTCAAAGATGAGTTTACGTCTCCCAGAAAGACCAAACGTAAATTTTCTTTAAAAAAAAAAGCTAAATTGTAAAAAAAAAAGGCATCAGCCCCTTGTACACGCGTCTTGCTCCACTACTATTGGTTTGGGACCTGGTGGCACAACTTGACATGCCCCAATGCTACGGCAAGCATCGACGGCGACTGGAATCACGACGACAGGTGGTGGTGGTGTGTCATAGGCTGCTAGCCTGCGCTAATGCACATCGATACTGATGCCACTGCATGCCCCGGTCCCCTCTGCTCCAACGGCAGCGGCTACGGGAAACTGGGCCAATTATGGGATCCACGTTGGGATGGTAAATTATGAGCCTAAACGGCCCAATGAAGCAAACAAAAAAAAAAAACAAATAGCAAGAGCAACAACGCATTTGAGCTGCTCTGGGCCGTGCTTAACCTTCAGTTTAGTCCCACCTCGACAGCTTTGAGCGAGCAAAGCCAAAAGAAGGGTATAAAATGAGACCCACGGCCTCAGTGCAACCCGTACCTTTCTCGGCCTTTTTGCCAATGATGAGTGAAAGTGTAGTATCTGTTCTTATTATTTTAATATCTAATAAGTGGACCATGATATTAAATTTATATTTTTGGGGGGAGCAACCACCATAGTAGCTTGTCATTGGGCCCTTGAGCGTCGCCTAACCGTTGCACTGCTGGCAGGGCCAGCGCACCCCAACCAAATCACAATGAACATGGAAGCCTATTATTCTCTCCGTCAAAATAAATTGATTTCTAAAACCATCCCAAAAATAAATTGATTTCTAGAGCCATTCTAAATTTAACCATAATATCTTTGCATCATCTAGTAGTATCGATTTGTGTTATAAATATTAATGCTCTTTTATAAAGTCAGTCAAATTTAAAATAGTTTGATCTAGGACAACTTTAGAAATCGATTTAATTTAGGACAGCTGGATTACATTGTTTATAGATGGGCTTGGTGCGTGACCAATAAATCGGGAATTCCTATTTGTTAGGCCTGTGACATGGAAACCGAAAGGCTAAGGTTTTAGATGGGCTTTGTACCGATAAAAAAGATATGTTGGGCCTATGACATGGAAGCCCCAATGCTGCATTTGGGATTGGGCTTTGCGTATATTCAGATGTCACGTACACTGCTAAAATGTTGCGCTGGTCTGAACTTCTATCCGGCGAGAGCAAGCACGTTCCTCCATGATGCAAAGCACACTGAACTCTTTGTTACTCGGTTTGTTCTTGTGTGTAGGGACATCGCGACTCTACTCAAGAAACACCCTTGAAATCACCAAGGAGCTGCGGTTTGAATTTCATATGCAAAAGAGCTTAATTCCTCTTGTTTTCTATACTCTATAAAAAAAAATCTGAGGGTTCAGTTTTAGAAAACTCTCTTTATTGTTAATTGTAAGACATTCTAACTTTTCTAGATGACAGTAAAAGCTATGTATGTACAAAACACAGAACATTTTACAATTTGAAACAGAGAAAGTAAAAAAAAAAGTACTAACTCTGATGCAAGTATCGTAGATTCACTTTTCCTAGACGACATCTTTGGTCCCCTTTTGAAAACACAAGACAACACACCTCTCAAGTTTCTCGTTTCCTGTTCTCCATCACTTGAGAAGATGATGGTGGCAGCATCTTAGTATTGTAGTGACACTACCTACTCCATTCACCATAATGAATAAGGAGTTCTTTGATGCATCCATGACTAGCAGCATCTATCTAGCATGCGGTTAAGGAAAGAGGGTGTTGCAAGGCCAACCCATTCGTATCTCCATGCATGCACTACATAGATGCTAACAGTACTTCCCTTCAGTAAAAAAAATCCTTATTATATTGGGGTAAAATGGTCTAAACCTGAAAAATTACATGCACGTTACAATTATATTTAGTTTAGAAACATGGAGGGAAAATGGCATGTGTAGATATATATTGAAGATGCTTACATTATCTCCTAACTTTGAAGGCTTCTAAGAATACATTCTACAAGAATCTACTGATCAAATATACGCATGGAAGACCATGGAAAGTCAAATGTGTGAGTGTTTTTGACCGGATAGAGTACTTTAGCTAAGCTAGCTCCTTTCGATTTAGATTTAGATAGAGAGAGTGAGAGAGAGAAGAGAGGGAAAACTCTGCCTCGCATGGCATGTTAAGGGTGCGCGAAGCGGGCAATCCGGAGCATATAAAACGGCCGGCCGGCCAAAGCCTCCGTTTCCGGCCATACCATGGAATGCAGGAGAGCTCGTCTTCTTGCATTATTGTGTCCACTTTCACTGGTCATCTTCGCCGTCCTTGAGTAGATTGCAGATGTCCGAGCACTCCACCAAGCTATTACAAATTATACACAGGCATGCATGCATATAAATAACTGGAGTATTGGACACTAGTAATCAAGACAAATCACTCGTCAGTAATAATGGATTGAAAAGGAGCCAATTTGCGTGCGTGCGTGCGTCGTTACCAGTACTGCCGGCTTCGGAAGGTGTCCTTGAAGACCACCAGGGGCCTGCACGCATCCATCCATCCATGATTCGATGCCAACGGCAAACGAGAGAGAATTAGTCATCAAAGCAGAGATTGATCAGACAGTCAAGTCGTACGCGCTTAATTTAATCATCATCACGAAGATGAGCAAGCAATGGAGCGACCGACGCGACGATGGATTGGAGCAGCGTGCGTACCTCCGGATGTTGAAGGGACCGGCGACGCCCGGCGCGCCGTAGCCGCCGAGGACGCAGGTGCTGACGCACTTGGACGTGCAGCGCGCCGCGCGGTCCGACTTGGGGTGCCGGATCCTGTTCGCCTCGCCTTGCCGCCCGCCGCCGTCCTCGCCGGACAGCGTCGGCGGGAGGTTGCATAGCGGCTCCGACGCCGGGGGCCCCAGCCCCGGCGACGACGACACCGCGAGCGCCGCCGCCAGCGCCACGACCGCCGGCGCCTGCAGCAGCCTCAGGACGGCGCCGCCGGGCCTCCTACTACTACGCCTGCTGCTGCCCTGGACCGCCCCGGCGCCGGCGCCGGCGGGCTTCGTCGGTGGCCCCGCCGGCCGCATCGGTCGGTGCGCCGGTGCCTAGCTAGCTAGTGCCGACTGCCGCCTATGCCGAGTCGTGCATGGCGGGCGTGGCCGGCGTACCGCGCGCTGCGTAACGGTCAGCGAGGCTGCGAGGGAGCTCAGCGGAGAGCAAAGGAGGCCACTGGTAGAACCGTAGAAGTAGAATCTTGGGTGGCGTGGGCGTGGCGCCGGACGTTCCCGCGGTGGAGAGGGGAGGAAGCCGATCGAGAGCCTCAGGACAGAAAGAGCGCGCTGACGCGGCCTCTGCACAGCCAACAATGTCATGCTGATCAGCTGATGCCTGATGGTATGGTTTAGTCTGCACAGCCAACTAAATATTGTAAATATTAGAATTTTTTCTAAAAAAAAGTGATAAAAATAAAGATGGCTTTGACTTACGTTAAAGCTTAGGGGCGGGCGTCCATCCAACCAGACACCGCCTTCTTGGGTCTGCGCGGTCCACCAAGCCTGCCTCATCCTCTTTATGTCTCTCACATCTCTCTTAAAAATATCTATCCACTTTTTCGTCCATCGTACGTTTCACAGCGTCGTGCGGCCGTGCGGCTGCCCTTCTCCGTATTTACCGCCTCAGCCATCTCCCCGCACGCACCCTACCCTGTGTTGTTCGCTTCTTGGTCCTGCCCGTCGCGCGTGCCCACCCGCGCCGCTCGCTCCTTGCTCCCACAGTCCCACCTGCCGCGCGCCCACCCGCGCCTCTCGCTCCCGTGCCGTCGGGCACGCCGTTTGCCTCTGTTGGTGATCGTGGTGCCGTCGCGCGCCTCAGATCGGTTCCCGGCAGAACCAAGGGCACCCATGAGCGCGGCCTGTGCTGGTGGTGCTCGCGCCTCGAGGCCGGAATCAACTGGCCCCGACCTCTCGCATATGTTGCAAATATATGTTTCAAGTGTTTTAAATGTTTCAGAGGTATGTTGTAGGTGTTTCGTATGGATTTTACAAAAGTAGATCGGGATGTTGCATATGTTACAAGTGTTTCAGAGACATGTTGCAAGTGTTAGTTCAAAATGTTTCATCTGTTTTAGACATATGTTGCAAGCATTTTTTTATCTGAATGTTGCACATGTTTCACACCTATGTTGCAAGATTATGTTCAAAATGTTTCAGCTGTTTCAGTCTTATGTTGCAATAAGTGTTTTCATGTTACAATTTGCAAGTATTTTATCTGGATGTATTATATGTTTCACACATGTTGCAATTGTATATTCCGCCGTAGTCGGTAGAGGAGGGGTTGCAAGGGTTACCTTCGACGCGGCCTCCGCCATCACCACCAGGATCGCTGCCAACACCATCACTGCCACTGCCGTCGTATTGGCGACCGACCCGGGGGGCGCTGCCCTCGGAAGGGGAGGACATGCCGCCACCACCCTGCTCACCCCACAGCTCGCCACGGCGCGCTGCAAGGTGGGCCTCCAATCCTCCCGCATGGGAGTTGGGCGATACTCAGCCCCGTCAGCATCCGACCGCTGTAAAAAAAGTACAGGTCAGCCGCACTCCAAAAAATTCAACAGCGAGATCGAAAAGAAACAAAGAAGGCATACTGGGACGGAAGCGGTAGGGCTCTGAAGCCCTACTCTGACATCAACGGGCCCGCCGGGCGAGGACCACTCCTGGGCCGCGACCCACGCCCCCTCACTTCAATCGGGGGGGGGGGGGAGTCGACCCAACCGGCTCCTACTCAGCCCACGAATCATCATGACCTTTGGCTCAGGGCATGCTGACCAGAGCAGCTGGCGGGGCATCCTCCCGTTGTGGGTCGCACGCTGGCGTCGGCCCCGACGACGCGCGGGTGCAAACCCTCTCCTCTGACCGCCTGGCTTGCTCTACCACGCCTGCAGCAGGTGGGGACAAGGCCGAAGATGCCTCAGAAGGGCACGATGACCGCGTCCGCTTCGCCTCCCATTCATCGATGGCGTCCGCGCTCGCAACACGCTTCCTCGGTGCAGGAACATCGCCGCGCCTCTCTGCCTCCTGCTCACTGCCAGCGGACGCGGCCATAGGATCACGATGCTCCGCCGAGGTCACAACGACCTCCCAGCCTTCCTCCTCCTCCTTGGAGAAGATCACATCATCCCCCACCTCTATGGGGTCCTCCGACTCGAGCTTTGACTCGATGTTGCTCCTATTTCCCCCGGCCGGCACACACCGGGCGATGTCCATCTCCTTCTCATGCTTCCGCCGAGCCTCCTAAGCTTTCTTCTTATTCCTCTCAACCGCCGCCTCCTTTAGGGCGGCTTGCCGAGCCGCGCCCTCTGGCCCCTTCGAAATGTGCGGCCAGGACTTGTAAACCCCAAGTCCCTACGGAACGGACGACTCAAAGTCAGGACATGAGAGAAGCAAAAGGGGAAAAGAACATGGAGTAAGGAGAGGGTAGCATACCAGTTTGGACACCGTCGCGGCGTTGAGCGGTCTAGGCTTTCCATCGAGGGTCTCTTTAGGCCTCAGCTACAGCACCCGGTCAACGCAACTCTAGACCTCGTCGCTCGGCAGCTCCTCTGGTGATGCACGATCAGGGTCCATCAGGCCGTTGTACTTCCACATCGGCCGCATCCTCTCCGCCAGCGGAGTGACCCGACGATGGAAGAGGGTGTGGAACAGCCGCACCCCATCAAGGCCGCACCGCATGAGCTTCTAGAGCTCCACCTTGATAATCTCCACCTTCTTCTTCTGCCAGCTGGTGGGGCCCCATGATTAGCTATCCTGCCTCTCTGGCCTCCTGCTAGTGAAAGGCGGGAACGATGCCTGCACCAGGTTCCTGATGTAGAACCATTCCCCGTGCCACCCCCAATTAGATCATAGGGGGTGTACACGGGGTATGAGCCCAACGCGCTCGGTTTCTTCTGTAGTGCGAAACCCCCCACCGACGCGATCATGTGTGGCTTCCCCTCCGACAAAGCTCGCCCGAAGAACATCCGTCGGAAGAAGTACACGTGTGGCTCCATCTCAAGGAAGGCCTCCCACACAGTGACGAAGCCAGCGATATGCAGCACCCTAGTCGGATTAAGGTGCTATAGCTCTAGGCCCCACTCATTGAGGAGCCCACGTAGGAACCAGTGCGTGGGGTATCCTAACCAATGCTCATGAAAGGCGATGAAGGAAACAACCTCGCTGACCCAAGGTTGTGGGAATCCTCCCCCGCAGGAGCCCTCCAATGCGCCACCTCCTTCGGCGGCAGAAACCCCTTCTTGGCGAAGGTAGTCAGCACTAACAACCTCACGACGAATGACCTCTAGCTCAACATTGCGCTCTAGGTTCGTGAATGGATCTATGAATTTTCTCCTCTCCCTCGCTCTCCCCTTTTCTCTCCTAGGAACCTCCGCGGCACTCAAACGCTCTTGGCGAGAATGAAGAAGAAGAAGAGACGGCAGATGAGGAATAGGCGAAGGAACAGAATAGAAGCCCTCTCCCTTCCCCTACTTAAAGAAAGAGACACAGCGGTTGGGAAAGGCGCAACGATTGGGGAAACACGGAACGATGGGGGCAAAAAACCCTCTCCCTTCCCCCATTCAATGCGGATGGGACACGCCTTGACCGATGGACGCACCCTGCCTGATGGAACAGCGCCTGGTCAGACGGGACATGGCCTGGGTATGGCCCACCACTACCGCACGCCAGGCGCAAGAGAGAAGGCGCCACTGCGCGTAGGCGGCCCTCTGCCTTCCTAGGCGGGACATGGAAAGGCCCAAACGATAGGATCTCTGCCAGGAGAGACCAACGGGCTTCCTGAGTCGATTAGACGACTCAAGTGAACGTCAAGAGATAGGTAAGGAGCAGAGGGACGCCCCATGTGGGCCATGCTGACTCTGTCACGAACAACGAGCACGGATCCTGGTCGCCTCGAACCCCGTCACTCGAGTCATCAAGGTAACATTACCAAACCCCCACTCTTTCTTTATATGAACATTCATTCATCCATGCACGCATTCATTCATTCCATACATCCAAAAGCATTGCATATGCAGTTAAATGCATCACAATGCTCCGTGTTGTGTCACGAAGTGGTAGTTGCCTCATTCAACATGAGCAACGATCGACTAGGGTTCGAAGGCCGGCCCATGAAGGGCTCGAGGCCGCCTTGCGTCAAACAGAGCCAGGGGAGAAAATGCAGATGAGCCCTGGGCGGCCCTTGCCCAATCTGCCCCAAAGCAGATAGGGTCATCTCAACCTTCTCGTTCGATCCTAACCTCCCGCCAAACCCATAGAATCTCCATCGAGGAGAGGCCAGCGGGCCACCTGGGTCGGTCTCTAGAACAACCCAGGCATCTGCCGGGTTGCAGGTTAAGGAGCAGTGGAGTGCGACATGAGGGCTATGCCGACCCCGTCATGAACGACGGATCCAGACTTCACTTGAATGTGCCCATTAGCGAGCTCACCAAGCGTGTCACTCGAGCCATCGAGGCAAGCGATGTTAGCTCAGACCCTCCGGTTGCGAGAAACCACGAATGGGGTAACGCATAAAACTCAACCGATCCCTACCAAAGCCCAATGAGGCTCAGGGGCTCAAGACACCCAAACGCCTCGGCTATGCCTGGGTCTATGACTCTGACTCGCCTGGTCCCATGGCACGCTCGATGCCCGGATCCATGACTCCGACTCGCCCGATCCCCCGACACGCCCGATGCCTGGATCCACGAGTCCATCTCGCCCGATCCCTCGGCACGCCTGATGCCTTGGTTAGCGACTCTGACTCGCTGGATCCCTAGATCCATGACTCTGATTCACCCAAAACCCTCGGCACGCCCGACGCCATGGTTAGCGACTCCGACTCGCCTAATCCCTGGATCCGTGACTCTGATTCACCCGAAACCCTCGGCACGCCCCACGCTCTGGTAGACAAAACTCTATCTCACCTAGTCCCTCGGCCATGACCAAATGCCTAGGACCACGCTCCTAGAAATGATGGGCTAGAAACTAGAAAAGGGAGGCTATGCCCACCAAAATGCACACACTCACGCCCACTGACAAAAACCCCCAGGCGATTCTACCAAAATCGCCCGGGGGCTCGGGGGCTACACCCACGGGTGCGCTCACGCGCACCCGCTGACAAAACAAAACTTCTCCCACTGGCGACACGAAAACCCCCCCAGATGATTACACCCGAATCGCTCGAGGGCTTGGGGGCTCCTGTCGGGTTCATAAACCCAAGGTCCCTCATGGACTGGCTTCCCAGCAAAGGCTCGGCCTAGCAGACGACGTTGCGAATGACACGCAACTCTAGGGCCAGCCCAAATACCTAAACAATAGGCCAGAAGGGCGATCCAACCTTGAACCGGAAGGCCTCGCTAAGGAGGAACAACGCTTGCTTTTGACTCCGGCCCGCCTCTCCGACCGGAAGGCCTGACCAAAGAGGAATAAGCGCTCGCTTCCGACTCTGGCCCACCTTTGGACGGCCTCTCCGACCGGAAGGCCTAGCCAAACACCACTTCTGACTCCAACCCACGTCTCCGACCAGGGTTGCGCCGAACCCCTACTTATAGCTCCTCTCCGACTAGCGCAATCATAGCTGACTGGGACCAACCGACCGGGGACGCCCGCTCGGTGAGGACCAGGAAACAGATGGAGAAAGTAAGGCAGGGCACTCATGTCAACCGCAATACCGAGGATCGTACCCTGTACACCTGTAGGACAGTACCAACAGGGCATGTCAGAAGGGTACCCTACAACCTTCCTACCATGTCAGAACCCAAGCAGTGTTGTGGGCACCAACATTTGCCTTATAGTGTTGTAGGCGCCATCAACTCCCGTACCAGACAAACACGATAATGCTCCCCCACATTCCTCCAGACATCAACAGTGTTGTGGGCACCGTCATCTACCATACATGGTGAATACGGTAAAACCTCCCACATGTGTCTGACAACAACAGTGTTATGAGCGCCTACCATCATCTTGTACCCGACGGCGTGGGCAATAAGACTTAGTAGCATGCGTACTCTCTCTCTCGCTTGTAAAGTCGTCCCCTTCATCTATAAAAGGGGATGCACTCTCTCCCAACAGATAGACTCCTCAGTTCACTTATATTGATTCACCCTCTGTAGCTTTAGACACTCTAAAGCTACACAGAGCACACGCTCAAACACTTAGCACATAGCGGAGCTCTCGTCACTCTCGGCACTTCAGACCAGAGTCCGACCGGACCTCTTGTACCCCCCATCTTTCACCCTTCCGTTTGTAACCCACAGCAAACTTCGAGCACCTGGGCTCAGGAATAAAGTCACCGACCGACTCAAACTGGACATAGGGCACGTTGCCTAAACCAATATAAACCCTGTGTCATTGAGTGCTAGGCCACCTCCGATCACAATATATAGCAAAACTACAAATATTTACGTGTTGGTCACTTTCTGCATCGATAGTGAGGCTCCCTAAAAGTGCGGCAAGAACCATGAGGTTGACCCTAGAACAATACCTGATGGTAAATATAGAACTTTAATACTTATTTTTTCTGAGATTAATTACGCTTAATTTCATCTTCTTATATGTCATATACTTGATGATGTAGGTGCCTCCGTGGTGGTGCGCCTACGATTTGTAGTGCTGGGCCCGGATGGTGGACAGGTGGTGCGACCCCGCGTGGGAGAAGAATCACAATGCTTGTCGGCAGCGACATTTGCTGATGTTGGGTGCACCACACCATCAAGGCAACTTCAACCTCTCAGAATACGCGGCTAGATGGGTTCATGAATTTATTTCTTTATTCTAACGCTCAATTCTGCATAATTTCTAATCATATTGCTTTTTTTGCAGTCAATGACACATGGTGGCGAGCCTTGCTCCCAGTTCATGGCATATGCTTTGGCCCACAAGGGCAAGGCGACGGTCGACGTCACCTACAACCCGAAGGACCCATCCTCGGCGTACAGCAATGAGTCCATCCACAGCCACCTCGATGGATACACATCGATGGTAAGGACGGTCCATGGCCCAGAGTACGATCCGAGCGCCCATGACCTTGATAGAGAAGTGGTCATGAGGGCAAGAGGGAGCAAGAAGCATGGCTAGTTTCTAGATTGTCGATGGCACAATCGACACGGCCAGTACTCCCACTCTCTCCCAGATTCGAGCACGGAGCACGAGTTCCAGCCCGACGATATGCCCATGGCCGGACTCTACACGGTTCCAGATGAACGCACTCTAGGTTATTTCTGTTTTATTCATCGTTCATTGATTTTTATATACTTTTGCATTGCATTGTAACATTAGGATGAAATATTATAGGCTTAGCTAGAACAAGAAATGAGGCGCTGGGAGGAGCTAGAGGCGAAGATGGAGGCAGAGCGGCAGAGGATGGAGGCAGAGCGGCAGAGGATGGAGGCAGAGCGGTTGTAGATGTTTGAATATATGAGGGGTGTTTACGCTGCAATCGGTCAACCTCCGCCACCGATGCCAGTCCCTCCTCCTCAACCAGCTCTAAATACTATTTCAGGCAATGTGAGTCACTTCACAACCTTATAATCACCGTTTCTAGTTTATGCAGAATCAATCTTTTCTCCTTTGTGATGTGCGTATGTTTATAGTTTCTAATTTCTAGTTTATTTCTAGTTTGTAGTTAACCTTGTAATCACTGTTTCGTTCTCAATCACTGTAACTTAGCTACTTTTAGTTTCCGCAGAATTAATCATTTTTCTAGTTGCTAGTTTATTTCTAATACTTGTATGTTTCGTTCTCAATCACTATTAATGATTTATCTCTTCTCCTTTGTGTAGAATCAATCTGCGGCATCTAATGAGCCTTATGACCGATAGTGGTCACAGTGGTCATAGTTTATTTGCATTCCTGATGAGCCTGGAGAGCGACTGGGAACTATGTACTTGTGATTCTGAAGTTTATCTGCATTTGTGATTGTGAAGTTCATTTGCATCTGTGATGTGGTCCATATATCTATATGAACTGCTTGTGATGCCTATTGTGAACTATCTATGATATATGTGATGTTTATTTGAATGTGGTACGTGGCTGTGACCGAACCAAATAAACTGGTTATATATGGCAGCTTTGCCGAGTGTTACACTCGACAAAAGGGCTATTTGCCGAGTGCCATGAAAAATACACTTGACAAAGCGGACACGTGGCAAAAATCTGTGCATTCTAGGGCTAAAATGGCTTCTTTGTCGAGTGTCTGTGCTGTGACACTCGGCAAAAAGACCAAAAGCTAGGTCTGGAATGGCCAGTCTTTGCCGAGTGTCCGGGATATAACACTCGGCAAACATGGTTTATTTGCCGAGTGTCTGGGCCGGGACACTCGGCAAACATGCATTATTTGCCGAGTGTCAAGGCTGGGGCACTCGGTAAACAAGGTCATGTTTGCCGAGTGCCGAGGCCATTAGACACTCGGCAAACACGCCGTGACCGTCTCCACGCCGTCACGTTACTTTTTTTTGTCGAGCGTCGGTTTCAGCACTCGGCAACGTCTTTGCCGAGTGCCAATAAAAAACACTCGGTAAATAAATTTTTACCATCACTGTGTACGCCGTGTGCTGTTTGCCGAGTGTTACATTCGGCAAATCCTTTGCCGAGTGTTTTTTGGCTTTGCCGTGTTGCTATAGCTACTGTTTCTGGTAGTGGTGCCAACATATGAGATGAGCAAAGACGAAGACGAGGATGACAAGAAGAAGAGGCATCAATCATCATCTCGACATTGTGCGTCTCGAGCCAGGAAGAAGCCAACAATGGTTGGATGAGACACGGGTCAGTTTCATTCAGCGACTGGTTGTACTGCATGTCGATCCCTCCTTGTATCAGCGGCGGATCCAGGAAAAATTTTAGGGAGGGCTGAACAAAAGTGCGACAGCAACATAGTCGTCTTCTACCTCCGACTGCTGCTCGATTTTAAGTCTCAGCCCCACCTACACGATAGAACTTTGCCTAAAAATTCAGGGGGCTCCAGAGGGCTCTAGGGCTCCGGTATCGGTAGGGGGGGCTCCCCCCTCCCCCCCCCCCCGCCCCACCGTTGAATCCGCCACTGCGCACTATTGTCCCCATCAATCGAGCTGCTTGTGTATGTGTTCGAACAAACGATCACTTGTTGCATTGCCTGCCTTGCCTGATAGGGGGATGTCATGGGTCGTGGGACACCTCGCCCCCTCTAGCAAGGCGAGCAGGGAGGCCGTGGCTAATGTCGACGCCAGCATGGTAGGCAGCAACGTGGCGAGGCAGAGAAATGTGGTCGTGGCTGCCAAAACGCGTTGTAGCAGACGCACAGCTAACGCGGTGCGAAGGATACCTTACCTGGACATGGTCGTCGATGGGGCCGCTATCTAATCTTGTTGCTGCTGGGGATCCTGTTCGCTTGATCGTATCAGCCATGTTTATCAGCCATGATACAATGTTTTTCTCTCATAATAAAACAGCATCAGCGACATATAAGCCACAGAAATGATCAAGCGAACAGGCCGATGCGGTACTTTCGGTGGGCTATGGCCTTGGTTTCATCAGAGAGGAAGCAGCACGTTGTTGGTGATGAGTAGAAGCAACAGATGAGAAACACACTACGCCTGGGAGTACTATTGTCCAGCATAACAACTCCGTCATCCTATTTCAACGAAATGGTACTTTCAGTTTACAGTCCAATCTTTCGATGGTATTTTACCTTAACGTAATCTTTTAATGCTACACAACCAATTTTTTTCCTTGGCACGATCTTGTGGCGGTGGTGTACGGTTAACTGAGGGTGTTTGGTTTGGGCTGCTAAAGTTTAACCGGCTAATTTTAGTCTCATTTAGTCATATTTTATCCAAATACTATAACTAAATAGGACTAAATGAGCATTTAGCCAACTAGTCACCAAGGAATTGCTAATTGGGACTAAACCTCACCTTTTAGTTACTTTGGAGTCAAATACCCTGACGGACTAAAAGGCCTCTTTAGTCACCCAAACTAAATACCCAGTGACTAAAGTTTAATCCAGGGTTTAGCTACTAAAGTTTAGCGAGGGAAAACCAAACAGCCTGAGTCCTGGACTGTTGGATCGCTCGCCAACGCTAACACCAACAGTGTCTCGTTTTCATTGTCCTGCAGCCTTGGATTGATGAGCTCTGTAGCTTCTTTCCGTTGTCGAGCAGCTATTGGCGGAACACTCTTGCAGGATAACGAATGCAACAATCCTTTCTTTTCGTTGTCGACCGGCGATTAGCCGAGGAGCCGGGCGTGGCCCCCTCGCCGCTAGCAGGCGCGCGATGCGCGTTAGGGTTTCTCGATCCACGGGCCCGCCCAGACGCTGCTCTCCATGCTCGCGGCGCGCGTGAGTCGCCTCGAAGTCTCTTCCCTGCTATCCCAGGGCACACATGCACGTACGCTACATGGCCCACAGACCAGCGGCCCAAGGGATCAGAAGGTGCTACACCGACCTGCGTCGATGGAAGAAAGGAGATTGACTGCGTTCAGCTCCCGTTGATGTTGTCACACGGGGATTCGATGCAAGGGGAGTCCCACGGAGATGTGGGATGGGCGCTCGCCCGCCACGCACGCGAGCGGCGGTGGCGAGGTGGAAGGTCACTTCCTCCCTGCGCTCGTCGGCACTAGGGCGGATCCAGCAATATGGCAAGGTCTGGCGGCCGTGTGCAGATCATGTAATTGTATGTAAGTATGTTTCATTTCATCCCTTGATCAGTAGTTATGAGCACTTCTTATTTCATTGATCAGTTCTGTTAAAGGTGCGGCTGGCGGTGTCTTCATCGTGGTTGAGGACGACGATGCGAAGCAGCGCGATGTGTCGGAGGGATGGGGAGTGACACTGGTGGGGCGACGGGCGAGGGGGCAATGCCGGTGAGGTTAGGGACGGAGCATATGCCAAGCGGGCAAGATCTGAGTGGATTGGAATCAATAGAGCTGCCAAAAAAAAACATGGGTGTGAGCGGTGAGCCGGTGATACAGCTCCGAAGTCAGGTTACTTGGCGCTCATCGAAAAAAAATTAGGCCGGGCCTAGGAGCCTGAACCGGAGGGTTGGGGCTGACTACGGGGACGATGGTTACTGAATATTGTTTAGTACGTAGATACTATATAGTAATAATGCTATATATATTACAATACAATTATTGTAGTATATAAAATAAGTATAACCACATACTCTATGTATACTTTCATATATTGCATACATACTATCCCAAATGGTCTAGTATAATCTTATATAGCGTGTACATACACTTTATTGGCTCATATACACCGTAAATATTGAGATACACACATGGGAGTAGCTACACCCTAGGAGTACATAGGATTATACATATACATATACATATACATATACATATACATATACATATACATATACATATACATATACATATACATATACATATACATATACATATACATATACATATACATATACATATATGTATACATATACATATACGTATGCATATACGTATGCATATACGTATGCATATACGTATACATATACATATACATATACATATACATATACATATACATATACATATACATATACATATACACACATATCTATATATTATATAATTCTTTGGTATTTGAGTAAAAGAAATTTGAGAAACAACACCCATATGGATATATATTATTCTTTCTTCAAGGACATGATGATGGTGGTGAACTTGGTCTTCTCCTTTTCAAGGTGCTCAGCAACAAGAGACCTGAACTCGGTAAACCATGCGTCAATTATGGTTTCTCCGAAATGGCGAACAATTAAAGGCTTTAGTACAGATCTGATCAACTTAGCAATATTCATGCTACTACGGGCAGTATCCTCAACATCATCACCTTCTGAATCATCGAAAGGATCCCAATTCATCTCAAATTGTTTGATTAGATCCATGTTGAATAAATGCCTTTGCATGACTAGTTCTTTCACTTCTCCAACTGACGGCCCATAGACTGGTAGATTGAAAGATTCTAACTTTTCCTTGTCCACGAGGCCCTGTTATGATCACAATTCTTTTAACTTCATGACTTCCTCCACAAAGTCAAAATGAGTAAAAATACAACAATGCAATAATTTACATAAATTAACAACTACCTTCAAAACAAGAGACTGTAACGCTCTTGCAACCAATGCAAAAAGTTGATTGAGATCACCATTGTATACATCCTCATTCTTCCTCCCAAGAAATATAAGGACCATTTGACCTCCATGCACAAGTTCTTCATGGCGCAGCTTCAAGAAGAGGGAGAAGTCCTTATGGAACTGCTTTTGGAATTGTTTCACCACAAAAGGTGTCGTGGTCTTTGTAATGTAAATGTTGTCTTCATTTAGATAAGTTTTTCTCCACGCCTCTAGGCCCTCAGGTTCCTACATAGATATCATTTCAGAACATTATGATAGACATGCATGTTAAGAGAACAGCAAGAAGATGGATACATCATGGAAGATATGTAATAACTAAGGGGAGCTTTGAACCGTTGATTTAAATGTTGATTACTACGTATTACCTCCTAGGAGGTAATAGAATAAATAAATATATTTATGTATTTTTATTTTTGGAAGTAGGCATATGTGATAGAAAACGATCGACCACATACATAATTAGATCTATTAATAGATGTAAGGTCTCATACGTGATTGTCTGAACATGTAATTTTTAGTGGACTGAACGTGACATTATTTTCGAATTCACTTTTGCATGGTAAAACAAAAGGTATGCCTGGTATGCTCCGGATAAACAAAATATACAATGTCTTCTCATGATTGAGCTACTTTCAAAAATCATTCTTCTGGAGAAAAAGACCTCTGGTAAAGTCGTGCACTTGTAATATAATTTTATCTTAATAAAAGAAAAGTAAGAATTTTCATAAATCATTCTATAGCTGTTTTCAGTTTCTGGTTAACTTGTTTGGCCTAAAAAATGTTTCTCAAAAGTCCAAAAAACCATCCAAGTGCATGTTTTGGGAAATACTTTGTCATATAATTTTTTAGCATACATGCTCGAGTAAAACTCAATTTTTCTTAACAAAACGCATGCTGAAAATTAGGCTCTATTTTGGAATTAATAGACACGTGTCATAAATTTTGGGCTTTGTTTCCAATGTTTTAAATTTATTTTCAGAATAAAACCTAATTTTGAGGCCATTTATTAAGGAATACTAGTTTTTGAAGCATGCATACATGGTTTTTTCTTCTTTTTTCCCGGAGGGGGGGGGGGGGGTTGGGTCTTAAATAGCTTAAGTGAAAACTCAAATATAGAATTATAGGAAGAATTTCAGTTTTAAATCGGTAATCTGTAAATCTCAACCTATAACAAAACTAAAGATTATCGGGTACAATAGGTATGTCTGGTGTTTCTGCTTGCCTTCCATGCGAGAGAGATATGTAAGGAAGTAAATCGCAGGCTTAAGTTAGATAGTTTTTTTTCTTGTATTGTATTTATTTTAATTATATAATTATTACATCTACCAAAAAATCAAGGTTTGTGATTTATTTGAGCTCTTAACATCTCATAATAAGTAACTAGAGTACTGTAGCAAATTAAACCCTTTCTTAACATTGATAAATAACCAATTTAATCAGTGATCCAAATACCTGGGAGCGCCAATGAAGACCGTATGAAGAGTGGAATAGGTGGACACTTTCACGGGGAAAAAGCCTGTTGTAATAGGATTCCGGTGACCCGTGAATATAGTATAAAGGTGGTAGATGTGCCCTTTCACCCGTTATATTTGGCCTTTTGAACTTCTCAATTAACCGAAATAGTTCGTTAAAGTCGTTGCCAGGAAGGTCATTCAAGAAGAATTGAAGTTCCACATAATCATCTCCACTAGATTTACACAGCTCAACAATGGTGCTTATAACACTAGAGATGAAGAGCAATGTGTTTGGTCCTGCAGCACATCCTAGGTCGCCAATGATCATAGTTTTGGAGTGAAGAGTTGTGTACACTTCTTTTATGGCATTCTCAACCACTGGCCTGGTCTCACGTAAATATATTTTCTAATAAAATCCACAAAGAAGAGGAAATCATTAGGTGATATATGGGTCTCCCATCCTTCCATCGTAAGAAGAACAATGAAACCAAATTGATATTTGCAGTAAGTTATTGGATAAGGTGAATGGATGGTATTTAACTGGCATCTAGAATCACACAAGATTAATATGATAGATTTGACAATTATCAAAGGGATAGCAGCAATCGGAAACAAAACATGGACTTAACTAATGTTCTATATGCTTTAAGAAAAGAAGACTAATTTTATATACGTTTCAAATCCATAGAAGACAATATATGATTGTTGCAATGGTTAAAACTAACAATACCAACATATCATTGCTTACAAACTTGGTGCATATGCAACATGAGAAATGCATGTTACATAAAATATAGTTGTATCTTAGGAAAAGGGATAGAATAATCACTGGACGCCTAGAATTCTTGGAGTAGCTCCATTCTCCTTCCCCTTCAGCCATATGAAAATCATATCTTATATTCATTTCTATTTCTATGAGGGGCTTGGGATTATACTAACTTGCTTCACTAGCAGTATCAAATTAGTTGTCCCAATACCATCTCTGCGAGGTACAATTTATAGTGCTCTAGGTAGTAGGGGACCTGTACATAATGAGGCCGTTTCGTCAAATGATCTTATCCTCTCATCAAAGATATGCATTGCAGAAAAAAATACAAAAGTAGATATACTTTCCCATCAAAACACAGTGAAGTGTAGGAAAAAGCAAAACTGCACACCGCCGGCCGGCCAGACGAGTCCCCGGTGGCCGTACGTTCGCCACCCTCTCGATCTGCGATGTGACCGCTTGTAGCTAGTTGGTGGTGCTACTGTCGTCCGTGCGTGAAGAACACGACGCCGCGCTGGCGAAGCGGAGCGGCACGCCGTCGACCTCGGCTGCCAGCATCGTCGCCTCGCCGCCGCCCGGGCCGACGCGCGTCATCCCCTTGTACGCGCGTCTTGCTCCACTATTATTGGTTTGGGACCTGGTGGCACAACTTGACTTGCCCTATTCGCTGGTCTGAAACTGACGGGTTCCGTGAGAGAAAACATTGTTTTACTGATTTAATGAACAGTAAATTTTGAGAGGGAGCAGCTGGTCGGCGACTGGAATCACGACGACAGGTGGTGGTGGTGTGTCATAGGCTGCTAGCCTGCGCTGATGCACATCGATACTGATGCCACTGCATGCCCCGGTCTCCTCTGCTCCAACGGCAGCGGCTACGGGAAACTGGGCCAATTATGGGATCCACGTTGGGATGGTAAATTATGAGCCCAAACGGCCCAATGAAACAAACAAACAAACAAAAACAAATAGCAAGAGCAAGAGCAACAACGCATTTGAGCTGCTCTGGGCCATGCTTAATCTTCAGTTTAGTCCCACCTCGACAGCTTTGAGCGAGCAAAGCCAAAAGAAGGGTATAAAACGAGACCCACGGCCTCAGTGCAACCCATACCTTTCTCGGCCTTTTCGTGTAAGTGTAGTATACTAGTACATCATGCGCGGTATCGCGCGCGCCGGCAAATCACCTGGTTAAGACGCAGGCAAAGAGGATGTTTAATATTTACATTAAAACAATATTAGGAGTTTAATGTAGATATGTCATGCACAAGAATAGAACGATTGGAGCTCTTTTTATATTTAACATGGTAAAACTATTGAGAATTGTAAACATGAAATGATTGATGTGGTAGATGACATTTCGTAGCAAAAAAATAGAAGGCAATGCAATAAACTATTTGAGGTGTTCACACTGCATGAGCAATATTCTAAAGCTTCTGTTTTCACACCGACCATGAAGCATGAGTTTTTTTTCTTCTCTAGAGTCACATAGAGATTAGAAACTGGAAGAAGGACATGGCATTTACCTTACCCGTGTATTTGCGTCTTCGTGGCCTACACCCATGAATTCTGCACCTAAGCAATCAGCCATAAATTTATTGTTAAGTTTTGGTACAGCAGGTGTGGGACAAAACACTTTTTGAATAAAAGTAGCCGATTTGTGAATTGTGCTGAGGCATCTGAACTTGCTTGAATACTTTAAATGCATACAGAGGCAACTAATTAACTATTTCCAGACCTTAACATCCTACCTTCTTCATTTATACAGAACGCTTAATCTCTTGTTAAAATAAATATAACTGTTTCATAATCCACAAGATCGTGCTACCTTCCTGGTAGAAGCTTAGTAACTTCATAAATCAGGTCAACATACTATAAACAGCGCAAACCACCTTTCTGGCTTGGTTGAGAAGGAAAAAGGCTTGGAAAATTGGTTAATCTACTACAAAAATAAGCATGCTAAAATCCCTAAAAAAATATAAATAAAGGCACATCATCTCTGTTGGAACCATACTCTCTTCTACTGAATGACTTGTGTCATCTAGAATGTTTTTTTCCTGTACTAAATGACTTCTATCATCTAATGCTATTTGAGTGGATTCATAAAAGAGCAATTGGTATCACTCCAGTAAATTTGTTATACATAGGACTGTGGGGGTGTTTGGGTACAAAGAATGACTGACTGGCTGCTATAGAATACTACCCAAAAAAACGAGGATTCAGCAATACTACACAAATGGTGCTACGTGACCATAGATCTTTATCGACTAAAACATCTTTTTTTGTGACCTCCAATGCTCAGCGCCCAGATTAGGCCGCGAAAGAAGTTTTTTTAGTCTGAAAACCAAGTAGGAGACAGCAAAACAAACAAGACAATGCACAACCTGAAATCGATAAGCTCATAATTTATCTCAACACAAGGTAAGAAATAGTGCTTATGTTGAAACATGGGTAGGAGTCATAATAATCTTAGCCTGTATTTGTGTCAATCAGGTACAAAGCAGGAACACAAATGTGCTTTGATCTGACTGTCTGTACCGAATGTGGAGGTAATGTTAAAATACTTGTTTATTTCCAAATTTCTTACGCCTTATAGGTAACACCCAAAAATTTGTAATGTTTTGCACAATGATTATGAGAATAGTGTTGTCCAGATATGCAGTTAATTAGGGGTTGAATATGGCATTGGAAGAGGTACGTATTCTTGGGTAGCAAGCATTTGACAGCAGGCTACGGAACCATACAGGAAACCAAAGACATCATTCTACCTGAAAATAATAACGATATGGGTGCTGAAAATAATAACCATGCAACCACGAAACTAACGATGCTCAGATTATTACCTTGCTGCAGGCAGCCTTGAAACTGAAGCATGACTGACCTGGTTTTTCAGCAAGCATGGTCTGATCATGCACCCAAAAGAAGAGTGTGTTTCTGAAGATTAGCTATCTGGGAAATTAATAGCTGTAGTGCATCAAACTATGTCGACAAGATTATTTAAAACACGGATAGATCGATAAGATTGTTTATTGCAGCTAAAAAAACCGTTAAATATTTATGTCGCTCTGAAACGTATAAACTGAATATATATCATCAACGGGGGATGATGTATATGTAGAGGCAAAACGTCTTAAGGCACAGGTGGTGGTACCTTGTCATCAAATGTATGGTCCATGAGGCTTATGGTTTTGGCAGGCTGCACCATGTCACCAAAACATATGTACATGTACATGGCAGTCCTCCACGCATGCAGATGGCAGCCTGCAAAACAATAATAAATGCAATCGGTGATTAGCATGTAAAACCAAATTCGTGTACTCCGTCGCAGCAGGCCGATGGTAAGAAAATAAGCACAAAAGTAAGCCATGCACGTGTTCGAAAGCAAGACACCAAATTGCATAGTGTGTAAACCTTTAGAATCACATAGTGGGAAAAATTAAGGATGTAATTTATGCACTAAAAGTATGCAGCAGGAATGTTTCGATGCAGGATGATTGTTTGTCGAGATTGGGGATTAACCTAAACATGAGGGAGATTGAAAGGAACCTGCGAACTAACGGTATCATCATGCTAAAAGTATTTGTACCTGTAAAAATTATCGCCTCAAAAATTGAAGTAACTTTTGAGAAATTGTACTGTCTCTGCATTATATATGGGAGACGTTGCCTATCAGGAGCAATCTAAATTTTAGATGCTGGTGCCTAATGTGTATATTTTAGGTGGCGGTATGTATAAGTTTAATAAATCAATTTATCACCTAAAGGAAATGAGATATGTGCTTATTTTGTCGATTTTAGATGGCACTTCATATTGGGCAAACCAAAAAATATCTTCTATGATCGGCTTGGCAATAGTTTAATTCTTTGTACTGTAAAGGTCATATGGTATTTTCAGCAAAGAACAATAAATCATTATATCACCAAAAGCATGAGATCAACTATCTCTGCCGGTGTACATTTCCTATGGGAGTTTATATTGGCCAAAGAAATAATATCTTATAAGCACATGTTTGTATGCTGTTTGTTGGCATACGATCATTGGGCCAGAGTGAGTGAACATCTATGTCTATATTGTGATTCGAAGAAAAGAAAGACATTAGTCTTGGTATTGTGGGCGTATCACCCCATTACCGAGATTTCCTCCAGAGTCATAACAACTAGGAAGGTAATGAGTAAGTCATACTAGGAAGGTACGCGCAGGGGAGGGGAAATGGGGAAAAGAAAAACAAAGGGAAAAATGGGAAGGAAAAAACAAAGAAATAAATATATTAAAATAATAAAAATAATTTAAAATTTAAAATTTTAAAAAATAAAAATAAACAGTGTTGAATAGTAGGTGGAGGCTTGAGAGGCCGGGAATTCCCGGAGCGTTAAAGAGAGCATATATAGTTATCTCAATAATCAAGAAGAGAAAAGAAAGAAAATGCATGCTGTAGCCGAACCAACTGTGGCAATGCCCAAAAGCAAGGCCCTGATCCTGTCTACAGTAGGAAATCTGAGAGCAAATTAAACAACCAGGAACAATTTAACACAAAAACAAAAAGATGTACACAGTGTTTTGGGGAGACGATTGTTTTCTCTCTTAACTTTTTGAGGTCATGAGTGATATCTTTTTTGATCTATCATTCTCTCTCTTTGTCGTGCTGTGGTAGTGTGTAGAGCGAGGCCAATACGTCTGACAGGCCTGATGAGGTCCCTCGCATACATCCATTATGTTTGAAGCAAAATAGCAAATCTTATTATCCAAAGGAAAGAGTTGACAGAGATGAAGAAATACAAACACAACAGCTTCCTGCATTTGGGTTAATGTAATAGGACCAATGCAGGAAGCACATATGGGAAAATATAAAGCCATGTAGGTGTGTAAGCCAAAAAGAATGGATCATGTGGAAGCTTTTTTGAAGAAGAGATAATTAAGCCTATGGCAGGCCACATTGGCTCACGACAGTTTGCAGCAATTTAATACAGGACGTTGGAACAAAGATCATGATATTAGAAACCAAAAGCAGCACATTAAAATGTGAAAAAAGCAAGAACGAGAAAACAGGCAAGTGTGATGCTAACTCAATCGCAATAGAGGCAGAGGTGTGTACTGGTAGATTAAGCCCTAGGATAAACAAAGAACCTGGATGTTGAATTTTTTTTTTAAAAAAATCTCCATGAAGGAAAAGAGGGAAAAAACTAAAATTAGATGGAAATAAAAAGGGAATGAGAGAGGGGGTGGATCAGCCTGTCTGACATATTTTGGTAAGGCAATAACTGTAATAAGTACATAGGTAAACACACGCTGTTATCATGTACCTTGGACAAACCATAGTAACCATACTCATTCATTTGATCTAATACTTTAGTATGGTATAAGGCATAGAAGCACAGTACATCAACATATAACCATATATGATTATTTAATCTTAACATTTATAAAGACAGCACCTCGCTGTAGTCCACAAGATGTATCAGCATTTAGAAACAAACCCAATAAAAATACATACAGAGGTAAGAGGTTACAAATCTGGTAGGAGATGACACTGTTTTGCTGATAGTGCACGTGGATCAGACAGGACCTTACATCATCATCATATCAAGCTGCCAGGAATAACAATAGACAAAAGGACTTCATGTCGTAATCATTGTAGCATGAAAAAAACTTATAAGCCAGGGAGCACTGTATTTTATTGCTTCCTAATCTATTAGCCACACGAAGATTTAGCATATATGGTGTCAATTGCATCCCGAGCCAGAATGCGTAAACATTGCTGACAAATATAATTAACGAAGCTAAGTATTTAGGAAGATTTTGTCACTGAACCTTTTTTTTCGCCATAATATGAGCCTTACCAATTGGACTACTTTTTTAATCTTTAGTTCTAATTTGAAACCATGTGTTAACGTGCAACTTCATGGACTAATTTTCAGTTCACAAAGGAGGTAGCAGCTGTCCTTCTCCATTAGTGCAGCATGCTGTTTATCTGCCTCGATTTGGTTTCAGACAACATGATAGGAAGGTCTAGGTGAGGCCACTGCATCGGCAGTAAGGACTGAATACTAATTGCAGGCAGACGACACGCACTAACATAATAGATGGAAAACAAAGACATGGCCAGCGGTTAAGACGTAAGAAACTGTATATATGCGCAAACCTAACTTACAAATACATGATGTGGTAGACACAAACCATTCCAACCAGTCAAGGTAGACGAAGAAATCTAACCTTGGAGAGGACTAAGGCTGCCATAGACATGGTTAGAATATAATGGGTAGACCAAAGTAGCAGATAACCATGGAACCAACGTTCTGTCAATTATCCTTTAGGCAGCGCTCAACCATTAAATATGCTTAATGTCTATACTAACTGCAAGTATATGACATATGTATCTATATATAAGTGGATCACAAAAAATATGGCACAAAACTGTATTTTGTAGCTGAAGGACACCTATCACCAGAGAAACAGTTGCAGTGCAAGCTTAGAGATGGCATGTAATAATTGTAATAAAATCTGACATGATTTCCAATTGGGTCAACTACGAATAATCCCAATTATTTTTCTGGCAGGACAGTAAATTTGAGCCAATAAAGTAAACTATATTTCACAAAATACCCGATGATAATAGGGATGGGAGTTTTACCATCAATTTAATATTTTCACTTGCTTTAGCACTCTCTTTGGCAAATTGAAAGGTGATATGGAAGTATTAGTTTTGACTATTTTATAAATTAGGGATTAAAGCGTATGGTTAAACATTGAAGTAGCTATCTCGAGAACACATGCTGAAGTTGGTCAGGGACCTGGACCAGAGAACCGACATATCTAGCATCTCTTCAAATTTGACTATGAGGATAGAACACCGAATTCTGAAACTATGACAAAGAGAAAACAAAGAGCACTTGTTTGTCTTGCTTAAGCAGAACAGTTGATGTGATATTTGTAAACTGAAGGACATTTTAGTACTCAAGCTTGATAATTGACATGATCCTAATTAGGCGAGATGGAGAGGAAATCGCAGCGCAAACCTAAAACTAATCAATGCACCATAGGATCAATGCACCACAGGTTATATTTTAGGGCTGAGTAAATTCAGGCAGCGCGGGAAGGAGGCTGAGAAAAAAAACCCCTTTATGTCCTTTCCTACCTTTCCTGGCATCGGTGGAGGCCATGTAGTCGGATGTAGTGGAGACGGGGAGGGTCCGCGCTTGATCCACCTGCTGGCCGCAGATCCATCGTCTCCGCTGCCTGCGCGAGCTCCATGCCGTGCTCCAGCTTTAGATTCGCCGTCGGGATGGGACCCGCGGGCGCCCGCTCCAGATCCACCGCCGATGTTGCTGACGTGACCTCCTCATCGTCATGCACGGCCAGCACGGAGTTTCCTCCGCCGCCAGAGCCCTCCGGCGCGTCACGGCGTCCGCTGGCTGGCCGCGCGGTCGTGGGGAGGACCGGCGACGGAGACGCCAAACCCTAGGCCGCGCGACCCGCTGCTCTGCGCCACGACGAGGAAGTGGCGTGGGGGTGGTGGGGGTGGCGGAGGAGGAGGAGGAGGGCCGCCGCCGCCGCGCGGAGTTGGGGCCACCGTCGAGGTCGTCCCGCGCGTTCGCCTGAGCCGCTTCACGAGTGGGGAGCGAGGGAGGGAGAGAGAGAGAGAGAGAGAGCGAGAGAGCGGAGAGGAGGAGGGCGTCGGTGTCGGTGAGACCCACTGAGGTTTTCGTAGCTGGCCCTGGATCTGTAGCGAGTGGTGGAGAGAGCATGGGCCGTCGATCGGAAGATCGGACGGGCCGGGGAAATCGGGGCGACGTGGATGGGCTGAGATGCGGCCGAAGCTCCCTGCTTTGATAGTAAGAAATGTCCAACCGTGTGTCCACTTTGATATTAAATTTATTATTTTTGTGGTGGAGGAACCACCATAGTGGCTTGCCATTGGGGCCCTTGAGCTTCGCCCGCACTGCTGGCAGGGCCAGCGCACCCCAACCAAATCACAAAGAAAATTTTCTTTATGCCTAAACATGGAAGCCTATTATTCTCTCCGTCAAAATAAATGGATTTCTAAAACCATCCCAAAATAAATTGATTTCTAGAGCCATTCTATATTTAACCATAATATCTTTGCATCATCTAGTAGTATTGATTTGTGTTATAAATATTAATGCTCTTTTATAAAGTCAGTCAAATTTAAAATAGTTTAATCCAGGACAACTTTAGAGATCGATTTAATTTAGAACAGATGGAGTACATTGTTTATTGATGGGCTTCGTGCGTGACCAATAAATCGGGAATTCCTATTTGTTAGGCCTGTGACATGGAAACGGAAAGGCTAAGGTTTTAGATGGGCTTTGTACCGATAAAAAAGATATGTTGGGCCTATGACATGGAAGCCCCAATGCTGCATTTGGGATTGGGCTTTGCGTATATTCAGAGGTCACGTACACTGCTAAAATGTTGCGCTGGTCTGAACTTCTATCCGGCGAGAGCAAACACGTTCCTCAATGATGCAAAGCACACTGAACTCTTTGTTACTCGGTTTGTTCTTGTGTGTAGGGACATCGCGACTCTACTCAAGAAACACCCTTGAATTTCATATGCAAAAGAGCTTAATTCCTCTTGTTTTCTATACTCTATAAAAAAAATCTGAGGGTTCAGTTTTAGAAAACTCTGTTTATTGTTAATTGTAAGACATTCTAACATTTCTAGATGACAGTAAAAGCTATGTATGTACAAAACATAGAACGTTTTACAATTTGGAACAGAGAAAGTAAAAAAAAAGTACTAACTCTGCTGCAAGTATCGTAGATTCACTTTTCCTAGACGACATCTTTGGTTCCCTTTTGAAAACACAAGACAACACACCTCTCAAGTTTCTTGTTTCCTGTTCTCCATGACTTGAGAAGATGATGGTGGCAGCATCTTAGTATTGTAGTGACACTACCTACTCCATTCACCATAATGAATAAGGAGTTCTTTGATGCATCCATGACTAGCAGCATCTGTCTAGCATGCGGTTAAGGAAAGAGGGTGTTGCAAGGCCAACCCATTCGCATCTCCATGCATGCACTACATAGATGCTAACAGTACTTCCCTTCTGTAAAAAAAACCCTTATTATATTGGGAAAAATGGTCTAAACCTGAAAAATTACAAGCACGTTACAATTATATTTAGTTTAGAAACATGGAGGGAAAATGGCATGTGTAGATATATATTGAAGATGCTGACATTATCTCCTAACTTTGAAGGCTTCTAAGAATACATTCTACAAGAATCTACTGATCAAATATACGCATGGAAGACCATGGAACGTCAAATGTGTGTGTGTTTTTGACCGGATAGAGTACTTTAGTAGCTAAGCTAGCTCCTTTCGATTTAGATTTAGATAGAGAGTGTCGGCTTCATAAACCCGAGGTCTCCAATGAAACTACTTCCCTACAATACTTGGCCCAGCAGGCGGCGCAGCAACAATGCGCGTCTGGGCCGGCCCAGATACACAATAACAGGCTGAGACCACGATCCGGTCCCTGACCGGCACCTCCGGCCAGGAGACCTGGTCGGAGCCCCGATCGGAAGGCCTAGCTGAGGTGGGACCGCAGTCCGACTCCGACCCCGTTCCTCCGACCGGAGATATGTCGGACCTTTGCTCGCCTCTCTTTCCCGACCGACACGATCGGGGCCGACTAGGAACAACCAACCAGGACGCCTGCTCGGTGTGGGCCCGGGGAGCAAGCGGAGCAGATAAGGCAAGGCACTCAAGTCAACTGCAATAACGAGGACCGTACCCTGCCATGCCCTGCGCACCTGCAGGACGGTGCCGCCAGGCCATGTCAGACGGACACTATACAACCTTCCAGACACGTCAGAACACAAACAGTATTGTGGGCGTCGTCGTTTGCCGTCCCTAGCGAACACTGTGCAGCCTGCGAGGTCATGAACAGCAAGGTGGGCGAACACTGTGTAGCCTGTCAGATACAACATGTTATGAACAGTAAGGTGGGCGATGGCGTGTTGTACCCGACGGCGTGGGCAACAAGACTCGGTAGCACACGTACACATTCTCTCCCTTTCTGTCTTTGACTTGTAAGGCCATTCTATTTATCTATAAAAGGGGATGCGCTCTCTCATAAAAGAAGGACGGCTAAAAAATAGCTCAACAGCTCGATAGCTTGACGGTTCTAGAGCTCGACAGCTACACAGTCTACACGCTTTCAACAGCTGATAAGCTCGGACACACGGAGCATACGCTCCAATACTTAGCCCAAGTTCGAGCATCCGTCACTCTTCCATTTTGGATCAGAGTCCAACTGGTCCTCTAACACCCCCTTCTTAGTCCTTACTCGTTTGTAACCCCACAGCAAACTCCGAACACCTAGGCTCAGGAATAAAGTCACCGACCGACTGAAACTGGATGTAGGGCACGTTGTCTGAACCAGTATAAATCCTGTGTCATCGTGTGCTAGGCCACATCCGATCACAACGCACGACAAAACTACAAATATTTACTTGTTAGCCACATTTCACGCCAACAGTTGGCGCCGTCCGTGGGGAAGAGACGCCGTGTGTTCATGCTTTTGGTTATCGGATGGCCCACCTTTTCACCATCTTTGACATGGCAGGCTCGAGCGATAGGATTTGCTTCGGCTCGCTGGAGTTTCCCACGCTCCCACTTGCTAGGATGTAGGCTCCTCCTGTCCTCGTGCCACTCCAGACCTTTCTCTTCGGGAGTCTAGGCTTCATCGCAGACCAACTCGGCGTACTCTGCCTCCGCGAGGAGGCGCTCGTCCCGACGTCCACTGGAGGAGGAGCGCCCTCCACTGGCCCTGGGCCACTCAACGACCTCAATGTCGAGACACCCACGGTTCGCCTCGAGCCCATGCTGGGCTCAAACCCCACGGTGAGTGATGTACATATTATTTTTTATTCACTGTTTAACACGTTCTGCCAACTCTTCGGAGGGACCCTGTTGTCCCCACCGCCACTACCGTGCAGCCGGTCCCCCTATGGCTTTGTGTCCTCGTGGACACGTGCGCACGGGGGCTCCGAAGGATGCTGACGTCGCCCCCTCTCATGTCCGAGTTTGTGGGGATGGTGGACTACGCTCTCGCCTCTTTCTATGACCTCGTCGATGATGAGGTCAAAAGCAAGAGAGACTATTATGTTCGTTTGTTGTAGGAGAGAGTATTGCAAAGATCATTCTCCACTGTCCTCGACTCGTCACTTTGTAGGACAGCAAGGTGAGGCATCATACACCCCTCTTTCCGTATGATGTTCGTACATCACGTAACCTAGCTAGGCGTCTCCTGTTCGAAAGAGACATTGTTCAAAATATGCAGATCTTTGCATATCTATAACCATATCTATTTCAAATTGTCCACGTTTTTTGGACAGCCCAAGGATGTGTAGATGGGGTTAGTTTCCATGCTCTACTCCAATCTGAGATAGAGTTTCGGCAGCATCTCCCTGTTGTTCTCCGAATACACAAACTCCCTACTAGGACGTGTATTTGGAGAACAACGGGGAGGTGCTGCCGAAATTCTATCTCGGATAGGAGTAGAGCATGGAAACTAACCCCATCTACACATCCTCGAGTGGGATTAGGACCTATCTTCACCTATTAGACCACCACGTAGGAACCTATAGATGCAATTGATTTTTATATTACTTGCTGATATGTTAGAGGATGGATGACCATGAGTGGATGTACACGGGCCGCTCTAGTCTTGGTTCGTTCATTGATGAATGGATTGAGAAGACCGATGCTTTCTTGGAACTAGCATTTGCAAGGGTTAAAGGAGCGCGTGCCACTTGGTGTCCCTATAGCATTTGTGCAAACACGCATCGATAAACAAAGGTGGTCATGGGTAAACATCTTTGCAAGAATGGATTTATGGTGAACTATACCCGGTGGATCTACCTTGGTGAATCTGATCATGTGAGAGACGAGGTCGTGAGACAACGCATCGAGGATTATGATGCCGATGCCGGGGTAGGAGACATGTTAAATGACTTTCATGAAGCACACTTCGATGAAGGACGTAGGGAGGAGGAGCCAGAGGCAACCACAAAGGCGTATTACTTTATGTTGTCTATGGTGCAACAACCCCTTCATGGGCATACCAAGGTTTCTCAACTGGATGCCATTGCACGTCTAATGGCTGTAAAATCCCAATTTAGCTTGAGTCGAGAAGCCTTCGATGTTATGCTGATAGTTTTTGGTAGCCTGCTCCTAGATGGTCACATCCTGCCAAAGAGCATGTATGAGGCACAGAAACTCCTTCGTGCACTTAAGATGCCATATGAGCAGATACATGCTTATCCGAAGGGATGCATCTTATTTAGGAAAGAACATGCGGAAGCAAAGTACTGTGTGAAGTGTAAATCCTCTGGGTTTCTAGAGGTAGACTCTGGTGATGGTTAGAAGAGGCAGCTCGCCGTCCCCATGAAGATCCTACGGTACCTTCCATTCATACCGAGGATCCAACGGCTTTATATGACTGAGGAATCCGCGAAACAGATGACATGGCACAAATACGGATGTCGATACAATCCTGAGAAGCTGTGCATCCATCCGATGGTGAAGCATGGACAAGGTTTGATATGATTCATTGTGAGAAAGCTCTAGAGGCTCATAATGTATGTGTTGCGCTCTAGCAACAGATGGGTTCAATCCTTATGGAGTGGCGGCTGCCTCATACACTTGTTGGCCCATGTTCGTTATCCCTCTCAATCTCCTCCCTGGCATCCTCTTTCAATGACAAAACATATTTTTGTCATTGATAATTCCTGAACACCCGGGGAATAATATGAGTGTGTATATGGAGCCTCTGATTGATGATTTGGTTCGTGCTTGGGAGGAAGGGGTATGGACATACGACCCAGCTACAAAGGCAAACTTCAAAATGCATGTTTGGTACTAGTACTCCCTGCATGACTTTCTAACATATGGGATATTATGCAGCTGGTGTGTTCACAGGAAGTTCTCATGCCCAGTATGCAAGGCATCTCTGATGTTCATTTGGTTGACAAAGGGTGGCAAGTATTCTTCATTCGACAAACATTGATAATTCCTACCCACTAGTATAGAAACGGGCTTTACTCCCGGTTGGGAAACCCCTTCAGTCCCGGTTTCCCAACTGGGAGCACGAATCCGGGACTAAAGGGCCCATCCTTTAGTCCCGGCTTCTCGCCCGGGACTAAAGGTGCACCTTTAGTCCCGGTTGGTAAGGCCAACCAGGACTAAAGAGGCCTCCCGGCCTGGCCACGTGGGGCGGCCATTTAGTCCCGGTTGGTATTACCAACCGGGACTAAAGATTTCCTTTTTTTGTTTCTATTTTCAATTGATGATTCATTTTGGTTTTCGAATACGCATTCTACGCCGCTAGTAATATACGTATTCTACACGTTTATAATGTTCGAACATTTTGTACAAACTAAAGTATGAAACTAACGTATATATTACATGCATATACATATATTGTACGTTATTTTATGTACATATAATATATATATATATATAACAAATAAAGCTTGCATTGTATATTCTATCATATCCTTGGGATAACAAATTCACTCCATCTGGTTTGGCTTCCATGTTTTGTTAACGTCATTGTAGAACTCGCCGGCGGGGTTGAGGACCTGGTCATTAAGAAATTCTGCTATGGTCTCTTGTATTGCTTTTAGTTGATCACGTCGTATGACTTTTTCCTTCAACCATAGAGTCTTCAATAAAAGTTAAAGGAAAAGTATTAATATATATATATATATATATCTGTGTGTGTGTTGGTCATGTGATTACTTATATATATGAGCAACAAAAGAAATTATGAATATATGAATATATTTATATAACGTACTTTGAGGATCTCTTCAGGAGTTCTTTTTGCATACGCCATGATGAACTCACAAACATAGTATCCGCAGTAGTTGTTCCCCTGTTCTTGCCTCAGAACCCACTTTTACAAGAAAAAAGATCCGGTGAATTAAAAGCATGCACGATGTTAATTGAATTATATATATATATATAAATGTAGCTAGTACTTACTTTATGTGCGATTACATCCAGTGACGCTTTACAATGTTTCATGTGGTGTTCCTCAATGAAACTTTTCCAAACACTGCGCCTAATAAAATAAAAAATTAATTTGGCCTTTAATAATTGTTGCAGTTAACAGATCGGGGTATATATAGTTGCTAGAGAGATCAAATTACCCTTGGATAATATCTATCATGTCTTGGTACTCTGTTTGCTCTTTTCTTAACGAGTCTAAGATGCTCAAGCGACTATTGGCCATATCGATGACCATCAATATCCAGTGATTGCTGCATATGTTTTTATACACAAATATAATCGACATTAACTAGAGTCAACATATATATATGGGAGATAGCTTAGCTAGTAAGCAAATAATTGAACAAATGTCCATATGATCGACATTAATTATTTAACACTCACTTGAAGTTGTAGGGAAAGAGTATGTTCTTATTTTGTTGGTTCACTAAGAACCTCATGAGATTTTTCTCGAGTTTAGCTTTCCATTGAGGCAGGGGGTTAGGGTGTTTGAATACGACATTTGGATGAATGAAACCAACATCATTATCCTTTCTCTTTCTGAGTTCTATCATCTCATATTTGCATATATAAAAATATAGTGTGAGGATATATAATTTATATATATACATGTAGCTTTATATATATACACATTAATAGTAGAAAATAATCACACTTATAGACAATAGCAGCTAATGAGACTTTTGTCGAGAGAGTCCAGGTGGCATAGTTGGTGTAATTCTACAAACTCGACATATATAACGTCATCGCCACACAAGTAATGTTGGTTTCTAACTCTGACAGGAACAAAGGTCTCTCCCCGTTCACACGCCGCCATGTACCACTTGTTTAGCAGGTACATTTGCGTACCCAGATCACCTAAGGCCTCAGGGTTGCATAGACTCTTTCCATGTTCAAATTTCTTCCAAGGATCCACTTTCGGAGCAGATGGTCCTTCAGCGAGCACTTGGGCAAGGTCCAAACTAGTTTCCTTGTAAAACCAAGCCAGCTCCTCAAAATCGACGTCTAAGTCTAAGTTCGAACCATATTCATTACGAATGACAAGAGGGTGGACTGATTGTTGCGATTGTTGTTCGAGTTGTGCAACACCTTTCCCTGGTCTAGTCTTTTTCTGTGTCGCCTCAAATGACTTGGTGAGAGAGCGGTCGTAGTCCAATTTTGGTAGGGTATTTTTAGATTCCCGCTTTTTCTGGTCCACCTTCTTTCTTAGAAGATCTAGAGGTAGGTAGAAGTACGGTTTCTCTAGGTTCTCCCTCGCTTCTTGTTGCTTTTTCACTTTTTCGAAGAAACTGTCCACATCTTTTTGTACTACAGCATTTAATTCCTTTTCACTTTTTTCATAAGACAGTTTTGGGGAATGGCTGGATTAGATGTGGCTTTCTTCTTTGCCTGCTGGTGGGCCAACGACTTTGTTTGTGGGGCGGACCTCTTAGGAGCTGGCTTCTTCTTAGTCATCAAGGGAGGCGGGGAAGGTGTTGGAGACCTCTTTGGAGGCGTTGGAGACCTCCTTGGAGGCGTTGGGGACCTCCTTGGAGGTGGCGGTGGTGGCGGCGTTGCCACCTAATTTCCCGGAGCACTATGATGATCTGGAGATTGGATAATTGGACTTAGGTTGGCGGAGACCCTACTGTGTGAGTACAAAAAAGAATAATTAGGTATAAGAAATTATTATTTTTAATCATGCATGTCAATAGAAAATTAGTGAATTTTTTTTTGTTCATTTATGTCCGCACCTATTGTCTGGCAATTAAGGAAGCGGTGGTGGACTAGAGACCCCGGGAATAATGATGTAGCGCTTGCGCCATAGTATGAATGTCTTCTCTGCTTCTCCTAGAGTCTTCACCCCATCACCTCCTAGAATGTCAAGAGCCAGATCACTAAAACCTTTGTTAACTCTATCCACTGAGACGCTAACATATCCAGGTGGTATTATTGCCCCATGGATTCTTGGTGTCTTGGTAGGATCTGGAGGAGAAAAAACACCGAGAGCCACCATGATTGTGGCATTCTCTTTTGGAATATGTAGCTCACATGATGTAAACGGTGCAGTGATGTCATCCACAGGGAAATGTAGCATTGCGTCATCTTGATTTGGCAACTCTGTGGAAGCGCAGCTGCTTTTCAACTGATCAGGGAGGCTAATATTAATGTTGATTCCTACATCTGATGCCTGCCTTTGGGCACTCATTACTATTTGCACTTGCTTTATGATTTCGTCTTGCATTCTAGCTTGCATGTTTTTTTCGTGCTGTTGTGCTTGAAGCAACGCCTCCCGTGACTCACGAACATATTCCTCCAACCTGCTGGTCCGCGCTACTTCCTCATCCTTTCTTCTCTATCGGCTTCTGTAGGTATCTCTATCATTAGGGAAACCATGCTTCCAAGAAATGTTCCGTCCTAAACCTCTTGTTCGGCCACTGTGTTTAGCAATCCTGATGGCATACGTCAGTTCATCCTTCTCTCTATTGGGCCTGAACACACCAATAGCTTTAGCTTGTAGAGCATAAGATATTCTTTGTGTTGCTCTTTCGAGTTTTGGGCCATGAATCAGCTTCCCGGTCTCTAGGTCCAGTCTTCCCCCATGAGTGAAAAACCAATTCTTCGCGTGTTTGGGCCAATTGAGTGATTCTGGTGTGACACCCTTGGTAAGAATGTCCGCTTCCATTTTTTCCCACTTGGGAATGGCAGTCGCGTAGCCACCAGATCCCATGCCATGGTGGTATACCTTCTGTCGAGCATTCCCTTGGTTCCTTCTGACCCGTTCCTCACCCTCTTCCGATGTCTTATACTGTACAAAATCATTCCAGTAGGTCCTCAACTTCGCGAGCGGGCCACTAGTATTGAAATTGGGCATTAGATTCTTCATGACGTATTTCGTGTATAGGGATTTCTTCCAAGTCTAGAATTGTGTGGCCATCTTCTTCATAGCCCACTTTCGAACTAGCTCCTTCAATTCACAATCGTTGATATCATCATAATCATCCGCTTGCAACGTGAAATGTTGAACGATATCATCCCAAATTAAATTCTTATCAAGATCAGAGATAAAACTAACATGAGGCTCGTTGATCTTTTGCTTCCATTCACGGGCACTGATCGGAACTCTATCCCTTACAAGGTACCCACAGTATTGCACGAATTTCCTTGCATGTGGACCAAGTAGTTCGCCTATCTCGATATTGAATTCCGATATTATGTAGTGCCCCTCCAATGGCTTTTTCGGGCCTCGAATATTTTTGCTTTTCACCATTGTGGTCGTCGATCCAGAGGGCTACGTATAAAAAAAGAATAAATAAATATCATATGTACACATAATAGATGATAGATATTCAAATATATATATATACAATATTCAAATATATATATAAATATATATATACATTGCCAGTATTTTCTTGCACAATATTTTCTTGGTTTTCTTCAAGAGCCAGGTATTGACTCCGATCATCTACATCCTGCTGGTCACCATCAGCAAATTGAGTGCCGGTGTTGATAATATTCATCATTTCTTCATCCATGTTGTCTCTCAGGGCAGCCATCTAGCTTGTACTCCACTAGATATATCTATAAAAAATAAAACATGTTTCAATAAATAATCATCCGTAGTAGTTGACCTTGCTTACGTGATCATCTCGACGAGCATTTCTCTATCGGACGGCACCATACTTGGCCAAGGAAGAGCTCCAATTCTGCGAGGAAGGGAACACGGTCTTCCACGACCGTTGCCGCTCTCCCTCATAGAATCAAAGCTCTTCCTTGACGTCCGTTACCGCTCGGCAGAGAACATGCTCGCCAAGATGAACACGGTCCGCAAATTCAACTAGTACGGATTTTCTACAATTTTCTAACTATTTTCTAAGTTTTTTATTTCATGGAAAAATTAATTCTAAAAAATAAAAGGCATGATTTCTAAGTATTTTATTTCATGAAAAAAATAATTCTAAGTGACCTGCTCGATATCAGCGAGCTCGCGGGCGTTTAGGTTGCCGAGGATAGTAACATTTGCAGATGACATTTGTAGGTCAAAAGTTATCAAATATCCATCAAATTATAGCTCAAAAACATGTTTCAATAAATAACCATCCGTACTAGTTGACCTTGATGACGTGATCATCTCGGCGAGCATTTCTCCATCGGACGACACCGTACTTGGCCAAAGACGAGCTTCGATTCTACGAGGAAGGGAACACGGTCTTCCACGACCGTTGCCGCTCTCCCTCGTAGAATCAAAGCTCCTCAACGTCCATTATCGCTCGGCAGAGAACATGCTCGCCGAGCTGATCACGGTCCGTAAGTTCAACTAGTACGGATTTTCTACAATTTTCTAACTATTTTCTAAGGTTTTCTTTTCATGGAAAAATTAATTCTAAAAAATAAAAGGCATGATTTCTAAGTATTTCATTTCATGAAAAAATAATTCTAAGTGACCTACTCGATATCGGCGAGCTCACGGGCGTTTAGGTTGCCGAGGATAGTAACATTTGCAGATGACATTTGTAGGTCAAAAGTTATCAAATATCCATCAAATTATAGCTCAAAAACATGTTTCAATAAATAACTATCCGTACTAGTTGACCTTGCTTACATGATCATCTCGGCGAGCATTTCTCCACCGGACGGCACCGTACGTGGCCAAGGAAGAGCTCCGATTCTACGAGGAAGGGAACACGGTCTTCCACGATCGTTGCTGCTCTCCCTCGTAGAATCAAAGCTCCTCCTTAATGTCCATTACCGCTCGGCAGAGAACATGCTCGCCGAGCTGATCATGGTCTGCAAGTTCAACTAGTACAGATTTTCTACAATTTTCTAACTATTTTCTAAGTTTTTCATTTCATAAAAAGTTAAAATAAAATATTTAGTCGCAGAGTCCATAGAAACGACCATATTTTGATCTAGCAACGCATTGTCAATTATCATTGCATTGCATTGCACCCTGGACCGCAGCAACGAAACAAAAACTATCAGGCCGGCTGTTCGGGCTCCGATTCTACGAACGAAGTGCACAAGACAGCAACGCAACCGCGTGGAGTCGAAAACCATGACCGGCAGCACGAACGACGTGGAGTCGACAGAAACGAAAACCAAGACCGACAGAGCTGAACGACGACGACTGACACCTGCCTAGCACTACCGATGGAAACGAGCCGCACCGCTGGGCACCGCAACCGCGTGGAGTCGATCGGCAGCACGAGTTCTCCGCCGTCCCGCACGTCGCGTTTTACAGAAACTCAAACACGCTCAAACATACAATGCTACAGACAGACACATACAAGAGATCGAAACTAATTACAAGGCTCGGCCGGTGAGGCAGTGCACTCAGAGAAGGCTCGGGCGAGCTCCGGTGTGGCAGCACGGGGAAGACTCGGCCGTCCTCCGGTGAGGCAGTGAGTGTGGGGAAGGCTCGGGCAAGCTCCGGTGAGGCAGCGCGGTGAAGGCTCGGCTCGCTCCGGTGAGCACGAGCGAGGTTGGGGCCAGGGATGAGGACGGCGCGCGCTCCAGCGAGGATGAGCGAGGCGCGCTAGCTGGTCGAAGAAGAAACGCGCTGGCCGGTCGGAGAAGAGGTGCGCTGATGAGGCAAGGGTAGGGTGGTCGCCTAGGAGCGGCGGCACTGCTGGATCGATCTGGTGGAGAAGATGAGGCGATGGCATGGCGGAGACAGAGAGGAAGAGAACTAGGGTGTGAGTTATAAAGGGATACCTTTAGTCCCGGTTGGAGCTAGCAACCGGGACTAAAGAATCTTTAGTCCTGGGCTATTATTACAACCGGGACTAAAGGTCTGAGCTTTAGTCTCGGGTGTACCCACGACCCGGGAGTAAAGGGCATTTGGGCGGGCTACGAAAACTGTAGCTCGACCTTTAGTCTCGGGTGGTTGATCCACCCGGGAGTAAAGGGGGATCTGTCCCGGTAAGTTTTTCCTTTTTTATATATTTCTTTTATATAAATATGCAGAGAGTTATTAATTGCCTAATAAATAAAATATTATCCAAAAAAAATTATAAAAAAATTCTTTGACTTGGTTTTTGCATTATTATACGCAACAAAAATTTGTAAACTAAACTCTTTTGTTTTACTGTATAAATATTTGACATAGTGTAAATAATAATTACAATTTACACCATGCAAAATTATACTACTTAATTGAAATCATTAAAACTATTATTTGTCGACAGGAAATTAGTTTTCACATCTTATTAACGTTCATCATTTGGTTTTTCATCACACATTCTCCACGGGAAATCCATCGTCTAGCAGAAAATTCATTTGAACCATAGAAAATATGAAAACACGACAATAAAATCTGAAGTCACAATTATTACATAATAGGTCTAATACATCACTATATATATCAAGCGGGCATAGTAGTGAACTTTTTCTTAACATATATCCCTTGGTTATGATTGCGCCGTAACCATGGAGTGTCCTCATCATTTAGCTGGATGCTTGGGTCTTTAGTCACTGTGAAGGGTGGAATTCGGTCATCCTTTTCATAATCTTCTGATATGTCTAACTTGTCTTTAATTCCAATGATGTTTCTTCTCCCTGAAAGAACTATGTGGCGCTTTGGCTAATTGATTGGTCGTTGTTGTTTTTCTCTCTCTTCGGTTTTGTAGCCATGTCCTTGACATAGAACACCTGATTCACATCCTTGGCAAGGACAAACGGTTCATCTTTGTACCCAATATTGTTGAGGTCTATGGTTGTCATTCCATACTGGTTGTCGACTGCTACCCCGCCTCCAGTCGCCTTTACCCATTGGCACTTGAACAAAGGTACCTTAAAAGTAGGTGCATAGTTTAGTTCCCATATCTCCTCTATGCGGCCATAATATGTTTGCTTATTTCCATTAGGGTCGGTGGCATCTATGCGGACACCACTATTTTGGTTGGTGCTCCTTTTATCTTGGGCTACTGTGTAAAATGTATTCCCATTTATCTCGTACCCTTTGTATGTGAGGATATGCCATGATGGCTGCCTAGCCAACAAATAAAGTTGCTCATCAATACTCTCATCACCCTGACATTCTTTTCACAACTAGTCGCTAAAAGTTTCCATGTGCTGACGCGTAATCCAAGCTTCAGACTTCCCTTGAAACTCGGATCGGAGCAACTCTTTATGTGTCTCGATATACGGATCCACCAAAGAGGATTTTTGCAGAACTGTGTAGTGTGCTTTATTAAAATAATTGTCCTGCATACCAATATATGGTTTCTTCCCTAGTGTCCCCTTTCCACTTAGTCTCCCCTCGTGTCATGATTCAGGAACACCAATCAGGTCAAGGTCGGGAATAAAGTCAACACAAAACTCAATGACCTCCTCTGTTCCATAGCCCTTGGCGATGCTTCCTTCTAGTCGAGTACGATTATGAACATATTTCTTTAGAACTCCCATGAACCTCTCAAAGGGGAACATGTTGTGTAGGAACACAGGACCGAGAATGCTAATCTCCTTGACCAGGTGAACTAAGAGGTGTGTCATGATATTAAAGAAGGAAGGAGGGAACACCAACTCAAAGCTGACAAGACATTGAACCACATCATTCTGTAGTTTAGCTAGATCCATTGGATCGATTACCTTCTGAGAAATTGCATTTTGGAATGCACATAGCTTCACGGTGGCTAGACGTACATTTGGAGGTAGAATTCCTCTTAATGCAATGGGAAGCAATTTTGTCATGAGCACGTGGCAATCATGGGACTTTAAGTTTAGGAATTTCTTCTCTGGCACATTTATTATACCCTTTATATTCAAGGAGAATCCAGATGGTACCTTGATGCTTGCTAGGCATTCAAACATGCTTTCCTTCTCTTCTTTGCTAAGAGTGTAGCTGGCAGGACTTAAGTAATGGCGTCCATCATCTGTCTTCTCTGGATGCAGGTTGTCTCGTTCTTTCAAACACTACAGGTCCTGTCATGCTTCAAGTGTGTCCTTAGGCTTCCCATACACACCCATGAAGCCTAACAGGTTCACACAAAGATTCTTCATCAGGTGCATCATGTCGATCGCGCTACGGACCTCTAGGACTTGCTAATAGTGTAGCTCCCAAAATATGGACTTCTTCTTCCACATGGGTGCATGACCGTCGGCGTCGTTCGGAATAGGTTCGCTGCCATGTGCCTTTCCAAATACTACTTTCACATCCTTGACCATATTGAGTACATCCTCAC
Organism: Miscanthus floridulus; assembly: GCF_019320115.1. Taxonomy (NCBI): domain Eukaryota; kingdom Viridiplantae; phylum Streptophyta; class Magnoliopsida; order Poales; family Poaceae; genus Miscanthus; species Miscanthus floridulus. Next base: position 9,020,638 of record NC_089587.1, read on the forward strand.
CAGTTCGGTTGCCCGGCTTGGTCTGGAGGTCTACCTTACCTTTAAAATGCTTGCCTTTCTTTCTTAGGGGGTGATTCATAGGAAGAAATCGACGATGGCTAAGGTACACGACCTTTCGACATTTTTTCAAGAATATACCTTTAATGTCATCAAAATAGTGCGTGCATGCATTATATCCCTTGTTTGATTGTCCTGAAAGATTACTTAGAGCAGGCCAATCATTGATTGTTACAAACAACAATGCTCGTAGGTCAAAGTGCTCCTGTTTGTGCTCATCCCACACACGTACACCTGGTCTATTCCACAAAAGTAGATGTTCTTCAATTAGTGGCCTCAGGTACATATCGATGTCGTTGCCAGGTTGCCTTGGGCCTTGGATGAGCACTAGCATCATAATAAACTTACGCTTCATGCATAACCAGGGAGGAAGGTTGTAGATACATAGAGTAACAAGCCAAGTGCTATGACTACTGCTCTGCTCCCTGAAAGGATTCATACCATCCGTACTTAAAGCAAACCTTAAGTTTCTTGCATCATTTGCAAACTCCAGAAATTCTCTATCGATTGCTCTCCACTGGGACCCATCAGCAGGGTGTCTCAACATATTGTCTACCTTACGATCTTCTTTGTGCCATTGCAACAACTTTGCATGGTCTTTGTTTCTGAACAGACATTTCAAGCGTGGTATTATAGGAGCATACCACATAATCTTGGCATGGATTTTCTTCGTGGGACGTTCGCCCTCAACATTACCAGGGTCATCTCGCCTGATCTTATACCACGATGCATGACATACCGGGCATGCATCTAACTTCTCATACTCCTTGCCACGGTAGAGGATGTAGTCATTAGGACATGCATGTATCTTTTGGATTTCTAATCCCAAAGGTCAAACTACCTGTTTTGCTTCGTACGTAGTGGCAGGCAATTCGTTATCCTTCGGAAGCATCTTCTTTTGGATTTTCAGTAACTCCCCAAATCCCTTGTTAGATACACCATTCTTTGCCTTCCATTGCAGCAATTCCAGTGTGGTACCCAACTTTTTCTGCCCCGCATCACAAGTTGGGTATAGCAATTTCTTGTGATCCTCTAGCATGTGCTCGAACTTGATCTTCTCCTTTTCACTTTTGCATTCTCTTTGTGCATCATGAATGGCCTGACCAAGATCATCAGCGGGCTCATCTTCTGCCCCTACCTCTTCTTCAGCTTCTCCCATTGTAGTATCATTGAAGGCCCCATATTTAGCAATAAGGTCATCATCGTCCCATTGTTCTTCTTCACCTTCTTCCATTACAACTCTGGTTTCTCCGTGCTTCATCCAACAAATATAGTTTGGCATGAAACCCGACTTCAACAAGTGTGAATGAAGACTCCTTGAGCTAGCATATTCCTTCAAATTCTTACATATGGCACATGGGCAGCACATGAAACCATCGCGTTTGTTTGCCTCAGCCACACATAAGAAAGAATGCACACCCTCAATGAACTCTTGGGATCGGTGATCAGCATTGTACATCCAATGCTGGCTCATTTGCATTACATGAAATACATACCATATTAAAACCTAGAACATAATTAGTTAATTATATGACATGCATGCCACCACACAAGGTATTAATTTATGAAAGTCTCGCTACAATGTAGACAATCCCAACTACCACTAAAAAACTAAAGCTAAAATGCACTTCAGCAGCATAAGGATTTCACGACCAATCCCAACTAAAACAGATAGATCATGCATTTGTTCAACATCTATGGGCTTCTTCCGCAGGATCACTGCCTCATCAGCCGCCGTAGCCGCCTGTGCAAGAGAGTTCTGCATGTGTTCAACATACTCTTCCTCCTAGTACCAGCCAGAACATCCAGTGCCATCCCACTAAAATTAAAACAAAAAATTAGAACTTTAATCACAATCATCATGAAAATAAGTATAAATTAACCATAATCATCAAATGCGACAAAATAACTCATATTACGATCCGGACACTTGTAGAAGATACGGCCCTTGTTGGGACACTCCTTTCTCACCCGGTACTCCATCACAATCTTCTCCTCACACTTGCCGCCTACAATGAGAGGGAGGTCCAGCCTCAGTCGCTTTGTAACTCGATGAGAGGCCGAGGACCCGGAAGCAGTTGCCATCTACTCTCTATACTCATTTTAATATAATATAAATTTCTCATTTTATAAACAAATAAAATTAAAAAAAACTCTAAAATTCTCTATATCTCTAAAGCATGAAGTGGGCTATGCATGCTAGAAATGAAAGCTCAATACTAGTTTTGAATAATTACTTTAACCTTCCTTCATCCAAATATGCAAACTTTAAAATGATTTTGAGCTTAAATGGCTTACAAATAAAAAAAATCTACCATAAAAAAACCACATATATCTAGTCCACAAAATGAAATAAGCTACTAATGAAACATGAGAGTATAAAGTTGGTAACCTTTAGAACCGAAGAATCGATGGAGGAATGAAAGAAATCTTGTGATCACCGGTGATGAGGAAGAAGAGAGGCCGGCGATGAAGTAAGAACACTGAGCTCGAAGTGGCTCGGGCTCGGGGAGGAACAAGAGGTATATAGGAGGGGACCTTTAGTCCCGGTTGTAGACAGAAACCGGGACTAAATGCCCCTTTCTAGTCCTGGACGGAACCTCCAGCCGGGAGTAGACTTTTACTCCCAGTTGGAGGTACAAACCAGGAATAAAAGTGAACCTTTAGTCCCGGTTGGAGGTACAAACCGGGACTAAAGGTCTACAGCAGCAAAAGCCTGCCGCAGTAGCCGTTGGGTAGGGACCTTTAGTCCCGATTGGAGCTACAAACCGGGACTAAAGGTCTCTCTAGTCCCGGCCGCGCAAAATACCGGGACTAAAGCCAAATTTCGAGGTGGGATCAAAGGTCATTTCTCTACTAGTGACCTCTTGACCATCTATTCAGACAAGACATCAAGAACTTTACGAAAGATGTAGTAGTTGAAGGCCCTACACCCCAGATGATGATTGGTGCTGCGGTTCATGCTCAGTTAGATGCTCTTGAGTTCAATGACCAAGGAAGTCATTTTCTGAGATATGATGAGCATCATGCTTGGACTCACAAGTCGTGCTTGTGGAACCTCCCCTATTTTGATGACCTTCTACTTCCACATAACATTGATGGAGGAGGTACAGATGGAGGATGAGGCAGGGGTGGAGGAGGAGATAGGGGGTACCTCTTCCTCTACTTCGTCGCATGTGTGGTTGCGAGGTCCCTCGACCCTCCCGAGGCGACCGAAACCTCTTGAGAGACGCCCGCTGATTTGACCCAATGGAGACAAGTAACTTTAGATGTTGTCACTAATTTTTCATTTGATATGTTCAAAATTATAGTAGAAACTAATAATTTATCTTAATCACTTGGGTAGGGGTCGGAGGAAGGTCGGTGGGGGTGATCACGCATGCCATGTGAACGGCATCCTTGGTTTTTTATCAAGAAAAAGTTCCCTGGTCTAGTGCAGTTTGGTGGAACTATCGAGCCGGCCTACATGTGGGCCCACTATGCCACCGTCCCCGACGCCCCTGATTGGGATGGTAGGGTATTCGCCGACAAGGCGCAGCATGTCAAGGCCAAGCTTTGGGTAAGTCTTTCTCGCACTACATTGCTCAATACATCACATTGATTGGACATTCTTGAAATAATAGCTGGATACATTGTGTCTATATGCAGGTTTTGTTTAGATGCGAGGAGGGATACGAGGCCAAGGCGGATGCTGTGGCTGACAAAGCCACCAAGAAACTCATCAAGGACATGCACTACAAGGCGCGCATCCAGGTCATGATCCAATACCACGTGGAAATTCTTAGAGTGAGGCTCCCTAAAAGTGTGGCAAGAACCATGAGGTTGACCCCGGAACAATACCTGAAGGTAAATATAGAACATTAATACTTATTTTTTCTAAGATTAATTAAGCTTAATTTCATCTTCTTATATGTCATATACTTGATGATGTAGGTGCCTCCGTGGTGGTGCGCATACGATCTGTAGTGCTGGGCCCGGATGGTGGACAGGTGGTCCGACCCCACGTGGGAGGAGAATCACAACGCTTGCCAGGAGCAGCGTTTGCTGATGCTGGGTGCACCACACCATCAAGGCAACCTCAACCTCTCAGAATATGCGGCTAGATGGATTCATGAATTCATTTCTTTATTCTAATGCTCAATTCTGCATAATTTCTAATCATATTGCTTTTTTTTGCAGTCGACGGCACATGGTGGCGAGCCTTGCTCCCAGTTCATGGCATATTCTTTGGCCCACAAGGGCAAGGCGACGGCCGACGTCGCCTACAACCCGGAGGACCCACTCTCGGTGTACAGCAACGAGTCCATCCACAACCGCCTCGATGGATACACATCGATGGTAAGGACGGTCCATGGCCCAGAGTACGATCCAAGCGCCCATGACCTTGATAAAGAAGTGGTCATGAGGGCGGGAGGAGGCAAGAAGTATGGCCGGTTCTGGATTGGTGACGGCACAATCGACACGGCCAGTACTCCCACTCTCTCCTAGATTCGAGCACGGGGCACGAGTTCTAGCCCGACGATACGCCCACGGTCGGACTCTACACGGTTCTAGATGAACGCACTCCAGGTTATTTCTGTTTTATTCATCGTTCATTGATTTTTACATACTTTTGCATTGCATTGTAACATTGGGATGAAAGTATTGTAGGCTCAGCTAGAACAAGAAACGAGGCGCCGGGAGGAGCTAGAGGCGAAGATGGAGGCAGAGCGGCAGAGGATGGAGGCAAAGCGACAGAGGATGGAGGTAGAGCGGCTGTAGATGTTTGAATATATGAGGGGTGTTTACGCTGCAATCGGTCAACCTCCACCACCGATGCCAGTCCCTCCTCCTCAACCTGCTCTAAATATTGTTTCAGGCACTATAAGTTACTTCACAACCTTATAATCACCGTTTCTAGTTTATGCAGAATCAATCTTTTCTCCTTTGTGATCTGCGTATGTTTATAGTTTCTAATTTCTAGTTTATTTCTAGTTTGTAGTTAACCTTGTAATCACTGTTTTGTTCTCAATCACTGTAACTTAGCTACTTTTAGTTTCCGTAGAATTAATCACTTTTTTCTAGCTGCTAGTTTGTTTCTAATACTTGTATGTTTCGTTCTCAATCACTGTTAATGATTTATCTCTTCTTCTATGTAGAATCAATCTACGGCATCTAATAAGCCTTATGACCGACATTGGTCACAGTGGTCATAGTTTATTTGCATTCCTGATGAGCCTAGAGAGCGGCTGCGAACTATGTACTTGTGATTCTGAAGTTTATTTGCATTTGTGATTGTGAAGTTCATTTGCATCTGTGATGTGGTCGATATATCTATATGAACTGCCTGTGATGCCTATTGTGAACTATCTATGATGGATGTGATGTTTATTTGAATGTGGTACGTGGTTGTGACCGAACCAAATACACTAGTTATATGTGGCAGCTTTGCCGAGTGTTACACTCAGCAAAAGGGCTATTTGCCGTGTGCCATGAAAAATACACTCGACAAAGCTGACACGTGGCAAAAATCTGTACATTCTAGGGCTAAAATGGCTTCTTTGTCGATTGTCTGCGCTGTGACACTTGATAAAGAGACCAAAATCTAAGTCTGGAATGGCCAGTCTTTGCCGAGTGTCCGAGATGTGACACTCAACAAATATGGTTTATTTGCCGATTGTCTGGGCCAGGACACTCGGCAAACATGCATTATTTGCCGAGTGTCAGGGCTGGGGCACTCGGCAAACAAGGTCATGTTTGCCGAATGCCGAGGCCGTTAGACATTCGGCAAACACACCGTGACTGTTTCCGCGCCGTCACATTACTTTTTTTTTGCCGAGCATCGGTTTTAGCACTCGGCAACGTCTTTGCCGAGTGCTGATAAAAAACACTCGGTAAATAAATTTTTACCATCACTGTGTACGTCGTGTGCTGTTTGCCGAGTGTTATACTCGGTAAATCATTTGCCGAGTGTTTTTTGGCTTTGTCGTGTGCCTATAGCTACTATTTCTGGTAGTGGTGCCAGCATATGAGGTGAGCAAAGATGAAGACGAGGATGACTAGAAGAAGAGGCATCAGTCATCATCTCGACACTGTGCGTCTCGAGCCAGGAAGAAATAAACAATGGTTGGATGAGACACGGGTACGTTTCATTCAGCGACTGGTTGTACTGCATGCCGATCCCTCCTTGTATTAGCGGCGGATCCAGAAAAATTTTCAGGGAGGGCTGAACAAAAGTGCGACAGCAACATAGTCGTCTTCTACTTCTGACTGCTGCTCGATCTTAAGTCTCAGCCCCACCTACACGATAGAACTTTGTCTAAAAATTCAGCTACTTGTGTATGTGATCAAACAAACGATCACTTGTTGCTTTGCCTGCCTTGCCTGATAGGGGGATGTCTTGGGTCATGGGACACCTCGCCCCCTCTAGCAAGGCGAGCAGGGAGGCCGTGGCTAATGTCGACGCCGATTGTAATATTAGTGCCGGTGTGGTAGGCAGCAACGTGGCGAGGCAGAGAAATGTGGTCATGGCTGCCAAAACGCGTTGTAGCAGACGCACAACTAACGTGCCGCGAAGGAAACCTTACCTGGACATGGTCGTCGATGGGGCCGCTATCTAATCTTGTTGCTGCCGGCCCGATCCTATTCGCTTGATCGTATCAGCCATGCTTATCAGCCATGATATAGTGTTTTTCTCTCATAATAAAACAACATCAGCTGGCTTATAAGCCATAGAAACGATCAAGCGAACAGGCCGATGCGGTACTTTCAGTGGGCTATGGCCTTGGTTTCATCAGAGAGGAAGCAGCAGGTTGTTGGTGATGAGTACAAGCAGTAGATGAGAAACACACTACGTTTGGGAGTACAATTGTCCAGCATAACAACTCCGTCATCCTATTTTAACGAAACGGTACTTTCAGTTTACAGTCCAATCTTTCGATGGTATTTTACAAGGACGTAATCTTTTAATGCTACACAACCGATTTTCTCCTTGGCACGATCTTGTGGCAGTGGTATACGGTTAACTGAGGGTGTTTGGTTTGGGCTGCTAAAGTTTAGCTGGCTAATTTTTGTCCCATTTAGTTATATTTTACCCAAACACTATGACTAAATAGGATTAAATGGGTATTTAGCCAACTAGTCACCAAGGAATTGCTAATTGGGACTAAACCTCACATTTTAGTCAGGCTACCTCAACTTTTAGTTACTTTGGAGTCAAATACCCTGACGGACTAAAAAGCCTTTTTAGTCACCCAAACCAAACACCCAATGTCTAAAGTTTAATCCATGCTTTAGCTACTAAAGCTTAGCGAGGGAAAACCAAACAGCCTGAGTCCTGGACCGTTGGATCGCTCGCCAACGCTAACACCAACAGTGTCTCGTTTTCATTGTCCTGCAGCCTTGGATTGATGAGCTCTGTAGCTTCTTTCCGTTGTCGAGCAGCTATTGGCGGAACACTCTTGCAGGATAACGAATGCAACGATCCTTTCTTTTCGTTGTCGACCAGCGATTAGCCGAGGAGCCGGGCGTGGCCCCCTCGCCGCTAGCAGGCGCGCGATGCGCGTTAGGGTTTCTCGATCCACGGGCCCGCCCAGACGCTGCTCTCCATGCTCGCGGCGCGCGCGAGTCGGCTCGAAGTCTCTTCCCTGCTCTCCTAGGGCACACATGCACGTACGCTACATGGCCCACAGACCAGCGGCCCAAGGGAGAAGGTGCTACACCGACCTGCGTCGATGGAAGAAAGGAGAGCGACTGCGTTCAGCTCCCGTTGATGTTGTCACACGGGGATTCGATGCAAGGGGAGTCCCACGGAGATGTGGGAGCCCGCCACGCACGCGAGCGGCGGTGGCGAGGTGGAAGGTCACTTCCTCCCTGCGCTCGTCGGCACTAGGGCGGATCCAGCAATATGGCAAGGTCTGGCGGCCGTGTGCAGATCATGTAATTGTATGTAAGTATGTTTCATTTCATCCCTTGATCAGTAGTTATGAGCACTTCTTATTTCATTGATCAGTTCTGTTAAAGGTGCGGCTGGCGGTGTCTTCATCGTGGTTGAGGACGACGATGCGAAGCAGCGCGATATGTGGGAGGGATGGGGAGTGGCACTGGTGGGGCGACGGGCGAGGGGGCAATGCCGGTGAGGTTACGGACGGAGCATATGCCAAGCGGGCAAGATCTGAATGGATTGGAATCAATAGAGCTGCCAAAAAAACATGGGTGTAGGGAGCGGTGAGCCGGTGATACAGCTCCGAAGTCAGGTTGCTTGGCGCTCATCGAAAAAAAATTAGGCCGGGCCTAGGAGCCTGAACCGGAGGGGTGGGGCTGACTACGGGGACGATGGGTACCGAATATTGTTTAGTACGTAGATACTATATAGTAATAATGCTATATATATTACAATACAATTATTGTAGTATATATGTAAAATAAGTATAACCACATACTCTATGTATACTTTCATATATTGCATACATACTATCCCAAATGGTCTAGTATAATCATTATATTGTGTGTACATACACTTTATTGGCTCATATACACCCTAAATATTGAGATACACACATGGGAGTAGCTACACCCTAGGAGTACGTACAAAGGATTATACATACTACATACATATACATATACATATACATATACATATACATATACATATACATATACATATACATATACATATACATATACATATACATATACATATACATATACATATACATATACATATACATATACACACATATCTATATATTATATAATTCTTTGGTATTTGAGTAAAAGAAGTTTGAGAAACAACACCCATATGGATCTATATTATTCTTTCTTCAAGGACATGATGATGGTGGTGAACTTGGTCTTCTCCTTTTCAAGGTGCTCAGCAACAAGAGACCTGAACTCGGTAAACCATGTGTCAATTATGGTTTCTCCGAAATGGCGAACAATTAAAGACTTTAGTGCGGGTCTGATCAACTTAGCAATATTCATGCTACTACGGGCAGTATCCTCAACATCATCACCTTCTGAATCATCGAAAGGATCCCAATTCATCTCAAATTGTTTGATTAGATCCATGTTGAATAAATGGCTTTGCATGACTAGTTCTTTCACTTCTCCAACTGACGGCCCGTAGACTGGTAGATTGAAAGATTCTAGCTTTTCCTTGTCCACGAGGCCCTGTTATGATCACAATTCTTTTAACTTCATGACTTCCTCCACAAAGTGAAAATGAGTAAAAATACAACAATGCAATAATTTACATAAATTAACAACTACCTTCAAAACAAGAGACTGTAACGCTCTTGCAACCAATGCAAAAAGTTGATTGAGATCACCATTGTATACATCCTCATTCTTCCTCCCAAGAAATATAAGGACCATTTGCCCTCCATGCACAAGTTCTTCATGGCGCAGCTTCAGGAAGAGGGAGAAGTCCTTATGGAACTGCTTTTGGAATTGTTTCACCACAAAAGGTGTCGTGGTCTTTGTAATGTAAATGTTGTCTTCATTTAGATAAGTTTTTCTCCACGCCTCTAGGCCCTCAGGTTCCTACATAGATATCATTTCAGAACATTATGATAGACATGTTAAGAGAACAGCAAGAAGATGGATACATCATGGAAGATATGTAATAACTAAGGGGTTGCTACAATACTCCCAAGTAGCTTTGAACTGTTGATTTAAATGTTGATTACTACGTATTACCTCCTAGGAGGTAATAGAATAAATATATATATTTATGTATTTTTATTTTTGGAAGTAGGCATATGTGATATGTGATAGAAAACGATCGACCACACATAGATAATTAGATCTATTAATAGATGTAAGGTCTCATACGTGATTGTCTGAACATGTAATTTTTAGTGGACTGAACGTGACATTATTTTCGAATTCACTTTTGCATGGTAAGACAAAAGGTATGCCTGGTATGCTCCGAATAAACAAAATATACAATGTCTTCTCATGATTGAGCTACTTTCAAAAATCATTCTTCTGGAGAAAAAGACCTCTGGTAAAGTCGTGCACTTGTAATATAATTTTATCTTAATAAAAGAAAAGTAAGAATTTTCATAAATCATTCTATAGCTGTTTTCAGTTTCTAGTTAACTTGTTTGGCCTCAAAAATGTTTCTCAAAAGTCCAAAAAACCATCCAAGTTCATGGTTTGGGAAGTACTTTGTCATATCATTTTTTAGCATACATGCTCGAGTAAAACTCAATTTTTCTTAACAAAACACATGCTGAAAATTAGGCTCTATTTTGGAATTAATAGACACGTGTCATAAAATTTGGTCTTTGTTTCCAATGTTTTAAATTTATTTTCAGAATAAAACCTAATTTTGAGGCCATTTATTAAGGAAACTTGGATTTCACTTGACCACATATGACAAAATACTTGTTTTTGAACCATGCATACATGGTTTTTTCTTCTTCTTTTTTTTGGGGGGGGGGGGGGGGTTGGGTCTTAAATAGCTTAAGTGAAAACTCAAATATAGAATTATAGGCAGAATTTCAGTTTTAAATCGGTAATCTGTAAATCTCAACCTATAACAAAACTAAAGATTATCAAGTACAATAGGTATGTCTGGTGTTTCTGCTTGCCTTCCATGCGAGAGAGAGATAGGTAAGGAAGTAAATCGCAGGCTTAAGTTAGATAGTTTTCTTTTTTTTCTTGTATTGTAATTATTTTAATTATATAATTATTACATCTACCAAAAAAATCAAGGTTTGTGATTTATTTGAGCTCTTAACATCTCATAATAAGTAACTAGAGTACCGTAGCAAAACCCTTTCTTAACATTGATAAATAACCAATTTAATCAGTGATCCAAATACCTGGGAGCGCCAATGAAGACCGTATGAAGAGTGGAATAGGTGGACACTTTCACGGGGAAAAAGCCTGTTGTAATAGGATTCTGGTGACCCTTGAATATAGTACAAAGGTGGTAGATGTGCCCTTTCACCCATTATATTTGGCCTTTTGAACTTCTCAATTAACCGAAATAGTTCGTTAAAGTCGTTGCCAGGAAGGTCATTCAAGAAGAATTGAAGTTCCACATAATCATCTCCACTAGATTTACACAGCTCAACAATGGTGCTTATAACACTAGAGATGAAGAGCAATGTGTTTGGTCCTGCAGCGCATCCTAGGTCGCCAATGATCATAGTTTTGGAGTGAAGAGTTGTGTACACTTCTTTTATGGCATTCTCAACCACTGGCCTGGTCTCATGAAAATATATTTCCTAATAAAATCCACAAAGAAGAAGAAATCATTAGGTGATATATGGGTCTCCCATCCTGCCATCGTAAGAAGTACAATGAAACCAAATTGATATTTGCAGTAAGTTATTGGATAAGGTCAATGGATGGTATTTAACTGGCATCTAGAATCACACAAGATTAATATGATAGATTTGACAATTATCAAAGGGATAGCAGCAATCGGAAACAAAACATGGACTTAACTAATGTTCTATATGCTTTAAGAAAAGAAGACTAATTTTATATACGTTTCAAATCCATAGAAGACAATATATGATGTTGCATTGGTTAAAACTAACAATACCAACATATCATTGCTTACAAACTTGGTGCATATGCAACATGAGAAATGCATGTTACATAAAATATAGTTGTATCTTAGGAAAAGGGATAGAATAATCACTGGACGCCTAGAATTCTTGGAGTAGCTCCATTCTCCTTCCCCTTCCCCTTCAGCCATATGAAAATCATATCTTATATTCATTTCTATTTCTATGAGGGGCTTGGGATTATACTAACTTGCTTCACTAGCAGTATCAAATTAGTTGTCCCAATACCATCTCTGCGAGGTACAATTTATAGTGCTCTAGGTAGTAGGGGACCTGTACATAATGAGGCCGTTTCGTCAAATGATCTTAGCCTCTCATCAAAGATAAGCATTGCAGAAAAAAAAAATACAAAAGTAGATACGCTTTCCCATCAAAACACAGTGAAGTGTAGGAAAAACCAAAACTGCACACCGCCGGCCGGCCAGACGAGTCCCCGGTGGTCTCGTGCTGCGATGTGACCGCTTGTAGGTAGTCGGTGGTGCCGACGCGCACATCACTCCAGATAGGCTCTGTTGGTGCGGCTTATGGACACTTGTAAGGACGGTTTGGTCAGCTGCCTCTATTAAAATATGGCTATAAATTATTAAATTGTAGAGGTGGTTGGTGTTATCAGCCGCCCCTACAAATCAATTTGTAGGGGTTATTGTAGTACCAGCCGCCCCTATAATACGTGTTTGTAGGGGTGGTTCAGTATAGAACCGCCCCTCCAGTATATTTTTTCTTTAAAAAAAATTCAAATTTACAATTCAAATTCGACCTAAGCGCGCGCGCGCACACACACACATATATACTGAACCGCCCCTATAAACATGTATTATAGGGGCGGCTGGGCGGCTGATAACACCAGCCGCCTCTACAATTCAGCAATTTATAGCCATGTTTTGATAAAGGCGGCTGACCAAACCGTCCTTACAAGTGTGCATAAGCCGCCCCAACAGAGCCTATCTGGAGTGATGTGCGCGTCGGCACCACCAACTACCTTAAAAAAAAATTCAAATTTACAATTCAAATTCGACCTAAACACACACACACACACACACACACACACATATATATATATATATATATATATATATATATATATATATATATATATATATATATATATATATGCATATATAATTCAAATCTGACCACAAACACAAGAGTATTATATAAACTACAATTACAAATCCATTTCATAAGAATATATATAATCCATCATTAAATAGACATAATTCATAAGTCTAATTTATTCCACTTCTCCCTCCCCTCTCTCTGGCACACGGTGCACTGGGTGAACGGGGCGACAGTGGCACAGCAGCTCTCTCTCCTCTCTATCTCGCGGCGGCGCTCCTCTCCGGCGACGATCTCGCATGTTCTCACGCTAGGGTGGATAGGCAGGGCTGCTAGGAGGCTCTACGGCTTCGTGCGCTCATGGCGAGTTCACCGGTGGGCCAAGGGTGGCACCTTGGTGGCTATGGCGCTCGGCGTAAGTGTCACGGTGGACGGCGGCGGCGCGGGTCGACGGCAGTGACCTAGAGGCGTGGCGGAGTCCACACCGCGGCGAGGTGCGTGGCGGAGCTCCCACAAGGTAAGACCAATGTCAAATTCTATACACATTGTTATCAACGACTTAGAGCTAGCCTTTTAGTCTCATGAAGGTGTTGGTACTGATGATTTCTACCTAAGTCAGAATCTCGATCATGGTAGGTGCCTTTGACGTGTACAATTTGGTCCAATATGAAGTTGCAAAGGTCGCCGACGAGCTCTAAGAGTTAGTCATCCTTGTATGTGTCTCTTTTCATTTCTTTCTCTTCTTTCCACTACAAGAGAACAAGTTTCGGTTTAGTATTTCATACCATGTGCGAAGTTTTTATACTATGGGTGAAGAGGTTCAAACTTACCCTTAAGGGGTCTCTCATGTAGGCACCGGTGTTACTCATCATAGAACATATATAATATCCACAATGTACACTCCCAGGCTTCTGCTTGGGGCATGGTGTGTTTTGCATATGGAAATGTTAAATAATGCTTTTGACAGTCATGTAATGGAGTACTAAAGTAAGTTACACTTACCGCACATAGTGTTTTTATAGCCAGCCTTTCCTTCCTTACTGGATCATGCCTTCCGTAATGTTGATTGACATAGAACCTGAATGCCCTGTTCGAATTATTTTAGTAAATGCATCTTGTTAGTATCTAAAAGTGAATGTTACAAGTATGTATACAAACATATAATCTAATGAGGATTGTCGATATGTATACGTCTTGAGAATCAATATGAAGTCTTTGTATGTCACCGGGTCCCTTTCTATTGAATCAAAGACCCATGCCATGCTCCTCCCGACATTGACGCCTATACAAATCCAGTGGTTGTTGCATGGATTTAATCATAAAACTAGATAAGCTCTTTTGCATTGAATAAAATATATCAAACAAAGCTTTAAGTATAGAGTTGAATTTACTCGAAGTTGTATGGTAGCCATATAGTAGAGTGTTGTTGGAGATTTTTAAAAGCTAGGGCAATGTATGCCGAAACCTTAAGGGACTCTTGCCTTAGTTTCTTTGCATGGATGTCATCTTTCTCCCGAAAGGTCTTTCCAGCAGCTAGCTCTTTGGCATCCAATTTCCATGGTCTAGGGTAATTAAAATTAGTTTGTGCTATAGCTTGACGGTCTATATACCCAGCTTTCACACTTGGCATTTATTTTACAATGTGTACTTGCATTCTACAAATCACGGCGTGGGTTAGTTACAACAAAATCCAAAGATTACATTCATATCATATCGGGAGGGCAAGGACTTACAGACACCACATGTGAATTAGATTCATTTCCATTGCTCCGAGGTGAAAGCATGTTTGCATGTCATTGAAGTCAAAGATAATTTTCCTGGCTGGGCTTCCAAATGTGCCGGTGGGGAAGCATGCTTGTACTAGGTCTATGCTCGTTAGGAGAACACACAAGTACCAATCATAGAACCTTCTCATTCCAAGTGGTAGGCGCTGGATGTTCCTGTTTGGTAGGAAGGGCTTGCCTCTTTCATATGTTTTCGGGCAATCCTTTGACCATTTGATGGCATCAATATTTGGATACTGCTTTGCTATTTGGTGGACTTTGCTAGTGACGGCCTCCTCAGAAGCCTGTGTTGGGACTTTTTTAACTTGGTTCTTAGGCTTGAACTGGTCATGGGCATACCACTTGTGCACCAACGAGATGTCTTTCATCGGAACATAAATTGGTCTTATGGTGATTGGATGCTTCTTTCGAAGTTCCCATTTTAGGCACGTCCTCATCTACTTGTGCATCACCTCCTTTAGGAGGCACTCGTTGTTCATATATCGGCTACGCTTGTTGAGAAGACTATGGCATCTCATCATGCACTTGCTCGGTACGAGATGGAGAAGGTTGTAGCTTATCAGGCACATGCTCGCTAGGAGGCAGGGAAGAATGTGGCATCTCAGGAATGTGGTGGTCATGAGACGGTGAAAATATCTCCCTGTCCTCAACAACTCGCTCCAAATTTGAGAGACAGGGAGGCGGCGAAGAAGTAGTCAATATAATGTCCCATTTGTACCAGAGGATGAACTGCCCAATTACGTCTCCGAGTAACACCAGCCCCTCAGAAGTTGCGTAGTCTATCCTCCACTGCATGAACTCAGGCTTCACGGTATGCACCTCGACCCTAGTGTAGTCCAGCGGTATCTTATTATTATGGTGTAAGCCACCGGAAGGATGTGCCACACCCGTTGCCACCTCCATCACAATGTTCTGCAGGCCGCTGAGAAATACCAAGGTGCAACTAGTTGGTTCCCGTATGCAATCGACGGGGGTTGTGGCTGTAGTGGAACCTTGGCTATTAGGAACTTTCGGAGGGCTACCAACTAATGCCAGTTCTCCCGATGGCGTCATTAATGTCCGTGGCTCCATAGACAGTCCTTGCTCCTCCAGCGCCTTCGCAACTAGAGCCTTCACTTGGAGCTCAACATTAGCCACCCCATCTATGCCATGTTTCTTGTACATGTGCCTGTTCTCTTTGAATCCGTGCTTCCAAGTCATCCTTTTCCCTAGCCCCCTAGTGCGGCCTGTGTGCTCGTTGTTTCCCAAGCCAAGGCTAAGCTCGTCCCTCTCTCTGGAAGGATTGAATGAGCCCTTCTCCTTGTCTTCAGCATATTTCAGTATCCTTGATACTGTCTCTTGAGTCTCTGGCTTATCAAACTTAAGATTACCACTGTATGATTCTGTACTCCTCGCATATATCTAATTCCTTGAGCGTACCTTCAAATTCTTCACATCGATATTCCCAGAAGCTATGGCCTCTTCGTCCATCTTCCTAAATTGTTCTTCCTTGGGATAGTAGCCTCCGAGGCCTAGATGATGGTAGTGTTTGTTCCTCTTCGCCGGCTCGGTGTTACAAGCACTGAGCTTCAATGCCTCCGGTGAAGTCTTCTGAGCCACAAGCTCCTCCCATTGACTAGGAGTTATGTTGCCGAATTCGTTGAAGGGAGTTAACCCCTTTTGGATATACTTCTTGTTGAGCTCTGACCTCCAATGTCGGAATGACTCTCCCATGATCTTGAAAGCATTTTTTACCAGTTCATGCTTACCCTCTGGAAATCTAAAATTGAGCTTCAGCTGCTTATCCCATAGTTCATCCTTTTTCTTCTCTGGTACCTCTTTTTAGTTAGGGATTGCTGGGTTCAATTTATCTCTTACTAGGGCCTTTTTCGCATTACGGAATTGTCCTATAAATTCCTTTGGCTCAAGGATCTCCCCTGCCAGCCTGACCTCCGTTATCACATAGCATGCCTTATCTGGATATTGGTTTGCTTTTCTATCCCCTCGTTTCCTCTTTGGCTTGGTAGTCATATTCGTGGTTGTGTCTTGAGGTTGTGGATCAGAGGCCTCAATGTCCATCTCTATTGTTGTTGCCTCTTCTCCTTTCCTCTATTCCGTCTTGTCCGTCGAGATGTCACGGACGTCGACGTCGTCTTTTCTGAGTTTCAGGATGGACCTGTATATAAGACAGGTCAAAGTGTTAGCAGAGGTAACACACCCAAAGCTTTAGCAAAATTTACAAGCTAAGGCTTTATCCCTACCTCCTCGTTCGGGTCAAAATCCTTGTCCAAATCTTCCTCCGTTGGCCTCCTTTTGACTTCACATGGGAAAGGATCCTTGGGACTTACATATCCCTCTTCTGAATCCTCATCATCATTATCCTCTTCTTCTTCGCCTTCAGCAGCCTCTCCTGCTCTTCTTTCTGCTCCCCCTTCCTCCTCGTCACACTGCTCCTGAGTAAGCATCACTTCTAGATCCTTTTCTAACTCGTTATTGAACTGCTCCTGAGTAAGCTGGTCCTCTAGTGCTTGCTCCTCATAGGTTGGCTGCTCATCATGCTCAGGGCATCGGGCTGCACTGTCTGATGTCCGCAACATTATTTCGTGCTTTGTTCTATAGATACAAGAAAGTGTGCTTTAAGTACGCGAGAAGGTATAAGAAATCAAAAAGGTCTATAAACCAAAGTAGTCCTATAAAACAACAATATATCAAAAAACGAGTAGTAGCAGTAGTAGAGGCCTCAGAAACATGTCAATCATCATTTGATCATAAACTTAGAGCATCAAGGCATCATAACAGAGAAGAGAGGAGAAGGTAATGTAGGGGCGGTTGATAATGATGCCAGGTTCCTCACAAGTTCTTGATCATCAGCTCATATTCCATATAATGTATGGACTTGGATAATTTCATCATCGGCAAAACAAAGGAGGGGAGAGGAGAGGGGAGATTTGGCAAAAAAAAGCAACAGCTGCTTAGCAAACATAGAGTAGCAGCTAATGGCAAAAATAGCCAAAAAATAGAGGAGATGGGAGCTTTTGACGAGCGTCATCCTCACCTGATGAAAAGACATGTAGAACAATTTCAGATACATAGAGAAACGCAACTTCATAAAGCTTATTACCAAGAAGCTTGCAACATTCAAATGCAATCGAGGAATTGAGATAGCAGGCTCTGTTTGACAAGAATAAGATACCAAAGTACAAGCCTGTTGCATTGCTTTTAACCGAGCAGGAATTGAAATTCATTCAAAATTTCACAGGTTGATAGTGACAAACAGAACACTGGCTGCTCCTAACAAATACACATTACAAAGATCTGACCAACAAGCCTACATGTTCTTCTATTGCAGACCAAGAAATGCGGTATTTTATATTCTCCTTGAATTCATCAAGGAGGCCACCGTTCACAGAATACAATAAATAACATTTATGGGAATCAGAAACTGTACGAATAAGCATTACTGAACAACCAGGAATCCAGGATAATACAAACGAATTAACTAGAAATTACATGCAAAATGATATAGAAAACAGAATCACGCTTGCTGGAACAGTACAAAACATACTAGAAATTACATGCAAAATGATATAGAAAACAGAATTACGCATGCTGGAACAGTACAAAACATACAAACGAATTTAGTTAGATCTTAGTTTTCTTTAAAGTAAAATTAAGTTACCTAGTCTACAGAACATTTTGTTATCGTAAGCATTATGGCACAATTGCATACCTTCTATCTTCTAGTAGATTCTGAATCTGAAATTAAACAGATAAAAATACAGTTTAGTGCGTATTAAATTCACTGACTACCACAAATAAAGTACAGTAAGCAAGATAATATCAACTTGGCATACATTAGGTAGTAAGCACAACTTTGTTCCAGGTAGTAACTTGGCAGCTAACTTCTAGATGTCAAACTGTAAACCTTCATAAATTCCAGATGTCAAACTGCAAACCTTCCTAAATTCCTAAAATAGAAAGCAAAAAATTGGACTCCAGACTACATAGACAAACACATAGAATGTTCTACAAAATCTTAGGAACCTTCACCTAATTATAAAATCATTGCTCCTTACTGCATATGTTCCACAAATTCTGAATAAAGGGTACTGAACACAGATTTAACAGATTTAATTTTCTTTGTGTTGCATATACTACTGAACACAGTTTAATTTTCAACAAATACTAAGTGCTGACACCAAGGCCCATCTGTTATTCTAAATAGCATCACACTATGTAGAGTTGCAGACTGGTGCTGAATGATAGAGCTAACTGACATTCAGGCAATGGGAAAAATCATAGCAAGAATCATAAATTATTTAATCATTGATTTTCTCTGCGCCGATTCTTTAATCACAGCAAGAAGCACAGTAAGCATCATCCTCACCTAAAACGATGCCCCCCCACCCCGCCCCGCCCAAAAAAACAAGAAACGATGCAATAGTGGCCGGCCTACCACAATTAGTTTGTAGTAAGAAACAACTCACCTACATTAATTACAGTCATCAGTTTTGCCACAAAGTGAATTTAAATTGGACTGCGCAATAGAGCTATAGAAGACGTACTGTGCCACAACACAGCCATCCACTAACTAAATAATTGGGCTAATAAAGTTGGGTCAAGTTAAGAAACCGGGTGAAGCACCTATAAGAGTCTTCTGTAGCAACAGCTAGTTTGTCACCACTAGTCTGATGATCTACTCCTCACCTAAATTACCCTTTCCATATCATGAGAATCCTAGTAGCTGGGGTTCCTAGCCCATGATCTACTGCTCTATACAGCTAGGATACATCCTTAATCCCACCCTTTGTGCAAAGAACATATATTTGGTTTACACCTTATAGTCTATCGAATGAATACAATTGTATTATCCAACATTGTGTAAATGTAGTCGGCACATGAATGCGAGGAATGAACTTGCTATATGGCAGATCAAAATCAAGGTTCAGGTTCATATTCAATCATGCATGCAAGAGGCACTATGAAATAATAATGTAATTAGTATTTTTTTTAGAAAAAACAAACAGTTCTGCCTCTGAGACTGCACACACAACCAATTCTTTCAAAGTTTTCAGCTTATTGATCGTTAATCAATAAATGAAAGGAAAGAGTACACAAGAGGAAGCAAAAACTCAATGGTAAAGTCTATTATTGCTTCTTCAACCATTATTTACACAAGCAAAGACATTAGAGTAATTAGTATGATGTTTCTAGATAATTTTATGAATAACTAATATAATATAAATGTATATTAGAGTTGAGCATTACTCAAGTTGGTGATTCAAGTAATAGAAGACATGCCTTACCACTCATATAAAGGTATTGCGAGTCAATGTTTGTATGATGCTACTCATGGTCAGGCTAAGCTACATTAGGACCCTTCTGTTTTGACATTTCAGCAGTTGTGTACTCTCATCTTACATATTCATGGTCAATTCAAGACAGAATTTGTGCCATACCACATCACAAATTTAATCTTTTGGATTATGATTCTTTTCCAACTGTATATGTTTTTGGTGGACTAGTGCAGTTCAGTCAATAGGCTAAAACAACAGCAATATATAGAACTAAGATGAACAAGCTTCTTTTGGTGTTTTCTTCTTTCTTTTGTGTTCTTTGGTCTTCGTCCTCTTTGGTAAGCCCAACGCTTACCATTGTAGGGGTAGCTTATAATATTTCTCTACTTCCTCTTAATAAATAAAAGGCGAATTTTAGACACAAGTATATCAGTATATGCAACTGCATGCATGCTACTTTACATACAGTTCTATTGGTCATCATATGTTGCTGGTTTGCAGATATGCATGTGAAACAAGCAGCATCTTATATACTACCATGGACAAAAACAATAAGACAATGTAAATTTATAAAGTGATTAAGAGTACATTCATAAAAAAATTAATGAAGTGTAAGAGTGCATGTAATGGTTTCATTGTCTGCAAATACCGTGTACTCCACTAGCTAACACGGAGAGCAAATTATTGTAAATCTTGGTTACATGCTAGAATTATCTCAATTTAATAAGACATAGTGGTTATTGAAAATAAAACCAACCAAGCTGTATATTCTACAAATCGGCACCTCATTTTACCGAAAGAGGTAGCCTCATATGACAGTACTTGAAAGCAGGCAATCCATTCTGTGTACTCAACGACAGATGCTAACAAATGGGCTTCTCTCATGAAATGGTCTTTCTACGCTCAAATAACTTAATTTCTAGACATGTTTTGGGTAAAACGAGTGAACTTTTAAATGAAATGTTGCAACATATCAACATCCAAAGCTCCAACATAACTTCGTCCATCAAAATTCAGTAAACACTTTCCTCAAAAAAAATTCAGTAAACACATGCAACCACTATAACAAGCTACAATCTACTAATTTATATTGAACCACAGAACTTTATATATCCTCAGAGATAGCATTAGAGCTCATGCCAGTTTGCTAGTAGAAAGAAAAGGGTCTGTAACAATTCAGAAAACACATGAAACAACGGTAACAAGCTTATGACTATCATTACTATACCTTTTTAACCAAGAGGTTAACGGACAAATGTTGATATCTCTGAGATTTGGGATTTCTAAACCCCCAAACTCTTTGGCCATAGAAACAGTTCCCAGTTGGCCAAATGGTATTTATGTGCATCCTCCATGTCATTCCATAAACAGTTACCCATTTGTGTGTTAAGAACTTTAATGGCCCACTTAGGAAACTTAATAAAGGAAAGAAGATAGACTGGTGTACTAGCTAAAAAAGGCTTAATTAATAAAGCTCAAGCAGCAAAGGATAGAAGCTTCCCCCTCCACCCTGCTATTCTCTTCAAAATCTTATCCACCAAAGGTTGTATATCCTCTCTATTGAGTTTTGAAAAGTGTAGAGGGACTCCTAAATACTTAATATAGGGAAGTTACCCAATGGGCAACTAAAGATGTGAGAAGCAGTATGAGCCACATCAGCATCTAAGTTCATGGGGATCAACTTACTTTTATGGAAATTGACTCTCATCCCTGAAATCTGTTCAAACCACATAATAACATGTTTTAGACTAACTAAATGATTAGTTTAAGCACTGGAGAATAGTATAGTGTCGTCTGCATACTACAATGAAACTATTCCTCCCATTCTAAAATTTTGAAGCACACCTTTAATCAACCCAGCACTATCAGCCTTGTCCAACATTCTAGTAAAGGCATCACCTACTAAATTAAACAAGAGAGGAGAGATATGATCTCCTTGTCTAAGCCCTTTCCTAGGCTTAAAATAGGAGCTGTCTTCTCCATTGACCATCGCACCAATAGACCCACTAATGACTAGTTGTTTAATCCAAGCAATCCAAGTACTAGAAAAACTCCTAGAATCTAATACTTCAAACAAAAAATCCCAACTTACCTTATCATAGGCTTTTTTATAGTCCAATTTCAAAATAACACCCTCATCCTTCTCCTTGTGTAAACTATGAACTATCTCATGAGCAACAACTATGCTTTCTAAAATATATCTTCCCTTTATAAAGGCACTCTGATTAGTAGTCACTAATCTTTGTGCTATCCTACTAAGCCTAAGTGTGAGAATTTTGGAGATCTTAAAACAGCAATTGATAAGACTTATCGATCTTAAAAAAATCAGTAAATACATGCAACCACTGTAACAAGCTACAATCTTGTCACACCCAGTTTTAAGAATAAAAGAGGATGTATAAAGTCTTATGTGCACCCCAAGAATGGTCGCACACATAAGTGGACAAATTGTGAATTGTACCAACACAATGTTTATTACATAGCGAATAAATATTCAACACATAGTCTCAAACATAGATATAATAGCTACTAAAATAACTCTCTTGCGGAAGCTCCAACAGGGACGTCAACTGGTGAACACCAAGCCTAATACTCATCACGATAATCTTCAATCCAATCTTGATCTGTTACCCATCCGGGATTTTTCCAACATAAAAGATAAAGCAAGGCATAAGTACATGTCGTACTTAACAAGTTAACTAAGGGTTCATGAGGCTCAAATAGCTAACACTGGTTTACTGCGGTTAGAATTTAAATCATCATCAAGTTTAGCATTTATTAACATCAAGGTAGCAATAATCCCAAAACACATGATCAATGAACATGAATAATCAATATCTTAAACCATTAACATAAATGATCATCTTAACAAGTAAAGTCATTATCCCTTAATGTAAGTGTTCCAAGGTCGCTCGTATCTGTGAGCACGGCAAGTATACCAGTTTGTTAACTCTGCGCAGAGGTGTACACTTTCACTGTGAGTCATGGTTTCCAAATGTATGGGTTTGCAAGGTCCAAAACATCAGAAATCATATAAAGCCACCCAAGAGCTCGTCTAACCGGCCAGGGCCGCAGGGTCATTAGATATAGGAACCCCCTTCCAAAAATAAAGTAAAAGGCCGCTTCCAAAGCTAGGCTCAGCAGGACAGAGGCTGTCCTATACCCAACTCGCAGACCTCTAACCAGCTAGAAAAGGGTTTCTCAAATAACTAGAGCCAGAGCCATATAGTCCTCACAGCTGTACGTTAATCCCAGATAATCAGTTACAAGATAAGTCCTTCTATTGCTAAACGTCATCTTGCTTATGTTTATAGCATATTCATTAATCAAGTTTCAAGATCATGTTTTGTTGCACTAGCAATAGAACTACCCAATGCAAACCTCCCAAGGTGACAAGGTAATTGAGTATTCAAACCCTAGGAATTCCTACCATAGGTAGCAAGGAAGACACATGCATATGTATTTTAGTGAGCATCATGAATAGGACAACAAGGAGGGTCCTTAGCTATACTTGCCTTGATCAAAGTTCTCCTGAAAGTCTTGCTGGTCTTGCTGATCGTAGAGGTTCTCTTGATCACCAACGTAAACCTCACCGTCTGAACTCGATCAACATCACCAAGCAGCAACATACAATCATCTGAGCAATCATACACGAGGCAAACAAATAAATTTAATTAGAACAGTACACCAACAGAGACAAACAGTTTTGAAAAGTTCATAAAACTATTCTATACGTTGCTACGATCACACAGACACGAAGATCACGAAAAACGGAGTCACAACGAGAAAGTTAGGATTAAAACAAGGTTTTCCTATTAAAGAAATAGATTAAATCTAAACTCAAAATTTAAAGTTCAAAAACATGGTGACAAATTATATGAACAGATAGATCTCTAAAATATGAATCTAACGCAAGTTGAACGGTCAAATTTGGAGTTAAAACGAAAAAGTTATGAGCAATTAAAGTTTAGTGGCAAAGCTGAAATTAGTGAAAACGTATTTGATACCGTTAAAAGAGAAACTACGCTTCCTAAGGAAGAAAACGTAATCAGGAAAGGCGCAAGGACTGCGGATGCAACATGTAAAAGAACCCAAGGGCTCTTTAGCAATATCACCCCGCGAAGGTGTATCGGCCGACCCCGGCCGTTGGATCAAATCTGGATGGTCCAGATTAGATCGGGAGCCGGTGTGAGGGGACGACCGGTCGGAGAAGACGACCGGAGCGGAGGTGCGACATGGCCGGCGGCAAGGGAGCTCACCGGCGTTACTGTGATGGGCGATACAGACCACCATTTGCTCCGCAATCGGTACCAAACGAACGAGGAGCTCGACGCGGTCTCACCTAGCTCAAAGATGAGGACGCGGATGGAGCGTGGTCGGTGGGCGGCTCGCGACAGCTGCGACGGCGACCCTGCAAAGTTCGGTGAGTTACGATGGGCGAAAAAGACCAAGAAAAACTGGGGAAAAAGTCCCTGGCGGCTCCGCAAACGTGATACAAAGCTCGTCTCCTTGCTTACGGTGAGGATGAAGCAGCGGTGCGGCGAAATCGGGGCTTGGGGCGGTGGCCTAGGGTTGTGACTTGCTGCGACCTTGAAGGCGACGGTCTCGCTTAGGGTTGCAAGGGCATTGTGGACGCAGCCTTAGGCATTTATAGGGGCAGGGCGTGGCACGGACGCCCAGGCGCAGATTGGCGCACAGACGGTGCCCGGGTCGGAGTCGAGTCTGGCTCAATGTCGAGTCAGAGGAGGAAGAAGGGTGTGGGCCCCAACTGTCGGCGGCACAAGGAGGCGGGCTAGCTTCGTGCTGCCGTGGCCTGCAGTGAGCTGGGCCGGCCGTCTCAGCCCAGGAAGGAGGGAGGAGCCGGGCGGGCATGCTGGGCCAGAAGCCAGGCAGAGAGAGAGTTCCCCTTTTTCTTTTTATTTTTCAAACTTTTGAATCCATTTTCAAATAGATTTGAATTCCTTTTCAATTTTTGGATAAAAACCATTCAACACAATAAAAAAAATATGCACCAGTATGAATGCTCAAGCATGTATCTAACTTTGAGATTGATTTTATTTTTATAAATTTATTATTTGGCCTAGGTTAAATGCTCACATAAATAAAAATAAATCAATTTAGCCAATTAAAAAATTATTCAAATTTTAGGGTGTTACAAATCTACCCCCCTTAAGAGAATCTCGTCCTCGAGATTAGGCTGTGCTTACTCAAACAACTGCGGGTATGTCTTTCTCAAT
The DNA here is from genome assembly GCF_019320115.1 of Miscanthus floridulus. Lineage (NCBI taxonomy): Eukaryota > Viridiplantae > Streptophyta > Magnoliopsida > Poales > Poaceae > Miscanthus > Miscanthus floridulus. The sequence goes on from NC_089587.1 coordinate 9,045,615, forward strand.
TCATCCTCTCTTTCCCAAGTTGCCTCTGCTTCCGAATACCGATTCCACTGAACCTTGCACATCCTAATTGTTCTGCCTCTTGTAACTTTCTCAGCTATATCCATAATCTTAATTGGAAACTTCTGATATGTTAGATCATCCTTAACAGCAAGTTCCTCTAATGGTATGTGCTCCTCAGGCACACGCAAACACTTCTTAAGTTGAGACACATGGAACACGTCATGGACACCAGACAGGTTCTCAAGCAATTCTAATTGATAAGCCACTTCTCCACATCTCTTTAAAACTTTAAACGGACCAACATACCTTGGTGCTAGTTTACCTTTCATGTTGAACCTTTTCACACTTCTCATAGGTGATACTTTTAAATAGACATAATCTCCTTCTTCAAATACCAAGTCTCTTCTTCGATTATCTGCATAGCTCTTCTGACGGGTTTGTGCCACTCTCAGGTTCTCTCTAATCTTTCTCACTTGCTCTTCAGCGTTTCTAAGCACATCTGGTCCAAACACTTGACTTTCACCTGTTTGATTCCAAAACAAGGGTGTTCTACACTTACGCCCATACAAAGCTTCAAATGGTGACATCTTGAGACTCTGTTGATAGCTGTTGTTGTATGAGAACTCAGCATAACACAAACTCTTATCCCAACTAGTACCATGCTGCAATGCACATGCTCTCAACATGTCTTCTAAAATCTGATTAAGTCTCTCTGTCTGCCCATCAGTCTGAGGATGGTAGGCTGTGCTAAAATTCAACTTTGTGCCCAACGAAGTGTGTACCTGTTTCCAAAAATGAGAAGTGAACTACGAACCTCTATCAGACACAATCTTCTTTGGAACACCATGCAAACTCACTATCCTTTCCATGTATAGTTCTGCTAACTTTGGTCCTCTATAAGTGGTCTTGACAGGTAGGAAGTGAGCAACTTTAGTCAAACGATCCACAATCACCCATATTGAATCATAACCTTTCTGAGTCCATGGTAACCCCACTATGAAGTCCATTCCAACTTCTTCCCACTTCCACTCAGGTATCTTCATAGGTTGCAAGAATCCTGCAGGTCGCTGATGCTCAGCTTTCACTCTATGACAAGTATCACATATGGCAACATACTCAGCTACATCTTTCTTTAGACCATACCACTAATACTTCTCTTTAAGATCCAGATACATCTTAGTACTGCCAGGATGGATAGAATAAGTTGAATCATGTGCTTCACGTAGAATTGCATCACGAATGGCTTTCACTTCAGGCACACAGATTCTTTTTCCAAACCATAGGGTCCCATTCTCATCTATGCTGAAACCTAGAGCTTTCCCAAGCACTACATTACCTGCTATCTCCCTTAGTTTCTCATCCTCCAACTAACCCTTATGTATCTCAAACTCTAGTGTAGAGGTCACTTCTATCTCCATAGCATTATAAGCAATACCAAGGTTCAAGTACTGAAGCTCTTCCCATAACTCCTTTGGCATAGGCGCCATCTCAAGCTCATTGGCATACCTCTTCCTACTAAGTGCATTGGCCACAACATTTGCTTTACCAGGATGATAGTGCACCTCCAGATCATAATCCTTGATCAGTTCCAACCAACGACGTTGTCTCAAATTTAGATCCGTCTGAGTGAATATGTACTTCAAACTCTTATGATCAGTGAAGATATCACTCTTATGCCCAATCAGATAGTGTCTCTAGATTTTTAATGCATGAACCACAGCTGCTAACTCCAAGTCATGAGTAGGATAATTCAACTCATGTTTCCTCAGCTGTCTAGATGCATAAGCAACAACTCTACCCTCTTGCATAAGAACACATCCCAAACCTTGACGAGACGCATCACAATAGATAGAGAACTTATTTAGATCAGGCAAAATCAGCACTAGCGCTGTGGTCAACCGCTTCTTTAATTCTTCAAAACTAGCTTGACACTGATTAGACCACTCAAACTTAGCATTCTTCTCTAACAGGGCTGTCATGGGTTTAGCAAGCTTAGAGAAACCTTCAATGAACCTTCGATAATAACCAGCTAAACCAAGAAAGCTACGGATCTCACTTACATCAGTAGGTGGCTTCCAATTCAGTACATCCTTCACCTTGCCTGGATCTACTGCTATGCCACCATTAGAAACCACATGTCCCAGAAAAGATACTTCTCTTAACCATAATTCACACTTACTATGCTTAGCATATAGCTTATGCTCTCTAAGCTTCTGCAGCACCACTCTCAGATGTTCAGCATGATCATCTTCAGTCTTAGAGAATACCAATATATCATCAATGAACACTACCACAAACTTATCAAGATACTCCATAAACACCTTATTCATCATATACATAAAGTAGGCAGGTGCATTGGTCAAACCAAATGACATAACTGTATACTCATATAACCCATACCTCATAGTAAAAGCTATTTTTGGTATATCAGTACTCTGAATCTTCAACTGATGATAACCAGAACGCAGATCAATTTTAGAAAACACACAAGCACCTCTCAACTGATCAAACAAGTCATCAATTCTAGGCAACGGGTACTTGTTCTTGATAGTTACCTCATTAAGAGATCGATAATCCACACACATACGCTGTGTTCCATCCTTCTTGTCAACAAAGATCACAGGTGCTCCCCAAGGTGATGCACTAGGATGAATGAAACCTTTATCTGAAAGCTCTTTCAATTGTTTCTTAAGTTCTTCTAATTCGTTAACCCCCATTCTATATGGCCTCCTAGCTATAGGTGCAGTACCAGGTAATATTCAATTATAAACTCAATGTCACGGTCGGGTGGCATACCTGACAAATCATCGGGGAAGACATCTGGAAACTCCTCCACAACACGGTCCTAGGGATTAGCATCATCATCTAGTTGATTCACTATAGCTGTTGGTGGTGGTTGCACTGTCACGCCAACACTGATTCGATCTCCCTTTGGTGTTGTCACTGCTACAACTCTCTCCTGACACTGAATCACAGCTCGGTGTTCTTTCATCCAATCCATACCTAGAATCACATTGATCCCAAAAGTTCTCAACACAATAGGGCTAACTGAGAAGTCTACCCCCCTTAAGGTAAGACTTGCGGAAGGGCAACAATGTGCAGCAGGTATTGATCCCCCCGGTGAATTTACTAGCATTTGGGTCTTCATTGTAATTAAAGGTATGCTATGTGTTCTAACAAATGCTTGTGAAATAAAGGAATGCGAAGCTCCAGAGTCAAAAAGAACATTAGCGGGGATAGAGTTGATGTTGAACGTACCCATCATAACTTCTGGTGCTCCAACCATAGTCTCAGGCGCCACATGGTTCACTCTTCCAGTGTTGTACGCGGGCTTCTAGTTGCTATTCTGCTTCTGAGGTGTCTGTTGATTCGGCTTCTGGGGGCAGTGGTTAGCATAGTGTCCCACATCCCCACACCGGAAACACCTATTGGGAGTACTAGGTGCACTGCTCTTCATTGGGGTATTGTTGGGCGTTCCCTGGCATGGAGTCTGATTGCCCATTTGCTGCGGGGTACGCTGGTTCCAATTCTGCTGTTGGTTCTGAGAGCGTTGTGGAAACTGACCACGGTTCCACTGACTGACTAGACCTTGATACCTCTGCTGATTATTATAGCGTGGGCGGGTGTTGCTTCCGGAGACCTGTCCCTTCATCTTTCTCTTCCTGTCCCTCTCCAATTGCATATTGTCAAGCACAATAGCGCGATTCACCAACTGCTGGAAATTAGCATATGTGTTACTAGCCAACTGCAACCTGGGATCATAGTAAATTCCCTTGAGGAAGAGACGTTGCTTGTCTGCATCCTCCCTCACGTCATTAGGAGCATAGCGAGCCAACTGAGCAAACCTGTCATGATACTCACTGACAGACATAGAACCCATCCTGAGAGATCTGAATTCCTCCTGCTTGAGCTCTATCAAACCATCTGGGATATGGTGTGCCTTGAAATCCCTCCCAAATTCTAGCCAAGTGATAGCAGGAGCATTATTGGGATGAGTAGACTGATATGACTCCCACCAAGTCTGAGCTGCTCCCTGAAGCTGTCCCGATGCATACAACACCTTTTATTGATCATCACACTGAGCGATGTTGAGTTGTTTCCCCACTGCGCGTAGCCAATCATCTGCCTCCAAGGGGTCAGCGGCATGAGAGAAAACTGGAGGATGTCCTTGCATGAATTCCCTCCGCTTGTCTCTTGGTGGTGGAGGTGCTGGTGCTCCAATAGGTTGGTTCTGAAAGAACTGCATCATGGACTGCATGAACTGTCCTTGCATCGCCAACACCTCTGCCGCGGTCATGGGTGGTGGTGGGGGTGGTGGAGCACCTCTCCCACGTCCTCTATTTCCTCCACGGCCAGACATCAGCAATCCAACACGAAACATCACCAATATGTAAGAGATAGGCAACTCTGAAAATTTCTGGGAATCAGCAGGTCAGAAAAACTGTTATAACTCGAGTTCCAGACATCCAAATAAGATGATCTTTATACGGTTGGAAAGCTTAAGAAATTATCTACAACTTTCATTTAGACCACATTTTCTGATTCTGACGTTACATTAATCAAAAACAGACCACAACAAAAACTGTCCTCAGATTCCAGACAGCACAGAAGTTCATATTGTGACAGTCATAACTCTCAGATACGAACAGATAAAAAGGTGATTCTTGTGCCATTGGAAAGACACAGAAGTCTATATACTCTCAGGCAATTCTAATTGATAAGCCACTTCTCCACATCTCTTTAAAACTTTAAACGGACCAACATACCTTGGTGCTAGTTTACCTTTCATGTTGAACCTTTTCACACTTCTCATAGGTGATACTTTTAAATAGACATAATCTCCTTCTTCAAATACCAAGTCTCTTCTTCGATTATCTGCATAGCTCTTCTGATGGGTTTGTGCCACTCTCAGGTTCTCTCTAATCTTTCTCACTTGCTCTTCAGCGTTTCTAAGCACATCTGGTCCAAACACTTGACTTTCACCTGTTTGATTCCAAAACAAGGGTGTTCTACACTTACGCCCATACAAAGCTTCAAACGGTGACATCTTGAGACTCTGTTGATAGCTGTTGTTGTATGAGAACTCAGCATAACACAAACTCTTATCCCAACTAGTACCATGCTGCAACGCACATGCTCTCAACATGTCTTCTAAAATCTGATTAAGTCTCTCTGTCTGCCCATCAGTCTGAGGATGGTAGGCTGTGCTAAAATTCAACTTTGTGCCCAACGAAGTGTGTACCTGTTTCCAAAAATGAGAAGTGAACTACGAACCTCTATCAGACACAATCTTCTTTGGAACACCATGCAAACTCACTATCCTTTCCATGTATAGTTCTGCTAACTTTGGTCCTCTATAAGTGGTCTTGACAGGTAGGAAGTGAGCAACTTTAGTCAAACGATCCACAATCACCCATATTGAATCATAACCTTTCTGAGTCCATGGTAACCCCACTATGAAGTCCATTCCAACTTCTTCCCACTTCCACTCAGGTATCTTCATAGGTTGCAAGAATCCTGCAGGTCGCTGATGCTCAGCTTTCACTCTATGACAAGTATCACATATGGCAACATACTCAGCTACATCTTTCTTTAGACCATACCACCAATACTTCTCTTTAAGATCCAGATACATCTTAGTACTGCCAGGATGGATAGAATAAGTTGAATCATGTGCTTCACGTAGAATTGCATCACGAATGGCTTTCACTTCAGGCACACAGATTCTTTTTCCAAACCATAGGGTCCCATTCTCATCTATGCTAAAACCTAGAGCTTTCCCAAGCACTACATTACCTGCTATCTCCCTTAGTTTCTCATCCTCCAACTGACCCTTATGTATCTCAAACTCTAGTGTAGAGGTCACTTCTATCTCCATAGCATTATAAGCAATACCAAGGTTCAAGTACTGAAGCTCTTCCCATAACTCCTTTGGCATAGGCGCCATCTCAAGCTCATTGGCATACCTCTTCCTACTAAGTGCATTGGCCACAACATTTGCTTTACCAGGATGATAGTGCACCTCCAGATCATAATCCTTGATCAGTTCCAACCAACGACGTTGTCTCAAATTTAGATCCGTCTGAGTGAATATGTACTTCAAACTCTTATGATCAGTGAAGATATCACTCTTATGCCCAATCAGATAGTGTCTCTAGATTTTTAATGCATGAACCACAGCTACTAACTCCAAGTCATGAGTAGGATAATTCAACTCATGTTTCCTCAGCTGTCTAGATGCATAAGCAACAACTCTACCCTCTTGCATAAGAACACATCCCAAACCTTGACGAGACGCATCACAATAGATAGAGAACTTATTTAGATCAGGCAAAATCAACACTAGCGCTGTGGTCAACCGCTTCTTTAATTCTTCAAAACTAGCTTGACACTGATTGGACCACTCAAACTTAGCATTCTTCTCTAACAGGGCTGTCATGGGTTTAGCAAGCTTAGAGAAACCTTCAATGAACCTTCGATAATAACCAGCTAAACCAAGAAAGCTACGGATCTCACTTACATCAGTAGGTGGCTTCCAATTCAGTACATCCTTCACCTTGCCTGGATCTACTGCTATGCCACCATTAGAAACCACATGTCCCAGAAAAGATACTTCTCTTAACCATAATTCACACTTACTATGCTTAGCATATAGCTTATGCTCTCTAAGCTTCTGCAGCACCACTCTCAGATGTTCAGCATGATCATCTTCAGTCTTAGAGAATACCAATATATCATCAATGAACACTACCACAAACTTATCAAGATACTCCATAAACACCTTATTCATCATATACATAAAGTAGGCAGGTGCATTGGTCAAACCAAATGACATAACTGTATACTCATATAACCCATACCTCATAGTAAAAGCTATTTTTGGTATATCAGTACTCTGAATCTTCAACTGATGATAACCAGAACGCAGATCAATTTTAGAAAACACACAAGCACCTCTCAACTGATCAAACAAGTCATCAATTCTAGGCAACGGGTACTTGTTCTTGATAGTTACCTCATTAAGAGATCGATAATCCACACACATACGCTGTGTTCCATCCTTCTTGTCAACAAAGATCACAGGTGCTCCCCAAGGTGATGCACTAGGATGAATGAAACCTTTATCCGAAAGCTCTTTCAATTGTTTCTTAAGTTCTTCTAATTCGTTAACCCCCATTCTATATGGCCTCCTAGCTATAGGTGCAGTACCAGGTAATATTCAATTATAAACTCAATGTCACGGTCGGGTGGCATACCTGGCAAATCATCGGGGAAGACATCTGGAAACTCCTCCACAACACGGTCCTAGGGATTAGCATCATCATCTAGTTGATTCACTATAGCTGTTGGTGGTGGTTGCACTGTCACGCCAACACTGATTCGATCTCCCTTTGGTGTTGTCACTGCTACAACTCTCTCCTGACACTGAATCACAGCTCGGTGTTCTTTCATCCAATCCATACCTAGAATCACATTGATCCCAAAAGTTCTCAACACAATAGGGCTGACTGAGAAGTCTACCCCCCTTAAGGTAAGACTTGCGGAAGGGCAACAATGTGCAGCAGGTATTGATCCCCCCGGTGAATTTACTAGCATTTGGGTCTTCATTGTAATTAAAGGTATGCTATGTGTTCTAACAAATGCTTGTGAAATAAAGGAATGCGAAGCTCCAGAGTCAAAAAGAACATTAGCGGGGATAGAGTTGATGTTGAACGTACCCATCATAACTTCTGGTGCTCCAACCATAGTCTCAGGCGCCACATGGTTCACTCTTCCAGTGTTGTACGCGGGCTTCTAGTTGCTATTCTGCTTCTGAGGTGTCTGTTGATTCGGCTTCTGGGGGCAGTGGTTAGCATAGTGTCCCACATCCCCACACCGGAAACACCTATTGGGAGTACTAGGTGCACTGCTCTTCATTGGGGTATTGTTGGGCGTTCCCTGGCATGGAGTCTGATTGCCCATTTGCTGCGGGGTACGCTGGTTCCAATTCTGCTGTTGGTTCTGAGAGCGTTGTGGAAACTGACCACGGTTCCACTGACTGACTAGACCTTGATACCTCTGCTGATTATTATAGCGTGGGCGGGTGTTGCTTCCGGAGACCTGTCCCTTCATCTTTCTCTTCCTGTCCCTCTCCAATTGCATATTGTCAAGCACAATAGCGCGATTCACCAACTGCTGGAAATTAGCATATGTGTTACTAGCCAACTGCAACCTGGGATCATAGTAAATTCCCTTGAGGAAGAGACGTTGCTTGTCTGCATCCTCCCTCACGTCATTAGGAGCATAGCGAGCCAACTGAGCAAACCTGTCATGATACTCACTGACAGACATAGAACCCATCCTGAGAGATCTGAATTCCTCCTGCTTGAGCTCTATCAAACCATCTGGGATATGGTGTGCCTTGAAATCCCTCCCAAATTCTAGCCAAGTGATAGCAGGAGCATTATTGGGATGAGTAGACTGATATGACTCCCACCAAGTCTGAGCTGCTCCCTGAAGCTGTCCCGATGCATACAACACCTTTTATTGATCATCACACTGAGCGATGTTGAGTTGTTTCCCCACTGCGCGTAGCCAATCATCTGCCTCCAAGGGGTCAGCGGCATGAGAGAAAACTGGAGGATGTCCTTGCATGAATTCCCTCCGCTTGTCTCTTGGTGGTGGAGGTGCTGGTGCTCCAATAGGTTGGTTCTGAAAGAACTGCATCATGGACTGCATGAACTGTCCTTGCATCGCCAACACCTCTGCCGCGGTCATGGGTGGTGGTGGGGGTGGTGGAGCACCTCTCCCACGTCCTCTATTTCCTCCACGGCCAGACATCAGCAATCCAACACGAAACATCACCAATATGTAAGAGATAGGCAACTCTGAAAATTTCTGGGAATCAGCAGGTCAGAAAAACTGTTATAACTCGAGTTCCAGACATCCAAATAAGATGATCTTTATACGGTTGGAAAGCTTAAGAAATTATCTACAACTTTCATTTAGACCACATTTTCTGATTCTGACGTTACATTAATCAAAAACAGACCACAACAAAAACTGTCCTCAGATTCCAGACAGCACAGAAGTTCATATTGTGACAGTCATAACTCTCAGATACGAACAGATAAAAAGGTGATTCTTGTGCCATTGGAAAGACACAGAAGTCTATATACTCCCAGTAAAATTTCATAACCATTGCTCGAACAGGTAAAAAGTTATAACCAAAACATCACTGACTGTTCCAGAAAACAGCAAGCAAAGAGACAGGATAGACGAACCTTAATATTTTAGCTAAGGAATGCATGGACATGCCCACAAAGTTCCAGCACTCATCACAAAGATCCAAATTACACATAAATCACAATAATAATCCAGCTAGCACACCATGAGTTCACAAACACTTAAAAGACTCGACACGACTCAGGATACTAAAAACGTGCCTATTACAATGGTTTCATAAACTTAAGGGGCGGCGTTCTTCTTGGTGGAGGGCTCATCTAACTTCTCAAATAGCTTGGGACGGCCTAACTCGGCGTTAAGGCCATCGATCTCTTTCTGGTATTCTTTGATCATGTCTTGTGCCTTCTTCAGCTCTTCTTTTAACGCTCCCACCTTATTTGTGAGTTCACGGTTTAACTCAACGGTGGCCTCGAGAGTCTTCGATCCTTTTACCACGACCTCTATGGTCCAACTATTTTCCTTCGGAAGATAGCATGGGTAATACAAAAGTCCATCGTCCTTCTTATCATCAGAGAGTCAGCCTCGGTAGTAGGCAAGTGCAATGGAAGCAGCATCCTCCGTGCTTCTTTCTGCGGTAGCTCGACTGACATGGTGGGTGACAACTGCATCTATCTTGCGAATATTCGGGGTCTTGATCAGCAACCGAGTATCCCAAGATGAACCAATCAGAGGATGACTGTGCTCCATAGTATGATACTCCAGAGTGGCTTGCAGGTCTGGATAATAGCACTCCAACATCATTGTCAGCAAGTCATGGTAGAAGGCATTGTCATTAGGCTTCTTGATGCTTAGCTTGTCAGTCCAACCTATACGAGTCAGTGGCTGGAGTACTTCATCTTCATCATCATTGGTTAAATCAATGGCCTCCACACGTGCTGGGGATTGAGCTATCGGAGTTGGCGAAGAATGGACCTCTTCTCCAACCTCATTCTTCCAGTTCTTCCTCTGGACGTCCTCTCTAGGCTCCATTGGCTCATACACGACACGCTGTGGTTGAAAGCATCCAACGTACAAGCGGGCAGACTTGCGGTCACGTGTCATCTACAGAAGTTTCAGATTAATTAGAATGGAATCAAGTGATTTTATAATAGAATAAGACAAAACAAGCACAAAACTTAGCAAATAACAAGATTGAGGTGGAAAGCATGAAACAAGTGAAGCAAAGGAAACTAAAAACGACCATTCTAACTAGGCTTGCGTCCTACAGTCAACAGTGCTCTGATACCAATCTGTCACACCCAGTTTTAAGAATAAAAGAGGATGTATAAAGTCTTATGTGCACCCCAGGAACGGTCGCACACATAAGTGGACAAATTGTGAATTGTACCAACACAATGTTTATTACATAGCGAATAAATATTCAACACATAGTCTCAAACATAGATATAATCTTGCGGAAGCTCCAACAGGGACGTCAACTGGTGAAGCTCCAACAGGGACGTCAACACATAGTCTCAAACATAGATATTCAACACATAGTCTTGCAGAAGCTCCAACAGGGACGTCAACTGGTGAACACCAAGCCTAATACTCATCACGATAATCTTCAATCCAATCTTGATCTGTTACCCATCCGGGATTTTTCCAACATAAAAGATAAAGCAAGGCATAAGTACATGTCGTACTTAACAAGTCAACTAAGGGTTCATGAGGCTCAAATAGCTGACACTGGTTTACTGCGGTTAGCATTTAAATCATCATCAAGTTTAGCATTTATTAACATCAAGGTAGCAATAATCCCAAAACACATGATCAATGAACATGAATAATCAATATCTTAAACCATTAACATAAATGATCATCTTAACAAGTAAAGTCATTATCCCTTAATGTAAGTGTTCCAAGGTCGCTCATATCCGTGAGCACGGCTAGTATACCAGTTTGTTAACTCTGCGCAGAGGTGTACACTTTCACCATGAGTCATGGTTTCCAAATGTATGGGTTTGCAAGGTCCAAAACATCAGAAATCATATAAAGCCACCCAAGAGCTCGTCTAACCGGCCAGGGCCGCAGGGTCATTAGATATAGGAACCCCCTTCCAAAAATAAAGTAAAAGGCCGCTTCCAAAGCTAGGCTCAGTAGGACAGAGGCTGTCCTATACCCAACTCGCAGACCTCTAACCAGCTAGAAAAGGGTTTCTCAAATAACTAGAGCCAGAGCCATATAGCCCTCACAGCTGTACATTAATCCCGGATAATCAGTTACAAGACAAGTCCTTCTATTGCTAAACGTCATCTTGCTTATGTTTATAGCATATCCATTAATCAAGTTTCAAGATCATGTTTTGTTGCACTAGCAATAGAACTACCCAATGCAAACCTCCCAAGGTGACAAGGTAATTGAGTATTCAAACCCTAGGAATCTAAGTTCATGGGGATCAACTTACTTTTATGGAAATTGACTCTCATCCCTGAAATCTGTTCAAACCACATAATAACATGTTTTAGACTAACTAAATGATTAGTTTAAGCACTGGAGAATAGTATAGTGTCGTCTGCATAATGCAATGAAACTATTCCTCCCATTCTAAAATTTTGAAGCACACCTTTAATCAACCCAGCACTAGCAGCCTTGTCCAACATTCTAGTAAAGGCATCACCTACTAAATTAAACAAGAGAGGAGAGATATGATCTCCTTGTCTAAGCCCTTTCCTAGGCTTAAAATAGGAGCTGTCTTCTCCATTGACCATCGCACCAATAGACCCACTAATGACTAGTTGTTTAATCCAAGCAATCCAAGTACTAGAAAAACTCCTAGAATCTAATACTTCAAACAAAAAAATCCCAAATTACCTTATCATAGACTTTTTTATAGTCCAATTTCAAAATAACACCCTCATCCTTTTCCTTGTGTAAACTATGAACTATCTCATGAGCAACAACTATGCTTTCTAAAATATATCTTCCCTTTATAAAGGCACTCTAATTAGCAGTCACTAATCTTTGTGCTATCCTACTAAGCCTAAGCATGAGAATTTTGGAGATCTTAAAACTGCAATTGATAAGACTTATAGATCTTAAAAAATTTAGTAAATACATGCAACCACTGTAACAAGCTACAATCTACTAATTTATATTGAACCACAGAACTTTATATATCCTCAGAGATAGCATTAGAGCTCATGCCAGTTAGCTAGTAGAAAGAAAAGGGTCTATAACAATTCAGTAAACACATGCAACAATGGTAACAAGCTTATGACTATCATTACTATACCTTTTTAACCAAGAGGTTAACGGACAAATGTTGATATCTCTGAGATTTGGGATTTCTAAACCCCCAAACTCTTTGGCCATAGAAACAGTTTCCCAGCTGGCCAAATGGTATTTATGTGCATCCTCCATGTCATTCCATAAACAGTTACCCATTTGTGTTTTAAGAACTTTAATGGCCCACTTAGGAAACTTAATAAAGGAAAGAAGATAGACTGGTGTACTAGCTAAAAAAGGCTTAATTAATAAAGCTCAAGCAGCAAAGGATAGAAGCTTCCCCCTCCACCCTGCTATTCTCTTCAAAATCTTATCCACCAAAGGCTGTATATCCTCTCTATTGAGTTTTGAAAAGTGTAGAGGGACTCTTAAATACTTAATATAGCAAAGTTACCCAATGGGCAACTAAAGATGTGAGAAGCAGTATGAGCCACATCAGCATCTAAGTTCATGGGGATCAACTTACTTTTATGGAAATTGACTCTCATCCCTGAAATCTGTTCAAACCACATAATAACATGTTTTAGACTAACTAAATGATTAGTTTAAGCACTAGAGAACAGTATAGTGTCGTCTGCATACTGCAATGAAACTATTCCTCCCATTCTAAAATTTTGAAGCACACCTTTAATCAACCCAGCACTAGCAGCCTTGTCCAACATTCTAGTAAAGGCATCACCTACTAAATTAAACAAGAGAGGAGAGATATGATCTCCTTGTCCAAGCCCTTTCCTAGGCTTAAAATAGGAGCTGTCTTCTCCATTGACCATCGCACCAATAGACCCACTAATGACTAGTTGTTTAATCCAAGCAATCCGAACCCCAGTGCCCCCTCCTCCTTCGTTCTTCTTCCTCTGCACCCGCATCTTCCTCCGCACTCGCGTCTTCCTCAGCTTCCAAACCCCAGCGCCCTGTCCCCCTCCCTTCTTCTTCCTCCGCACTCGCGTCTTCCTCAGCATATGAACCCCAGCGCCCCTCCCCTCCCTTCATCCTCCGAACCCAGACCCTGGCGCCCCCTCCCTTCTTCTTCCTCGGCACCCGGCCCCCAGCGCCCCTCCCCTCCCTACCGCCACCCCTCTCCTTCTTCTCCCCTTCTTCCTTGGCGCCGCCCCTCCCTGGCCTTCTTCTTTGGTGCCGCCCCTCCCTCTCCTGGATCCGGCCCTCCCTCTCTCGGATCCGGCCGGTGGAGGCCGGTGGCGGCCGGATCTGGGCTCTGGTGGTGGCGGGCGACGGGCGGCGTGTGGCATGGCGGTAGGCTTCGTGGTGCTGGCATGGTGGTGGTGATCCCCGGCGCCGCCCCTCCCCGGCCTTCTTCCCTGGCGCCGCCCCTCCCCGGCCTTCTTCCCCAGCGCCGCCCCTCCCTCTCCCGGATCCGGCCCTCCCTCTCCCGGATCTGGCCGGTGGAGGCCGGTGGCGGCCGAATCTGGGCTCTGGGCTCTGGCGGTGGAGGCCGGTGGCGGCCTTTTTTTAATTCCATACTTTGCACAACATTGCAGATCTGATTACACTCATTTCCAATCCGGTTGATCACATTCTGGATATAGGCTTGTTGTGTGCTCCAATGGTAAGATATCGACTCCATGTAGTTTGAAGTTTTTTAGTGTCAAATTCGTATTGAAGGCTAAGATCACTGTCAAAATTGGCAATTATCCCATCATATTGTCAATCTCATTTTAGAATTAGATGTGGTATGTAATGTGCAGTCAACATGAATTCTTTATTTCTCCAATAGCACATGATTGTCGTCCTACATGCATTTTTTTCTACTGCCTATAGTTAGCCACTTTATAGCTGCTCTGAAATTGTTGGTTGAATTTTTAGAGCTGCACATGAATGATTGTTCCATTATATATCCTGATATGGGCTGCAGTAGCAAGTTCCATGCATAAAAGTTGTCAAGTGTTAGCTAAAATAGTACTGAAAAAATATTTGGTTTAATAAGATTTGGGAGGCTAGCATGTTGTTTAACTATTTATTTGCATGAATCTTAATTCATTGTTTACACATGTCTTTAGGACCATTTTAGTGTTTTGCACAACACTATAGATATGCTTCAGAGTTTCAGGAGTATGCTTATTTCAAGTTTTATACTAATCTAGCTTTGAAAACTGTTTTTAGTGTACATTTCTTGTTAAGTATGCACAACACTATAGATATGCTTTAGAGTTTCAGATAAGCGAGTGGGGAAAGTTGGATATCAATATTTTTTATCATGTGCTGCAGACACGACACTAAAGCGACAGGCTGCTGGTGGCAGAAAGCGCCACACTGCTAGGTACCCCACCATCTCCATCCACCTTTCCACGATCAGGAACCTTCAAAATTACAGATATCCTGTATTCGGCAGTAGTGGTATTGGTGCCTCTGAAATAGTTGCTAGTCACATATATTCTAACAACCGGTTTTGTGGTCTTCTAAGTGAATAATATATGCATTGTAGAAGGCTAGGCTTTAGTGTTTTATTAGGAGTGTGCCTCTGAAATAGTTGCTAGTCACATATATTCAATTTTATTTGCATAATCTTGCTGGTTATTTGTTCTTAAGTTATTGCACAACAATTAGCAGCTATCATCTTTCAGCAACCGAATTGTTCGGATTAGTAGGAGGTGCTAGAGCACCACAATAATCAGTATTCAATTGTTAGGATTAATATGAGCATGCTTGGGATTGATGGCTTTTGCTCTTGTTCTTTTGACAGTCTCATGCCGCGCTGCTCTCCCCTTCCCTAACTATGCCTTGTGACTTTTTTTGTTTTGTACTACTCTTGAGTGGCTGTGATGAATCAAGTTTCCATTAGAGAACTTCTGCACTTTAGCACCTTATGAGCTAGTACTTGGGATATTTTGTTCTGTTTGCTGCTTAACTAGGATGTCTTGTACCAGTACAAGCAACCAGTTCTGTGGCCAGTTCAATTCCCATTAGAGAGAGAGAATTAAATTAAGCTCCAGGTGAAATTAAGTTGCAGTTGTCATGCTGATAATGGGTAAATCTGAGCCATTTCTCGAGTTCTTTTGCTCTTGTTCTTTTGCTCTAGGTGAAACTTAGGTAATACTTTCAAATGTGAAATTTCTGGAGATGGTCAACTTCTAGAAGAATGTTCTTCTCCTCTATTGTTAGTTCAAACCGTTGTCTTGGTGGAGGTGGACCCCTCTCATTCGGTCTCCTTGGGGGTCTCCTAGGATTGTTTCTTTGGCTACTCCTGTTACTAGATTTGGCACCCCATCCATCTGCTTTCCAGTCCTTGTTACTAGAATCAACTGTCTCTTTCCATTGAGCAGTACCTTGTGAGTTCTCAGCAGGCATAGCATTCCATCTTATCTTTCTCACCCCAACTGGATCCTACATTAGGCTTGGCATTTGGTCTTCCAATACCATCTCCAGCATTCCAAGCAAAGCCTCCCCAAGTCATGCTCGCCTCCCGTGCTCACCTTTGCCCTCGTCGTCCTAGTAATTCTAGCTCTCTGTCTGTTACCCGACTGCTACTGCTATTAGTTGTAATTTTCCGGATGCTGATGGTGTTATGTGCTCATGTTTGCAGGGTGTCATCCTTCTCATGTCTGGTTGTTCCTAGTGCTTTGCTGCTTTGCTTCCGTGCTGCTTGAGAATTTCCTAATTGTTCCTAGTGTTTTAGTACTATGATATCTGTTTGTTTTTTCTTCCTTAGTTCTGACCTATGAATTTATATGATGACTAGCAGTAGTAACATTTGTATATTTAGTAAAAAGTTAATATTTCTATGTCATGTCTGGTTGTGTTAGAATTAAATTAAAAAGAGATCTAGTGAGATTGATATGTGGTTCGTAGTAGAATTGAAAATACAGTTGCGCATATGTTGCTTGCGTCTAAAAATTCAGACCATGCATTAGCAGTTACCATCTGCCTTCTTTTTGCCCCTGGCATTTCCCCACGTGTCCTGATCTACATTCAAACTCTGCCCATTCCAGTTGCTGGGATGCTCCCAATTGCCTTCATGAGATGATTCAGCTTGGTATCTGTTTTTCTCTTTATGGTGTCCATGTATTGCATTTCTGCTTGATATGGAAAGTTACATGACAACCTTGCAACAGGAACTCTATGAATGTATTCAAGAGCAAACCTTGTAAATATATAGCGGGATGCAGTGCTCAGATCACTCTTGTAGTGAACTACTGTAACTCTCTTTTCATTTCTTGAGAATGAAATGTACATCCTATTTAATTAGATGTGTGTCTATGGTACAGTTTGACTGACAAATATACTGATGGCTGGCTGTCTTCAGGTATTCTTATTTGAACTAGTTTTTTTATAATTATTTTTATTTATTCTTGATGTTGACAATAGGCATATTTCTTATTTCATCTCCAAAATGATGTGCCTCTGATTTTCTAATTAGAGTTAGTGGAGAAAAGTATTAGGTCTTTCAGTTTTGTTGATGAAAACAAATAGTAGCTAGTATCATCTAAGCTATAAGATCTTACAACTGTGGACAATCTTCCAGAACTTAATATTACATAATAATATAGTATGAATATAGACCTCATCTGTTTTACAATATGTGTCCAGCTTACTGGAGATTGTTGCTTCTAGCGAACTGAAGAATTCATCCATTGTTTTTTCCCCATTAGTCTGTACACATGAAGTACTTGGATTGCTATGGAGGGTTCATTGTGTTAGAGTTGAATTGATGCTTGACGACCAATCCAGCATATCTATTTCTTTATAATAGTGTAATCCTTGCATGCATGCTATCTCCTGTTACCTTGCTCATAGCTTTCTCCCCTGCTGACACGCTTGTTAGCCCAATAGCCTTTTCCCCACCAATAAAAAGGGTGGTCTAAACACAGAACTGTAGATTTAGCTTGGCTTGTGGTTGGGTTCATAAACTTACTGAAATTTGTGGACTAGTGTCTAAACACTATCTTGAGTTATGGTTAATTCAGTTCAATGTCTATTAGAAATTACTTTTCTCTTTACCTCTGAATATTTTTTCCTATTCACAAGATTACTCTAATTAATGAAAAATGGTCGTTTGCAGGAGGCTTTGGGAATTTCTTAGTTTGAGAACAGATTGTAGATATGTTGATCAATAGCCGTGCTTTGTTTATATGGTTTCAATAACATTGTGTTTTGTAACTGTATAATGACATTGAAACATTGAGTCCATTGTTATGAACAACAATGATATGTAACATTTTTCATGCTGATTATATGTATCGAGATTGCTGAATGTAACATGTTGATGCATGGCTAAATGATACTATTCATGTATGATGAATTATGATGATAGTCATTAGTTATGAGCCGTGCTTGTAGACTTCATTACTGTATGGATTTTTCTGTGAGGCTGGCTGCATAGGAATATTATTTTTAATTTGGGCGAAATGAATTTTTCTGTGAGTTCACTAGACTGACAGAAAAAAAATATGTGTTTTTCTGTGCGTTTATTTCTTTATTTCTGTGTGGACTAGCACACAGAAAAATTAGTTTTAATCTGGGTGAACATAATTTTTCTGTGCGTGTGAGACCCACAGAAAAATTATTTCTGACGGTGAACCCATAGAAAAAGTCGATTTTTCTATCATTCTATTTCTGTGGGTTATTTTCTGATGGTATTCGAATTTTTCCGTGGATTTTCGCACGCACAGGAAAAAGAGAGATTCTAGTAGTGACAACTCATCAAGATGTACAACTTTTATTTTTGGCATCTTGTCATGTGATGAACTTTGAACGATTCAAAATTTGAATTTTCAAAAATGACAACTTCAAACAAGATTTTAAAACACTAAATGATTTCAGCTAAAAACTCATGAATACCAAAGTTGTAGAACTCATCAAGATATACAACTTATATTCTGGTCGTTTTTTCATTTGACCAAATTTGAACAGTTCAAATTTTGAATTTCAATAAATGTCAACTTCAAATAAGATTTTGAAACCTTAAATAGTTTCAAATAAGAAAGTTATGAACATAAAAGTTGTTGAACACATCACTATCTACAGCTTTTATTTTGATCATCTTTTCATTTGACAAAATTTGAATAGTTCAAATTTTGAATTTCAATAAATGACAACTTCAAACAAGATTTTGAAACCTTAAATGATTTCAACTATAAAAGTCGTGAACATAAAAGTTGTTGAACTTGTCACTATCTATAACTTTTATTTTGGTCACTTCTTAATGTGACAAAGTATTAGTAAACATTGTTCACAAATTCTCATATCACTCATAGTTTCATGAACTATATGAGAGACATGTTGATTTGTGAACAATATTTACTATCACTTTATCAGATGAAGAAATGACCAAAATAAAAGTTGTAGATCTTGATGAGTTGTACAACTTTGGTATGGATCACTTTTTCAGCTGAAATCATTTGGTAATTCAAAATCTTTTTAGAACTTGTTATTTTTTAAAATTTGAAAATTTAAATTACTCAAACTTTGTCAAATGAAAAGAATGACCAAATCCACACAGTAACCTGATAGGGCATGATTTTCCAAAATTTTAGGAAAAAAATCATTACATTTGGAGTTAGTACGAGGGAGAAAGACTAGTTACAAATTTTACTCAGAGATTAAAAAGAAAAATCATAATTGTTCATGATGATCAATAATGAACAAGTGTGATTTCTCTTTTTAATCTGTGGCTGAAACTTATAACTAGTTTTTCTCCCTCATACTAACTCCAAATGTGATGGTTTTTTTCCTAAAATTTTCTAAAATCATGATCTATCATTTTAGTCTGGTCATCTATCTTTGTCACTAAATTTGGACAATTCAAATTTTGAATTTTAGAAAATGACAACTTCAAACTTGATTTTCAACAACTAAATGATTTCAGCTGTAAAGGTGATGAATATAAAAGTTGTATAACTCATCAAGATCTCCAACTTTTATTTTGGTCATTTCTTCATTTCATAAAGTGTTAAGTGCTTGTTTTAAGTGTTTGAATAGTCATCCAAACATGTTGCAGTAGTAATAAGTGTCTATTTCAAGTGTCTGCGTGATACAGTTGTTTTAGTAGTAATAGAGTGGATGTTGTAATAGGTCCATCTAGATATTGCAAAGGGTAGTCTCACACACATGCATAAATGTAGTCTCACACACATACATAAATATATAGTCTCACACACATACATAAATATATAGTCTCACACACATGCATAAATGAAGTCTTACAAATACACACACTTACACAAACACTCCACGTTCAACTACTAGCTAGCCCGTTGTAATGACTTTTCCCTTGACACCTTTTCGTTCCCATGGTAATATGTCTTTGGACAGGTTCTTTTCCACAACACTGATCTTCTTAGAAAAGTCTATGAATAGTGGTATCTCATCGTAGTTATTGTAAGCTTCAACATCGTCCACGCCATCAACTCTGATAATCTGCTGTTTCCCAGAGGCAACCACGTGCTTTGTCTTCTTCTTTAGGGGAGGTTACTTTATGGGTCAGGCATATAGAAAACTTGTGTGACACGTGAAGCGAGCACCCAAGGGTCATCTTGGTAGCCTAGATTCTTGAGGTCCAGGACTCTCAATCCGATCTCATTAAGTTGGTGTTGTTTGATCCAACGGCATCAAAACAAGGCCACTATTATATCCCTTCCATAGTCAAGTTCCCATATCTCTTCAATAATGCCAAAGTATTGGATCTTTCGCCCCACTCCATTGAGAGCTTCTATTCGAATGCCGTTGTTTTGGTTCACATATTTACTATCCTTTGTGTGGGTATAGTATGTGTACCCGTTGATGTCATAAGCTTTCCAAGATGTTACTTGTCTCGATGGCCCCTTCACCAACCTACTGATGGTAATAGAGTCTATGGTTTCTCCAGGCGGTATGTTTTGGCCCTTCAACCATGTAGTTAGTCGTTGCTTGTGCTGTTTCATGACCCAATCATCTGAACGACCATTTCTCTCCGCCATAATGATAGCCAAGTGTTCATCAATGTATGATTGCATCAGTTGTGTACTCTGCAAGACACTGTAATGCGCCCAACTCACTTCTTTGTAATCATGGTTGATGAACACTTTTCTACCACTGGTGCCCTTCCTAGCTAACCTACCCCTTGTGATGAGAATCGGGTTTACCAATCTCTTTCTGTACTTTTAGATACTCTTGACAGCACTCGATGACTTCTTTAGTACGTTAACCCTCTATCACGGAGCCCTCTAGGTTTGCTCGATTATGTACGTATCGGCTTAGAACCGACATGAACCGCTCGTAGGACCACATTTCATGCAAGTAGCAAGGGCCCAGCGCCTGTATCTGATGAACCATGTGAATGATGAGATGTGGCATTATAGAAAAGAAACAAGAGGCAAACACATCTCTAGTTGGTTTTGTGTCTCCACCACAAATTCATGTTGGTCACTAAGCTCTTTCTTGCCAATCGTCTTCTATGATATCTTTGAAAAGAAGTAGCACATGTGGGTGATGGCCATTTTCAAGAACTCTGGCTTTATAGCCCTGATTGCAATAGGTAGAAACACTGTCAGCATCACATGATAATCGTGAGCCTTGCAGTGTGTTATTGACAAGTTCTTTATCGACACTAGCTTCTTCACATTCGCTGAAAACCCAGTTGGGACTTTGACCCCCCCTCAGGAAAGTACATATAGCTCTCTTCTCTTCTGGTGTTTGGTTGAAGCATGCCATGGGCAGAGTGTATTTTCCATTAGCCTCAGGTACTGAGGTGAAGCTGTGGCATCACGTTTAGCTGCACCATATCTTTCTATGATTTCAGACCATCCTTTGACTTGCCTGTGTCCATCAAGGTAGCAATGAGACTCTCAAAGACATTCTTCTGCATGTGCATAGCATCAATGGCATGGGGGACCTCCAAGTTTGGCCAATAAAGCAAATACTGAAAGAAGATCGATTATTTCTTGAAAGGTACGCCTTCGACAGGAGGTGTGCTTCTATCTCTGTTCGTCCCATCTAGATTCTTCTTTCCATAGACGACGCGTAAGTTTTTCACCATTCTGTACACATATTTTCTATTATGACGTCTCTTCGGCCCAATGAAGCAAACAAAAAAAACAAAGAGCAAGAGCAACAACACATTTGAGCTGCTTTGGGCCGTGCTTAACTTTCAGTTTAATCCCACCTCGACAGCTTTGAGCGAGCAAAGCCAAAAGAAGGGTATAAAATGAGACCCACGACCTCAGTGCAACCCATACCTTTCTTGGTCTTTTTGCTAAGATCAAGTGTAAGTGTAGTATATGTTCTTATCAGTTTAATATCTGATAGGTGGACCATGTGTCCACTTTGATATTAAATTTATTTTTTTTGTGGTGGAGGAACCACCATAGTGGCTTGCCATTGGGGCCCTTGAGCATCGCCTAACCGTTGCACTAATGGCCATCGTTGCACTGCTGGTAGGGCCAGCGCACCCCAACCAAATCACAATGAAAATTTTCTTTATGCCTAAACATGAAAGCCTATTATTCTCTCTGTCAAAATAAATTGATTTCTAAAACCATCCCAAAATAAATTGATTTCTAGAGCCATTCTAAATTTAACCATAATATCTTTGCATCATCTAGTAGTATTAATTTGTGTTATAAATATTAATGCTCTTTTATAAAGTCAGTCAATTTTAAAATAGTTTGATCTAGGACAACTTTAGAAATTGATTTAATTTAGGACAGATGGATTACATTGTTTATGGATGGGCTTCGTGCGTGACCAATAAATTGGGAATTCCAATTTGTTAGGCCTGTGACATGGAAACTGAAAGGTTAAGGTTTTAGATGGGCTTTGTACCGATAAAAAAGATATGTTGGGCCTATGACATGGAAGCCCCAATGCTGCATTTGGGATTGGGCTTTGCGTATATTTAGAGCTCACGTACAGTGCTAAAATGTTGCATTGGTCTGAACTTCTATCCGACGAGAGCAAACACGTTCCTCCATGATGCAAAGCACACTAAACTCTTCATTACTCGGTTTGTTCTTGTGTGTAGGGACATTGCGACTCTACTCAAGAAACACCCTTGAAATCACCAAGGAGCTGCGGTTTGAATTTCATATGCAAAAGAGCTTAATTCCTCTAGTTTTCTATACTCTATAAAAAATCTGAGGGTTCAGTTTTAGAAAACTCCCTTTATTGCAAATTGTAAGACATTCTAACTATTCTAGATGACAGTAAAAGCTATGTATGTGTTGATGTTTCACCACCGATAGCCTGCCACAGGGGTACCCGGGGTAGTTTGTTCGGGCTTCAGCGTATGCAGAACTCGACGGTAAACGCAAGAGACAGTCGATTTATCCTGGTTTGGAACCTCGACCGTGGTCGAGTAATAGCCCTACGTCCAGTTCGGAGTTAGCCTTTGCGTTGGATTGATTGTAAAGTGTTGTGTTGTGTTGTGTTGTGTTTGCTCCAGGAACTCCGCCCTCCTTTATATAGTCAGAAGGCCAGAGTCCTAGTCAGTTTACAATGAGAGTTCCTAGTAGGATTACAGAATAATACTACTACTAAGATTACATGGTAAGAATCCTAGTTAGACTAGATCTTCTCCCTTCCCTGTAGGGTATCCTGTGGGTCCCGTATCGACAAGCCCCCGAGCACTTCATGGTTGAGCTCTGGAAGCCTCATCTTGTTCCTTCAGGTCTTGCTGAGCAGGAACAAGCGTCGTCCGAGTGATTTCCTCAGTGAAACCATGTAGCGCTTCTTGGGATCTTCGAGTGGTGTGTGCTTTTTAGAAGAAAAAGTACATCCATCTGGGTGTAGCCCCCGAGCCTCTTGCTATTTGGAACAGGGAGCTAGAGGGTCTTGTCTTGAAATTGTTCGGATTCTTCGTCGAAGGGTTCCCGAGCATATACCTGGGCCATTTATCAAAAAGAACTCGGATATAGCTCGGTTCGGTTTCTTTTTGTCGTGAGCCCTTGAAGTGGTTTGTCTTGATGAAGTCTTCTTGGTGATGTGTGCTTTTTCGAAGAAAAGAGTGCACTTACTGAGTATAGCCCCCGAGCCTCTTGCTATTTGGAACAAAAAGTTGGAGGGTCTTGAATCTTATGTTGTTTGAAAATTGCTGTTTTGAAGAAGCCTTCTGAGTGATGTGCGCTTTTTTTAAAAAAGTGCACTCACTGAGTGTAGCCCTTAAGCCTCTTGCTATTTGGAACAAAAAGTTAGAGGGTCTTGAATCTTAGTTGTTCAAAGAACTAAAAACCTCTTCTGTTGCAGCCCCCGAGCATATATTCGGGTTCTTTTATTCAGAAAGAACTCGGATGCAGGGTCTTGGCATATTCTCTGGTAGTCTGCTGTTGTCAGATGTAGTTGTATGGTGGTGGTTGAGTGTAAATGTTGTTTGTTCACGAGTTGTACAGTATTGGTATATCCTTTCGAATATGCTCGTCCTTGAGTACTGTTCCTTCACGCCTGAGTCCTCTTTCATTGAATTCTATCTTTTCAATGTGTCTTTTGTTAGGTTTGTTCCATTGGTGCTCCCAGTTCATGTGCACCGCTTCTTTGGTCTATAAATACCCTCCTGGTGTGCTGTTTTGATTCATCGAGCATTTTGTTGTGTGGTCTGAAATCTCCGTAGTCATGAATATGATAGTTTCTAAAGTAGAGCAGCCCCCGGGCGTATCTTGTAGTTCTTGTATATCTTGTCGTAGCTAGAGGGAGTCTTGTGATAGAGATTATAGGTAGACTAATCTCACAGCGGCATTGTACCAGGAGGTACGTGGTGGTAATTGGAGGAAGTCTTGTGATGTGGGATACGTTTCTTCATCCAGCAGATCTAGGTAGATCCCCCTTGCCAGCCATGCGACTATCCGGTGTAGATCAATGCCTGATCCGGTGTCACATCAGACTTGGGTAGACAGATGCCTGCTGGCCTTCCCTGGTCCATGTTGTCCCACCGTGCTGCTGACTTCTGCCTCAGATGTACTATGTTCGTCCTTTAAAGAAAACAGTGTAGCCGAGTGCGGTTTGTTCTACCGAGTAGCAATTTGGAACACGTAGTCGTTCCAGAGCCTAGTTGTGTCTGGGTTCCTTTTTGCTACCTTGCTCATCGTAGTACCGAGTTCGTTGGGTCTTGTAAGATGTGTAATCTTGTATTTTTTGAAGCCATTTATAATGGAAAGAATCTTGTCTTCTAAGTTGTTATTCTTTTTTCTACTGATTTCCTGGTTGTTTATGAGATTCCCGAGTTCTTTTTATTAGAACTGAGTTCTTGTGTTCCTTGTGAGGTAACCCTTCATTGCTTCCTGGTTGATGAGTTCTTTTTGTAGCAATATGATAACTCTGCTGTGGTGCTGGATGGATAAGTCTAAAATCTGCCCGTTGAACTGTACCCTTGTGTAGAAGTGTACCGTCCATCATTTTAGCTGTGCTAGTTGTGTTGGGAAATGGACCGTTGCGTTCTCATGCCGTGTTAAAATGGGCCTAGTGGTCCGCATTTTTATTGCTGTAAAAATCTATTTAAAGGCCTTCTTTCTTCTTTTTCTTTGCTGCCCTGCTTTTGCCTTGAAACCCTAGTCCTCACTCCGCCGTCGCCATTGTCACCGTCATCTAAGCGTCGCCGCCTGAGCATCATCGTTTCTTAGTGCCTTATTGCTTTTGCTGGTATATGGGTAGGAAGAAATCTGCGAGCAAGTCCTAGGCAACCTTTATAGATGAGGAGGCATCACTTTCTGTGATTGAAAATCAAGAATTCATGGCCATAAGGGCTACTTAGAAGGTATGGCCAGCTCCGACTACGACTGAGGATTAGTTGCGCGAGCTTGTCAGTGATGGCCTGATCTAGGACAAGGAGATTGCTGAATGGAGAGCTCTAGGCCAGCATCGAGCCCCAACTCTAGGCCCTGGTGAGATTGTTCTTTTTGTCTCCTTTATCCATGTTGGACTCTGCCTTCCTGCCTCTGCTTTTCTTCATTGATTTCTTAGTTATTTTGGGATTAGCTTGAACCATCTTACTCCCAATGTTGTCCTTCATCTTTCTGTTTTTGTTCATCTTTGTGAAACTTTTCTTGGAATTTCTCCTTCTCTTTCTCTCTTTCATTACTTCTTCCGTCTGAAGCCCCAACCCCACAGCGATGACACCCATGTTCTTGGTGGCTGCAGGATTCAGTTTCATCAGGGTCGTAAGAGTAAATTCTTTGATTATGACTTGGTTGATTCTATGAGGGATTGGTGTGCTGACTGGTTTTATGCTGCCAATATGATTCCTCCTCTTGCTGTTCATTCTAGTTCTGGTCCCGTGGTTAATGACTGATGGGAAAAGAATCCCCTAGCGGTGGATGAGCTCCAAGCGATCAAGCTGTTTCTTGAGAGGATATGTGCTCTGAAACAGCAAGGCTTGACCGGCTTCGGGATCATTTCCAGTTTTCTTCGCCGCCATGTTCAACCTCTGAAGGAGCGAGAGAATTATGGTTTTTAATACTCTGGGGTGGAGGACCCTTCTCGTATGGTCCCTGCCCTTGAGTTGACTGGTGAGGAGGTGCTCGAGCGCCTTCAGAAGATGTTGAAAGGAGTTAGCGTCGTCCCGCATATTGTCCCTGAGTATTGTGCTAACAACCCGCCTCCTGCTGTGAGTTGTTTTTTCTTATGTGGGTACTTTTTGTATTTTTTTGCTGCCTCCACTTTTCACTTAATCTTTCTTGTCTGGTTGTTTTACTCTTTTATTGGAATTGGGGCGCAACTTCGTTGATCCGATCCCCCTTGATGACTGCCCTGCCATTGTGGAGACTAGGGAGAATCTTGCTGGGGCATCTTTAACCAGTAAGTTTCAAACCACCACGATATTTCCTAGTGTTTCTTCCGCAGTTCTTGACACCTATGTAGAGTATGTTCCTCGTCTAGTTCCTCGAGCTCCTCATAGTGTCAGAAAAAGGGGGCGAGTGGATTGTTCTTTTGGTTTGTCTGCTACTAAGAAGTCACGCCAATCGAGTACTCGTCTAGGTACTCAAGTTATAGGTAGCATGCTCCTAGGTGAGCATATTAATATGTTTTGTCTTTTTGTTGTTTGTTTTTGCCTTTAACTGAGTACTTTTCTTCTTTTTCAGATGGCGCTGTGGTTGCCATGTTTGAGAGTGAGGAAGAGGAGGATGATGATGCGGCCCTTGTTATGTGTCGGTGAGTTGTTTTCTTGTTTTTCTGCTGTTGAACACATCTTTTTGTTCTGACTTTGACCTTGTTCTCTTGTAGTAAGCGGTCGTTGACCTCGAGTTCTTCTGGGGCTCCGTTACCGACCACGCCACTCCTGTCATAGGGTGGTGGTGATATTTTTGCTGCTATAGTTCCTCCTCTAAGGTCTTCTGTTGGTTTTATGAAGAAGAAGATAGCTGAGTGAGTGAATCCTCATTCTATTTCTTAGCTTTTGTTTTCCTTTTTCTGATTCATATTCTTATCATTGAGTTTCCTTATCATCTTGTAGACCCTCGCCTTCCCTTAACCCTCAGTTGACCTCTTGTCAGTCTTCTGGTTTGCCCTGGTGTACTGAGTCTCAGGATCCTAAATGTACGGTCGGTGAGGTGGCTGTGAGGGAGATAGGGTTCTCTGGTGATCACGCAGCTGCTGATTTGCTGGCTCCGGAGGTGACCATGGCTGTGGTGGTGGAGCCATCTAAGGAGGTAGCCAGGGCTTCCTAGGGTACGGCCCTAGTCTTGTCTTCTTTGCCTTAGCCGGCTTCTCCCTCTGCTCCTCTTGCTAGTCGCGTTTAGCGTTTTGATGATGATGTGGTGCAACAATTTGATGCCACTCATCGGTTGTCGGAGCTAACCGCTGCCTAGGGAACCTTTGCGACTTCTTTTGGTGAAAAACTCCAGGTAAGTTTTTTCTAAAGTTCTTTCTTTGGATGTTCGTTTTTCTTCTGTTCTTATGTCTTGTTTCTCTCTCTCTCTCCTTTGTTCAGTCTTTTTCTCAAGATCATACCAGCTTCTTTTTCTCATCTGAAACCGAGAAAAAGTTGTCTTCTGAGGTTAGTGCCCTAAAAACAGAGCTTGACCTCTGTCGGGCTGAGATGGAGACCGAGCGTCAAACGCACCAAAGGGAGGAAAAAGCTCTCCATGCTCAGGTGGTTGAGGCAAAAAAGCGGAGGGATGCTGCTATCCAGGAGGCCTTGAAGAATGTGGAGGCCATGAAGAATGAGTGCAATGGTATTGCGGGTTCTTTTTGTTTCCTTTTGTATTTAAATTTCCCTTTCTGCTAACTTGTTTTTTGGTGCTGGGTCTAGCTCTCCGAGTTGAAAAGCAGAAGCTCTCGGAGGGTATTGAGGAAATGAAGACACTTGCTCGCAATAGTCACAACAGAGCTAAAGAGGTAATTACTCGTGCTGAAGAAGAACTCACGCTTACCAAGTTGATTAGGCGTGGAGCTAACAGGGATCTTGTGTAGGTCCAAAAAACGGTTGAAGTCTTGACTGGTAAGTTGGTGATGGCTACTGAGAACTAGAATGCTTTGTGGAAATCATTTTGGTCAGTAGCCGATCTTCTCTGGACTCCATCGGATGATGGTCAATCTTGGGCTCAGTTTATTCCCCAAGTTCTGACCCGTTTCCAGGAGTTCATGAAGAGGTGCGCCCAACTATGTACCAGAAATGCTCTTGCCTAGGTCCGGGTTCTTGCTCCGGAGATGCCTTTGTCCAAGATTGCAGAGGAAGCCGAGAGTCAAGAATATCTAGATGCTGTTGAAAAGGTGGAGCCTGAGGTCGAAGATTTAGCCAGGAGGATCGTAGATAATCTTAATATTGATATTTCTTCTCCTGATGACGATGCTTGATGTAATTGACCTTTGTATTCCAGCCTCTATAATAGGATATTATACTTCTTTTTGAATGAAGATCTTTTATTTTTTGTTGATGTCTTCTTTGCCTGGATGTCTTTGATTTTGACAAGTGCTTGTCATGCTTTCATCTGCGCCGTGTAAACAACTTGGTATTTGTAGATTGTTGTCTTGACAAACTTTTTTGATTTGTCGAGTCCTTGTCTGGCTTTCGTGTAAACAACTCGAGGTAAGTAGATCTTTGTCTTTACAACCTTTTTGTTCTTGTTAGTACTGAAAAGACTTAGGACCAGCGATCTCAAGCATCTTTAGCTTTTTACTTAACTCAAGATGTGGCCAGCATCTGGCTCTTTCCCTAGTTGTAAAAATATCTTAGGATCGGTTCGGGTGTTAGCTTATTAGCTACCCTCATCGGTGGGCTCAAGCATCTTTTTAGCTTTTTTTGCTCTCGGCCGGTATGCTCAGGCATAGTTTCAGCCATTTTGCTTTTTGGTTCGGGTGTTAGCTTATTAGCTACCCTCATCGGCTGGCTCAAGCATCTTTTCAGCTCTTTTGCTCTCAGCCGGTATGCTCAGGTATAATTTCAGCCATTTTGCTTTTTTGGATCGGGTGTTAGCTTATTAGCTACCCTCATCGGCTGGCTCAAGCATCTTTTCAGCTCTTTTGCTCTCAGCCGGTATGCTCAGGCATAATTTTAGCCATTTTTCTTTTTGGTTTGGGTGTTAGCTTATTAGCTACCCTCATCGGCTGGCTCAAGCATCTTTTCAGCTCTTTTGCTCTCAGCCGGTATGCTCAGGCATAATTTCAGCCATTTGGCTTTTTTGTTCGGGTGTTAGCTTATTAGCTACCCTCATTGGCTGGCTCAAGCATCTTTTTAGCTCTTTTGCTCTCAACTGGTATGCTCAGGCATAATTTCAGCCATTTTGCTTTTTGGTTCAGGTGTTAGCTTATTAGCTACCCTCATCGGCGAGCTCAAGCATCTTTCCAGCTCTTTTGCTCTCAGCTGATATGCTCAGGCATAATTTCTGCCATTTTGCTTTTTGGATCGGGTGTTAGCTTATTAGCTACCCTCATCGGCTGGCTCAAGCATCTTTTCAGCTCTTTTGCTCTCAGTCGGTATGCTCAGGCATAATTCCAGCCATTTTGCTTTTTTGGATCGGGTGTTAGCTTATTAGCTACCCTCATCGGCTGGCTCAAGCATCTTTTTAGCTCTTTTGCTCTCAGCTGGTATGCTTAGGCATAATTTTAGCCATTTTGCTTTTTGGTTTGGGTGTGAGCTTATTATCTACCCTCATCGACTGGCTCAAGCATCTTTTCAGCTCTTTTGCTCTCAGCCAGTATGCTCAGGCATAATTTCCGCCATTTTGCTTTTTGGTTTGGGTGTTAGCTTATTAGCTACCCTCATCGGCGGGCTCAAGCATCTTTTCAGCTCTTTTGCTCTCGACCGATGTGTTTAGTGAAAACAACTCAGGAAAAGTCATAATAAGACATATGTTGTCGAGGAACACCATCTTTATTGACTATGAACGTTTACATGCTTAGTGAAAACAACTGGGGGAAGCCATAATAAGACATATGTTGTCGAGGAAGACCATCTTTATTGATCATGAACGTTGATCTCTTGTGGCTTCTATATATGTTCTTCCTTGTGTTGTTTTCATGCGTAGAATCTTCTTAGCTGGCTGATGTGCCATGCATTGTTGACTTCTTTTCCATCTTTAGTTATCAACTTGTGCGTGCCTGGTCCGGTGACTTTTGTGACAATAAAAGGACCTTCCCATGGACTGAGTAGTTTATGGCGTCCATCAGTTTTTTGTATCCTTCTTAATACTAGGTCTCCGATTTGGAGTGATCAAGGCTGGGTATTCTTGTTGTAGTGGCATCTTAAACCTTGGAGGTATCTAGCTGATTGAAGGGTAGTGTTTACTCTGACTTCTTATGTACTGTCGAGTTCTAATCTTCGAGTGTGTTCTACTTCTCCTTCGTCATATTGTTCTATCCTTGGTGACGTCCAGATCAAGTCGGCAGGTAGTACGGCTTCTGGTCCATAAACTAGGAAGAAGGGTGAATATCCGGTGGCTCTACTTATTTGAGTTCGTAGCCCCCATACTACTTTGGGTAATTCTTCAATCCATTTGGATCCATAGTCCACTAGTTCTTCATACAATCTTGGTTTTAATCCGACTAGTATGAGTCCATTAGCCCTTTCTACCTGTCCGTTGGCTTTTGGATGTGCAACTAATGCGTAATCTATGCCGAAGCCGCAATCCTGTGCCCATTTTTGGAATTATGTAGCTGTAAAGGGAGAACCCAAATCTATGATGATTCGATTGGGCATGCCGAAATGGTGCATAATGTCTTGGATGAACTCAACTGCTTTGGCTACGCTGTATTTTGTGAGTGGTTTGTATTCAATCCACTTAGTGAACTTGTCAATTGCTACAAAGCTGTACTCAAAACCGCCCTTTGCTTTCTTGAGAGGTCCTACTTGATCCAGCCCCCAGCAGGAGAAAGGCCAAGCGGGTGGGATGCAGATGAGATTGTGAGCTGGTACATGAGCTTGTCTTGCGAACATTTGACAACCTTTGCATTTTCCGATGAGTTCTTCTACGTCTTTCAAAGCGATTGGCCAGTAGAATCCGATGCAGAATGCTTTGCCGACTAGTGTTCTTGAAGCGGCATGATTTCCACAGCAACCTGAGTGTATTTCATCTAAGATCTCTTTGCCTTTTTCAGACGAGACACATTTTAGGAGTACTCCTGATGATGCAGCTCTTCTGTATAGCTTGTCCCCTACTAGGACATAGTTCTTGCTTCTGTGAACAACTTGGGTAGCCTCCGCTTTTTCTGCTGGCAACTTATTCTCTTTGATGTAATCGATAAAAACCTGGGTCCATGAGGTGGTGATTACCAAAATCTGGGTGCCTTTAGCTGGGAGTTCAGGGGTTATCTCACAGGATTGTTTGATAGAGGGAGCTGATAACTCCTCTATGAATACGTCGGGTGGTACCTTTGCCCTATCTGATCCGAGCATGGCGAGGACGTCTGCCGCAATATTAGAATCACGCAGGACATGTAGAATTTCCAATCCTTGAAAATGTTTTTCGAGTTTTCGTATTTTGGCACAGTAAGCACCCATGTTTTCTTTAGTGCAGTCCCAATCTTTGTTGTCTTGGTTGACGACTATCGCCGAATCGCCATATACGAGTAATCGCTCGATTCCAAGGGTAATTGACACTCGGAGCCCATGGATGAGGGCTTCGTATTCTACTTCATTATTTGTAGCTTGCCATAATATCTGAAGGACATACTTGAGTTGCTTTCCGTTTGGAGAGATGAAGAGAACGTCTGCACTGGCTCCGCCTAGCTTGAGTGATCCATCAAAGTACATCTTCCAATGGTCAAGGATGGTATTTGACATAGGTTGTTGAATTTCTGTCCACTCAGCAACAAAATCGACAAGGGCTTGAGATTTAATTGTCTTTCGTGGGGTGAAATCGATATTGAGAGCACCAATTTCAACTACCCACTTAGATATGCGTCCTGTTGCGTCTCTATTGTGTAGGATGTCTCCGAGTGGGAAATCTGTCACCACGGTAATCTTGTGGCTTTCAAAATAGTGGCAAAGCTTGCATGAAGTGATCAGGAGGGCGTACCACACCGAGCAGGTGTTAGCTCCTGAGCAGCTCGCATATATGTATCCTCCTGGTGGTGAGAGAGGAGCTATAGGGAAGGTTCTAGGTCTTCACCCTACCTATAGATACCTGGACAGGATGTTTAGAAAGACTATTGACTGCAAGGGTGGAGACAAGGGCAACATTGCTGATTACTCTAGGAACCTACTCCACAGGATGGCACCTGATACTCGGACCTTCAGTGTGTTTGACTTTATTTGGTCTAAGATCAGGAGTGTTGGAGAGAGGCCCCTCAAGGGCTGTGGTTTTGCTCCTTATATCATGCATATGATTGAGTAGGTGACAGGGCATACATTTGAGTATGATAAGATTCACAAGGCCCTAAAGATTATTGTAGATCTACCTGAGACAGGGTTACCTCCAGTAGGACCAGGAGGAGCAGCAGTCGCACCAGAGGCAGATGCACCTAGGAGTGGTGCACCAGCAGGAGCTTCACCTTCACCATGTGCTCCTTCACGTTCTACTTCACGCCGTGGTAGTCCTCCCTCGCCTATCTGCAGGCTTTTTAGCTCCATATTTGGGATGTGCCGAGACATCTAGACCAGGTAGCAGAAGGAGAGGGAGGCTAGGAGGAAGGATACTCGAACCTTGAAGCAAATTGCTTCTAGCCTTGAGCTTGATCCTCCGAGGTCTCCACTATCAGATGAGGCAGCTAGTGAGCAGGAGACTGAGGAGCAGCAGCAGGATAGATATGATAGAGAGTATGTTGAGTTCCTTTAGAGACAGCAGCAGTAGGCACCTAAGCACCCTGACACTCTACCACTTTAGGCTCATGTGCCTACTCACTCTTAGCCATGTCCTAGCACTGTAGACGATGATGCCATAGATTGGTGGAGTGACCTGATAGGTGGTGGCGGCTACTATGGGTCTAGTGGCTATGACCCGTCTGGTGCGGGTGGTTCTCATCTAGCCAGTGTTGCACGCTCAGATGACGAGGATGCTGGTGATGATGATGATGATGAGTGATCTCAGCTTTTAGTGACAGCTTGTAGCCCCTTTGTCCTTAGTATGTCATTGTTGGACCTTTGTGGTGACAGATGACAAAGGGGGAGAGAGACTGATTAAAGCTTCAGGATAGTTTCATTTGCTTATCTTTGTACCTAAAGATATGTATTGCAGGCTGTAGTGGTTTTTGTTTTTTGAGCTTCATTGATGTATCCTGAGTTTGAGACAGTTTGTATCATGTGAGAGATGAGACTTACTTATACTTTATCTATGTATCTCTTGAGACATGATCTTTATTTATATATCAGTGGTTTCTGGACTTGAGAAAATTTGTAATGAGTGCTATGTGTGAATTACATGTGTTATATTTACTTTCATAAGGACTATGTTTTAGAATGAAAATATTTGATGTGATGCATTTATATTTATTCTTGTGTGATATATCTTGTCATATGCATCACGGTTTCGCTTTGTCACACACACATGCACCCCACGGATGCAATGGTTTAGGAGGAGTCTCCTATATGTTTTAGTATGTGCAATTGACATTTGAGGTCATTTTGTGAATTCTACTCATAAGCACATATTAAGGGGGAGCCTCTCATAAATCATTGAACCCAAAAGCTTAAATGTTTATATCCTTGTGTAAGCTTTAATCAAGTTGTCATCAATCACCAAAAAGAGGGAGATTGAAAGTGCATCTAGCCCTTTAGTGGGTTTTGGTTGATTGAATAACAACATGATTAAAGGACTAACATGTTTGCTAAGTGTAGACAGGTAATAGGTTATTTCATAGGTACTTAATGAAAGCCAAAATGATGTGTTGTTGTGTAAACAATCTAGTTCAAGCACAAGACAACAATGCAAATGGAATTCATGCAAAGGCTTAATTATTATGGGATTTCCATGTACTATGTGAAAGCAAGCTTGTAAGAATTAATTAATGAGACATAAGGGATTGCATATGGATTGGTCTCATATTTGAAGCTTGCTAAATTGAAATGAAAAAGATAACAATACATGAATGGATGATTCAACACAAGATGTGACTTGATGGCTTGAGATGGTGAAGATAGCAAGGAAAGGCTTTGAGGTACTAAGCAAGGGTGAAGGGCAAGCGACGGCTTGGCGGCCAAAGAACCTAGCTAGAGTGAAGAAGGAAGTACTTGCATTTAGTTGAGGTACTAATCAAGCTATGATGTTCATGTTTATGTGGAGGATCAAATCACTATTAGAGTGTTTGATGGAAGTGACTTGATACATTTGGGATTATTCAAATTTGATGAATGGAATCAAGTCACATGCTCAAGATGGCTATGCTCAAGTGAAAAGATCAACATCAACATGTTAGCACCCTTACTTGATGAAGATTGGAAGGGACAGCATCAATTCAAAAGAAATTAACTCAAGTGGTATAAATTCATTTTTCCTTTGATCTAGAGTTTAATAGGTATGCCGTACTATTAAGAGGGATGCATCATGATGATAGATAATGTTTCATAAGTGCTCAAGCTAACCCATGTGAGTTTTGAGTATTTGAGCGACAAAAGAGCTAACTTTATTTTTGCTGGTCTGGCAATACCGGACGTGTCTGGTATTGATACCGGACATGTCCGGTATTTGCCCAGCAGCTATAAAATTGTTGTTCTCAGGTTGGTTCGTTGGGAGTTCCGATGTAAGTCGGGAGTTCCGACGGTCGGGAGTCCCGACAAGGGTCGGGAGTTCCGATGTCTCACACTTTAACTGACTTGGAGGGTTCACTATCCTAGTCATACCGGACGTGTCCGGTTCCAGTATGCATGACCAGAAGCCAACGGCTAGTTTTCAAAAGCCTTGAGGGTTGGGAGTTCCGACGTGAGTCGGGAGTTCCAACGGTCGGGAGTTCCAACATGCGTCGGGAGTTCCGACACCTCACTAACTTTAACTCAGTTACATGTTTTTCAAATTTGCTGAGGGTCGAGAGTTCTGACGTGTGTCGGGAGTTTCGACGGTCGGGAGTCCCAGCATTCATCGAGAGTTCCGACGCCTCACAACTTCACTGTAACTTAGTTACCGTTGGCGCAGTGTAAGTCATACCGAACGTGTCCGGTATTGCAACGGCTATAAAACGGCTAGTTTTTCAAGGGGGCTATAAATACCCCCAAGCCTCCACCTTTGGGGGCTGCTGATTCTGTTGAGATAGACACTTGTTTTTTAGCCTTGCCAACTCTCCTAAAACCTCTCTTAGTGAGTGTGTGATCCAAATTGCAAAATCAATTTGTGGGTTAAGAGAGAATTTGAAAAAGAGAGCAAGCCACCACTTGAGCACTTGTGCATATTGTCAATCTCGTGATTCGCATTTGTTACTCTTGGACTCTTTGGTCCTAGATGGTTAGGCATCACCAGAGAGCACCCGAGAGCTTGTGGTGTGCCACGGAAAGTTTGTAACGGTCGATTCCGCCGCCTCGGAATCATCTAGTGGAAGGAGGAAAAGGAGTTGAAAAAGACTTCGGCTAGAGTGACCTTCATGGTACCCTCTAGGTCTGACCTTCGCTGGGTCGCCCACAGCCCCCTCAACAGAGAGTAGGACTCGAACGAGTTCGAACTTCGATAAAACAAATATCGTGTCTCAATTCACATTTCATTTGATATTTGTGTTGCTCTAGCTATTCTATAGGTTCTCTATGTATATTACTATCTCTAATAGTTTCCTGCAGTTTGGATTGAAGATAGAAATCAAAAGGAGCAAGTTTAGGGCTGTTCCACTGAAGTCGTGAATACCGAACACGTCCGGTATACCTACCGGACACGTCCGGTATTAGCCCCTACGCCAAACTGAATTGTATTGTGTTCTAACTCTTTGGTTGCAGGTGTTTGGCTCCTAGATTCATTTAGTATCTTTTATATACTCTGTGGCTAACTTGTGAGGGGTGTTACTACTCTTTATTTGGAGTTTCCATTTTGGAAACTCCCTTTACTAATCATTTCCGATTTTAAAGGTGTTAGTTTTCAGAAATCCCTATTCACCCCCCCTCTAGGCGGCATCCTAGGTCCTTTCAAAGGTCCCCATCACCTTCAGTAGGGCCAACCAGTGGGCAAATATTCCCTACATAGGGTGTTTCCCCCTCATCCTCGATGCAACCGTCCAGAAGGTGCTTTTCAAAAAAGTGCTCGTCGACGGTGGGAGCGCTCTGAATCTCCTCTTCGCTGGAGCCCTAAAGGAGTTGGGCCTTGGGTTAGCAGATCTCACACCCTCTAACTCATCCTTTTGGGGTGTGGTACCTGGCAGGGCCTCCAAACCACTTAGAGAGATTACCCTACCAGTATAGTTTGGCACGGCAAGCAACTACCGCGTTGAGCATATCAACTTCTACGTCGCTGACTTCAACACCGCCTATCATGCCATACATGGTCGGCCAGCTCTGGCCAAGTTCATGTCTATACCACACTACACATATCTGGTGCTGAAGATGCCCTCGCTTGTAGTAGTCCTGGCCCTATGGGCCAACCTCTCCATCGCCTACGCCTATGAGACAGAGAGTCTTGTCCTCACCGAAGCCATTGACCTCTCCATCTAGATGGCTAGCGTGGTCACTGAAACCAAGACGGTGCCCGCCGACGACATGGAGATCCTAGAGCTAGAGCCTCCTCATGCCTCCATCAAGTCCAAGGAAATCAAGGAGGTTGGCCTCGGCCTCGACGACCCCTCCAAGACCATGAAGATTGGGGCTCACCTTGACCCTAAATAGGAAAGCACGCTCATCTCCTTCCTACGTGCCAACACTGATGTGTTTGCTTAGAAACCTGCAGACATGCCAGGGGTACCATGGGAGAAGATCGAGCACTCCTTAAATATCTCACCGACCACCAAACCGATCAAGCAGAAACTCCCCCGATTCGCACCAGACAAGAAGGAGGCTATTAGGGTAGAAATAAAATGGCTCTTAGTTGCTAGATTCATAAAAGAAGTGTATCATCCTGAGTGGTTAGCAAACCCTGTTCTCGTTTGACAAAAGAATAAAGAATGGAGAATGTGTGTTGATTACACTGATCTTAACAAACACTGCTCGATCATGATTAGTGTAATCAACACACATTCTCCATTCTTTATTCTTTTGTCAAACGAGAACAGGGTTTGCTAACCACTCAGGATGATACACTTCTTTTATCGCCGCTACTTCTCATGTCGTCAGCACAGCCATTGTGGTCAAATGCGAGGAGGCCAGGCACGCCTATAAGGTGCAATGTCTGGTATATTTCATCAGCGAGGTTCTTAAAGAGCCCAAGTGAGGCAGCTAGTGAGCAGGAGACTGAGGAGCAGCAGCAGGATAGATATGATAGAGAGTATGTTGAGTTCCTTTAGAGACAGCAGCAGTAGGCACCTAAGCACCCTGACACTCTACCACTTTAGGCTCATGTGCCTACTCACTCTTAGCCATGTCCTAGCACTGTAGACGATGATGCCATAGATTGGTGGAGTGACCTGATAGGTGGTGGCGGCTACTATGGGTCTAGTGGCTATGACCCGTCTGGTGCGGGTGGTTCTCATCTAGCCAGTGTTGCACGCTCAGATGACGAGGATGCTGGTGATGATGATGATGATGAGTGATCTCAGCTTTTAGTGACAGCTTGTAGCCCCTTTGTCCTTAGTATGTCATTGTTGGACCTTTGTGGTGACAGATGACAAAGGGGGAGAGAGACTGATTAAAGCTTCAGGATAGTTTCATTGCTTATCTTTGTACCTAAAGATATGTATTGCAGGCTGTAGTGGTTTTTGTTTTTTGAGCTTCATTGATGTATCCTGAGTTTGAGACAGTTTGTATCATGTGAGAGATGAGACTTACTTATACTTTATCTATGTATCTCTTGAGACATGATCTTTATTTATATATCAGTGGTTTCTGGACTTGAGAAAATTTGTAATGAGTGCTATGTGTGAATTACATGTGTTTATATTTACTTTCATAAGGACTATGTTTTAGAATGAAAATATTTGATGTGATGCATTTATATTTATTCTTGTGTGATATATCTTGTCATATGCATCACGGTTTCGCTTTGTCACACACACATGCACCCCACGGATGCAATGGTTTAGGAGGAGTCTCCTATATGTTTTAGTATGTGCAATTGACATTTGAGGTCATTTTGTGAATTCTACTCATAAGCACATATTAAGGGGGGAGCCTCTCATAAATCATTGAACCCAAAAGCTTAAATGTTTATATCCTTGTGTAAGCTTTAATCAAGTTGTCATCAATCACCAAAAAGAGGGAGATTGAAAGTGCATCTAGCCCTTTAGTGGGTTTTGGTTGATTGAATAACAACATGATTAAAGGACTAACATGTTTGCTAAGTGTAGACAGGTAATAGGTTATTTCATAGGTACTTAATGAAAGCCAAAATGATGTGTTGTTGTGTAAACAATCTAGTTCAAGCACAAGACAACAATGCAAATGGAATTCATGCAAAGGCTTAATTATTATGGGATTTCCATGTACTATGTGAAAGCAAGCTTGTAAGAATTAATTAATGAGACATAAGGGATTGCATATGGATTGGTCTCATATTTGAAGCTTGCTAAATTGAAATGAAAAAGATAACAATACATGAATGGATGATTCAACACAAGATGTGACTTGATGGCTTGAGATGGTGAAGATAGCAAGGAAAGGCTTTGAGGTACTAAGCAAGGGTGAAGGGCAAGCGACGGCTTGGCGGCCAAAGAACCTAGCTAGAGTGAAGAAGGAAGTACTTGCATTTAGTTGAGGTACTAATCAAGCTATGATGTTCATGTTTATGTGGAGGATCAAATCACTATTAGAGTGTTTGATGGAAGTGACTTGATACATTTGGGATTATTCAAATTTGATGAATGGAATCAAGTCACATGCTCAAGATGGCTATGCTCAAGTGAAAAGATCAACATCAACATGTTAGCACCCTTACTTGATGAAGATTGGAAGGGACAGCATCAATTCAAAAGAAATTAACTCAAGTGGTATAAATTCATTTTTCCTTTGATCTAGAGTTTAATAGGTATGCCGTACTATTAAGAGGGATGCATCATGATGATAGATAATGTTTCATAAGTGCTCAAGCTAACCCATGTGAGTTTTGAGTATTTGAGCGACAAAAGAGCTAACTTTATTTTTGCTGGTCTGGCAATACCGGACGTGTCTGGTATTGATACCGGACATGTCCGGTATTTGCCCAGCAGCTATAAAATTGTTGTTCTCAGGTTGGTTCGTTGGGAGTTCCGATGTAAGTCGGGAGTTCCGACGGTCGGGAGTCCCGACAAGGGTCGGGAGTTCCGATGTCTCACACTTTAACTGACTTGGAGGGTTCACTATCCTAGTCATACCGGACGTGTCCGGTTCCAGTATGCATGACCAGAAGCCAACGGCTAGTTTTCAAAAGCCTTGAGGGTTGGGAGTTCCGACGTGAGTCGGGAGTTCCAACGGTCGGGAGTTCCAACATGCGTCGGGAGTTCCGACACCTCACTAACTTTAACTCAGTTACATGTTTTTCAAATTTGCTGAGGGTCGAGAGTTCTGACGTGTGTCGGGAGTTTCGACGGTCGGGAGTCCCAGCATTCATCGAGAGTTCCGACGCCTCACAACTTCACTGTAACTTAGTTACCGTTGGCGCAGTGTAAGTCATACCGAACGTGTCCGGTATTGCAACGGCTATAAAACGGCTAGTTTTTCAAGGGGGCTATAAATACCCCCAAGCCTCCACCTTTGGGGGCTGCTGATTCTGTTGAGATAGACACTTGTTTTTTAGCCTTGCCAACTCTCCTAAAACCTCTCTTAGTGAGTGTGTGATCCAAATTGCAAAATCAATTTGTGGGTTAAGAGAGAATTTGAAAAAGAGAGCAAGCCACCACTTGAGCACTTGTGCATATTGTCAATCTCGTGATTCGCATTTGTTACTCTTGGACTCTTTGGTCCTAGATGGTTAGGCATCACCAGAGAGCACCCGAGAGCTTGTGGTGTGCCACGGAAAGTTTGTAACGGTCGATTCCGCCGCCTCGGAATCATCTAGTGGAAGGAGGAAAAGGAGTTGAAAAAGACTTCGGCTAGAGTGACCTTCATGGTACCCTCTAGGTCTGACCTTCGCTGGGTCGCCCACAGCCCCCTCAACAGAGAGTAGGACTCGAACGAGTTCGAACTTCGATAAAACAAATATCGTGTCTCAATTCACATTTCATTTGATATTTGTGTTGCTCTAGCTATTCTATAGGTTCTCTATGTATATTACTATCTCTAATAGTTTCCTGCAGTTTGGATTGAAGATAGAAATCAAAAGGAGCAAGTTTAGGGCTGTTCCACTGAAGTCGTGAATACCGAACACGTCCGGTATACCTACCGGACACGTCCGGTATTAGCCCCTACGCCAAACTGAATTGTATTGTGTTCTAACTCTTTGGTTGCAGGTGTTTGGCTCCTAGATTCATTTAGTATCTTTTATATACTCTGTGGCTAACTTGTGAGGGGTGTTACTACTCTTTATTTGGAGTTTCCATTTTGGAAACTCCCTTTACTAATCATTTCCGATTTTAAAGGTGTTAGTTTTCAGAAATCCCTATTCACCCCCCTCTAGGCGGCATCCTAGGTCCTTTCAAAGGTCCCCATCACCTTCAGTAGGGCCAACCAGTGGGCAAATATTCCCTACATAGGGTGTTTCCCCCTCATCCTCGATGCAACCGTCCAGAAGGTGCTTTTCAAAAAAGTGCTCGTCGACGGTGGGAGCGCTCTGAATCTCCTCTTCGCTGGAGCCCTAAAGGAGTTGGGCCTTGGGTTAGCAGATCTCACACCCTCTAACTCATCCTTTTGGGGTGTGGTACCTGGCAGGGCCTCCAAACCACTTAGAGAGATTACCCTACCAGTATAGTTTGGCACGGCAAGCAACTACCGCGTTGAGCATATCAACTTCTACGTCGCTGACTTCAACACCGCCTATCATGCCATACATGGTCGGCCAGCTCTGGCCAAGTTCATGTCTATACCACACTACACATATCTGGTGCTGAAGATGCCCTCGCTTGTAGTAGTCCTGGCCCTATGGGCCAACCTCTCCATCGCCTACGCCTATGAGACAGAGAGTCTTGTCCTCACCGAAGCCATTGACCTCTCCATCTAGATGGCTAGCGTGGTCACTGAAACCAAGACGGTGCCCGCCGACGACATGGAGATCCTAGAGCTAGAGCCTCCTCATGCCTCCATCAAGTCCAAGGAAATCAAGGAGGTTGGCCTCGGCCTCGACGACCCCTCCAAGACCATGAAGATTGGGGCTCACCTTGACCCTAAATAGGAAAGCACGCTCATCTCCTTCCTACGTGCCAACACTGATGTGTTTGCTTAGAAACCTGCAGACATGCCAGGGGTACCATGGGAGAAGATCGAGCACTCCTTAAATATCTCACCGACCACCAAACCGATCAAGCAGAAACTCCCCCGATTCGCACCAGACAAGAAGGAGGCTATTAGGGTAGAAATAAAATGGCTCTTAGTTGCTAGATTCATAAAAGAAGTGTATCATCCTGAGTGGTTAGCAAACCCTGTTCTCGTTTGACAAAAGAATAAAGAATGGAGAATGTGTGTTGATTACACTGATCTTAACAAACACTGCTCGATCATGATTAGTGTAATCAACACACATTCTCCATTCTTTATTCTTTTGTCAAACGAGAACAGGGTTTGCTAACCACTCAGGATGATACACTTCTTTTATCGCCGCTACTTCTCATGTCGTCAGCACAGCCATTGTGGTCAAATGCGAGGAGGCCAGGCACGCCTATAAGGTGCAATGTCTGGTATATTTCATCAGCGAGGTTCTTAAAGAGCCCAAGACTCGTTATCCTCAGGTCTAGAAGCTGCTATATGTCGTCCCGATCACGTTGCGCAAGCTCCACCACTACTTCGAGTATAACAAGATCACCGTGGTCACCGAGTTCCCTCTGGGGGACATTCTCCATAACAAAGAGGCCAACAGCCGTATCATCAAGTGGACTATTGATCTCGGCACTTACTCCATTGAATTCAAAAGTAGGCCTACCATCAAGTCTCAGGAGCATGCTGATTTCATCGCTGAGTGGACCGAGATCCAAGAGCCTATCGCCGCTACATGTCTCGAGCACTGGGTGATGTACTTTGATGGCGCTCTCAACATCAATGGTGCTGGTACAGGCATTCTATTCATCACGCCAACCAAGGATAAGCTTTCTTCGGATACATTTTCTGGCCTCAAACAACGCCGCCGAATATGAAGCATGTCTCCACGGACTCCATATAGCCATTGAGCTCGGCGTCAAATGCGTCATGGTATACGGGGACTCTACGCTTGTCATCAACCAGCTCAATAAAGATTGGTCTTGCTCTAGTGAGAAGATGGATGTATACTGTGCTAAAATCAGAAAGCTTGAGGGGAAATTCTACGGTATCGAGTACCACCACGTGGTGCGCGATCAAAATCAGCTCACCGATCACTTATCCAAGTTAGGCTCCTCTCGTGCCGTGATTCCGCCAGGGGTCTTCGTTTAAGATCTTTTGGTGCCATCCATTAAGGAAGATAAGGAAATTCTTGAAGTTCCTCCCGCTGAGCAGCTAGTACTTACGGTACCTTTGCCGGCCGCCAATTGGAGGGAACAGTTCATCAAGTACCTCTCCAGCGCTGAAGTACCCGCCGATAAGACTAAAACCAAATGCCTAATCTGTTGAAGCAAGCATTATGTGCTGGTGGATGGTAACTTGATGAGGAAAAGTGCCAAGAAAGGGATACTACAAAAATGCATCACCCAAGAAGACGGTGTGAAGCTACTTCTCAAAATTCACTCTAGTTCTTGTGGCAACCATGTGGCCTCGAGAACACTGGTCGACAAAGCTTTTTGAGCTAGTTTTTACTGGCTCACGGCCATCTCCGATGCAGAAGACCTCATCCGACATTGTGAAGGATGCCAATTTTTCACCAAGCAGATACACGTGTCAGCACAAGAGCTGCAGACCATCCTAGCTTCCTGGCCCTTTGCATGTTGGGGACTAGATATGATTGGGCCCTTCAAGCAAGCACCAGGTGGTTTTCGATACGTATGCATCGCCATTGACAAGTTGTCCAAGTGGATCGAGTATAAACTGCTCGTCTCAGCTACTACAAAGAAAGCAGTCGAGCTCTTCGAAGATATCATCCACATATTTGGTCTCCCAAACAGCATTATCATCGACCTCAGAACTACATTTACTGACCATCACTTTTGGGACTTCTACGAAGACCGATGCATCTTCGTCAAATACGTCTCTGTTGCCCATCCTAGAGCCAACGACCAGGTCAAACGGGCGAACGGCATGATCCTTGATGCCCTCAAGAAGAGGTTATATCAGAATGAAGAAAAGCATTTAGGCAGATGGTTCAAGGAGCTACCAGCTGTGGTCTAGGGACTGCACACTCAAACTAGTCGTAGCATCGATGTGTCTCCATATTTCTTGGTCTATGGCTCAGAAGCCATACTACCA